>NC_067398.1:364631773-365238440 GCF_016432865.1 Antechinus flavipes | reverse complement strand
TATATGAACTATTACTAAGCCTATGCTTAGTAAGCTTAAGGCCTATGAACTATTACTAATGGTCCCTGACATTTATAAAATAAGATTGCAAAGCACTTTATATACTATATATTATTTCACTTAATCTTCACATGAGCTCTGTTCTCTACATTCTGTAGATGAGTAAACTGAGACTCAGAGGTATTAGATGACTCTGCCTAGAATCACATAGCTACAAAATGTGGGATTTGAATACAATTCTCTTCTGATTCCAAGGCCAAATTTCTTTCCATGATACCACATTGCCTCTTGGTTTTCCCTTTCAGTTACCAATTATTAGATGATTGTGGTCTTTCTAAGATTTAGGAGTAAGAGAAGGCTTTATGACTTTTATTCTTTTTGGTTTTTTCTTTTTTAAATTGTTTTATTTTTCTGTTTATACATTTACATTCTTTAAAAAAACACATTTCTTTATAATCAATGACTTGTATTCTCAACTTGATGGGGTACCCCACTTAGCTGGGTGGGATGTATTCATAACTGAGGATAGAGGAAGTCTGCCATTCCTAGCACTGACTATCCCTTTCTGCTGAACTGTTGCTTGAAGATATCTCTCAGAATCATGGGCTAAGCTGAAAGAAAACTTAGAGGTCACTGAATCAAGCCCTCTCATTTTATAAATGAGGAAACTCAAAGCATTGCCTTCTACCTAGGGAGACACTCAGACTATGAAAGATGAGCTGGTGACCATTGAAAGAATGGTGAAGGCAGGTAACGAACATGGATGGCGTCTGTGTGGAGGTTGGAAATGGATCGTAGTGGGATCAGAGTTTGAAAACTGAAAGGGATTGATTGCAACGATTTCATTTTCATAAATGAAGAAACTGAAGCTCACAGAATGAAATTATTTGCCCAGAGACAGCTGATGGACTAGAGCATTGGGCTTGGATTTAGAAAGACCTGCATTCAAATCCAGTCCCAGATAATTTACTAGCTATATAACCCTGAACAAGTCAAAACCTCTGTTTGTTTCAGTTTCTTTAATTATAAAATAGTGATAATAATCATACCTATTTCACAGGGTCTTTGAGGAAAACAAATGCGAAAACAAATGTGCTTACTTAGCACAGTGTCTGGTATGTAGTAGGTGCAACATAAATCCTATTTCCTTCCCTTCTTCAAGGTTACAAGGCTAGTGTGTCATTAACTATAATGAAAAGTAACTGAAGGAAATTAAGAAATGAATCTTCTGCTTCAGTCCTTAATTTCATTCTTGCCCTCTTCTCCCTGAGAACTTTAAATAAGATACTATGTGAGTAGTTAACTAGTCCTTCAGTCATAGGGAAGCCTGTCAGAGAGGTGTAGGGCAGGGTTGTAGGGTAATGGAGAAGGGATCACTTCTTTCAGTCAGCTAGGAATCTAAGAGGCAGATCTCCAAGTGTGGGAAAAGTCTCAAGAAGGAGTAACTCATTTTTTAATAAAATACTGAGAAATTTGCCATCTGGGGATGATCTAGGATAGACAGTCATCATAACTGGCAAAGTGAAATGATTACACAAAAGTCATAATATGAAGGCAGAGAACCCAAGAATTCTCAGATTTGGGGAATGTGTTTGATTTTCTATCAGCAGCTGTTCACAGGGTAATTAAGGATGAAATGAGCATGAAATTATCATTTGCAGATAAGCTCAGGTCTGCCCCCACCCTGGAATGGAACCAAACTTTTAGCACAGTCTAACCTTTTGAGAATAAGTCAATTTATTTCATATGGGAAATAAATACATTTGTACAATTAAAGCAATGCATTTGTATTAAATGTCTGTCACCTTGTCTCTTTACCCATTTGGTTTTAACAGTCAAAAAGAAAACTGGGAAAATAGTATTAATAGTATTTTATTTTTCCAAAAACATGCAAAGATCATTTTTGACATTCACCTTTGCAAAACCTTGTGTTCAAAATTTTTCTCTCTCCTTCCTCTTCCCCTTTCCTCAAGACAGCAAGCAATTTGAAAAAAGTTAGCCATGTGCAATTCTTCTAAATGTATTTCCATATTCGTCATGCACAAAAAAATAAATCAGATCAAAAATGAAAATTCAAGAAAGGAAAAAACAAGCAAATAACAAAAAAGTTAAAAATTCCATGCTTTCACCCACATTCGGTCTCCATAGCCATCTCTCTGGATGCAGATGGCACTTCCCATCCCAAGTCTATTGGAATTACCTTGAATCACAGCATTGTTGAAAACAGCCACATCCATCACAGTTGATCATCTTGGTTTTTTTTCAATTTTTTCAATTTTTTCAATTTTCAGTCTTGTTGCTGTATGCAATATTCTTTGGTTCTACTCACTTCACTCAGCAGCAGTTCATGTAAGTTTTTCCAGGCTTTTCTGCTTATCATTTCTTATAGAACAATAATATCCCAATACATTCATATACCACAATTTATTCAGCCATTCCCCAACTGAGGGGTATCCACTCAATTTCCATTTCCTTGCCACTACAAAAAAGATATTAACTCACATTTACATAGCAATTTATGGTTCTAAAGCATCTTGAATACACCCCTTAGTTTATGTGATGTAGGTAGCTTAAATAGTGTTTCCTCCATTTAATAAATGAGGAAATAAAGCACAGAGACATTAAGTATCACAGAGTCATTGCCAGCTAGGGCCAAGAAATTTCTCTGGTTCATCTGTCTCTAATTCATCCTTTTACTAGACAACATTGCATCATTTGGTAAAAAGAGGACTTTGGACTAGATATTTATGAGATCTTTTTTAGCTTTGAATGTCCATGATTCTAAGTAGCTCCAGGGAGCCACATGAGTCCATGAAATGTGTTGAGGAAACTGTCCTAATGGTGACCTTCTGCTGCCTGTGCCATCAAGATGCCTGAAGAAAAGTGGCCTGTGAAGCGTGGGGCTGTCAAACATTAATGTAAACCCTTGTAATCAGGACAGGTCAGCTGTCTACAAAGAGCCTCACATCCACCCCTGTCTGTTTTCCATCAGGCCTGGTTTTGCTGGTCTTACTGCTGTCTTTGAAAGGCTGCATGCTATTTATTTATTTTTCCTGTCAGCAGCTAATAAGTGATGAGATTGTCTGCTCCAGGACCTCCACAGGTAGACAACATCAGCCCACAGCCTGAGTCACTCTGTGGAGTACCACTGGCAAACCACATGAAGGGTCCTGGAAAAAGGAAACATCTGTGGAGAGGCAGCCTACCATCAGAGTGTTATTAGGCAGTCACCTAGGTACTGTTTTCTCATTCATTGATTCAACAAAGCTTTTATTAACTGAAAGGCATGTATGGTCAAGTGTTGAGGCTACAAAGCAGCCCCTCACAGAACCTATATTCTATTTGGAAGAAGTACACACAACAAATATACAATATGTTTGAGGTGGGGGTCTATTAACTGGATGGAGTAAATTTTGAAGGAAAATTTTAAACCCTAATCCCTAATAATAATAATCCTTAAAATAATAATGATCTTTGGAAGTACTTAAAATCCTACTACTGGTATGTCCTGACTTTCTGGAAGGAACCTGAAAAACCATCTAATCTTATTCCCTCAGGAGATAGCTCAGTGGCCATGTTTGCAGTTAGAAGGCCTTGGTTTGATTCCTCAGTTTTGTCACTAACTCTGTATCACTTTGGGTAAGCTTTGGTTCCTCATTTGAGGGAAATCCTTCATAAATTTTCATAAAGAAAATTAAGTCCCAGAGAGGTAAAGAAATTGAGTTAATGTCACACAGCAAGTTAGAATCAGAGCCAAGTTTCAGCCCAGGTATATAGACTCCAAATCTACTCTTCCTTTCCATTAAATCACTTTGCACTGTGCCTTGTAGTAGAAAGAACCAAGATTTACAATCTGAAAATCTGCCACTTACTACCTGTATGATCTTGAAGAAGTCAGTTAACCTCCCCGAGCCACAATTTCCTCCTGAAAAATGAGGGTAATAAAATGGTCTTCCTGAACCACAGTTTCCTCACCTATAAAATGAGATGGTTTGAGTAGATGACCTCAAAGGTGGCTCCGATTCTGAATCTGTGATCCATTAGCTTTGCCTCCCCAATGAGAATTTACGCACCATGAGGGCAGGGACTGTTTTTGCTTTAAAAAAAAAATACTTTGCCACTTAGTATAGTACTGACGACATATTGAGAGCCTGATAAATGCTTACTGATTGATCATATGGGTCTATGATGTGGAAGGCTTTTAGGGATTATAAAACCTTTGAATTAGTTTATCAAGTGTTTCCCTTTTTTCCAGGATGGATAGGGAGATAGAAGGGGACTGTGGAGACACTGAAGGAATTGTCAAAGTTTGCCAAGAGGGGTCTGGGGCATGGAGAGCTGCCGGATTCACACCCATCCGGAGTCCTAAAGAGCTGACTTCAGCTTTCAAGAGACCTGAAGGCAATCTGGCCTTCCGGCTTGGGCTGGGAAAGAATGGGCCTCTGCTTGCCCAGGTCTGGGGAGCAGCCTGTTCCTCACTGGATCCTCCTAATTCAGTAGCAGGAGCTTTGAAGCTGGGAGAGAGGCCGGAGCCCCACCTGGCTACAGCTCAGCAACCTGCTTTGGGCTCAGCCTGGCAACGAGAGGGGAATGAAATGGTGATGTGTTCTCCTCCCTCTGGCTGGCTCCTTGGCTGGAAGGGGAGATGGTGGGGCGGTAAGGCCCCTGACCAAGAGCTGCCAAGCCAGAGGGCAGGGCTTCCCGCTGCTTCCCCCAGGGCAGGCAGCCGCCCTTCTTCCCTTAGATTAATTCCAGCTGTTGAGTGCCATGCTAGCAGAGGCATTAGTAATGCTAGCTCAGAGGAACAGTGGGACTCCCAGAGAGCCGTGCTTTTGCTTGCCTTTTTTATTCTTTCTCCCTTTATAACTTGACTTGTGACCTTTTCCTAATTTTTTCTCCCCTCCCTTCAACTTTCTTTGTCTATATTTATTTCTGTTCTGAACTTAACAAATAATAAATAAAAGAGTGATTCTATAATTTCTACACATAGAACAAAAACAGAGAATTGTATCTCCTTGTCTCTTTGTCTTTCTTGGGCCCTTGTTTTTTTTTTTTTTTTTTTTTTTTTGTTGTTGTTGTTATTTTTTTTTTCTGCTGCTGCAATTCTCCTTCCTCCTGTCCCTGGTCCTCCTCTCCTTTTGTCCTCCTGTTACTGGGTAGCCTTGTGTTTATCTCTAGCTGGCTTTATGTGTCTGTGATCTGGCTCTTTTTTTTTTTTTTAATCCCTTGCTCCATTCTCCCTCTCCCTTTCCACCCCTGCCCCTCCTATCATCCTGCCTTTAAGACTCAGATGACTCCCTAAACATCATACCAGAGTTGGGATTCAATCTCTCTTCCTTTTAAATGAGGAGATTTTACTCAGCACAGCTGCAAGCAGGATTGAGCAACCCAGCACTTAACAGCCACCCCTCCTCCTGCCTTTTTCAGAGCCAAGGAGGAAGAGAAGATTTCTGTATATATACATGTGTGTATGAGGCTTCATTGTCCAGCATTCAGCAGAGGATTTTTAATTTGCCAGTGAATCACTGCCCAATCGTCAATTCACTTTAAAAGGCTCTTGATATAAGCCTTCTGAGAGCTAGTTCTCTAGCCACTGGTTTGGAAGTGATTGCTTGTCATCCCAAAATGTTAGAGTAAACAGCGTATCTGTTCAGCATCACATGTCTATTTTCCTCAGTGGCATTTGCTCAGTCACGTGGTGGTCATTTACTTTCCACGACTGACATTCCACAGGTCTGAGCTTTCATTCCTCTGGGAGCATTTCAGATGCTTGTGGTTTTAACCAGGACTGGAAAAAAGCCATCTATTTTAAAAGGGAAGCACACATGTGTGTGCCCCACCATGTCCTACACACTGAATACCTGCTGGAGTTCCCTAGGCAGCCCTCGCTTGCCTCCAGTTGCCTAGCCACTACCAGACCGGGGGGTTCTGAAGCAGGCAGGGCAGCCCAGAGGTGTGGGTTTCTAGAGCTGTTTATGTCCTTCCAGTTGTCTCCATTCATTGCCACCTTGGCCAGGAGTTCATTGACCATTTTCATCTCTATTACCAGTACAGAGCTTCAGGATTAGAGAGGGAAGATTTGGTCATGTCCTCCTTTTACTGTGGGATCTAGAACAGTTTCAAAGCTTCTCTTAGGGTTCTTCCTTTTATTTTACTAGGGAGAATTCAGCTATTCAGAAAATTAGGCAAATGTGGTTTTTTAACCCACCTAACAAGGGATTAACCAGTAACCATGTGGAGAAAGTGTATGTTAAACAAATTGAATCTCCCACTGAGAGATGAAGTTAAAATCTAATGGTCATGCTGGAAAAGCAGAACAGCTGCAAGAGTGGAAGGGAATATTGCATTCCACCTGGGGTGTAAGCCACATTTATATTAGTAACACTTCTAGCACCTTTTTTGGATACCCTTTTTAATTTAGAGCTAAAAGATGTTCTTAAATACACCCCTCTCATTTTTCAGATAAGGAAAACAAAGCATAGAAAATTCAAGGGATTTACTCAACATTATACAGGTATTTTTCTTGAACCCAGTCCCTCTGACTTTTGAGTTAATATTCCTTCCAATGTATCACTCTGCTTCTTCTGTATTATCACTTCTCAGTATTCTGTTCCAAAGTATGTAGTTCTTTCCTGCTGCTTCACACATGTTCAAGACTACCCAATATGGTATCTACTGAGTTAGATAGTACTCCATATATTCCTATTCTTTCTTACTCTTTGTAATATATTCATAATATAAGATAATAATATATCTTAGGGGAAATTTGAAACAGGGAGGCTGGGTCAGAACCTTCTGGAAAAAGGAATATTTTGAATAATTCCATTTTTTGTATTTTCCAGACATCTTATGTCCAAACACTAACAGGCTACCTTGGGTATTATATTGTCAAAATATCTCAAGTTCCCATATAGTCCCTCTCTGGGAAATGATGTTCTAAGATGGCTTGATTAATACAAGGGAGACATTTAGCAAAGTCCTTGACCTGAGGCAAAATAGACTGTGGTCTAACACCCTCTCCTGGCCACAACATTTTATACAGGTGACATCTAGATTAGTATACATTTTCCCTAAATTGACCATTGCTAATTTTTAATATTCAAAGTCAGGATGTACTTATTCTCTATCTAGTGTCAGGAAGAAGACTGTTATAAATCAGAAAGGGCTACTTCAGGAGGTGGTATGTTTCTTAACTCCTATTCCCTAACATCTGGGGAATGACCAGCTGGGAGACAGGAAGATTGGAAGCAGTGTGATTTACTTGGAGAAGAGCTAGACTAGAATCTAGGTACTTGCATTGTAGCCCCAGGACTGCCTTCAACAGTTTGCATGACTTATGTTCTGTAATCGTCATCTAGTCTCCCTGGACCTCAGTGTCTTCCGTAACAGGGGATTGGACTAAAGCTGTAATATCCTTTGATTCATTGTGTTGTCAATAAATTCCTCACAGTCCAGTATACTGATTGACTTATATTGAACCTTAAGGAAAGCAGAATACTTTGATTATAAAAACCTTATGAGGTTATTGTTTTAGTTGGGCCCAACTCTTTGTGAATCCAAATGGAATTTCTAGATTCTAGATCAGTTTGCCACTTCCTTCTCCAGCTCATTTTATAGCTAAGAAAACTGAGGCAAACAGGGATAAGTCTTTGGCTCATGATCACACAGCTAGTTAATGTCAGAAGTAAGATTTCAACTCAGCAAGATGAGTCTTCCTGACTGGTCCGGTACTCTATCCACTTTGTACCTGGCTGCCCACCTTATGAAGTAACAGGAACCAGTATTTTTAATCACCTTTACAGATGGGAAGACTGAAACTCTGAGAAGTTAAATGATTTATGACTCTCACTCTCAGAGGTGGGATTCAAACTGAGGTCCCTCAAGTCAAAGCTCAAGTTCTTGTGCTACCACTCTTGATGGGGAAGAGGGAAAAGTTTGGAACACAAAGCTATAAAGAGTCAATGTTGAAAAATTATCCATGCATGTGTTTTGAAAATAAAAAGATTTAATTAAAAAAAAAAGAGGAGGACAGATTGAGGGAGGGGTGGTCAGAAGCAAAATACTAGTGAGGAGGGAAAGGGGGAAAGCAAAGAGAAAAATATAACTTGGGGAAATAAGATGGTCAGAAATACAAAGTTAATAATTTTAATTGTGAATGTGAATGAGATGAACTTTCTCATAAAATGAAAACAAATAGCAGACTGGATTAAAAGCCAGAATCCTACAATATGTTGTTTATAATAAGCACATTTAAAACAAAATAATACATGTAGAGTAAAGATAAAGGGCTGCAGCAGAATCTATTATGCTTCAGCTGAAGTAAAAAAAAAAAAGCAGATCCTGATCTCAGATCAAGTAAAAGAAAAAAATAGATCTAATTAAAAGAGATAAGGAAGGAAACTACATTTTGCTAAAAGGTAACCATATAATGAAGTAATATCAATACTAAACATATATGCACCAAGTGGTATAGCATCTAGATTTCTACAGAAGTTGAGACCTATAATAAGAAATAGGTGGCAAAACTGTACTATGGAGGATCTCAACTTTGCTCTATCAGAACTAGATAAATAGAACCACAAAATAAACAAGAAAGAAGTCAAGGAATTAAATAGTATTTGAGAAAGGTTTGGTATGAGAGTCCGTTAGAGAAAATTGAATGGAGACAGAAAGAAATATACCTTTTTCTCAGTGTTTCATGGAACCCCTACACAAAAATTGACTATATATTAAGGTTAAAAAAACCTCAAAATCAAATACAGAAAGTCAGAAATAGCAAATACATCTTTTTCAGATCATGAAGCAATAAAAATTACATGAAATAAAAGGCCAAGGAAAATAGACCAAAAATTACTAGGAACTAAATAGTCTAATCCTAGAAAATAAATGGGTAAAACAACAAATCATAGAAATAATTGATAATTTTCATCCAAGAGAATGACAGTAATGAGAGAATATACTCAAATTTATAGAATGTAGTAAGATTTTAACAAGTCTTTATGCATCCTACAAGTCCATTTTCATTCATCATAATTTCATCAACCTACTATCTTATTTGAATTATATGTTCTTTGGGTTTTTTGTTTGATTTTGATTTGTTTTCCAAGTGCTTCTGACTTGTCCACTACAGAGATGCATTTGTTTTCAATAAAAGAATAAAGGGATGACCATAGAGATCAGAGTCTAAAAGAGGGTCATTGCTACAAATACTAAAGTTCCAGAGTCAGTGGATGGGAGCATTGTGGAAAGGAAATTGAACTTGCATGGACTAAGCATTATAATTCTCATTTTTCCTA
Organism: Antechinus flavipes; assembly: GCF_016432865.1. Classification (NCBI taxonomy): domain Eukaryota; kingdom Metazoa; phylum Chordata; class Mammalia; order Dasyuromorphia; family Dasyuridae; genus Antechinus; species Antechinus flavipes. The sequence continues at coordinate 365,229,144 of NC_067398.1, read as the reverse complement.
GATGGAACCTGATAACTGTGGAATGGGTGAATCCATCTTTTGGTCTCATATAGACAAAATAACAACACATATAATAGTTGTTTAATGACAGTTCCTTCTTTTTAGCCAGTTATCTTGGTGTTTTGTGGTCATAAGAGGCAGTGACTTGAGTCTGAATCGTTCATGAGCAATTGCTGTGCATCACTATTACCTTTCCTATAAAAGTGGCAATAACCCCTTAAAATCAGGCAGGATTAAGCAGTTTTCATTAACATGTCAATAAGCCAGCAATATAACACTTTAGCCTATACTGCTTCCCATCAGCAAAATACCTTAAGGGATAAGCATCTCGTTTTAACTACCAGGAAAATCTCAACTGTTTATTCACAATGCAAACAGTTAAGTTCCTAATAAACATATAATTATACTACCAGTCTTTTTTTATTTGCCCCTAACATTTCCTTTTGTATATTAAAGAATATTTATATGCATGTGTATATACACATATGTTGTATGTCTATACATGCATGCATGTACATACCTATACATATATGTATATGCATGTTAAGTAAAACATAATTGTGGCATCTCTTTATCTCATTCCATAGATATAGCTATCTAATTTTTATTTCTCTACCATTCTCTCTCCAATTATCTCTATTTCTATACCTGTATCATCTTTCCATTTCTCTTTCTTTCTCTTTCCCCCCCTTTCAATTAAATAAGCTATTTCATTATAGTTTTCTGTATTGGAGGTGTTCAGGAAGAAGTTCAATAGTCATGAGATAGGAATATTGTGGGGTAAATTTAGAAGTCTGGGTAACTTTTAAAGCGCTCTAGGTTTCCTCAGTCCTTCAGTGAAACTGCAATTGATATGGGGATTCCCTCCATGATGCAAGTCACAGCCCTCAGGTGCCTCCTTCACCAAGATGGTTCTTATCATATTGATTTTCATAAAACATCCACTCAATGTGCTGGAGAGCTTCCTTTAGGTCTATGATTCTCTATGATTCTCTGAAGAGAAATGAAAATATTTTGACCTGGTTCTATAAGATTACATGGCCACTCTAAGCTTCTGTCAGTTGCCCTTCACTGAGTATCTTATGTACCTCACTTTAGGTTTCTCCTTCATCCTAATCCTTTTTTTTTTCACTATGACACAATAGAAAAGATCTACTGGCATTAGTCTACTGGACTGTTATTTAGCAGTATTTTTATTGTGGCTACAAATATAACATGTACCTTATTCTTTCTACTTCCAGTAACTTTAAAGAGTAATAAAATCACAGAAAAATATTATATAATATACAATATTATTCATAATATATAATTATAATATTGAAATATTATTATTGCTATGTTTATGATTACTAAAATTCTAAATGCTGGTAACATCTAAAACATGTGTGTATAATTTATAGTTCATAAACATCCTTTTGTATTATCTCCATTATTTTATGTATTATAGTGTTATATATTTATGTAGTATATCTTATCTTTTTAACTAGAATATAATCTCCTTGAAGATAGGTACTTTCTTTTGTACTTCTTATGTATTCTTGTGACTAATAGCATGGGAATGAACCTGTATATGGTGTAGTCCAGGGGTCCTCAAACTTTTTAAATAGGGGGCCAGTTCACTGTCCCTTAGACTTTTGGAGGACTGGACTATAGTAAAAGCAAAAACTTTGTTTTATGGGCCTTTAAATAAAGAAACTTCATAGCCTTGGGTGAGGGGGATAAACATCCTCAGCTGCTGATCTGGTCTGAGGACCCTAGTTTGAGGACCCTTGTAAATAAGTGTAAAGGGAAATTTTCTAGAATCAGGTGATTTGAGTTAAAATTCGAGCTAGTGCTTTTACTTTCTAAACCATATTATTTTCTAATTATGTGACTGGGAAAAATCAATTAAATTCTCTTCAGTTTCTTCTTCAGTAAGTTGAAGAACATAATAATTCCCATACCTCTTTCACAGGGTTATTGTGAGAATTGAGTTACAACATATACAAAATGCTTTTTAAATGATAAAGCACTATATACACATAAGTTTTTATTGTGAAAATAAGTATAATTTTTGCATTATTAAGGAAAGAAGGACCAAAGTCAACCTTGGAGACATCAATGATAATACCAAAGTTTATGCCAGTACCCAGACTCTCTTTTTGGGAAAATCATTATCAGGTTAGTTTAACTCTCCACTGGAGCACTGGTCTCTTCTCTTGCAAGTAAACTAAGGCTTCTAAACAGTCTTTAAGTCTAATATACTTACTCAGAATAATACTGAGTATGGAAAGGATTAATACAAAAAAATTTAGGAATTATATTTCATTGCCAAGTGACTGCCATTTAGCCCCCCACCCTGAAGAGTGGCTTGGTCTTCAGTCCCCAGAAGCTCATATTACAAACAGAGGAAATTTAAGGCAAGTTCCAGAAGAATCAATGAACTGCAATTACTGGTTCTGTGGCAGGTAGTAAGTTTTTCATCTCCATCTGCCAGTTACTTTGTCTATTTTTTGCTGCCATTGCTACCTTTAGTTCATTCTGATCCTTGTAGCTCCCAGCTCAAGGTTTAAGAGTCCCTGCTGATTTTCCTGAGACAACCTTTGCCTTTACTTATTGTTGTCCTTAATTTTATTTTTCCCTTTCCCATTGTTCTTCTACTTAGTCTTCCTTGCTTGGTCCTTTTTGGACCGCTTTGGACTCTCCATCCTTCAGATTTCTCTAAAAAGTGAATTATTTTCTTTTTTGGCTCCTTTCAGGAATTCTACATGTGCCTTTCTAATCCCTCTTTTTTTACCCCTTGCCAAGGAGTAGGCAAAATATAAAAAGAAGGAAACTGTAGCCAATCATCTATCAATTCAGATAGATGCCTCCTGAATTAGCTTTGCATAAACATTTGCTGTTTGATTTTTGTGACTTTACACACCAAGAAAACTTTGCTTATTTGTTACTTAACAAACTTGAACCTTTCCAACATCTTATATTAGGAAGATGACCTTGGTTCTTATAGTCCTATTAAAATGCATTACAAGCTCTCACAGATCTTTACTGAACTGGAGAGTCAGTAAGAACTCCAACAATTGTCGGTCTGGTTTTTATTTTTCAGGCCCAGCCTTGCTCAGTCTCAGGGAGTTCATTATTAGATTAGGTTCAATTACTTTTCTACCATACCAATTCTCAGAGATCATCTTCCTTCTTGTTACCATCTGTGTTGAAGAGGCTTGAATCCATATCAACAAGTCAACCAGATTTGAATGACTGAAGTGTTACAAAGAATGAGACAGCTCCTGATGTTGGGATGGAGGTAACAAAAGAAAAAAATAATAATAATTAAAAATTAAGCAGAAGAGCACAGAAGGGGATAAAAAAACCAGAATAGTGTTGAATACAATGTTAAATTTGAAATATACCAAAAAATACTTCACTCCTAAACTAAAATAAACTGCATAGAGGAAATTCACAGTTTCATACAGAGATTTTTCCTTGCATTCTAATTTATGTAGGGAAATGTTTGCTTTTTGATGATGTCTATCAAGTTCACAATAATAAAAAAGGAAAGTTCTAAAAGGAAAGATACTTCCTAGAATTTAGGCAAGAAGTTGGACAAATATGGAAAGGACTACTTTGCTCTCAAGTTGTCTTTTTGGTTCCTGTAGTCTTATTCTCCGATCAAACTGGAATGACATAGTAACCTCCCTGGGTGGCCTTTTTAAGGGCAGGAGTTAGTCTGGGAAGAAAGTGGACATTTGGGATCCATCATAGTCACCTTCCCTCTGTACTTAGTGATGAAAGCCATTTAGCTGAACTCCCACATTTTATGTTTGAGGGAACTCAGGCTTATGGGACTTGATGAAGGTCCCACCATAAGTGTCAGAAGTTGAATTTGAGCTAGTTTCTCTCATTCCAAAGCCAGTATCCTATACAACTTCTACTTATTGCAGAGGGTCCAAAAGGGTCCTCAAGAGGGCTTGGCAAGTGTACAAAGCTCCATAAGTAACCCCAGATTCCCAAAATGCTTCCTTTCTTCAGTCAAATAAGCAAAATTGAAAGAAAGAATGTGTTGGACAAAGATGACAACCTAAGGTGGGGGGGGAGATATATTTTGGTAATTCTCCAGGGTACAATAGCTGCTGTCAATGGAAGTGAAAGGAGTTTCCAGTTGGCCCCAAATCTATGGGACTTCATTTCATACAAATGGCATAGAAGGACCTGATAATAAAGATAGTGGCAGACCCAGGGTTCCAACTTAGCTGCTGCCTGTTTGGCCAGAAATAATTTAGAAGTGTGTAAGTGGGAGAAACACAAAGAGAAGTAAAGGTGAAGAGTAAAGATAAGAGTGATTCATAAATTGAAAGATGATATTTTTTTCTTCTCTGGAATAATGCATGCAGTAAAGAAACAAGTGCATCTTCAAGGGCACTGAAGGAGCGCCGCACTTTAGATATTGAAAATAGAAGAGCCAGGAAGAATGCGGCCGAAATGCTTGAAGACGAGGGTAATATTTTATTTCTTTAGTAATTGCCATGCACGGAAGCTCCGGTTGACTCTGAAGATGTATTCTTGGAATCAGGAACAAAAGAATAAATAGAGGTAATCTGAAGAAATGGGATGGCAGGGAATTTTTTTCTTCTTTTCAGAATATTAAAAAGGGGGAGTGAGAAAGGACAGGGTAGATTTAAGGTTTCAGGGGAGGCTTGCTGTTTGTTCCTGTATCTGCCTTCTCAGAATAAGTACTGACAGGGTTTGGGATGGGGGAAGGGAAGAAAAACTGGGGGATGGGGGAGTCAAATCTCTAATGACCTCGTTTTTCTCATCCTAGTCAGCAAGTCAGCAGACTCCAATATAATACTCTTTACAAAAAGCCAATCTAGTTCAAATGTGGTCTCGGACAATTACTGTGTGACCCTGGACAAGTCACTTAATTCTATTTACCTCAGTTCCTTATCTGTAAAAAGAATTGGAGAAGGAAATGACAAAGCACTCCAGTGTCTCTGCCAAGAAAATCCCAAATAGAGTTACAAAGCATGACTGAAAAATGACTGAATGACAACAATCTAAGGCTGATCAAGGTTGGAATAAGTTTCACTTTTCAAGTGTGCTTAATAAGCACAGATGAAAGAGAAGGCCTTCGGCAATATTATGAACTGGGTGAAGTTTGTCTTCAGGGTTCTATCAATCAATCAAATTATTCAGTCAATCAACAAATGTTTATTGAGGGCTGCCTCACTAACAGTAACACTGTGTTAAAATACTTAGTGGGGAACACAGAGAAGTGTGAAGATATGTATCTGGTTGGGGAAATGACTTAGGTGAAAAGTTAGGGAATTATATAAATAGCTCAAACAAGGACAACGCTATATATTAATGACTGAAGTCAATAGTATAGACATTACATGTGGTAGGAATTCAGAGGAGGGAGAGAATACTCTGAGCTAATAAAGGAAGGATTCATGGAAGTGATGGGATTTGAATTAGCTTTAATGGAAATGTTACCTGGATATGTGAAGGAAATAAAAGTGAAGGTAGACTTAAATAGAGTAAGAAGCTTGGAGATGGGAAACCTGAGTTCAGGTCCCAGATCTACCACTTTCCCAATCTTTTATCTTTTAAGTCCTTTAAAATCTTTGAGCTCAATTCCTTCATTAATAAAAGGAGGTGATGACTGCTATCCTACCAACCTTATAAGGTTGTCAATAAAAAGTGGTTATGAAAGCAGCAAAGTTCTATAGTGATTTAAATTGTGGAAACTAACTCTAGGTGCTAGGAAAGGTATCAGCAGAGAGAATAACAGATATGTTTGGAGAGCACCCCATTCCCTTCTGATTACTTTTTCCCTCTTTGTTCCCTTCTGTCTCCCCTTGGCTTCCATCATTGGGCTAGATAGATTTATATGCTCTCCCTTCTGTTTTGCCCAGTTCCCTGAAATGAATATGTACTTACTTGTATGGCACCTTAAAGGAAGTCTTTAATGTCCTTTGTTTTCTTAAGATGATAATTAATCTATTAAACCAGCAAGCCTCAACTTGAGGCAATGCCCAGGACCTTCCTTCACTTTCCAGGTATTTTCCTAATGGTCACTGCCAACCAGTTGTCCCTCTGTAGTTGAAAATCTCAGAAACAACTCTGTTAAAACATGCCATGCTAAGACGCAATACACAGAAGTGAGTGACCACAGTTATCTAGTGTTTGATAAATCCAAACATCCAAGTTTTGGAGGCAAGAACACACTATTTAACAAAAATTGCTGGAGAAACTGGAAGTCTGGCAGAAACTAGGCATATATATATCATATAGCATGCCAAAATAAGGTCAAAATGGGTATATGATGTAAACATTAACAAAATAAAAATTGAGAAATAGGTGAGTTAGGTGGATTCAAGATGGTTTGATTGACCAGATCCACTGAATATTAATAGATTATTCTTAAAATAAAGGGGGTCTGTGGAGGAAACAAAGACCCAGAGAAATTATGTGACTTATTTATTCAACATCACACTAGTGTTAAGTGGCAGCAATGGGATTTGAATTCCCACTGAATCATCTATTTACCTCTCTACACTGCCATCCAATATGAGGCAAGAGAATGAGATGGCATCCAAGAAAACTAATAGCATCTTTTTCTGTATCTTTCATATGAGTCAGAATGAGGGCAATGATAGTTTCTCTGGGCAGACCAATTGTAGGCTATTTTGTTTGTCTCCAATTTTAGGAAGAAAATTGATGATTTGGAATGTATTCATCAGATGATTGAGGGTCCTAGAACCCATGCCATAGGAAAATCAAAGGAATCAGGGAATTTTAATTTTTTTGAATCATGAATTTTTAACCTTGAGAGGAAGAATAGGGGAGATAAGACACTTATCTTCTTTTTCTCTGTCTCCCCTGTCATTTAATTTCCTTCTCTCTTTTAATTTTTCTCCTTGTTAACATCTCTCTGTCTCTCTACCTGTCTCAGTCTCTCTCTGTCTTTCTCTCTGTGTGTCTTTTCCTGCCTTTCTCTTTTTCTCTTTTGTAGTTTTTGTTAGGGTTGACCATACTCTTGTTCTTTTTCTATTTCTTTTTCTGCCCTAGACATGGTAGGAGGATAAGAGGTACACCTTTTTCTACCTCAGCAAGTTCATCCCCTTGAGTTTAAAGTATTTCATCCATCACTGACTGGAAAGTTGGATGCCTTATGATATTAAAGTGCTTTATAATAAAGAAAGAAACAAAAAAGCCATGTTTTTAACTAAGTACCCATAATTGATTCCCAGAAGTAAAGAGTGTCTTAGAAGTACTCCAAAATCAGAAATTCAGTGTTTTAGTTACTACATTGTCACTGAACAACTGTGTAACATTGCCAAATCATTTCACATTTCTGTTTCTGAATTTCATTATCTTTCAAATGGAATGAATAATACTGATTTTATGTACCTCAGATGGTTGTGTTGGAGAAAGTGCTATGCAAACTGCAAAGTTTTAAATTACTGTGAATTGTTGATTTTATTATAATCTTGTTTATCAGAGAGTCCCATCATTTCAGGGGGGCAAAGGACTCTATTGGCTATTTATTCCCATTCATACACCAAAATGTCCCCCACTGCAATACTGCAATCAATTTAAGCCCACTCCAAAATGAACATTTGATAGTTATGTTTTTAGGGAACATTTAAAAGGTAGAGACCAAAAGAAGACTGTGAGAAAATGTTTGGTGAACAAAGACATGAAATGCTTCATACAATCGTTGATCAGGATACAAATACTAAGTTACAAGGAGAGATGGATGACCTGAGGAATTATGTTGTTTAAGAGGCAGAGGGCTTTTTGAGCTGGTAAGTGAGATTGAATTTTGAAGAAAACTGTTTGAGATGAAGAACTGTTAAGTTCCAAGAGGGTTTCCCAAGGCTAATGGACCCTGGATCACTTAAGATATTCAAAACAAAAACAAATATCCTAAACAAAATTTGGGGAGATAAATTTTAGGAAATAGGCCAATACTGATGAAAGAACAAACCAATTATATATTCTTTCATCCGATGTCCATAAAAATATGTCATTCTAATCTAATATTTGAATTTTTATAAGACTATAGTCTGAATCACATGAACCCACTTTCATTAATATAATACCTTCTTTCTCATTTTATTATATGTATTAGTTAGGTATCCCCACCAAGATTATAAACTCTTTGAAGATAGAAATAGTATCTTACATTTTCTCTCTATTTTCACCTTCACCAAAATGATGTATCATAAATAAGGGAGACAGGAGCCCAAACACCAGACAGGATTAGAAAGACCAGATGTGTGTCATAGGCCTAGGAACAGACTATAGGGTCAGGGGTCCTCGTTTCAAATCCTAGTGCTGGTGCATCACTATAGTGAACATAAGCAAAGTATGACCACTTTGAGGCTCAGTTTCTTTATTAGAAAAATGAGAGGATTGAAGAAGATAGACTCAGAGATCCCTTTGATTCTATAAATATAAAAATTTATCTCTGAGTATTTACTAAATTAAGAATGGACAGATCGAGTTCTATATACCAAGCAGACAGGGTCTAGAGTCATAGAAGTCAGACTTCAGCAAGCACTAAGGGGAAGTTTTAGAGTTGAAATCTGATGCTTTTTTCTCTGTTCTGTTTCATATTACTGACTGGGCTTGGGGGGTCTTGTGCTCATAAGTGTTAACCATAGCCAAAATGAGGTCAAAAGTCTTCAGGTGAAATGGGGGCAGAAATGCCAAGGATACTTCACTCTTAAAGCTTCATGTTCAACTCGAAGCTTAATTGATGCCGCAGGTAAAGTCTATTCATCTGTCTGGAATAAACTAGAATTTAAATCCTGTGTGCTTTCCCACTAGTCCCCCACTAAGGGCTGTTTTACTTTCAGATAGATTGTAATGAGTCTAGAGATCTTTCTGTCCTTCCACTATTCCATAGATGATACCCTAATTCCCACCATGAGAGAATCCTTCCTTTGGATTAAAGCTATGTTATTTTTATCCATGTTAGAAAAAGTAACAAAGAATCACAGGTCATGAGCTATTAGGAAGCTTATAGACTGTTTAGCCCAGGGCTTCTTAAACTTTTTCCATTCATGACCTCTTTTCACCCAAGAAATTTTTATGCAAAATTGGGTATGTAGTTATATAAAAGAGGTATATAAACAAAAATATTTATTGAAAATATATCATCATTTTGTGGTTTGCACCTTTAGTTATAACACCCCATATGGGTCACAATCCACAGTTAAAGAAGCTTTTATGTACCCCAACTTCCCTCATTTTACAAAGAAAGAAACTGAGGTATAGAGAGTTTAAATGACTCTCTTAAATGACCAAATTTTGGTCTTAAATGACCAAAGTCATCTAGGGAAATAAGTGTCAGATCTGGGAGTCAAACTTAGGCCAATTACTTTAAGTTCAGTGTTCTTTTCATCATATCTTATTTTCTCCTGTTCATTTATGTATCGAATAATTTTTATTATATAGATTTATAATATAGATATTATAGCATCTAGGTAGAAATGGGTTTTGCTAAGAAAGATGGGGAAAGGAAGGAAAGAAGCATTTAAGTATCTACTGTGTGTTAAAACCTGTGCTAAGAAACACTATTACAACTTCTACCACTATTACTATTACTGCTACTGCTGCCACAGCCCACTGTCACTACCCCTAGTCACCAGACCAACCAACATCTTGTCTAGATTCTGGATCTGGATGCAGCAGGTAACTGTTTTTGCCTTGACAACTACAACCTGGAGCCAGGACCCCAGACATGAAATTAACTTCTGTCCTGTCACTCATGTCTAGTCTGTCTTTCAATCTTTTTTAGAGGAAGCCAATCAAAGTCTCTTTCTTCCTTCTCTTCTATCTCCTCTCCTCTTTTCTTCCCTCCTTTCTTTTGTCCCTTTGTTCTTCCTTCCCTTCCTCTTTCCCTTTCCTCCCCTCTCCCTTCCCTTTTTTTCTTCTTCTTTCCCTTCTTCTTTCCTCTTTTCTTATTTTCCTCCCACCTATCTTCTCTTCTACCTCCATTTTCTTCCCCAATACTCCCTTCCTTTCTTCCCCTCTTCCCCTCCCCTCCTTTTTTCTTTCCTCCTTCCTCCTTCCTTCCCTTCCTTTTCTCCTTCTTCTTTCTACCTCTTCCTTTCTTTCCCTCTTCCTTCCTCCCTTTCTCCCCTGTCTTAAATGTTCCCTTTTAAGGAATTAAAGGAGTTAATGAAAACAAAAGTGCTTGGGAGAATTAGGGAGAATAGATGTGTGAGACATATATTTGTAAAGCTCAGTTTCAAGCAGGGACATTTACTGATGAATTACACTGAAAGCAAGTTTCTTTCTTTCCTTTGTTTTATAAATACAAATGAAATGATTCCTTGTCCAGTTCTTCCTTTTTATTCTGAAAGCTTGCCCCACTTCCAAGCCCTGCCTCCGCTATATTGTGCAGTAAAACCTCACCAGTCAAAAGTAACAGAGGTAAGAGAAGGAGAAGTGCTTGTTAGGTCAAGAAGTGCTTCCCCAAGGGAAGCACCCTCCTCAGCAGGCAAGCCTCCATAGTAGTCCGAACAGTCTCGTTTTAAACATTTCAAGTAATGGTTGTTTCTCCCTCTTCCCTGGGGAGGTGATTGTATAGGCTAATAGATAGACCCTTGTCTGGATCCTACAAGAGCCAGGAAATTTAGTTTGGACAGAAATTCATGCTGACACTTGGGTTATAGCTCATACTATTATGCAAAAAGAAGTAGAAGTTGGAAAGTGTCTTTAAAGGTGTCATTTCAAGCCAGGAATTGACATCTCTGACTTCAGCACCACAGGTGGATCCTTACTCCCAAAGCCTAGCTCTCAGCCCCCTTTTGTACAAGGTGGGGGAAGAACTGGGAAGGCTTGTCACTAACTACACTGATTTGTATAATGGCCTTATTCCTAAGCATTGTCTGGCCTTGCAGAAAAGCAGCACAGATCAAGAATTGGAGTCGGGGGTGGAAATCGAGAAAAAAGATGAACAGTAGTTTCACTAAAATTAGCTGGTTGGCATTGACTTTGCTTCGGGTACAAGAAAATACTTTTCTTCTCCTTTGGAAACAAACGAAAAATCACTCCAGCATAGCCAGTGCTATTCTCTGGAATTCTCTCAATTGGAACTCTCTCTTATTAAGTATTATTAAGTATTCCTCCACTGACTCAATTGTCCCAATGTTTGTAAATGCCAGATGCTGTGCAAGATTCTGGGGAGAGCCAGATGAAAAATATGCATCCCTACCTGCAGAAGCTACACAGGTATTACATTATTTCAGTGTCAATAAATGTAAAATTGTAAAAGGAGAAGGATTATTTCAAAATCGTGAAGTACATTCTGAATTATCAGAGAAATGGAAATAATGGTAGGTAGGTGTGGTAGAAAGCAACTGCCATGGAAGACAGAAGATCTATGATTCTAAGTCTCCTTATTTCTGCCAATTAGAAAACTACCTGTGAGCTCCAATCTATCAACAAACAATTATTAGACACTTACTGTGTGCCATACATTTTGCTAGGCACTGTGCCAGGTTAACAGAGACAAAACTGAAATAGTGTTTATCCTCAGCTTACATTACATTTCTCCTGTCTGTTTTGATGTATCTAGCATCTAAGCAAGCTTTCAGATCTTATCATACAACTCCCCTGATGTCTTTCCTCTCCCTCATTCTTCCTCCCTCTCTTTGCCTTCCTTTCTCCCTTCTTTCATTATGTTTTTGGGCTTATATGACTGTTTTGTAATTGAATAGAAATATTCTTTTGTCCTAGCCTCTTATGTTTTCCCGCATTTATATTAGGACTTTGGGTTCTTTTGGATGAACTTTCTAAGTGCCTTGATTACTTCCAGTTGCAAATGAGCCACTTGGCAAAGTAGTCTTAGCATTTCAGGGATCAATGTTTTTACTACTCTAGTTATTTCAGGCTGGTACCTTTTTGACTGCTATAGTAAACATGTTTTCCCCAAGTAAATTTCCCTCCCTTCCACCCCACCCCATCCACCACCCTCAAATTCTAATTTACAACCAGGAGTACTTTGTGTACTGGGAGTTCAGTTCAAATTTCTTTATAAATTGACTGCTTTATTCCCTTCAACATGATTTTGCTTTGCTCTCAACTTACACCAATATCCTTTTGAATCCTTCTTTCTGGATATGTATTTTGGGGGGCCTCATACAAACCTTCCAAGTACAATTTCTCTACACTTTATGTCTGATGCATTTGAAGAAGCTCTCCAGAGAAGAAGCCAACAAATTCCATTAGCTAATTTCATTTTTAACAAAGACTTGGCTTTCTAAACTTATGGCATCATATTTTCTGCAAGTATTTCATTTGAAATAAGAATATTCTTTTCAAATAGAAAAGTTTTAGGGAAAAGTGACTTTCAACTTTTGTAAACAAATAGGATATTTGGTTCCCCTTTTGGCAGTGGTTTGAAGAAAATGTATATAAATAAGAATCTTCCCTCTCATTACATTTTCTAATTTTCCCTTAGTTTTCTTATATTGATAACAAACAAGCCAGTTTCTACACAGCTGCCAAAATAATCTTCATAAAGTACAGGTCTGACTATATCACTCTTCAATTCAAAACCTTTCAGGGGGGCTCTCTCCCCTTTCAACAAGTAATTATATTTCATGTTGCTGCTTATAGGAACTATAATATATATATGTGTGTGTATGTACGTGTGTATATGAATGTGTATATATATGTGTGTGTATGTATATATGTATATACATATATATACATTTATTATATATGTCTTAGGTATTCAAGGCCTACTATTAACCTTCTATATGATGCTTTAGCCATATCCCACCTAATTTTCTTTACATGTTATTGAACTGTTCAAAATAGACAGCGATTTCCCAGTCTTGTCTTATATCACTTCCTTCTATATCTCTACCATCTTTCTTTTTTTCAAGGTCTAAATCAGTTGTACTCTCTGAAACCTTCCCTAGCCCCCTCAGATGAAAGTGATTCTTCCATCTCATAATTTTCTTGCAGTACTTTGTCTAGCTCTCTCTCTTGTTGTCATCACAGTCTATCATGTATCACAATACACATATACTTATTATGCATTTTATTGTCATTCAATCATTTTCCAGTCATGTCCAACTCTTTATGACCCATTTGAGCTTTTCTTGATAAAGATACTGGAGTGGTTTGCTATTTCATTCTTCAGCCTCTTTGATACATGAGGGAACTGAGGTAGAAAGGGTGGACAGACTTGATCAGACAGATCAAATCTGAGTCCAAATTTGAACTCAGGGAGATGAGACTTCCTGAAGCCAGGACTGTACCATCTAGCTTCCCTAATACATGCATAGATTTTTTATTTAGCTTTTTACTTTATATTTTTAATTTTTTAAAGTTAAAATCTTAAGATTCTTTAACATTTTTCATGAGATCAAGTGTAATAATGACATTTTATTATTTAAACTATTTACACACATTTTTAAAACTCCATCAAACAATCACCAATTTTCTTTTTTCTCTTATGCAAATAAATCACTTGTTCTGGATTTCAGTGGCCTCATCTATAACATGATAGGGTTAGATTAGGTTAAGTTTAGAATGTTGGAGTGAATAGGATAATATAAAATTCAATAGGTATAAATACGAAATCTCACATTTGTGTTAAAAAAAAAAACACATCAATATGTGTAATGAGCAACTGTGAATCCTCTTATTGGCAATGCAATGATTCAAGACAATTACAAAGGACTCATGATGGAAAATGCTATCCACCTCCAGAAGAACTGATGGAGTCTGAATGCAGATGAAAGCCTACTATTATTACTTTATTTTTTTGTGGTGCTTTTTATTTTGGCCTGTTTCTTCTTTCATAGCTATAGTTAACATGGAAATATGTTTTACATAACTGCACATATATAACCTATATCAAATTGTTTACCATTTTAGGGAAGGGGAAGATAGGGAAAGAGGGAGAAAAATTTGGAACTCAACTTTTGTAAAAATGAATGTTAAAATTGTCTTTACATATAATTGGGAATACTACTGAATAAAATACTATTATTGGGTTTTTTAAGATCAATATTCCAAATATTGGCTGAAAGAGGAATGGTGAGACATTTATCCAGAAAAGGTCTCAGGTTTTTAGTCAATTTCAAACTCTCTTGAGTCATCAGTATGACATAACAACCAAAAACCTAAGGTAATCTTGTGTTGTACTGAGTGGTATAATTTCCAGTGGTATGGAGGTGATTGTTCCACTATTATGACCTGGTCAGATCACATCTGATGCATGGCATTTGGTCTGGGCATTTGAGCTCATGAGCACCTATGGGCAAGAGAACATCTCAAGAAGAACAATCCAGATAGTGAAGGGCCTTAAATCCCGGTCACGTGAGAATTGGCCAAAGAAGCTGGGTATGTTTACCTCAGAGAAAAGGAAATTTTGAGGTGACATACAATGAAATACATACATATATACACACATATAGATACACATATATACCGTGTCTGCTTTAGAATATAGGTAGACCTCATAGACCATTAACATTCATTCCAACTCTCAAACTATGTCATTCTTTAAGTGATCACATTCATAGTTATTATGCTTTATACAAGTTTTTTTTGTGTGTGTCATGGACCCCCTCTCAGAATAATGTTTTTAAATACATAAAATAAAATACCTAAGATTACAAAGAAAACTAAGTATATTAGAGTACAGTTATCAAAACATTAAAAGTTCCAAGTACATGGAAACCCCTAAAATCTATCCACAAACTATTTGGGGATCCACAGGCTACAAGTTAAGAACCTTTGGATCTACAAAACTGTATTATTCTATGTTTTCTTGCTTATGTAACATTATTCATACTGGTCTATATGTTTGTAATTCCTTCTCCTGTTCTCACATACTCAATCCCCATGTTTTGAAATCTTTCCTTTTTTATTGTTCAGTTGTCTCCATTTCTTTGTGATCTCATAAACCAGAGCATTCCAATGTTGTCCATGGAGTTTTCTTTGCAAGGATGCCAGAGTGGTTTGCCATTTCCTTTTCTAATACATTAAGACAAACAGGGTTAAGGGACTTGCTCAGGGTCAAACAGCTAGTAAGTATTTAACACTACATTTAAATTCAAGTCTTCCTGATTGCAAGCCCAGTGGTCTGTCTATTGATCTGCCTCCTTTTATTTGTTGTTTTTGTTGCTATTCAGTCACTTTCAGTTACTTCTGACCCCTCATGACCCTGTTTTGGGGGTTTTCTTAGTAAAGATAGTGGGATGGTTTCCCATTTCCCCACCTAATTTTACAGATGAGGAAACTGAGGCAGATAGAGTTAAGTGAGTTATTCAGGGTCATAAATCTAATAAGTATCTGAAGTCTTCTTGATTCTAGTCCTGCCACTTTATCTACTGCCCCACCTAATGTACAACCAAATTACTATATCTTCCTGATCCAATTCCCCCAAATCAGAAACAGCATAACATGTTGTATTTTGTTATAGCTGTTATTTGGATACATGTCTTATCTCACATTTTAATTTGTAAGTTCCTTGAGGGCAGGAACCAGGTCTTATGTATCCATGTATTACTCTCAGCAAAAAAAGCACAAAATATTACACATATAATAAAGGCTTAACAATTTTTTGAATTGATAAACAAATTACTGATAATATATGAATGGATAGATGGATGTTTATTCTACATCTAAGCTTTTATGCTTGTACCATATTATTTTTTATTGATAACACAAACAATGGACTTGAGTACAATTTCTCACTCTGTGGGATTTCACTGATTATAGCATACACTGTTAACCTTTGTACTTGTCTTCATGTTGTGAACAGATGAGCCCTAGCAGCAAAAGAAAAAAAAACTCTCTACTTGTCAATATAGTCAAGGTCTTCTTATTCCCATTCTTAATTAACGAGCATCCTTCGACCATTTTCTGCTGGGGGGCATACAAAGAAGTATAACATGCAGACCCTGACCTCAAATAGTTTACTAGAAAATAGGAGAAACAAGACCTATAAATATAACTAGCAATAAGAAAACTGTTTATACTGTATACCAAGTTATCAGTATAGGCAACAAATCCTGAACAAGGAATTCTATGGAGAAAAAAGATCAGTGAGAAGCCCTCTGGGAGGGCTTCATGAAGTGTTTATTTCAGTTATAGCTACCTAAAAAATCAGAGGAGCCATATAAGAGGAGGAAAGAATGAATTAATTCAGGTATCATGAAATGGGGTGTCCAAAGGCGAAGAGACAGAAATATGCTAGGAGTGCTTTTAAAGGGAGAAAGGTAAAGAACAAGGGAGATGGGGAGGGGTAACAGTGAGAAGATAAGTCTGACTAAAGCAGAGGGTTTGTGCTATAAAGAAATGGGAGCTAAGGTTAGATAGGTAGCCAGTCATTTACTAGCATTTATTAAGGGTTCATTATACAATAAATGCTTGTGCTAGCTTATAGTGCAATGCATCTAGGGCTAGGCCTGGAATCAAGAATACCTGAGCGCAAATGCAGCCTCATATGTGACTGGGCAAGTTTTGAACTTGTATATCTCTCAGTTTCCTCAGTTGTCAAATAAAGATAATAATACACCTGCTTCTTAGGGTTGTTGTGAGGATCAAATGTAAAAGGTACTTAACACAGTGGCTGGCAGGTAGTAAAGGCTGATTCCTTTTCCTTTCCCAGAGGACACAAAGAAAGGTAAAAACCAATCTCTTTCTTCCAAGAAGCTTACAATCAAATGGTAAAGACAATCCCCAAATAACAAAGTATAAATAGGTAGTAATATCATTAGGAAGGCATCGGGATTAAGGATGCTTGGGAAAGGCTTCTTGAATAGCTTGTACCTATAGTTAATACTTGAAGGGAGCTAGAAAAGAGAGATGAGAAAGAAATCATGTAAGCATGGGGATAACAGTGAACATAACCCACTGAGGAGATGGAATGATGTGTTTGAGGAACAGCAAGGAGACCAGTGTCATAGTCCTGTGGAGAGTGGGGAAAGGAGTAAAATGTAAGAAGACTAGAAAGATAGGAAGAGGGCAGTTGGTAAATGATACTAAACACTAAACAGAGAGTTTCATATTTATGAAGGGGAGCCCTAGAATTTATTGAATGTGGAAGTTGGAGTAATATATGCTCAGACCTGTGCATTAGGAAGATCATTAGGGTAGATTGAAGTGGGGACAGGTTTGAGGCAGTCAGGCCAGCAGGTTCTTGAAATGGTCCAGATGTGAGGTGACAGAGGCCCTGGACCACCAGAAAGATTGTGGTGTCAAAGGAGGGAAGTGGGAGTTTTTGAGAGACACTGTGAAGACAGAAACTACATAACTGTCAGATGATGGAAGGTTTCGTGTTAATATGTTCGTTGCTGCCCTGAACTTTCTCATCTTCCAGTCCAATGCTGACATTTTATTTGCTGCCTCTCTTGGCTCAAGTTTCATCCCCAGGTGACTCACCCAGAGCTTCTGGCATCTGTGATGCTCAGTCTCTGTGGAGCTAGGACCACATTTGTCATTGATTCTTCCTTCTCAAAGTGAATAAACAAGCCTGCTTTCTCACAATGTGAAGAGAAATCAAATCCAAGCAAGTCATATTTGTTCCCCAGTGGCTTGGATATTGGTCCCTAGGTTTTCCCACTTAGTAATCCCCAAAGATGTAGTTGTGAATAAAAATCTATCCTCCCTCCCTCCCTCCCTCCTTCCTTCCCTTCCTTCCTTTTTCCTTCCTTCTTTCTTTTCTTCCTTTCTTCCTTCTTCCTTCCTTTCTTCTTTTCTTCCTTCCTTTATTCATTATTTTCTTCCTTCATTCAATCCCTTCCTTCGTTACTTTTTCTCCTTCCTTCCTTTGTTCTTTTTTCTTCTTCCTTCCTCCCTTTTTCCTCTTTCTTCCTTCCTCTTTCTTTTTTTCCTTCCTTCCTGCCTCTCTGCTTCCCTCCCTCTCCTGCTGCCTCCCTTCCTCTTTTCTCCCTCCCCCTCCTCCCTTCCTTATTTTCCCTTCTCTTCTTTCCTTTATTCTCCTCTCCTTACATTGTCTTCCCTCCTTCCCTTCCCTTCCCCTCCCCTCTCCATAATTCTTGCTCAGCCCTGTCAAACTGTCGTGGAGGTCGAGAGATCCCCCACAGCCATCACCTCCTCGGCTTTTCCCTGAACATCAGTCTAAACAGTCATTCTGTGTCTGTCAAAATAGTGACAGCCCTTTTCCCTGCACAGAGAGGCTCATATCCCATCTGTATTGCCAACCCTCTTCCAGGTTTATTTTGCCTATCGCGTCTGCACACTTGCTATTTAAATTCGAAGTCATTTCTGGGGTTAACTGTGTCCCTGCTATGCCAGGAGCCTGCTCACTGCACCTCTGATTCAGCCATCCTATTAGGCATGTTCCCAGCATCACATATGTGTGTATGTGTCCCTTTCAAGTTCTATGCCTCCTGCATGCCACCAGTGCCAGATGTAGCTTGCAATTTCCATTCCATTGGGCTGCATGCTACACAAGGCATAATCGGACTGAAATCATTTCTGGATAGAGAGATGAGTGATTTTGAACAACAAAACCAAAAAAAAATATGGCATGTCTTCAGCATTTTTTTGTTTCACTCAGTTCTTTTTCTAGTCAAAATATCATCTTGTGAATCTGTGTCATTTGGAATATGTTGAGAATGCTTAGTGACATCCTCTCCTCCATCCATTTACATGGTAAGAGGGATTTCAGATGAGTTTATAGAAGAACAAAGCACCAGTCACATTCCATAATTTTCCTAGAGATAGGATGCCTTGAAGTACCTAGCTGACACAGTGGAACCTGTAATCAGGAGGAGCCGAGTTAAAATTTGATCTCAGACACTTAGGAGCCATATGATCCTGGGTAAGTCACTTAACCCCTATTGAGAAAGAAAGAGAGATGGGGATCATTCAGACAAATAGGCAGAGGAAATCGCCTTATTTGAGATAATCTACCCCAGCTGAAGAAAGATTCACCTGCTGTTGTATGACTTTCAGGCTATGACCTTCTATGAAGCTTTTTCCTTGGTTCTCTTCCTTTCTGGCAACTCCTACCTTGTTGTCACTGATGACCAAGTAAGATCAATTCATGGCTCAGAATGTGGTTTTAAGCAAATACCAGAGCTTTGGGAATGAGGAGTGTCACATTTCTTCCCAGGCCTGGACCTGAATATGAGGTTTGGATAGAAGTAATAGGTCTAAGAAAAAACTGAATTAATTGCACTTTACTTGTCTGTGGCTTCATTTTAAAGTTATGTTTGGAATTTATTATTTGAGAGGTCAAATAGAGACTCTTATTGTAAGGCAGAAGATGATCTAGCAGAAGAAAAAGACACTGATGCTGATGGTGATGAGGAGAATTTATTTATGAAAATGGAGAGGTTTATGATGGCAATTCAGGATCAGATCATTGTCACAGAAATTATAGAAAGGTTATCCTTAAGGAGCTCAGACTGCTTGATCATTGCAGACTATTCAAGGAAATGGTAGAAGCTACACAAAAGCTCACTACGGTGGGGGGGAGGGATGTAGCATCTGCCAAATACCTAGCAAGACACGACTTGGTGGCTAGTTAATAATACACACCAGAAACTCACTATCTTTTATAAACAAACAAGGTAAATCCTCTTGCCACAAATATAGATTTCAGAATATCATTGAAGTTTGAACAAGTAAATTCTCCTGGAATTAGATATTTGCTATAGACAAAACTATTGTCCAAAATTATCTGGATTTAATATAAATGCATTTAAAATTTAAGAATAAAATTTTAATAGTTTTTTTCTATGTAAAATCTTCACATTCTCCAAGATATGTGGAATTAAAAAAAAAAGATTCCTAAATATAGAAATCTAGCAGAAGAGGTCAAAATTGTGTGTGTGTGTGGGGGGGAAATGGGCTATTTGTCCCTGTTGTTCTGTCTTCTATTGGACTTGTTCTCAAGGGGGTGAGGTTATTATATCACAGTACTTGTATTTAATTAGAAAAAATAGGGACACCTAAATGGTACAGTGGATAGAGCACTAGCCCTGTAGTCAGGAGGACCTGAGTTTAAATCTAACCTCAGACACTTAACACTTCCTAGCAGTGTGACCCTGGGCAAGTAACTTAATCCCAATTGCCGCAGGGAAAAAATAGCAACAATGCAATAGTCTGCAAAAAATTAAAGATAAGA
Source organism: Antechinus flavipes (assembly GCF_016432865.1). NCBI lineage: Eukaryota > Metazoa > Chordata > Mammalia > Dasyuromorphia > Dasyuridae > Antechinus > Antechinus flavipes. The sequence goes on along the minus strand of NC_067398.1, from coordinate 365,209,022 downwards.
GAAAAATAGATGGATAGTAACTTGTCCCATGCCCGTTTCTGTCTGAGCCCCATCAAAAAAGATAAGAATGCACTTATTATGATAGTAATGACAGCAATAGCAATAATAGTATGTGTGTCTGTAGCATATCAAAGTTTACAAAGCATTTCCCTTAGAACAACCTTGTAAGGACCTTTATTACAAAAGAAATAAAGATCCCACAGTTCAGCTTTAGTCAAAATATAACTAGGACTGTTTTTTCTTCTGTGTCTATAACTCTCAAATTAGCCTGGGTATTAGGGAAATTGGGCTCAGGCTCTTCCTATGAAGTGCTATTGTGGAGTCAGACTGAGAAGTATAAAGATCAAGGAGGGCATTTCAAAAAGAATAGAAATGAGGATATGTTTTTTTCCATCAAGGGCCATTTTATTTCCCACAAAATTGGAAGAAGTAATGAAATGTTCAGCATTTTCTTTTTAAAAAAATGCTTTCATATCTCTGAATATGCTTATAATAATTTTAAAACAAAACTAAAAACATTGCAATTTCATGGCCCTAGTTTTAAAAAAAGTAATTTGACCCTTATAAAACATACCTAACGAAAGTTTAGAGCATTAGACATGGAAGTTGGCAATCTTGGTTCAACTATTTCCTAATTCTATATTTTTGGACAAATCTCTACCCCTCTATGAGTATCTCTTACTTCATCTACAAAATGAAGATATTGGTCTTGATGAGCTCTAAATTCCTTTACACTCTAGCTTCCTATGATTTGAATAATTGTTTTAATTTCCCCCAATTAAAATAATACTTTCCCGTCTTTATCTCCACAGATTCAAAATTCCCCGCCCATTTTAATATCCCTAGTAAGGTTCCCCGAGATCAGGGGGTGGGAAACAAACTCATTGCAGGAACTAAGGTCAGGAATTCAGAGAAAAGTCGGATTCCTAAGCCAACAGCAAGATGATCAAAAACTGGAATAGGGATTCTCGACCTTTTTCTGTGTTACCAGCTCTTTTGAAAGTTTGAAGAAGTCTTTTGTCACACTTAGTATTTATTAAGTGCCAACTATATACCAATCAGTGAACTCAGTACAAAGAAAGGTAAAAGATAGTCCCATTGTTCAAAGAGTTCATGGTATAATGGGAGAAACAACATGTAAACATCCATGTATGAACAAGATACATATAGCTATCTATAAATATAGATCTATAAATATAGATATGCATATATATTTGTATTTATAAAAATATGTTATATATGCCTCTTATCAACTGATTATCCTCCCTATATTATATATGTGAAGAATCCTGTATATATATATGTGTGTGTGTGTGTGTGTGTATGTGTGTGCAAATATATATGTTACATGTACCCCCATGTTTTAGCCTTGCTCTATTTGGGTTCTGTGCTTAGTTATCCACTGTATATACTGACTGATTTTTTAAAACAAGGTTAAAACATGGAGATCACTCTGTCCTAATGTCTGACTTTGTACAATCTTTCATTTGGTGCTAACCTACTCATCATCCACCACACTCAGCTCAATATAGTTCCTCTGTCCTCAATCCCAATCTCTTCAACTTCTGCTAAATCAATATGTGTATGGATCAATGACTGTAAGCTATGGCCCAGCTTCTTAAACAATAGTTCGTGACCCCCATATATGATTTTATAACTAATTGTGGGAGTCAAGAAATTAGGATTTATTATCAGTAAATGTTTCATTTGCAAATCAATTTTATATATCTTTATGTCTGGGGTCATGTAAAAATTTCTCCGACCAAAAAGAGGTCATAAGTGGAAAAAGTTTAAGAGGCCCTATGCTAGAGAACTTAAACTTACACTAGGAAACACGTGTAATGTGGCCATGAATATAATAAAAATCACGAACTTATAATTCTGTCAGTGTCATATAAAATTAACAAAATTAGTTAAGCAGAGTCATAATCTTGTATATTCCTTAAAAAGACAAACCTTGCTAAATAGGCACTATATATAAACTAAGTCAGGTTAACAGAATAAACCACTTAGAAAATGTAGTATGTACTATGTTTTCCTTCTTTCCTTTTTCCTTCCTTACCTCTTTTCCTCCCTCCCTTCTTCCCTTTCCTCCTTTTTCCCTTTCTCCCTTTCCCCTTTGCCCTCTTCCTCCTTCCTCCCTTCCTTCCTCCCTCCCTCCCTTATTTCTTTCCTTGCTTCCTTCCTTCCTTCTTTCCTTCCTTCCTTCCTTCCTTCCTTCCTTCCTTCTTTCCTTCTTTCCTTCCTTCTGTTTGTTCTTTCCTTCATTTCTTCCTTCTTTCCTTCCTTCTTCCCTCCCTCTGTCCCTCCCCTATATCTTTGTCTATATCTCCCTCTTCATCCTTCCCTATCTGTTCTGACTAAATTCATGTTTTAACACTTTCAGGAGATTGTTATTAAACAGGGAATCCCAAACTGCTTGTTATTTTCTTATCAATAAATGAATCAGCAAGAATTTATTTAGTGCCTACTAGGAATGAGGGATGATAAGATAAAATTTGTGCCTGCCCTCAAAGAGCTTACATTCTTTTAAACATGGTCACACAAATATAATATAGTAAGTAACATTAAGTAATTTTTGTGGTGTGACACTAGAAAAAAGAAGAAATCAGAAAAGACCTCATATAAAAAGGGATTTCTTAAACTGAGTTTTGAAGGAAATCATAGATTTCAAAAGACAGAAGAGAAGCTGGGGTGAATTCTGGGCATAAGAGGGTGATAGAATTGGTGACTGTGGAGGCACAGAGCAATGGAACATACTATGGGAGAAACAGTAAGAATGTCAGTTTGGCTGAAATATAGAGTGTATGGAGGTGGTGAGTGACATGTGATAAGCTTGGCTGGAACCAAGTTGTAAAGAAGACTAATAAAAAGGAGATTTTGCTCCAACCCTTGAAAAGGTCAGAGGAGGAACATTATAGAAGAACTCTTCCTGTCAATCTCTCTATCATGGATAAAAGTAGAAACTATTACAGGTTTCTGTATGCTACTCTTAAACATTCCCCCACCCCATCCCCTTCATATACACAAGCAAGTTACCAATGCACCAGACTCAATAGAATAGCATATGATTTTGATGCTACTTCCTGTGAGGTGTGAAATAGTTTGGCACTCAGTAAATGATGCTTCTCCATGAGCCCTAAAATCTGTTTTTAATGGGTTTTTGGCATGTTCATTTACCTCTTTCAATTTAATTGAATATATTTTTTACTGTGCTTAAATTTGTGTTTCGTCTGAGATACAAGTTTTTTTTTTTTTTTTTTTTTTTAAGGGAAGGAATAAGCATTTATAGGAAGTCATTGCAATTACTTTTATAGAAATAAGCATTTATAGCCTTCCTACTATGTGCCAGGAACTGTGCAATAATTATCTGTTTTGATCCTCACAACAGCCCTGGGAGGAAATTATTATCTTCATTTTATAAATGAGGAAACTGAGGCAAGCAAGTTAAGTGACTTGCACAGGGTCACCCAGTTTGAAAGTATCTGAGGCCAGATTTCATCTCTGTTCTTCCTGACTCTAAGCATAATGCTCTGTACCACCTAACTGTGTTCATAAAGTCAAGGGCTGTGCTCTCTGAGAAACTGGCAAGCTCATAAGACTGGCAATCATGGAATAGAGTATTTAATTAAGTAATTAAGTATTAGATCGTGTTGTTTAGAGTTTAAGTACTATAGAAAGGAGATCAGATCAGTGCAAGCTAGAATGTTTAGGAATTACGCGAAAGAACTGATAATTGAGCAGTGCCATGTAGTTTGGGCAGGATTTAATAAAAGGAATGGAGGAATGATAATTCTTTTTTTAGTTTGTGCATGGTGGCCAGAAAAAGCAATACAAAGATATTCTCAAGGTCTCTCTTAAGAACTTTAGAATCAATTGTATGACATGGGGAGACACTGGCACAGGACTATCCAGCATAACATTTCCTCATCAGAAAAGGTGCTGTGCTCTATGAGCAAAGCAGAATTGAATTAGCTCAAAAGAAATGCAAAATATGCAGAATTAGAGAAGTCACACCAAATGTTCATGTGGACTCTTTGTTTCCAACCTGTGGCAGAGCATTCTAAGCTTGTTTTGTCTTATCATCCAGTTAGACACACTGTAACTCAATTCTAACATAGTGATATCATTTTGGTTCTCTTCGAAAACAAAGAACAGAAACAATAGCTGATCATTGGGGATAAAGGTAAAGAATCAAGCTGTCTCAAGGAACTTACAGTCTACTAGGGGAAACAATAATCATAAAAATATGCACAGCAGTACAACATAAATAGGAAGTTAATAAAAACAAATATATACAAAGGAAGACATTAAAAGGTTCATGCAAAAGATGATGTCAGATCTGAATCTTAAAGAAAGAAAAGGATTTTGTGAGTCAGGGAAAAGGAGGAAGTGCATTTCAGGTATTGGGGATGGCCAGTCCAAAATTGTGGAGACAAGGATACCTTATGGTAAGTGAAGAACAGAGAAAATGACAGTTTGTCTGGATCATAAAGTGTAAGAGATATAATGTTCATTGAAGCTGGAGAGATGGATTGAGACCAACCTTTGTAGGATATGAAAACTTAACAGAGAAGTGTGAATTTTTATCCTAGGGGCAATATAGAGTCATTACAGTTGGTGGGGTAGTGGGTAAAAAGGATTAGATTCAAAAGAATGCAAGGTCATCTTTTGGAGAATGAGATGTTAAGTTGGACATGTGAGAAAGGTATGAATTATGAAATGAAAAGATATAAAGGGCATTAGAATCATATGAAAGTATTTGAAGGACTATTGGTAGAAGAGCATTAGGCTTGATCTGCTTGGTATCCTAAGGCAGAATTAGGAACAATAGATGGAAGTGGCAGAAAAGCAGATTTAGGTTTGATATAATTCCCGATCAGTAAATGATGCTCAACAGTTGAGTAAACTATACTACAAGATAATGCATTTCCAATAACTAAAGTCTTCAAAGTCTAGACAGCCACTTATTGCACATGATGTTAAACAGACTTTTGGTTGGGGATACCTTTTTGAGCTGGAAGCAACCTTGGAAAGAATAGAATCCAAACCTTTATTTTTGTACACCTTTTGGTAACAACCCATAGCAGATGCTTATTAAATGCTTATTAGGTAGATGGAAGGATGAATGAATGAAATTAATGAGTGAATCATCCCTTCCAATTTACATGAAGCTCAACAGTATAGTTATGTAGACCACGCATTACACATAATTTATTAGTGATAAAGCTGAATCTGGGACTAAAGCCTCTTGATATTCAACCTAGTGATTTTTTCCTACCATATCACTTGTTACAGTTCTTTTTAGATGATCACATTGGATCTTCTTTGGCAATAGAGAATTATTATAAAGAGCTTCATGAATGAATTCTTTCAATGACTAGGTCTATGAAACTAACCCCATCCATGTTAATGCATCAGAATTCATTTATGTCTCTAGTGGGCCACTTCAGTATTTGGGATGATTGAGGATGCCATGAGTGCCATGCATCTGCCAAGAACATTTAATCTCAGTAGAAATTGAAAAATTCTGGTTAGACAACAACCTTGGGCTATAGTAGACATCTGGAGGCCATCCTGTCTTCAAACTTCATTTTTGTTTTGAAGAAGGAAATCTCCCAAATCACTCTTCCAAATTGCTTTAAAAATGTTGAGGTTCTAGTTAAGAAACTAGCCAGTTAATCTTGATTATCACCTCTTTCTAAGTCAAAGTGGTCCCCTTTTTCACAACTACACTTATTTTTCTGTTTTTTGTCCTTGTCATCATTAGATCTCCTTTGGGAGCCATAACTATGTATAGTTAGCTCAAGGCAAAATTCTCAAGTTTGTCTTCAGTTTTCTCAGTCATTTTCTCCCGTTGGTGGTCCTGCTCTTCCTCTCTCTCCCTAAATGTCCTATATGCTTATATTTTCTTTCTCCTCTATAATCTTGTCATTCTTTTCTTATATTCTTTATTTATATTAGAAATAGTAGGTCATAAAACTTAAAACAATTCTTGAGAGGGCCTAGTCAAGCTACTTCCTTTTACAGATAAAAATATTGAGACTCAGGAAAATCACTTGACCAAAGTTGGACCATATGATTTTAAGAGTTGGGGAAGAGAGAGATCGATCAGTAACAGTTCATCTTGTCTCTGAAAAGATTGGGAATTGCTGGGTTTGAGAAGCCTGATTCTTTTTTATTTAAAGAATAAAACTCACCTCATCACCTTTATTAATTCCCTAAACAGAATGGCTCTGGTACAGGGGCAGACAAACATTGGCTAAATGAGGCCATCACTCCCATCCATTACCCTCTACTCACCTGGGTACTACCCAGCTTCAGGGTCTTATCACTACTATATCACTACTACTCTGGACCATTATAATAGTTTCTCAATCAATTTTTCCACCTTAAATCTCCCCTTCCTTCCTCCTCAAAACCATCACTTCTCATAACAATCAGCAGTCAAAGAAATATTCTTTCAGCTGAGACCTGACTATTCCACTCCAATATTAGATGAATTCCACTGACTCCCTGATACCTCTAGGATCAAATACACATTCTCTCTTTCTGTTGGCATTAAAACCCCTTCATAGTTGTACCCCAAACTATTTTTCCAGGCTTATTATTCACTTCTTCCCTTCACACACTTTACAACCCAATCACACACTTTACAATACAAATGAAATGCTTCATTTCCTTTTTCTATGCTTGTCTCCTGTGAATAGAATTCATGTGAACTAGAATGCTTGTGATCTTTTTCTTCACCTCTTAAAATGTCTAGTTTCCTTTAAAACTAAGCCTTAACTTTACCTTTTAATGAAAGTTCTCTTGATTTTCCCTCCCCTAAACTACAAATATATGCATACACACACACACACACACACACACACACACACACACACATACATCTTGTCTCCCCCAAATGAGGACAGGGACTGTTTGAGTTTTGCTTTTATAATCTCTGCACCTAGCACAATGTCTGGCAAATAGTAGGCACTTTATAAAAAGCTTGTTGAATGATTGATAGGTAGAAATATTTACAATGATTACTATGTTAGAAAGAACCATTTTATTAATTGGTAAAGCCTTATCTTAAGGGCAGCTAGATGGCATAGTGAATGAAGTACAGGGTCTGAAGTGGGGAAATCTGACCTCAGACACTAGATGTGTGACTTTGGGCAAATCACTGCCTCTGTTTGCCTCAGTTTCCTCATTTATTTAAAAAAAAAAGAACTAGAAAGCAAAATGGTAAATTATTACAGTACCTTTGCCAAGAAAACCCCAAATGGGATCATGAAGAGTGGGATCACAACTAAACAAAACAACAAAAACAATAATGATACCTCTAATATTTCTTTGCTCCTGCCCTCCTGTACTTTTACCAGACAAAAGTTGAAGTAATATGATTCTTTTTTTTTTTGGATAATGCTCTATTTTTTCTTACTTCTTTAAATTATGGTTTATAATATGTTATATCTCTAAGTGCTGGTAGAGATAGTAGAAATTATGTCAACTTCACAAATACCATCCATATAATTTATCTGTACTTCACTTTCCTGCTATAAGTGGAACTTGCAAAAAGAAACAAACAAAAACAGTGGATAAATTTATGTTGATATAGTAAGCAGTCTTATTGGCCATCACTAAAAAATCAAAATACATCTCTGCTCCTAACAGTTACCCTAGTAAAGTAATCGGGGAATAGAAGTTTTATCAAGGTAGCTGGGTACAGAAGTAAGGATGCTGAATTTGAAGTCAGCAGTTTTGGACTCATGTTTAGATTCTATGACTTGTTAGTTGTGTGACTTTAGGAAAGTCATTTAATATCTCCAGACCCTAGTTAGCTTAAAATGAGGATAATCCCATTGCAAAACAAAGGCTTATTTTGAGGTTTAAATGATAGAATTCCTGGATCTTTTCAAGTTTCAATTCAAATGCCATCTGTTATAAGAGGGCTTTCCTGATTCTTCTTTTGCAATTTTCCTTTTGATAGAATATAAGCTTCCTGAAGGCAGGGACTTTTTAAACTTATCTTTTTGTATCTACAGTATCTTGCCCTTAGTTGAAGTTTAAGAAATGCTTGCTAGCAACTGAGTATCTTCACTAAGTCTTAAAGCAATATGGTAAGCCCCCCATAGTGGAATGCTGCCACCAGACAGCCCAGGGAAAGGTACACTAGCTTTCCCAGGTCAAAATCAAAGCAAGCCAAAGTTCCTGAATCAATCAGTTCTGAGACTGTGGTGTGAGTGGCCACTGTACTTCCAAACTGAGTCAGATAGGGAGACCTAACAGTAAAAGGGGTGGGGGTGGGGGAAGTTTGCTGAATTTAATTAAAAGCAGAGAACACACAAAAAGAAAAACAACATTTGTGTAGTAAATAGATATGCCTGGACATATACTGGTTCTTTAACTTTCATTGCCTCAGGCAACTTGGTAAAAGGAATTTACCCACCAGGAATTCTCTTACCAATGAAACCATAAGTCCAGTTCATTTAAAAAGAAAACATATGTTGAAAAACACTTCTAGACAAATGTTCACTATTTTTATTTTTTCTATTGAAAGTCAATGTAAGTTAGATACCTCATTTAAAATAAAGAAGGAAGGAGGGAAGGAAGAAAATAAGCATTTATTGGCTTCTTCTATGTACCAGGCACTGGGCTAAGTGCTTTACAAATATTGTTTCACCCTTACAATAATCCTGTGAGGTCGGTACTAGTTTTATCCCTGTTTTATAGTCAAGGAAATGGAGGGAGACAGAAGTGAATTGACATGCCCAGTATTACAAGACTACTAAGTATCTGAAACGAATTTGAACTCAAGTTTTCCTGACTCCAAGTCAGTGCTCCATCCACTGAGCTAATCAGGTGAGTCAGACACAGAGATTTATGAACTTATAATGATCAGAAATACTGACCTTTGTAGGCATCTGAGTTGTTGGGAAGTAAAGGACATGCTATCTATTTGATTGGTGTATGAAGATTAGCTGTATTTTCTTCCAAAGAATAAAATAACTTTATTAATTAGAAGTATTTAGAACCAGATAAATATTTTGGGACAAAATATTTTGTCTACCTAGTGAATACATTGAATGACTGGGAAGAACAAATGGACTAAATTGGTCCATGGTTTTGATGTTTTGTAAGAGTCATGTTCATGAATGCCCCGAGGAATGGCAATGATAGACACTATATAAAGGGACAGAAAGTTAACAGCCTGCAGCCCCACAATGAGTAAACGTATTGTCACCCATCGGGATGGGTTGATGGAGATAGTCTGGAGGCTCAGCTCTAGCCTGTACTCCACAGTGCACGTCTGTCTCCACAGCATGCGCTTCCCCAGAGATAGGAAAATGGGCCAAATCAGGAATTCTTTCCGTAGTGCCATCCCTAGTGTCAAACCCAGGCAATGCAGGTCAAGTAACAACAGTGCTCCATCTGTTATCCTTCAGTACTGACCCACCACCTGTGATGCACAAGCTCTGAATTGTTTTCGTTCTCTGGAGGGAAACAGTATAGTGTTATTGATGGCATACTGAGCTGGAGAGAGGGGGGCAGGAGAACTGGGCTCTAGTCCCAGATCTGACTTATGGTATGTTTTTTTCCTTTCCTTTCTTCTTTTTATTTTTTTTATCTCTTTTATTTTTGAATAAGCTGTTTAACCTTTATGTAGGTTAACTTGCTCACCTGTAAAATGGGAATAATTTAATAAAATTAATAAAAGAGAGTTATATGGAACCAGAAAGGTATTACCTGAACTTATTGTTGTAATCATAAGAGATAATATGAAAATGCTCTGAAAAAATAGAACTGTTTGCAAGAGATAATTATTGTGTGTGCTAATTCTGCTTAGTTCCATGAAATCAAAGAGAATCGTGATATTTAACAAGAAGTTAGCATACAATCTTTTGTCCCTAAAAACAGTAGATCTACGTACATATATAACTAGGAAGGATCTCAGAGTCCACATGGTCCTCTTTTCATATATTAGGAAATTGAGACCCAAGGTCACACATGTTTGGTCCTCTGCATCTAAACTAGTACTTTATCATGTTATGTTCCTTCTAATGGGCCTTCTATGTTTAAAGGTTATGGTTCTTATAAAAATCAAGCAGTGGAGCCCAAGTAATTTTAAATCATTTGCTTTTCTTTGAGAATATTCATTGCAGATTGATAATTAAGTCCTCTTAGATTGGTGCTTTGAACAGAATTGTAAAGGGACAGGGAGGGGTGACTGTGAAGAGTGCTACAAGTCTTGGAGTATGAAACCAGTGAGAATTGGTGGGCTAAATTTCAGTTCTGGAGCTGGTACCTTTGTTCCATAACCTGTAAACAGAAGACAGAAATATCCCCGGAAAAGCATAGAGAGTATGAGGTTCAGTAGATGCGATGACTTTAAAAGAAGATGAAAAATATAAGGTGCCATACGTATTGCTGTGATCATCACTGTGTTAATCAAAGTGGCACCTTTTTGTCTTATTTTGTTTGTGGCCTGGAAGCTTCTGGAACAGCTGGAGCTGTCCCAGGGAATGAGAGATTAACCTCTTCCTCATCCTTCCTCTCCTTCAGGGCCTGGATCTCATTCAAAGGGAATAATGTACATCATGGGATAGTACATTTAATTAATTTTGGAGAGACTCTCTAGTTTGGAGGCAAGCAGTGGAACATAGCAAATGATGGGGAACCACTTCATGTCTCTAATCAAGCACTTATTAAGCACTTACTATGTGCCAGGCACTGTGCTAAGCACTGGGAATATAAAATACAAGCAGAAAGACTGACTGGTTTCAAGGGAAAATGTGCAAAGGAGAAAGGTAACATAAAAAAGGGAGATGAAGGGGAGAGGGGCATATGTTGGGCCTGGTAGAGAAGAGAAAGAGTTAGGAATACAGGAGTTAAGAGTGCAAGCTGGAGAAGAATGAGTTCATGGATGCCCTGAGCATCCTACTTAGGGAATTAAAAGACCTAAGGTACCTCTCCCCCTGAGGGCAGGGCTGACTTGCTTTTATAGTCATATCCTCAGTGCTTAGCACAATGTCTGGCACATAGTAAGTGCTTAATAATCCTATCCAATCCAATCAATAAATATTGATTAAGTGCCTACTATGTGCTAGGTACTGTGCAAAGCATACTTATGTAATTAATAAAAAAGACATTCTCTTCCCTCAAGGAGTTTCCAATCCAATAGCAGGGGGAGAACAAAAGGAGGTAGCAAAAGGAACAACTTTGAAGGGAGGAAGAAGGATACCATGGGGTATCTTGTTTGGTGAAGTTGAGACCAGATAGAGAAGCAGATGCAGCTGGGAGTGAACCAAAAGTCTAGTTTCTATCCTCTCTAAAGGAAGGCACTGAGAGAAGTTTGGCACTCTACTCTCCATCCCTCCAATCAGAGGGGGGAGGAGGCTGAGAGAGATAGTGTCAAGACTTGCATTACCAGCATGGCGGTGAAATTAAAAGTGATACGTTTATCTTTGTAGGACATCCTCCCTTGATTTTGTCTGGTCTACTTTATACCCTATTCACCCATCAATCCCCTTCACATACCTTATGCTCCAGCCCCTTCTCAATTTCATGGCTTTGCTCCTTTCATTCCTTCAAATGCCTTCTCAACATCTCCACCAATCAACTTCCTACCTGTCCTCCAAGACATAACTCAACTCCCACCCTCTTAGTGAAGCTGTCTGTTATTTCTCTCAGACAGAATACTCTTTGTTGACACCTCTTCTATGTTACCCAGGAAAAATGCCTTGCATGGAGAGAGCACTTAAGAAATATCTTTTGTATTAAATTGAATGATACTTTAGACTAATATTTTACCCCAATAATTAATTTTATCTTATAATTTATCCTATATTACTCTAATAATTCCCAAGAAGATTCTGTCCCCTTCATCCTTGCATCCCTCATAGTGCCTAGCATGTAGGAATTCCATAATGAACTAAAATTAATGAGGGGAAATAGTGTGTGGTAGTAAGATTAAGAAGCTGCTAGTTGAGGTTTTAATTCCAGTTTTACCACTGAAGTAGTGCAGAATCTAGGATAAGTCACCTCACTTTGTTGGGGATCACTTCCCTTACTTGTAAAATAAGTAAATTGGATTAGAGTTCTACAATTTCTGCCAGCTCTAATGATTTAAAGATTTTTCTTCTGTTAATGGCATTAGTAAAAGAAAGTGTCAGCTGCATATTGTAGGTTGATGTGAATGAAATGAAGTACTTAAATTAAGCTACTGAAGTTCAAAACTGAACTAAGACTTTTAGGGCATTCTGGACCAGCTTTTAATATTACTAAAAGTATATTTTCTTCCTGAAAGCCTGACTCAAAGAATTAGCATTATAAATGTATGAATAAATAAAAATAGTATCTGTGGCTGGATAGGTTATTTGGTCCTACTACATAAGAATTCTGGCATTGGCTGAAACCTCTGTCTTTATGTTACAAACTTCTCTTACTAATCTGACCTATGCCCTTCCCCACTACCCCAAAAATATCTTAGAGCTGTATTCAATCTGGTAAAGTGGTTCACCTCCAAAGAAGTGAGTCAAAAGCAGATAGGTCCAGGTCTGCATGATAGAGGTTGGGATACTTACAACAGCAAGCGACCTTTCCCTTTAAGAGGTGGCAATGAGCACTACCAGGTAGAGATTTTTCCCCTCCTTTAACATCATTTAAATGGTTGCTGTCAAAGTCAGAGCCAAGACCTAGAGAACCTAGGAAGATTGCTCTGTCGGCTGATATATGAGTTGTTTACGCTTAAAGGGAGAAATACTGAACCTGAGGGCAAGACCTTCCTCTCTAACTGAAAATGGACAAAAATCAGTGGGTTCTTGGTAATAGCTTTGACAGGCTTTCAGCTGCTGGGCTCTCAGATCTGGAGAGTTCCTCTTCTCCCCCCTTCCTCCTCCACCTTCAATTGTCATCATACTCTTTTTTTAAGGCCAAGCTACAAAAAACAGACAAACTAAATTTCTTCAGGGCATTCCCTGAGGATTCAAATAGACTAGTAACTCAGCTAAAGCTCAAGTCTTCACATAGGAGGACTTGGATACAAACTGGGGAGGAAAGGGTATTAACAGAACAAAATAACATTCAGTGGTTTCCCAAGCCCGCTAATTCTTCTCACTTCATTATTTCTCTTCATGATATCCTTTTGTTTGTTGTCCCATGGCAGCTAATAACCTTATCTCCTCCAGACTTTTCTGTCCTTTTTCTTTATATCTCAATATTTGGTAATCAGCAAATTCTGCTGATTTATCTTCTGAAACATTTCTTAAATCCATCCCTTCCTTTCTATTTTTATTCCCTCTACCCCAGTACCATTCTTTTAGGACACCTGCAGTAGCCTCTTAAACTAATTTCCATGCCTTTACTCTGTCTCATTTATAATCTACTCTTTATATCATTGATAGAATAATCCTTACCCTCCAATATCATCCTCTTACTGCTCTGCATGAAAATCTGTGGCAGTTCCTGATGACCTGCTGCATCAAATGACTATTCCAGATATCATTCAAGGCCCTTCACAATAAGATATTACTTTCTCCTTCCCATGATATTCTTCTTCACATATTTTATATTCCTCTTTTTCCCTTGAACATGATCTGTGAGTTCCTCCAAATTGAACCTTTGCTTGTGATATTCCATAAACCTAAACATTTCTCTTTCTGTGTCTCTCTGCCTGTCTTTCTCTCTGTCCTTCTCTCTTTACCTGTCTCTCTCCCTGTTTTTCTCTGTCTCTGTCTCTATTCCTCTCTGTCCTCTCTTTCTCTGTCTTTCTCTCTGTGTCTCTCATTATCTCTCTTTCTCTTTCTGTTTCTCTTTGTCTCTCTCTGTTTCTGTCTCTTTCTGTCTCTATCTCTTTTTGTCTCTATCTCTGTCTCTATTTCTCTCTGCCCTCTCTTTCTTTATCTGTCTCTTTCTCTCTCTGTCTCTCACTAGCTCTCTTTCTCTTCCTGTTTCTCTTTGTCTCTCTCTGCCTCTGTCTCTTTCTGTCTCTGTCTCTCTGGCTCTGTCTCTTTCTCTCTGTCCCTGTCTCTATTTCTCTCTGTCTTCTCTTTATCTGTCTCTTACTCTCTCTGTCTCTCACTATCTCTCTTTCTGTTTCTCTTTGTCTCTTTCTCTGTTTCTGTCTCTTTCTGTCTCTGTCTCTCTCTTGATTTTTTACTCCTTTAGCCCCCAATTCAAATGCTACTTCTTTCGTGGAACTTTCATTAATGCCTCCAGTTTGTAATACTGGATTGTGATCTCCATAAGGCCCCGTTATCTAAAGAACTTCTGTATGCAAGGAGCGCTTCAGTGATTATTTCAGAAAAGGACCACATTTCTACTTCTGATTTCATTATGTTTTCTGCAGTTCAAAGTGGGGTGGGGAGGATTCTAGTTGAAAAACATAGAAGTAGGAATGGACAGCCCATTTAGCTTTTGTCCATTAGAATTTCATTCCTTTCTCAGTGATGCCCTTCAATTATGAATGGTTAAACACTGGGTGAAACCCACCATCATGCAGCCAATTAGGACTATTCTTGGGGAAGCAATGGGATAAGGGTCTGGCAAGCAAAAATATAAGAAATGGGATGGAATGGCAGCAATTCATTCTCCTCTTTCCCCCTCTCTACCGAGACTTGGCCTCCTGGGAATTTTCTCACTCAATGAGAGGACAAATGACCCTAATCACAGGTGTTTCTATAACCTTTTAGAAATCAACACCTAAAACAAATCAATAAAGGGGATGCAGGGTATTCTGGGAAGAAAACCTTTGAGGAAAACATTGAATTGACCAGTATCCTCTCCATCAAAGTTATCCTCCCAGGTAGTTCTGGAAAGGGTATCCATAGAGTATTCCATAATAGGGCATGTGTGTTTAAATCCTTTGTAAATGGCTAAGAAGGCAATTCCTTTCAGTCATTTGCTTTGTAAGGCACTCCTCCCCTCCCCTGGCAGCAACAGTCTATGCACTCTATTAGAGGAGGATTTTTTTTTTCTTTCCCCCTACATATAATGGCACCAATTAAATTACCTTGCAGCCCGACCTTAATCTGGCAGGAATGATTATTCCATGAAACAGTTAGGGCTCTAATTGACATGAAGTGCCTGCAAAATATGTCTTTTGCAGCAACCCCTGTCAAAGTCACATTGATATGCTAATACCTATAGCTGGCAGAATCACTTCATAAAGAGAGACATTGAAAATTGAATTATTTCAATTTCAGTACCTAGGAATCTAGTGATCTGTCTGTATATGTAACTAAGTAGGTGCAATACTTTATATGGGTAAACAGCTGTACTAGGGCGTTGCCATGGAAACTGCTTGACTCGTGGCAGTCGTGCTGGTGATGAAGTCATTAGCCGCGTGAAATGTGCTTTGAGGTTGTCAAGTGTAACACTCCAGGAATATTTCAGCAGTATTAGTGGAGCCTTTTCATTTACATAATTTAGGCTTTCACACATGATCTCATTATGGTGGAAGAAAAGAATGAGTTGTGGGTGCCATCACACTCAACCTAAATGAATCTCTGTTCTCTGATTCGGTCATATCTTTTGTGAAAAGAATTCTCATCCCAAAATCAGTCTTATGGATTTATGAAATTTGGAGGGTCATGGGACAGGTTATGTTCACTTATATTTTAGTGCCATAGTCGGGACAGTTCAGGGATAATATGAGGCTTTCAAGGGATGCAAACATTGAATAAAACTTTCTTATGTACTTGGGGGGCCAATTTCATTTCAAAGTATCCTCTGCAAGTAGACTTCAACTAAGCATTTCCCTTGAGCCAATTCAGTAGCCCCATTCACAATTATGAATTATTACTAGAAAATCACAATTTTAAATACTTAACAAAACTTGGATTTCTATGAAAATATTGTTATCTTCAGGGAAATTCCGTGCTTATTACAAACATTTTACCATGGTTCAAAACAATATGGGACTCTTCTTTGGGAACCAAGTTATACAGTATGCAAAAGAAACAGGTGTTCTGACCTCTAGTAATATTGACGGGCTTTTTGAAAGCCAGGTACACCAAATTTGGCTGCAAATGAATTATGACTGTTAGGAAATCATCCTCGAAGATGGAAGATTTGTTACTATTGAGAGTATTTGAAGGGATATAGCTCCAAAGCCTGTTCTGTAAGAACAATTACACAAATGAGTTTTTGTTTATTTATTTTTTGCAGTGGTAGCACAGCATTATTTGAATAAGGAGATGGGCTTCCAGTCTGATTCTTTTGAATGAAACCAAGCTCATTTGAATGTAGTTATTGAGATATATTTATTATAACACTGGTCACATTCTTTTATAGTCATGTATCATCTTCATCCCTGTGTTCAAAGCACTTGAGATCATGAAATTGAGAACTTGAGCATGCTGGATTTAGCTTAAATGAGATCTCATGTTTTGAGAGTAGTAAATAAAGGAAGGTACCATTCATGGTTGCTAAGAGGAGTAATTGTTGAAAAGGTCATATGAATCATATCTACATTAGATAACAATTTCAGGATATGGGAAACTCCTACTTAAAAGAAAGAAATGATGAATGATCAAACTGTTATCAGAGAATTATTTAAGAAAGCAGCTTCCAGGGTATGTCATAAAATCAGGACTTATTCAGTCTGATAACTTCCATATCTCCATACAATATTGTTCAGTAACATTTGATGGTCATCATGATGACCCTGAATCCCTGCAATATCCTGAAGTGGTTTCTTATTCATACCAGAAAGATTCAATATGTCTTACAGGATTTTTTTCCTGTCCTTTCATTTGACAGACATTTTTGAGCACTATTTATCAGGCCCTGTGTTAGACACTATGAGATACAAAGATGAATGAGAAATACACTTTTCTCTCATGAAACTTAGAACCTAGGACAACAATTGAGATGAATACAAATCATTATAATATGAGATAGAATGTAAAAATGTGAACAACAAAGTGCTTTTTTAGTTTGAAGGAGGAAAAGGTCATATATAACACATGGGTATACAGAAAGTTTTAACAGGTAATAAGGAGCCTCAGAAGATTTTTGAGTAGGGATATGACACTGGATTATCTCCCAACTAAAAAAGATCTCCAAATTCATCCAAATTAAACCATTCTTGAAAGAAAATTTTCCTTACAAAATTCCTAAAAATGAGCCATTTTGTGGTTTGAAATTCAAAATTAATCAAAAAGACTTTGTTAAGTACTTGCTATGTCTTACACATTGACTAGTCTAGGGCCAGGAGACAAAATGACAAAAATAAAATAACTTCTGCATCCAATGATCTTCTCTTAGGAAAATCAATATGCAAACATATAAGTATCTGCAAAAATATAAGGTATTTTTTGTGGGGAGGGGAAAGGAAAGGTACTAGGAACTTCAAGAAAGTTCTTACTTAGAAGGTGACACTGGAATTGAGCTTTGAGGGATCTGAGGATTTCAAAAGATGAATTTGAGGGGTTACTACATTTCACCTATGAAAGTCTTAGCAAAGTCATTGGGAATAAGTGTGTGAGGAAAAATAAGAAAGTCATTTTGGGTGGTATGTATTATGAGGGAATGAAGGAGATGGTGTGTAATAAGACTAAAAAGGTAGACTGGAGCTTGATTGCAGAGAGCTCTAAATGTCAAAGAGGATTTTATCTGATCTTAGAAGCAATTGATAATCTCTGAAGTTCACTAAGCAGGAAAGTAACGTGGTCAGATTGGTGCTTTAGGAATAGCACTTCAGCTTTTTTAGAGAATGAATTAGAGAGCTGAGAGACTGAGGTGGGGGACAATCAGGAAGCTATGGTAATAGTCTAGATATAGACAAGAGGTGATGAAGGCCTGAACTAGGGTCACTGTGTTGTGAATGGAAGAAAAAATAGATGTGAGAGATGTTATAGAAGAAAAAAGATGACAAAATTTGGCAACTTGACTATGTGGAGTCAGAAAAAGTAAGATGCTGATTACTCTGAGATTGTAAATCTGAGTTACCAGGGATGTTGGTATTAGAAAAGGAGAAGTTTGGAAGAGATATGATTTTGTATAAAGGTAAATGAATTTTGTTGTGGTCATGTAGAGATTGAGATACAAAGGAAATATATAGTTAGAAATGTCAAGTAAACAGTTACTATGAGCTCAGTAGTGGATATAAAGTTAAATCAAAATAAGAAATATTTATTAAGTACCCATTATGTATTAAGCCCTATACTAAGTACAGGGAATACAAAGGTAAAAACAAGGAATTCATAAACTAATAGATGGGAGAGACAACACGCAAACAATAATGTGTAAAGGAGTTATAGACAGAATTAATTGGAGATAATCTCAGAGGGAAGGCATTAGCATTAAAGACTGGGACAGAATTATATAATATGGGATTTTTGTTGAAATCTGGAGGAAACCAAAGAAGTCAAGAGGGGTAGGATTCTAAACATCAGAAGTAGCCCAGAGCCTAGAGATAGAATATCTTGTGTGAAGAATAGCCAGAAAGTCAACAGTACATATAAAAGAGTGTGGTTCAAGAAGTCTGGAAAGGTGAGAAAGGGCCAGGCTACAAAGGGCTTTGAAAACTAAGGATTTTACTTTTGATCTTGGAGGTAATAGAGAACCACCAGTTTTTATCAAAGAGGATATATGTGATGTAGTCAAATTTGTGCTTCAGGAAGAACATTTTGATATTTGAATGGAGGATGGATGTGAATGGGATGTGACATATTGGGGGAGGATGACCATCCAACAGGTCATTGCAGTAGTCTAAGCATAACATGATAAGGATTTTTTTCAGGGTAGTAGCAAAGAGGAGAGAAAAGGTCATCAATAAGAAATAGAGCAAAAGTTGAAGCATCTGGACTTGAGAATGAGGAGGCAAGGATAAAATCTGTTTTGAGTCTGAGTGACTAGGAACATGGTGATGCAGATCACAGATCTGATCATGTTCTTCCTGCTCAATAAACATTAGGAAGATGTTAGTTAGAATGAGGGGAAATTTTTTTTTGGGGGGGAAGATAATTCAATTTTGCATGTGTTGAATTTAAGATACTCACAAGATGTCTAATTCAAGATATCTCATAGACAGTTAAGAACTGATTCTAAAGGTCAGGAGAGAGGTTAGTACTGGATATATTTTAAAATATATACATATATATATATTATATGTGTGTGTGTGTGTGTGTGTGTGTGTGTGTGTGTGTGTGTGTGTGTAGGAGAGACAGTGACAGAGACAGAGAGAAAGACAGTGAGGAAAAGAGAGGGGGGGAAAATCAGAATAGAGATGATAATGAATCTAAAGGAAATAATGAGATTACCAAGGGATACAGTTTAGAGGGAGAAGAAAGGATATCTCAAGGAAGGGGTCAAAGGGACATCTACTCTTAGCAAGTATAATTTAGATGAAGATCTAGGAGGGAAATAAGAGATAGAGAAGGAATGATCAAAAATGGACAAATAAATGGAGAAAGGTAGGCAGAAAACTGACAGAAGAGTATCACCAAAAACAGATGAGAGTCACAATGAGAAGAGAGTAATCACTAATAGTAAAGGCTGCAGAGAATTAAAGATGAAGGTTAAGGGGGAAAATACATTAGACTTGGAAATTAAGACATCATTGGTGACTGGAGAAAGTGGTTTCAGTTGAATGATAAAACAAAGTCAAACTACAGAGAGTTAAAAAGAAAGGAGAGGAAGTGAAGGTTCTTATTGTAGATAACTTTCTCAGGGAGTTTAGCCATGAAAAGGAGGTGAGATATAAGTTAAAAATTAAAAGGAAAGGATAGGTCAAGTGAGATTTTTTTGAAGATGAAGAAGACCTAGGCATATTTAAAAGTAGTAGGGAAATAGTAGTAAGGTCAATGGGAGTGTGGGGATGATAGAAAGGATAACTTGTTATAGAAAATAAGATAGAATGGGGTCATTTGTCCATGTAGAATTTTGCTTTGATAAGAGGAGCTCTCTCTTCTTGTGACACAGAGATGAAAGAGGAAATTCAGATGAAAACATCTGAATGGTAGAATATTAGGAGGATGAAATAAGGAGTTCTCAGTGAATGACCTCAGTTTCTTCAGTGAAATATATAGCAAGGTTCTCATCTGATACAAGGGGATGAGGAGCTATAAAGGAATTAGGAAGGATAAAACATTTTTAAAAAACTACTATGGAGTATTAGATAGTGAGTTAGAGCCTTGTTGTAGTGGAAACTCAATTGAGATTATGTGACAGATGACCTGGTCAGTATCTTTTTCTGATGATCTCTAGCTTTGGTCAGCAGCATTCAAATGCTAGCAAAGGCAGTGATGTTGGTGGTCCTTTAAGACTTGGACTTGATAGGGCGAGATCGGTGATTGGGTCAGAAAGTAAGGGATTATAGAGAACAAGAGAGTGTAGAGTTTAACTGGTTAATAAAGAAGGAAAGGAAAAAAATGTGGACAATGCAGGTTGATGACCCAGGGACAAAAAACTGAGGGAAGGAGGGATTGGAAGTCATGGTAATGACAGAAAAACTGGATGAGGTCTGGGTATATATACACTTAGGAGCTATTTCTATAAAGGTGATAATTGAATAGTTGGGAAATTAAATTAACTAAAAGAGAAAGTAGAAATAGAAAAGAGGTTCCTTAGTCAGAGCTTTAGGGATATACCCATAGCTATGGATAGGATTTGGATTATGGCATAGCAAAGGCAAGTGAGGAGGAGTCAGACAGTTGGAAGGAGAATCAAGTGAAAACAGTGTCACAAAAATCTAGAAATCCAAGAATATCCAAAGAGAAAAGGATACCAGATGCTACAAACAGGTCAAGAGTATGAGGATGGCCTCTCAGCTAGTCTATCCCCACTTTTGGACAACTCTCATTGTTAGAAAAACTTCTGTTTTCTTTTGTTTTTAATATCAAGTCTTTCCATGAGATCCACCAAATGCTTTTTAGTTCTGTTCTCTGGGGCTAAACAAGACAAGGCTAATCCATCTTCTACATGACTGCCCTTTAAACGCTTCAAGGCAGTTATTATCTGCAGCATTACCATTCCCAGACTTCCCACTCCAACAAGTCTTCTCTTTTCTGGGCTAAATACTCCAATTTCCTTCAGCTGTTCCTCTTTTATATGTGATTTTAAATTCTCTCTTCATCCTGATTACCCTTGTCTGTATCTCTAGTTGTTCTCCAGCCTGTCAAAAGGTTTTTTTCCCCCAAAATATGGCATCCAGAAATAAACAGAATATACAGAAGTAAATGCTGAAGATGTGATCTCACAGAATAAAACCTGAAAGTTAGGAAGGTTAATTTTGGTAGCTGGATATAAAAAAGGTTGAATCAGAGATTTAGAGATGAAAGGAATCACAAAATATAAAGCCAGAAGAGTCCTTGGATACAATCTTGAGTACTACCCTCATTTTATAAGGGGATCCATATATTCTTTCATTTAGATGAGGAAACTGATGTCCAGAGAATAAATGATCTGGTAGGAACTATGCTAAGATAATAAATACAAATCCTTTGAGTATTTTTTTCATGGCACCCCTGAGAGATAGGGGGAACATGTAGGACAGTGTATGACAGTTGTCCAAGAAAGAAGTGACAAAAAGACTTGAATGAGTGTATTGACAGGGGGTGGTGGTGAGTAGGGAACCAAAACAAGACCTATTTCAAGAACATTTACAGGACTTGGTAGCTTATTAGTTGTAAAGAATGAGACAGAGAGAAAAGAAGAACTTGAACTTTCAAGTCTGGGTAACTGGGGAAATAGTAGTATCCACAACAGAAATGGGGAAGTTGGAAGGAGGGAAAGATTTTGTAGGAATGATAATGAATTCAATTTTATACAATATGAATATGAGGTGCTGGCAGTATATGGGATGTAGATGTCCAGCAGACAGTTGGACACATGGTATTGGATTCCAGAAAATTTGGGGAAGAAGATGAAGATTTAGAAATCTGCTCCATAGAAGTGACAATTTATGCCTTGGAGTGGAAGAACTTGGCAAGGGATAGCACATAGAAAAGAAAATGAGACAGCTGACATGACCTTGGGGAAATGCCCATACTTGGGGTGGGAAGAGGGAGTTTGAGAACCATCAATTTCTGCATGCTCAGTTGGATTGACTAGTTAGTCTATTTGTCTAAACTCTTTGAGTCAGGAAAAACATCAGATTTATAGCTTTTTAATGGTGCATTTTAAAAATTCATTTCGTTTTATTTGAAGTTCCAAATTCTTTTCCTTCTCCCTTCTCTACCATTCAAAGTGAAGGCAAGAAAAATAATTTTTTAAAATTACAATTATATGTTCAATTAAATTTAAATTTATAATTAAAATCATATCATATAAACATACAAACCAAATTTCTGCATTAGCTATGTAGGGTTGCATTTTTCATTGCTCCTATTTGGCCAAAGATTGTCAACACAATTCACATTAGATTAAGGAGCAGAATCTAAGCTTTTTTATGCCTCACTTATCTACTTCTTCCATTCAATTAATAATAATAATACATTAATGAACATATATATCATAGTATATAGTTTGTAAAGCATTTTCATTCACTCGATCTCATTTGCTGAACTCAATATACTCTATGCTATCCATCCTTGTCTTAGATGTTGTTCAAAACACAAGGAAAGCAGGATATATGGTTCCTGCCCTCATAGAGTTTATGGTGTAGTTGTGAAGACATAGCCATGTATAAAAGTTGTGATCATAGCACTTCAGTGAATAAATAAGTGCCCTTCCTAGGTTAGTACCTTGTCATATTTGCACAGCCCAATGAAACTATGAGCTATGCCATTCAATATTGCTCAAAATGAACAGGTCATGGTGGAGAGTTCAGACAAAAGGTGATCACTAGAAAAGGAAAAGGCAAACAACTCCAATATCCTTGCCAAGGAAACCTCATGGATAGTATTAAAATGTTAAAAGGTAATGATTCCAGGACAGGAGGTATCTGACACAGTCTTGGAGGACAGAAGGGCCTGGTATTCATGGTGTCACAAAGAGTTGTGACTGAACAACAAATAATTTAGGGGCATCACCTTTTACTAATAAAAAGTTATTTAAAATGATGTTTTTCTTATTTATTTCTGTGCCTGTCTACCATATTGTTAATTCTTTGTGTCTCTCTTTGCATTTACCTTGAACTTAAATGTTTGTTGAATGAATGTTATCAAAGAAATGAATAAATAAATTTGAAACTTAGAGAAGCTATACCCAATGGGAAGATGACCTGACTTGGACATCTATCACCCCAGCAATCAGCAGGGCAGATTTGATTTATGTGTGTATTTAGACAATTGCTGTCTTCCTCTTGCCTTCTTGATTCTAGGTGGGTCCTTTCTAAAACTATGCACTCGGAACATATAGAATAACTATTTTAATGTCAAGGAAATTTGATTAATAGCTTTCTGCTGGTAGAAACTCTAAGGCAATCTCCCCAGGTCCACTCACAGGAGAAGGTTTACCCTTCCCTATGTTTTAGGAGCCCTCTGGTCTGAGAAACTGACAGTTTTCACTTCCCCATTTTAGGGGGAAAATAATAAGAAACTTATTTTCTGAATGTAGTTTTCCCAGGGTAGCCACCATAAACATATCATTCTCTGTTGTTGGCTGAACCCCCTCCCCCTCAACTTTTCAAAATATCCTAATGTTCTTTTCATGTTTGTTGTTTTCTTTATACCCCTTTGATAGCTTCTTTCTAAGGCTTTCTAAGATATTTTGATACTGAATATGTATGCCAGATACATGCACCTCTGTTATTCTGCTTCTTATTTTGATTTAAAATCACACAGTCTCAGATTGAAGAAAATACTAAAACAAATAGTAGTGATGGGGACAGAAAAGACTAGGATGATGAATAGGAACTTGCTTTATTAGCAAAGGAAAGAAAAAGGAAGATACTAGACAGAAGGGATCAATACGAAATACCACGAATGACATTTAGATGGTCTATTAATCCACTAATAATTGCCACTTCAGAAAATCCTGTTTCTCAAAGGTGAAAAATCTCCAAAAAATGCATCCTAAAACTATAGCTTTCCATATTTAGGAAAATTCAGGGTTTTAAACTACTTTAGGTATTAATTTTGACTTATCCTTATAATTGAGATGAGTAAAGACCTAGCCTCAAATCCGAACTAGATTTGATGAGTGTAATTTGATAGACATTTTAGAAATGAAGACAACTCAATAAAACCTAATTTCTGGGCCCCATTCCCACAATGCCCCACTCCATACACCCCTTAATTGCCTAATTTCTGTGGAGGTTATTTCCATTTTTTCAGTAATCCATATCCTAGACCTAGAAATCATTCTTCATTTTCTTTTCCATTGAGCCCCCATTTCCAATTAGTTGTCCAGTCTTATTGATTCTGGCACTAAAACATGACTAGATACATTCCCTTCTTTTCACTTTTATCACAGTCCTGTTAGTTCAGATCCTAATCACCTTTCTTCTAGTCTATTGCAATAGTATCTTAATTTCAGCACCCTCCTTTTCCTTCCCCTCACATTCTTCTCTTTCCTTTCTAATCCATACCCCACACAGTTGTCAAGTTGATATTTCCTCAGGACAGTTCTGACTATGTATGTTACTCCCCTATTCAAGAAGCTTTGGGAATTCCCTATTACCTTTAAGGTACAGTAAAACTTTATAATTTGAGCCCTCCATAGTCTAATTCCAGCCTGTCTCTATTTGCTGATATATGTGATTTCTCATTCATTGTGTTTTGGCTAAACTGGCCTATTTCCTATATCCCTTAAATGGCATTCCATCTTCCACTTCTTTGCTTTAGTACAGGCTGACCTTCATATCTAGAATACTTTCTCTTCTCATCACTGCTTCTTGAAACTTCTAACTTTTTGCAGTTTGGTTTGTATTTTACTATGTACTAAAGGAATTTCCTAATTCCAACAGTGTCAGTGTCTTCCCTGCCCCGCCACCACCAAAAATTACATTTACTTTGAATATATCTTGTATTTATGAATGCTTAATTTATTGTATTTACTAAATTGTTTTCTCATAGTAGAAGTTAAACTCCTTGATAGTGGAGACTGTTTTGTTTTTGTCTTTATGTCCTTAATACTTAGTACAGTGTCTGGTACTTCACAGTTGCTTAGTAAATACTTGTTGAGTTGAATTGCAATAGAATGTTTTGTCTTTCATGGGCCCTCCGTAAAAGCATGTAGACTGGAGAACTCAATAAATGTGGAGAGGCCAGATGTAACTGCTTCCCACTGTGAGTTTTTCTACTTTTTTTCTAGACAAATGGTACATTATCATAGGAGAAATAGGGTTAAGAATGAGATCAAAAGAGTTAGATGTTAGAAATTATCTAGATCTGAGACCCTTAATTTATGGGTCCATGAATGAATTTCAGGGAGTCTACGAACCTGGATGGGGAAAGAATACATTTTTATTTTCACTAATCTCTAATTGCAATTTAGCATTTCTTCCAATAATCTTTTTTTTAATGGCATTAAAGGGATCCTTAGACTTCACCAGACTGCCAAACATGTCCATGAAACAACAAACATAAAGATTAAAAATTCCTGTTCTTGTCCCTTATTTCATAGATGGGTAAGCTTAAACCCCAAATGGTTTCTTTATTTGACCCAAGTCATGTACCTAGATTCTAATGCAAGTTCTTCACTATGACATTTATCTTGCAGGCTAGCTCTGAGGATCAAATAAGATAAAATCCATAAAGCATTTAGCCCAAAACCTGGCCCACTGTAGATATTGACTACATACCTATTTTGTTTCTTCTTTTTGCCCTCACTGTGCCAAATGACAATGATGTGGTGGAAGGATGAGCCAAGATGGTGGAGTAAAAGCAGAAACTCACTCAATCTCTCTCCCCAAACTGCTCCAGTTTCCTTTAAATAATGACTCTAAACAAATTCCAGTGCATCATAACACCCAAAAAGATGGAGTTAGAATATTTTCCAGCCAAAGGCAACTTAGAAGGTCAGCCGAAAAGGTCTGTGGAACTAGGATGGGAGCCCAGTGAACCATCCCAGAGCAGATTGCCAACATGGCCCCAGCCCAGACCCCAGCATCAGTGAGGTGAGGTGGGATGTCTGTATCATCAGCTGTGCCAGAGGCTTCAGGACCTCTAAGCCCAGGGACATCAGGGAAGACTCCAAAAGTCAGCAGAGAGCATCTGTGGCAATGGGGTGGGAGTCCAGTGTGCAGTGCTGGTCCCAGGTCTGGTGTCCCCAGCCTCAGCAGAGTAGGACTCTGCTGCTTTAGCACACTATATCTGGCAGCTACAATGTGGCAGGGACAATTCTAGCTCCAAGGCAGAAAAGACTGCTTGTGGTCAGATCCCTAGAAGGATCTCTGAAAACATCTGTATAAAACCCCTGAAGCTTGGGACAGTGCAACCTCCACGCTGGAAACAGAGCCCTACTTTAACAAAAAAGAAAAAGCTGAATCATAGGCTAGGAAAATAAGCAGACTACAGAAAAGATTTTTGACCTTTGAAAGTTATTATGGTGACATTCAGATGATAACAAAGTCAAAGTTCCTACATGCAAAGCCTCCAAGAAAAATAAGAATTGGGCTTAAGCCATGGAATAACTCAAAAGGGATTTTGAAAACCAAGCAGGAGAGATAGATGACAAATCAGGGAACGAACTGAGAGTAGTGCAAAAGGAAATACAAAAAACTAAGGAGGAGAATACTTTAAAAAACAAAATTGGCCAATTGGGAAAAGAGGTACAAAAGCTCACTGAGAAAAATAATCCCTTAAAAAATAGAATTCAGCAAAATGAAATCTAATGACTTTCTGGGAGATCAAGATAAAATAAAGCAAAACCTGAAAAAATAGGAAAAAAAATGAAATCTCTCATTGGAAAACTACCTGATGTGATGCAGTAGAATAATAACACTGCCTAGGAAACCCTGCCACCCAATTGCCCTGTGATCCTGACCACGAGTTATTCACCTATTTTGACCTTAAATATCTCTTTGGAAGCTAGGTGGTTCAATAGTTAGAACACTAGACTTTTATTGCCTGTGTGACACTGTAACCTCTGCCTCCTTCACTTTCCTTAGTGATAAGAAGAGATATTAACTTTTAGGGTTGTATATAGATCAAGTGGAATAATATTAGTGAAATATTCAGCACAGTGCCTGGCATAGAGTTGGAGCTCTATAAATGTATACTCTTTTACCCCCTTCCCTTTTCATTTTTTTTTCTTCTGTCAAATGAAGAATACCATAATACCTGTCATGCTTTTCATACAAGGTCACTGTGAAAAATCAGATAATGTAGATAAAAGTAGTTTGGAAACAATAAGAATCTACTTATAAGGAAATTTTACTTGTAAGGAAATCTAGGCCCAAAGGGACAAAGAAACTTATCAAACATTGAGTAATGAGGGCTGGCACGGCTTTGACCAGAAGCCAGGTATCCTAACTCAGTCCACAACCTGACAAGAAACACTAAATCAGAACCATACTTACAATGATTTTTTTGTGCTCACCAATGTCTCCATGGCCCACATACTCTTTATGGGGACTTTTGATAATTGGTTAACCAAAAGACTCTTCCAAATGTAACTTGGAGTTCTCCACTGACCCAGGTGAGTGTACTTAGTCTACTCCAATGACAATGTGTCACAAAGGAGTTTTCTGTATACCATCCATACCATTGCCAGGCTGGTTAATGAAATAATTCTTTATTAGCAGATGAAATTATGATTTCAATTTACAAAACAAATACACCAGGGAGGATACATTTTTACTTTTACTTTTTTTTTTTATATAAAGAATACACTCTCACAATTCTCTGTACCCATTCCAAAACCCTTAAGAATTAATTTACTTCATCAAACTACAGTCATGGCTGTGGACAGATAGATCTAGAGGGATAGATTTGCAGTTAGAATGGCTAAATTTGAGAGGAAGCTTGGTCACTTGCTGACTATAAAACCCTTGACAGATTGTTAACATCATAAGATGTAGCACTAGAAATGACTAGTGCAGCCCATTCACTTTACAGATGAGGAAACTGAGACCCAGACATGAAAAGGAATTTGCTGAAGATCTCACACACAATAAATGACAAATCAAAATTCAACCCAGGCTTTCTAACTCCAATGTGTTGCCTTGTTGTATTATGCTGTCCTTATTGTGGAATGGGGGACAAGGTTTTTTTCTGCCCTACCTATCTCACAGGGTTGTTGTGAAGATGGAATGATGTGACATAAAGTGCTTGAAGAATGCCAGCAATTATTCCATTGCCCAGGACAGTTAATTGTATATAATAGTTGCCCTTGAATCAATTAGGATGCCTATAATGAAAATACCACCATTTAACTTTTTTAAAAAAGACAACTTTTTTTCTTTTTAATGAGACTTGTGATTCTGGTTACATTTCTTTGTGAGCTAGGCAGGGTAGATGCTATTTTTCTTATGAGAAAACCAGTTTAGTTATTTGCCCAAGGTCATAAAGCTAGAACTCAGGTTTCTTCCTTCTTAGTCCAGAATCTGTTTTAACTAAACCAATAATGTAGACATCAATTAATATAATTTAGTGTGAGAAATGGTGCATGTCAATGCTACGACCAGTGACCTTTTTTTTGTCTTCTGGGACTCAGTGTCTGTGCTGTTGTCTTTGTCTTATTTAGACTATGAGCTTACCAAAAATGTCTGGCTCTTGGCTTTGTATAGAGACTATCAAATCATGAAAAATGTTTAATAACATGTTAGCATCCTGTGAGTTATGAAAACGGAGACTTTAGAAAATGCTTAATGCAAATAAAATCAAACTCCTCTTTACGTACTAGAAGGGAGAGAAATTTTCTGGCCCTGTCCCAGAGGGATTCAGTATAGAGTCTCACTTGCTGTTTATACTTACTCTATTACTCTTGGGTACAAAACTATATTCTTCTTCAAGTTTCCCTGACTGCAGTGGCAGATCTAGTAATCCCCAAACACATGGTTTCATTACATTTTCTTTTATAGGACAATGAAAACTTTCTCTTTCTCTTTCTTCTTTAAAAAATTATTCACACTAAGTTTCTGTGAGACCTTTTCAGCAACCCAAATCTGGGGGCTAAGTTACTTGACCGAGTCCTTTAAGAGCCTTTTGTTAGTGCTGAGAAATGCAAGATAACTGATAAAGCCCATTGCAAGTCTACTGGCTGAAAGGTAGTTTTGTTTTGCAAATTAGATTCTTGGACTCACATTAGGGATTCTGGAAAAGAGATACACCATTCCCATTCAGCTGGGGCTCTGAATAGACAATGTATACCAACAGATAACACTGCTCCTAATACAAAAACCAGTGGGGCACATTGAAGTGAGACTATGTAATGGTTGATGGAATCAAACTACTCTCCTGAAATGAGAATCTTTCTCTCTGTGTATCTGTGGCTGACACTGTTTCTTTCTCTCTCCCACCCCAACCTTCTCTCTGTCTGTCTGTCTCTGTGTCTCTCTTTCTCTGTCTGTCTCTGTATCTCAGTTTCTCTCTCTCTCTCTCTCTCTCTCTCTCTCCTCTCTCTCTCTCTCTCTCTCTCTCTCTCTCTCCCTCTCTCTCTCTTTCTCTCTCTCTCTTTCTCTCTCTCTCTCTCTGTCTGTCTCCCCACACATACACATCCTCTGTCACTCTGCCCTCTCTCCTCATCTTTTAATCTCTGTGTATTTTTTTTTTTTTTGGTCACTGTTTCTATCTCTCACTATCTCAGCTAATCTCTTTTACTATCTCCTCTTCTCTCTTGATTTTTTTCTTTTATTTTCTGAGTGTCTCTCCATCTCATTCCATCTTTCTCTCTGACTCTGGGAATTTTACTGATTGGCTGTCATTCACTCCTTTTTGTCTCTTTCCCTTTGTCTCATCTCTCTAATTCTGTCTCTGCCTCTGTCTCTCATGACCAAAGCAGCTTATTTAAGTTCCTAAGGTTCCTCATGAAAGGCTGTTATTGTAGCTAGGGTCCTTGCTTTCTAATTTGGCTGCAGTATTTAGGGAATGGATTTTTGTGTTTGGATTATTCCATATAAGGTCTGTGCAGTTACAATGAAACCCAGACAAGTCTATACACAATACAAAAGACCTTTCCTTTCAGGAGCCAAGATTTTTAAAAAGACAAACATACAAGTTTTTCCAAAATAAGATATTTGTAAAAAGCACTTAGCACTTTGCCTGATATATAGTAGGTACTATATAAATGCTTCATTTCCTTCTTTTATCTCCCAACTCCTGATTTAAGAGTCAATTTTTAAGACCAAGGCTGTTCAGATAAACCCTAATTTATGAGAACTGAGGTAGTAGATTGGAGGAGAGTACATTTCCTAGTTTTTAATTGTTTTATTTATGTCGCCACATTCATAGCTTGGCCCTGATTAAGTATGGCGAGTGATAGAACAGAGAGGTCCTCTTGGTCATTTTCCCAGCCAAGATTAGTCCTCAGTCTGGTCTGAGCTATACCAACAGGTCAGAACTGGGATTTCATAAGCACCGGATGGGCCTCAAAAGGTCTGGCTGAGATTTTATCTCTCTCATGAAGTCTGCCTACCCTCTCTATTCTAGCCCACTGAGTGCCTTTTCTCTGTATTCTCATGGGCACGTACTGTCTATATCAATCACTTGGCACATAGGATCATAGAATCAGAGATTATGGACTGAAATGAGTCTTACAGGTCACCGTCTCTTCAACTTCTTCATTTGACAGATGAGGAAACTGAGGTTCAGAGAAGTGAAACGAATTGGAGCTAGGATTAGAATGTGACCCTCTGACTCTTTTGTATTTAATAATCAATTAATTTTCCCATGCTTGAAAGTTTTGTCTCTTAATTAGATTGGATATTTGTTTAAAAAAATAAGAAAGAAGAAAAAACTACAGCACAATGCCTGGCACATAGTAGGCAATGTATAAATGAGTATTTCCTTCCCTTGTCTCCAAATCCTAATTTGAGAGTCGATTTCCAAGACAGAAGCTGTTCAGATGAACCCTAATTTATGACAACTGGGGTCATTTCCCACCAGAAAGCAGGAGCTAGGTCTTATCCTTCTGCTCTGATCAGGTTGCTCTTCTACTAAGAAACTCTCAGTGATTTTTTATTACTTAGAGGATAAAATATAAGCTTCTTACCCTGTCATTTAAAACTCTCAACAGTCTGGCTCCAATTTTCCTTTTCTAGACTTATTTTACATTATTCCATTTCACACATTCATTTTAGCTAAATGACACCATTAGTTGGTTCCCTGTTCTTATTCTATCCCCTTTTTACATACTCACTGGTCCTCTGATAATGCATCTTCCCTTCACCTTTGACATTTGAAATCTCTCTCTTTTTATAAGACCCTTCTAGGTATCACTGCCTCCCTGAAGCCTTCTCTTTACTTGCATCTCCAGATAAAAAGTTCTGTACTTTCATAAAATTTCCTACAGCATCATATATAGATCTCTCCTTTATCCTTATCACCAGATTTGACTTCATACTACATTTATTTATATATATGTTGCATTCCTCCAATCAGATTGTAAGCTCCTTGAAAGCAGACATTGTAATTTTTCATCTTTGTATCTTTAGTGCTTATACTATGTTTCAGTCATGTCTAAGTCTTCCTGAGCCCATTTGGAGTTTTCTTGGCAAAGGTATTGGAGTGATTTATCGTTTCCTTCTCCAGTTCATTTTATAGATGAGGAAACTGAGGCAGAGTTAAGTCACGTGTCCAGGGTCATATACCTAGTAGGCATCTGAAGCCAAATTTGAATTCATGAAGATAAGTGTTGCAGAACTCCAAACTTGGCACTCTACTTCACCATCTAGTTGCCTTTGTAGCATATACTAATCATTTAATAATTGTTCACTGAATTGAATTGAAATCTGCTTTGACCTCAAAGAACCTTCACAGTACAGCACTTTAATCCCTGATTGGCACTCAAAGTTTGTGGACCAATCAAACAGAAATGAGGTTATTCATCTTGACTTATTAGCCATGTTAACAGATGGAAACAATGTGCAGATAATCCAAGATAGCAGATGATCCAAACATAGTTTGATTTTAAAATATATCATTACATTATTTTGTAACTCATTCATTCTGTTCTTCATTCATTGATCCAAAAAGCAGTAACATGTATCTAATATATATTCAATACATTGCTAAACACAAAGATAGATTCAAAGAATAGAATGTGATCCTGTTATCAAGGAACTTATTATCTATACTGGAGATAAGGCAGATGTAGAAGAAAAGTGGGTCACTATACGATGTGGGCAAAAATGAGATATTAATAAAGGAGAAGGGAAGAGAAATTACTGTGAGGCTAGAATTGTTGGGAAATATTTTTCTAATAGAGATGGGATCTGATCTAGGTCTTCAAGGATGGGATTTGGATATAAATCAGGAGGAGGAGCAAAAGGCTTTCCAAATGGTGGAGGCACTAAAAGTGGGTGGGGTAGAAAATGTGAGCAGATGCTCAGACAGAAGGTTCAGGAATAGTAAAGAAGCCTATGAAAAAGAGTTCTTGTTAGTAAGTAGGGAAAGATAAATCAATAGAGATGAGATGGATGGGGCTGTAAAAGGACAATTAGTACATCATTTCTAGATTAAGACAGTAAACTGAGGCCCCAAAAGATTGCAATTTGCCCAAACATTCCACTATATACTCCTCTTCAGAAAGGACTTTGACAACTGTATAATCCAACCAGTCCAGTCAGGGAATCACAGTGGATAGAAGAGGAAGCAAAGTAATGAAGCCAGTCTTGGATTCAGAAGAAAATGGAGGAGAAATAGATATAGCACCGTGCTCCTATTGTCCTCCAGAATGTTTTCATGCAGAGTGCTAGTTATGGAGTCTGAAAGATATAATATTAAGTTCTAAGTTGAATTATTACTCTCTTGTATGACCATAGGCAAGTAACTTGACCACTCTCTGGCCTCGGTTTCCTTATCTGTAAAAAGGGAATAATACTTTCACCTCTGTTTCATAGAGTTGGTGTTGAGATAAGTTTTGTGCAAAATTCTGTTTTAATGTGAAAAAGCCAGCCAGGAACTTGTAAAGTCTGCCCTTACCCTCAACTTTGGTCATGGCCTTAATGATTAATTTACAGAGATATCTCAGCATTTCCCTATTTGGGATTTCTTTATAGATCCAGTCTGAAACAAAAATAGGAAGCTGGAAAAATCAGAATCATACATGTTTTTCTTTCTCTATCAGTTTGGGCTCTTCATATTTCTCAGTCATATAAATTGCTCTCATGCGTCCTCTATCATGCTCTTACATTTAAATCTATTTATGCATACTGAGTGAAATGTTGAAAGGAACATAATCTATTTATTTATTCCTTGCTAAACAGTGATAATGACTTAATTTTGATTTACATTTATATAGCACCCTATACTTTTCAAAAGAACTTTCCTATGTATTACTCCATTTCTCACAGCAGCCTTATACATTGACAGGACTAATCATTCCCAGTTTGCAGTTGAGTACACTAAGACTCGGAGGGAGATAAATTGACTTGTTTGGGGTTGCACAGATTGTTAGTGGTCAAGCTGAGGTTCTGTACTTGACCTTCTTATTTCTCTCTGTCCAGTAGTCTTTAAAATTTTTCTTGAGCCAGTGATAAGGGTTTAGTCTTGAACTCATGGATTTCGGTGTTATCACTCTTAAAGATAATGACATCACTGACAGGAACCATGATTTAGTCAAAAATCCAAGTCAATTCAATTAAGAAAACATTTTTAAAGTTTCTTCTTTGTGAATTACACTATTCTAGTTGTGGGAAATACAAAGAGAAAAGTGAAATAGTTTCTATCTTAAAAAAATTTACATTCTACTTGTGGGTGAGAGGGAAAGGAAGGACAAAATTTCACAGAGAAGTAACTACAAATAAATATAATTTAATTACAGAATGGAGAGAATATTAACATGGAAGGAATCAATAAAGGCCTCTTTGAGGAGAAAACACTTTGAGACTTAACAGGAACTAGGGGTTTTAGGGGATTCTTGAGGTAAAATTCAAAAGCTTGGGCTAGAGGTATCATAGCAAGGCAGGAAATTACTTTGTGTATAACGTAGAACACAAAAACATTCTTTTATAAAATGGTCCCTATTTTTGATGACAGCAAATATGATTCTCCACGAAACACAAGTATTTTGTCACAAGCATCCATCAGGTACACTGTAATATAGAAGACTACAATATTCACATCTTTCTTGGGACATTCAAATGCCTTGTACTGATTTTATGATTGCCTTCTCCACACTTCCAATTTTAACAAATTATTTATTGACAATTTTAACTGAGTAGGGTTAAGGAAACTCTTTTTGAAGAGTTGTGGTTGGGGAAGAAGAAATTGTATCCTCTGGAGGCATGAACAACAGGGGTTTATTCTCCTATGGAATATTTCAATGGCCTGCTGGTGTATCTGCTTTCCTCAAATATCACCACTCCAATCCATTCTCCACTCAGCCATCAAAGTTATTTTTCTAAAGTATAGTTTCGATCACATGACCCTCCTATTTAATAAACTCCTGGAGGCCCCCATAGTTTCCAGAATCAAATGCCAAATTTTATTTGGTTCTCAAAGTCCTTCACAACTTTATCTTGCCTTTCCAGTCTTGTGGAAGATGTAAATATGGGTATAAACCTTATTCAATTATATTCTCTTTGATCCATTGAAACTGACCTGGTCCTCTTAACATTTTCTCTCACTGTCTCTCATACCTAAAATATTTTCTCATTTTCACCTCCTGATTTCCCTGCCTTCCTTCAAGTTTGAGCTAAATTTCCGCCTTCTAGAAGAAGACTTTCCTAAACTCTCTTAATTCTACAGACTTCTCTATAATCATTTTCCATTTTTAATCTTGCATATAGCTTGTTTGTACATATTCACTTGTTAGTTGTCTTCTTCCAGGAGATTGTGAGCTCCTTGAGGAAAAGGACTGTCTTTTGCCTCTTTTTGTATCTTCTTCACTTAGTGCAATGCCTGGCACTAGTTAAAACTAGCATTAATTAAAATGCTTGACTGACTTTCTCATGTTTCGTGGATAGTAATCATTGCTATTCTTTTCATTAAAATATGCATATATGCAATACAAGCACACATACTTTTTGTATAGTGACAGTTATTTTTTGTTCAGAATATGACTGACATAACTGAGGTCTGAGCAGATTTTCAATCAGTATGTGGTTGAATGATGAACTCTGGACTCCTGCTGTCTGCATCTATAGCTCCAAAGCTCCCTGGAACTTAGGGGTATTTTTATCTCACTGTAATATTCATTTCAGTGTCACTAACATTTTTAAAAGCTTCTGTCACACACTAGGTACTGGGGAAACAAAGTCAAATATGAAGTAGCTCCACAAGGAGCTTATGTGTATTCAGATAAATTTTAGGGTATACAGAAAATAATTTAAAAAGGGGAAGAATTTGAATATTTGGAGGATCAAGGAAGGTCTCTTTATAAAGGCACCTGAGTCTTACCTCAGAGGAAGTTAGGGCTTCTACAAAGCAGAGGGGAAGAAGGAGTGAACCTGACACAGGGGACCATTTGTGCAGAGGTATGGGGGTGGGAGGGAATATCATCATTCATGGTGAACACGTAGCCAGTTTGAGTGAGCCTGAATGGGGATGATAGGAAATAAGAATAGAAAAGCAGGTGGGAGCTCACTTGGAGGGAGAAAGTGGGATCGTGTTTTAAGTGCTAGATTGAGGAGTTTATATTTTTATCTTAGAGTTAGCAGTCCATGGTGTGCCAATAAGGATGTGACCTCTGGCCTTTCCTCTGGTTGTTTGTACTCTCAGTACTGTTGGGCCCTGAGGCTCACAAGGTAGGCCTAAATAATTTTCACAACAGTAACACCTCCACAAACCACTTAACAAGTCAGCTTGATAGGCTGAGTCTGTGGAGATGCCCATGGCTACTTTAATAAACTTGTCTGTGTATCAGTATGAGATTATTGATTTTTTTTCCAGTAGACCCCAAATTAAAGTTCAAACCTCATACCAAGAAGTTAGTCTGGAATGTTAACGTCTTGGAGAGGTTAGACAGTTCCCACCAATTTATAATGCATCCCAAACTGTTTATGACATGACCTAAACATTGGAAATATGCAGTTTCCTGGAAACCATC
Source organism: Antechinus flavipes (assembly GCF_016432865.1). NCBI lineage: Eukaryota > Metazoa > Chordata > Mammalia > Dasyuromorphia > Dasyuridae > Antechinus > Antechinus flavipes. The sequence continues at coordinate 365,172,995 of NC_067398.1, read as the reverse complement.
CCTCATCTGTGTAGCAAGGGACCAGCCTGGCCTATCATCTTCGACTTTGCTAACTGCAGACCAGATTGAATGTTTTAGTTCAGATTTGCTACTGACTGATGACTTGGGTGCTTTATGTTATTGAAGGGAAAAAAGTACCAGAATATAAGATTCTGTTTTTAGTAGAACTAAAACTGGAAATAACTTCCTAATTTTACAGAGAAGGAAGGTATGGGCCAGATGGAGCAAGTGACTTTTCCAAAATCACATAAAAACATTGGCAATTAATGTTTTTTCTGAGATTTGGGAGTACCATCAACACTTCCTTTCCCTTTACTGAATAGGGATCTTTAAATAAATGACAATAAGACAGTCATTGACTGGATTCTGCTAAATAAATAAGCAACTTTTTATGACAGAGACTAAGAAATATTTAATGAGGATGTGCAAGAACAAGGCTCTTTGGGAAATTTTCTAGGTCAATATAAATATCCACATGATTCAAAAATATCTAATTCTTAATATTAAGCCTATAGATGCATTAACTCCAATTAAGAAAAAAGATGGAGCAAGATTCCTTCACTAGGGAAAGGAGTGAAGAAAATGAGCAAGGGCAGATCTCAGTGCCATTTGTCTTCTGGTTAAGTCATATATAATTTATCTTCCTTCTTGCTGGAGTGTCTATAACCAGCTCCTCTGAGCTGCCTCTGAGGTTTGGCAGTAGTATCATACTTGCTGTCTTCTGATTCTATGCTAGTTCTGAAGACATTTGGAGCTACTGCCCCTTTTCTAGGTATGACAAATTTGAATCAGAGGCCCAACCATGTAAAGAATGAAAATTTGCCTCCTCAAGCCATTCCCATGACATATTATTGATGCCTTTTTAGAGACTCAGTTGGAGATTAGTAGAGGAGAGGCTCATTTCAAAAATCTAAGAGGTATCATTTCAATTGATCATTGAGATACTCTCAACAAAGGGTAGGCAGAAAAATTACTAATGAATTGGGAGAGCTCCGATCTAAACCCAGTTTCTCTGACTCAAATTTTAGTGCTCTACTCTAGAAAACACTGCCTCGGTGTAGTTTATTGATGTATTCATTACACAGTATTAGGACCATTTTAGGAACTACCATCTGGGGGCTATTGAAATTGTCATTGAAAATTAATGCATCATAAACCTTTCACCAGCAGAATCCAATCCAAGACAATTACATTGATTATAATCCAGCTATAGGTCAGGTACTATTCTAAGCACTGGGAATTCAATTAATAAATTTAAAAAAAAGACAATTCTTGCACTCAAAGAGCTTACAATCTGAAGAAGTAGACATTGCAAAAAGAGGGAACATGGTGGTGGTGGTGGGGTACCCAGCACAGAAGCATGTGGGATTTGCAGTCAGGTAGAGCAGCAAATGAAAAGTAGAGTAAGCTGAGAGATCAGTTTCTGTTCTCTATAAAGGAAGGCATTGGGAGGAGTTTGGTATTCCACCCTTTAATCTTTGGATCAGAGAGGAAAAGAATCTGAGGGATGGTATCAAACAAGTCTTGACTTAGCAGTAGGGTAGTGAATTTAGAAGAGATAGGTTTAACCTTCATTGCAAAGGGCATCTAGTTCCGTGGAATTGAAAACAGGCAACTCAGCTGATGCAAAATGGAGAAGCCATGATCATAACAAAATCACATGTCCAAGGACATCAGGACAAAAGTAGGTTCAAAGTAAGTATACCTAAATGAAAAATAATCTATTTAATGATGAAATTTCCAAGTCATTATCTGTTGATATTCCAGAATATCTAATCAGATTGCAGCAAGACATTTAAATAGGGAGTATTGGTCAGTTGTGACATTAATCCTTCCATTAGCATACAAGTTATTTTTTAGGTGAAGATACTTCCTTCTAAGAAATGTGGTGTTGGTAGTGGGTTTTGGTGTACAGCACTATTTGACCCTTTTTATTTTTAAGTTTCTCTTTAATAAAAACAAGATTCTGTTCAGGAAGTTCTTTCCCAAACACCAGACCTACAGTAAGCATCTAAATGGGATGGTAGGCAAAGGCCTGATATTATTATTATTATGGCTTTTTATTTATAAAACATATTCATGGATAATTTTTTAACACTGACCCTTGCAAAATCACCTGTTCAAACTTTTCTCCTCCTTCCCCCCACTCCCTCACCTAGATGGCTGATAGTCCAATACATGTTAAATATGTTAAAGTATATGTAAAATCCAATATATGTATACATATTTATACAGTTATCTTGCTATACAATAAAAATCAGATCTAGAAAGAAAGAAAAAATCTGAGAAGGAAAACAAGAATGTAAGCAAACAATAACAGAAAGAATGGAAATGCTATGTTGTGGTTCACACTCATTTCCCATAATTCTTTCTCTGGCTATAGCTGATTCTCTTCATTACTGAACAGTTGGTATTGGTTTGAATTATCTCATTGTTGAAAAGAACCATATCTATCAGAATTGATCATCATCAAAGATTGATCTTGATCAGGAAGTCTTTAGATCAGCTCTTGCTTTACATATTAGCAGTGTGAACTTGAATCGTTGTCTTTGGAGTTTCAATGTCTACATCTATAAAATGAGAGCACTGAATTGAATGACTTCTAAAGTTCTTTTGGACTCTAAAGTTATAACAGTATTATTATTTCTCCCTTCCCCATGATCTAGCACAACTAGTCCCTATCATTCACCTGTCCCTTCTCATATATAACCTTTGTAATTCATTATCTTACCTTGTGTATGTTGTTTCTAAAGGGCATGGAATTGAGTCTTGAGGAGCTTTTTAATCTAAGTCTCTATCCATATTTGCCACTGGCCCTTACACATAGCATAAGGTATCAACAGGTTTTTAATAAACAAATTTACTTCTCTTCATTACTTCTGAGGACCTTATGAGATATATATAAGGAGACTAGCAAGAATAACAAATAGAGTTTGTGTTTCACTGTTTTTCCTGGTTCTGTTTTTTCTGCAAATGAGAGCTCCTTTAGAAATAAAGAAGCACAATGATTTGGGGAAGACATTAGTCTCAGTGAAAAGAGCTCTGGATTTTTTTTTTTTTAATATCAAAAGACCTAAATCTGACTACGGGCTGTGATGTTAATTAGCCATGTGAGCTTGGCGATGTCACTATCTGAACCTCAGTGTCCTTTCTATACAGTAATAGTGTTGGAATAGATCACTTCTAGTCACTTTTCTTCTAACATTATCTAATTATTTTATTCTAATCACAGAAATAACAAACTCGCAAAAAAATGCAAATGGGGTGCTTCAGAAAAAAGCAAAGAGACCCTGAAATAAATAGGTAATAAGTATTTGGATAATGAACCTTTATAGTAATTGTACTTTTGAACCAATTGTACTGTTGTAGGCTATTCTATGAGTCAAAATGGAATATTTATTTAACATGTTTAAAGACCAAATAGATATCACTAGATGAAATGAAATGAAAGATTGATCTTCATTTGAATCATCAAGGAAGGTTTCATGAAAGAGGTAGGAATTGTATTAGTTATAAGGTATGGGTAGGATTTGTTGGGGGAAAAGATGAGCACAGTCCTTCTGTAGAACAGAATAAATTAAATAAGGAAAGTGGGAACGAAATGAAATGAGTATGGTATAAACAAGTGATGACATCTTATTTAGAAAGGGGTGAAGCAAGATAAAATTGAAGGTGAAAGAATCTCATTAGATAGGTTGAGGCTAGATTGCTTAGGGCTTTAAAATCTAAAAAGAAGACTATATTATATATATATATGTATATATGTATATATATACATACATATATATATATATATTTTTTTTTTTACTAAAGTTAATAAGAAACCATTGGGATTGAGGTCGCATGGTGAGATCTTGGATTAAGGGAAATCACAAAACTGCTTTCTGTATTCTTGACACTATGCCTCTCGATCGAGAATAATTTAAAATTATTTTGGGAGGGAGTGGGGAGAAGAGGGCAATATGGATCTTGAAGACAACTAAATATCTTTTTTCTTTCCCATATGAACTCTTATTGAGTTTTATCTTTGTGTTGAAGTTGAGGATATTTTAATTTGTGTCAAGTTGAATTTTTGAACTCATATGTAGGATTTTACATTTATCTTCTCTAAATTTCTTTCTAAATAATCTTATTAGATTAACTCATCATTTTGGCCTATGAAGTTTTTTGGATGCTTATGGTTTTTTAATGTGTTTAGCTATTGTTTTCAGTTTCACATCATTTGAGAATTTGAGGGTAAAATCATCCAGCTGATTAGCTAATTCATTGATTAAGGTTGTAAATAGTTCAGGGCCAATGATAGATTATTAGGTTACAACACTATATTCTTTTAACCATTAGGTTACTCCTTGATATCAAGGCATAATTATTTTGGGGCCTTCATGCAACCATTCAGAATTGGTTATTATCTGGCTCATGTTCATCTCATCTACAAAGATGGCACAAGAGACTGTCAAATACTGTGCTCAGCTTTATCCACAACATCCATCTGATGTACCAGTCTAGTTTCTCTATCAAAAAATGAAATGAGGTTATGATGTGCTGTGTTGATTATTTATTATGGTAGCCCTTCCCTATATATTCATTCATAAAACATTCTTTTAACATCATATTCTAGAATTTTCTTTTTTTCTGAGCCATTATAGCCTCATCTCATTCTCTATCTCTGATAGGCCTCCATCTTCCACATACTTTTTCTCCCCTTTTCCAATTTTCATAGTTCCCATTTCCCTGTGGCAATATACTATACAAAATTTGAGACCACAAATGATAGCTTTCTGCTTAAATCACCAGCTCAGTTTTCTTAGTAAATTAATTGCAGTATGGAGCAGAAATGATTTTTTCTTTTTTGCTGCCAGATATCTCTTCAGCATTGTTATTGTTCAAAACCCATAAAACTGAAAACTGCATTTTTATGACTCCAAATGACCTTCAGAATTCTAGGCAAGGCTGACTTCTGCTTGGCTATAATATTTTGCCTCATTAATTTCACAGAAGATATTCCAATTTATAATTTTATTAAGTTTCCAAGGATTTTTAATACACTGTTTCTAAATATGATGAACTTCTTTCCCCCAAATTTTAATTAGAGAGCATATTAAACCCTCAATTAATGCTGGTGGTAATGCATATTTAATATCCAATAACATTCGATCAGGATTCTTTTGGAAAAGGAAACTCAAGCATTATCCATCCTCTTTTCTCACTAACCAAAGGAGGAGGCTACATTTTTGTAAATATTTGATTCCTATGTTGAATGAAGCTAGTTACACCTTGTCATAGTAGTTCCCCCATTCCAGTGATGTTGTCAGGGGACATTAACATATGCACTGTAGATTTTCTATAACATGGATAAGGAGAAATACCCCAATTCACTAAGTATACAAGGACAGAATCTGACTCTAAGAATGACCAAATCTGTGGTCCAATGAGAAAATTTTTGAGTAATATGACTTTAACTATCATGCTTCACATGTTTTCTTTTCATTGATTTCTCACCAGATGAAAGGATTGTAGATTTGGATTTCAAGGAATCTTAGAAGTCATTGAGATAAACCTCCTTTTGCATAAAAGGGAACTAAGCTCTTGAGAGATGAAGTGACTTCAAAAATTGCACAGTGAGTTTCAGAGTTAGGATTTGAACTGGTCTTCTCTGACCTCAGATCTCATTCTGTTTTCAATATACCACACTGCTAACATGTGGAGGTTCGAATGACATGGTAGAAAGAGCACTGGGTTTGGAGCAACAAGACCTGTATTCCAATTCCATCTCTGCTATTTACTGTGTGCTCTTGAGTAAATTTCATCACTTTAGTTCCTGCATAGGTGAAGTGAGGAGTGTGGAGCCTTAAGTTCTTTCTCATTCTAAAGTCCCATGAATTTTGAATCTCAGAGTTGATGGTTATTGAGTAGAATTATCTAGTCCCACCTTTCAGCCATGAAGAATTCCCTTCACAACTTTTGTGGTAGGTCTAACCATTCAGAGTTTTAATGGCTCACCCTCTTGTTCCACATGACCTTGACCAATTATTTAGCTGTCTTTGAGGTGAAGTAGTTGGACTAGATTAATTCTAAATCCTCTTCTGTCTCTAACATTCTGTATTCCTATATGTTCTAAAATTTTATTTAGCCACTTTTATGCCTCTTCTGGGATAGCTAGTAGCTAGCCTGAGGGGTTCAAATCCAGCCTGAGACATGTACTAGCTATGTGACGTTGGCCAAGTCACTTAACCCTGTTTGCCTCGGTTTTCTTATCTGTAAAATGATCTGGAGAAGAAATTGGCAAAGCACTTCAGGTCTTTACCAAGAAAACCCTAAATGGGGACACAAAGAGTCAGACACAACTGAAAAGGTGACTCAACAACAAAAAACTTCTTCCAAAGGATGAAAGGATATTTAACCTCATTTCCATTTGTTCTCACTGGCCTAGTCTCTAACTAGGACTATGTTGGTAAAGGTACTAAATCCAATTAGGGTAGTTTATACATAATTGTGCTGATGGTCAATAGATGGGGAAATAGAAGGTCTCAGCTTTCATCTTGATATCACGATTGGAGGATTGACATACTTTCAGCATATCTTATAATGCCACAATTTCTATATTTAGAAAGTACACTCATTAATTCTTTCATTAATTTGTAACCCATTTGTTTTTTCCTTTATCTATGTATTCAGTAGATATTTATTTACTGTTTGCTGTATTCAACATATTGTGATTGATATTATGAGGACATGGGAAAATAAATTAGAGATATTCTCTGCCTTTCAAAAGCTCATTAGTCTAGCAAGGGAAGTGACAGTTATGAAAATTTCAGTGAAATGGGCCATGGGATGAATGCTAAGAATGGTTTTGGGACTGGAGACAGTCCATAACACCTATACTGGTTCTGTGTCTATTCACTGCTTGTGTTCATATGAAAGCCAAAATCAACACTGGCTGCTTTAGACACTAAGCTATTTGAGGACAAAGACCCTATCTTAGTAATTATTTTCCTGTAGGATTAACAGCAGATTCTGTGAAGACAAAATTAGAAGAAAAATGTCAATATAAATTCCTGGATTACCCCACTAGAAACCCCATTTAATGGTATTGGGTCAAAATTATTTGTAAGTCTTTTCATGCAGCTTTTCAGAATCATTTAGCCATTTTATTACCTAACTTAACATCCATAAAGACAATGTGAATCTTTGTCCCCAATAACCACTTTGAAAAAAACTTTGTGAAGTATTTTCTTTTTTAATTGAATATTTCATTTTCCCCAGACATAAAAAACAATTTTTAACATTTGTTTTTAAAAACTTTGGAGTTCCAAAGTTCATCCCCTACCCCAGTCACCAATACTGAGAAGGCAAATAATTTTTTTTAATGTTTTATATGTGTGGTCATTCAATACATTTTTCCATGTTAGTGATATTGTTAATAGCAAAAAGAAAACATAGAAACCTCCCCAAGAAAAAATATAGAAAGAAAAGTAAAAATATATTTTGATCTGCATTCAGACTCTATCACTTCTTTCTCTGGAGGTAGATAGCATTTTTTTATCATAAGGCCTATAGTTGATCATCCTATGATACTGTTATTGCTATATACAATGTTGTCCTGGTTCTGCTCATTTCACTTTGCATCAGTTTCTGTAAGTCTTTCCAGGTTTTTCTGAGAGCATCCTGATCATCATTTGTTATAGCACACTAGTATTCCATGTGAAGAGTTTTCAAAAACAGGGATGATTATTGTTCACCTGGAACAATTAGTATGTGATATTGCATAACATACTAGAGCAAAAACTCCATTCTCATATTAGATAATTTGGTCTTGCTCTTGGATTGAAGGCAAGAGAAACAAGAGAAACATAAATATGGCTTTTAGGAAAATATTGCCTGGGGTGGGGATGTTTCAGAATTTCCCCATTGTGCTTTGTGGCCCTGAAGAAGCAAAAAGACTATCCAAGAATCACCAGGATGTAGTGGAAAGATCTCTTGATTGAGAGTAAGGGAGACCCGAATCTAAATCTCATTTACTTACTGTGACCTTGAATAAGTTTTTCCTATTTGTGAACCTGTTTCCTTTTCTGCAAAATGGGAACACTAATGCTAGTACCACCTTCCTCAAAAGGTCCATTTGTTATAGAAATGTGTTATGTAAATACAACTCATCATTACTAGGAAATGTTGAATAAGATAATTTATATATGTTATGATTCTAGGGATATTTATTAGACAATGACAAACAACAGCAGTGGAAGGAACATAGGTTTAGGAATTAACAAACCTGGGTTCAAATGTTGACTCTGCTACTGTTGGCAAGTACCTACTGGGCGGGGAGGGGTTATATTTGATGATGTCTACTAGCTGTGTGACCCTGGACAAGTCACTTAACCTTCTTTTCCCAATTTCCACTTCTGTAAAATGAGCTAGAGAAAGAAATGGCAAACCAGTCTGGTATCTTTGTCAAGAAATGCTTAAGTGGGGCCATGAAAAGTTGTACATGACTCAAACAACTGAACAACAACAAACCCTAAAAGAGGCCATGAAGAGTCAGCTAAAAAATAATGGAACAACAACAATAAAATGATATCTCCTATTTAAATTGCACAATGGCTAGAGAGCTGGGTCTGAAGTTTAAAAAATCTGAGCTCAAATCTGACCTCAGACACTTGCTGAGTATACAAATCTTTGTCTTAACCTTTGTCTAGGTTTCCTAAACTGTAAAAAAGGGGTTAGTATTAATTTCTACTTCATAGAATTATCAGGAAGATTAAATGAAATAATATTTGTAAAGTACTTAGCACAGTTCCTGACACATGATTAATAAATGCTTCTTCCCTTCTCTTTCCTCTTCCAAGGCTTCTCATCATATACTAACAGCCAGACTTGATGCAAATTTGATGCAAGTTTTGGCAAAAGAATTTCTATGAGGGAGAGTAGGCAATGTTCCCAAAAAAAGATATTGTTGAAGAACTTAAAAGAAGAGAGGTGATAGTCCTTCAAAGAATCTCCTATATTCCAAGAGCAAACAGGCATTTTGCTAATATTGTGGTCATTCATTTCAGCCATGTCTGACTCTTTGTGATCTCATTTGGCAGATATTTTTTCTTGGCAGACATACAAGTGATTGGCTATTTCCTTTTCTTGCTGTGGAAACTGGAGCAAATAGGGTTAAGTGACTTTTCCAGATCATACAGGTAGTATCTGAGGTTGGATTTGAACTCAGAATTTACTGACTCTAAGCCTGGCATTCTGTCCCATTGCACAACTTATGGTATATGTCATAAATAGAACTTCAAATTTGGTTTTCTAGACTCTAGGCAGCCTTCTAACCAAAATGATATGCCTTCTCTAACAGATTTTATAGCAGTAGACACAATAATGGTTTGGCTTTGGGCAAAGAAATTAAGCCAAATATTGGAACTAAAGATACCAACAAGCAGTATAGATAAGATAAAAATTTTAACAAAGTCATTTTTAATGTATCAGATCAGGGTTTCCAGGCCAAGGGACTCCCCAATTCTACCTTTGTCAAAAAGTTAAATTTGTTCTTTCTACATCTGTTTTACCCATTTACAAATTACCCAAAAAGAAATAGATATTTCATAGTATATAATTTTTCATTCCTCCTGTTTGTTTTGAGTCTTTATAATCCTTTTAGGGGTTCTTAGCTATTCCCTTGCTTTACAATTTTATCCAGATGGTCAAATAATAATATCATTATGAAAATAATTAGTTAAATAAGCTAATATTTATCACTTACACTTGGGATATTCTTTCCTCTTCTGAACAGCATAAAAACACAACTCTTCAAATGCCATGACAGCCATATGTTGTTTCTTAACTATTTTTGACATTACTGGAATAGCTTACAATTTTAGGGACTTGATGACTAGGCTAGCATTTCAGGGAATTAGAGAATTTTCAAGTTGTAAGACATATCAGAGGCCATCTAATTTAACCTCCCGAAGAGAGCAGGAGATCCCACAAAAGTAACTTTGACAAGTGCTCATCTCAATGGGGAAGTCACTCTTTTGCAGAATAGCCCTTTTCTGTTGCTAGAAAAACAATTAATTAACATTTATTAAGTGTGTACTATGTGCCAGCTCTTCAGAAGTTCTTCTTTATATTGAATCAAAATCTGTCTCTGTATATAATTTATACCTTTGTGCAGAATTATACCCTATGATGTTATACAGACTAAGTACAATCCTTTATACATATGGCAAACATTTGTCTTTCCTTTTGTCCCTCTTTGAGCTAAACATACCCAGTTCCCTCAATCAACCAATGTCAATTAATCAATAAGCATTTATTAAATGTCTAATGTATGCTAGGCACTGTGTTGAGAGCTGGGGACACTGAGGTCAAAACCAGAACAGAACCTGTCTTCAAGGATCTTTTATTCTCTTGACCATTGTTCATGGGATGTGAAATCTAGAAACATCTACAGCTTGTTCACACTCTTTTCAATATTAATTTCACTTTTAAAATCTGGCACACAAAACTGATATTCTAGGTGCTTTGTCTCTCTGAACAGACTCTGCTGTCTTATATTTTGCCTAAATAGAGAGTGAATAAAATCCTTTCTACAATCTCAAGGCTAGAGTGCCCAGGGACATCACTTACATTAAGAGCCTTTCTCTGTAAAAGGACCTAGGAGCAAACTCAACTGATATAATTCAGATAAATGATAGTAGTCTGGGTCTGATATAGAGCAGAGGGGAAAGAAAGGTTGACTTAATCAACTGAACAAGGCCTAGCACACTTTCTTATATATATCAGGGGACTAATTTATATTGAATAAAGGAGTAGGAGAAGAAATTCATAAGATCATAGATGTAGAGCCAGAATGGATCTCAGAATCTAATACTTTCATTTTAAATATCAAAACTGAGGCCTAGAAAAGTTGTTACTTGCCCAAAGTCACACAGGTAATAATAGAGATGATTTTGTACCCAGATGGTATCCCTCCAAATTCAATATTCTTTCTATTATGTCACTGCTGGATTTTGTCATATCAACTTACTGAGTCTTAGTTTAAAAACAACAACAACAACAACTTACTGAGTTGGCTTTTTGGAGCCAACATGGGACAGCTAAATGGCACAGTGAATAGAACACCGACCCTAAAGTTAGGAGAACCTGAGTTCAAATCTGGCTTCTGACACTTAACACTTAGTAGATGTGTGACCCTAATTAAAATACCAAATTCCAGGTGCCTCACCCCCCCCCCAAAATGAGGAAGTCATACTGGATCATCTGGATGACTCCAAATGATAATCTTGTATGTTCTAACATACTATTGATGGACAATAAATAATCCTGAGTAAGTCACTTGATTGTGTCTTAATTTTCTTACATGAAAAAATGAAGGGATTTGATTAAGATTAGCGAAATTGAAAAGGTTAGTTATCAACTTATTTTTTTAAGATGAAAGTTCCCTTTTGAACATAAAAACTTTTTGCAGATCACCACACAATAGTAGCATTATTACTATCCCTAGAGAATATACCTTCAGTGGTTTTTTGTTAGCTTCTGAGAAAAAATAAAAATTCATTGTTTGACATTTATGGATCTTCAACATCTGGTTTCTTTCCCATTCTTATTTTACATTTATTCTCCTTCACACATTCTCCATTCAAGTGAAAATCGACTATGAGTTTTTCTCTGAATTCCATATTCCATCATCCATGTTGCATTCACAAAAGTCCTCACTTTTGCCTCCCAGAATTTTTCCATTTAAGTTCAACTCAAAAACTTTGAACTTCTTTTGCTTCCTCAATCTCGACAAATTTTCCTTACAGTCCAATTAATTTTTTCACAACTAGCCCCCTCTTTCCACTCATCCTGAACTACCATCTTAGTTCAGACCCTCATCACCTCTCACTCAGATTATTGCAATAGCCTCCTAATTGGCCTCTGCATCTCAAATCTTTTACCACTCTAGTCAATCCTCCACACTGCTGCCAAAGTAATTTTCCTTAAGTACTGATCTAATCATGTGATAACCCTACTCAATCAACTCCAGTGGTTTCCTATTGCCTCTAGGATAAAATATAAATTCCTCTGTTTAGCTTTTAAAACCCTTTTCAACCTGGCCCCAATCTATTTTTTACACACTGGATATTCTTCTTTCTGCACTCTTCAATCCAGCCACTGTGACTTTTCCTCTCTTATTCACACATAGCACTCCATCTTCCATCTTCATTGTAGTAACCACCCCATATGTCTGGAATGTACTCTTTCTTTACTTTCCTTATTTTGACTTCATAGAATCTCTGTCTTTCTTTAATATACAACTCAAGCACCATCTTCAAGAAGTCATTCTATGGATTTTCTCTCCCAAAGTATCTAGGATTTAATTACCTTGTATAATATATTAGCATCTATTAACATTACATTTTTGCTATATTATATGTTTGTGTGTATTTCTTTTTTTATCTTTAGAATACAAACTTCCAAACAATAGGAATTGTTTAATTCTTTATACTTATATCTCCAGAAAACTGGACAGATACTTAATAAATACATGTTGATTGATTAACTAATTGATATTCATTGCATCCTCTAAGAAAATAATTGCTTAAGAACAATCTTCTATATATATGAAAATATAAGTATCCATACCTATCTATGCTCATATGCATATGTATGTATACATGTACATACACATATATCTCCAAACATATTAATATACACATACCTAGAAATGGGTGATAAATGAAGAGAACACTGGACTTTGAATCAGAAAGATTCATCTTCATTAGTTCTAATCTGGCCTCAGATACTTACTAACTGTGTGATCCTAGGCAAGTCACTTGACGCTGCCTCAATTTCCTCATCTGTAAAATGAGCTGGAAAAGGAAATGGCAAATCACTTCAATATCTTTGCCAAGAAATCCCCAAGAGGAGTTATAAAGAGTTGAACATAACTGAAACAATTAAACAACAAAAACTATATAAATATATAATTCATATATAAATATGTTTATATGTGCATATATAAATATATATAGTTATACATGCATATATATACAAATATAGACAAAGTGTGCCTATGTGTATTCATTTATTCGTTCACTCATTGATTATTTCCTATCCCTAGCTTCAAGTTTCATACTTGAAAAGGAATAGATATTTAATGCAAATTTGTTGAATTTAATTCACCGCATAGATAATAGATATTTTATGTATAGATAGTACAAAACTACTGAACCAATCTCTAATATCCCTTCTAGTTCTTAATCCTATTATATTTCAGCTACATCATTTATGCTGTGTTTGGGAACTTGGCATCTACACATATTTACAAAGCATAGTCTCTCACCAGCTCAATGACTTCACCACAAGGGGAGGGAACCTAAGGCCAAGATGCTATATGGGACTCTTTACCTCTTATTCCTTCTCCACATAACTAATTTTTCTCTCCACTTCAAGTAATAATCTCTCTAACTCATCTGAAAATCACAAGGTCTCTATCTCCACTAAATGTTATATAAGAAATTTAAAAAATTTTTCTGATTCCTTAAATCAAATACCCATTACATACACATACATACAACATACCACTTACATATAAATACATGCACAAGCACACCACACTCACACTACTTTCTCCTTAGTCTCCCAGCCCCTCAAATGCTTCAAACTTCATTTTTTGTATTAGAAACAAAAATAGGATTATAGAGTGGTTTATTTGAGCCACAAGGGAACTTAGCAGCCATTCAGTTCAAATTGTCCATTTTGGAGATGAATATATATCTCAGGTCAGACAAGTTAAATCATTGTCCTAAAATCACATGTGGAATAAGTGGTAGAGCCAGAATTTTTGTCTGTTCAAAGAGTTAGAGGCCAAGGTCCTCTGAGTTTGAATCTAGCTTTCTTTCTGCTTTAATATATTGGAAACAAGAGAAGTAGGAGAAATAAAAAATACCTATGAACAAGAATGATTTTAGTGATGAAAAAGAGTGGAAAGTATGTAGTATCCAGTAGACTCATGGACATGGCAAGGAAGAGATGCTAAAATGGGAAGAGGCTAAGCAGAATATAGGGTTAGGGAGTGAAGTAATAGTGAATAAAAGATAAAGTATGAATTTCATTTCAATAATATGACTTAGACTCTCCAATTCTCCTAAAATTATCTAAAGTCTCTAAATGAACTTTCACATATTATCTGATTTGATTTTCATAAAAACCCTAAGAACCTGATGTAGCAGAGGTCATTATTCCCATTTTACAGATGAATAAACAGAAATCCAGGGTGATTTGCTACACTCATCAGTCAAGTAATAAGAATCAAGACTCTATTTTCTCCCCCTGCACAACATTGCCTCTTTCTTGTTTTGGACCTATTCTCTGTTTGTTATTTCCATTTTCTCATTAATCATTGTGGCATCTCAGTGATAGCTAGATATTATTTCTGCTATTGTACACATGGAGAAATTGAAACACAGAGTAGTTAATTGACTTACCCATTGTTGTACAATAATCTATTAATAGGGTCACCTTGCAGGAGTTTGAATTTGGAACCTCTTATTGTCAGTCAGTTCATTGACATTTATTGGATACTTGTTATTTGTAGTCACTAAGCACCATAAAAGATTCAAAGGAAATATAATAGAATTCATTAATAGTGTTAGCATTGGGAAACAGGATTACTACTGGTTTTATAAAACAACAATGTTATATTAACTAATGTGTTATTTTTTCCGGAATGAATTTTTTTTCAGAAGATACGATCTGAAATTTAAATAGTTGACACTTGAAATTCTTGAATCTGTGTAACTAAAACTAATATTATAAGAATGTTCTACCAAAGCAGACATTCCTTACTCTCAGGAAGCTTAGGCTCAGAAGCAGTGTGTCATAATGAATGGAGTCATAGACTTGGAGAAACAGAAAGATGTTATTTCAAATCTAGTCTCAGACATTTAATAGATGTATGACCCTGGATAAGTCATTTAACTGCTTAGCTTTAATTCCATTATGTATAAAACTGAGACAAAAATAGTGTCTACTTCAATTGGGAGGATTGGGAGGATCATATGATTTAATATATTAATGTCTTATAAACTTTAAGGCATAACATAACTGTTAGTTTTTATCATTATTGATTAGAATAGAAAGAGAAAATTCAGTTGATATTTAGAGTTCAAACAAGAAAAATTACTATTTCATTATACTCGTGCCAGTATTTTGATGTTTATTACTCTGTATGCTTATATGCACAATACATACTTCTATATGTATATATACATGTACATGCATATGTATGTATATGTGCATCATATGTACATTTTAACAAGAGTATATGTAGTTTTCCCTTGATTATGAGATCCTTGAGGGTATTTAGTTTTGTATTTTCAACACCTATATTAGCTAATTACTCAATGGTTATTGATTTAATGCTGAAGTATAAATCTAACCCCCCAATTGCTTTGCCCATGTATTTAGGGAGAATAAATGTTTTGTGATCATTGTTGTTGTTGCTGTTTGTATCATATCTTCTTCTCCCAACAGATCTGATCTCTTAACATCTAACTGGGCTTTTATGAAATGAAGGAACCAAAAACATTTTTAAGCTGCTGATTTATTCTAAGCATAGTAGAAGGTACATTTAGAAAACTACTGGGAGACAATACTGGAAAAGTAGGGTGGAGCCAGCTGTGAAGGTTATGGAGTGATAAACGAACAAGTTAGGACTTCATATTTTTTGTGATAGTGATAATATGTGATTATATGTGTAAATTATATATCTGAAAGCAGGCGAAACCATAAGGCAGATGAAAATAACACTGCCTCTCTAGTAAAAGAATATGTGTTTAAATCCTGCTTTTGATAATTAATACCTGTGTGAGATTAGACAAGTCACATAATCCCCCTAGCCTTCAGTTTCCTCTTCTATAAAATGAAGAGATTGGCCTCTAATGTTATTCAAAATTCTAGATCTATGATATTCAAAGGAAAAAGAACTATTTTAGGAAGACACATTTAGGACCTTAGGAAAGGACCATAGACAAGGAGATTAGCGGATTCGGTTTTGCCACAATCAGACTTAAAGTAACCAAGGTGTGAATCAGGATGGGAGCAGTGGAAATGAAAAAGAGAAGATGAATGTAACAGATGTAAAGTACCTGGAACAGAAATATTAGATTTGTCTTGCAGGAGTCTCGTACAATTCTAGGTTTAGAAGTCATTAATATAATAGATGATATGTGATGCTAGAATTGAAGGGAACTAGATTATCTTTAATCTAGCCCCTGAAATTTTCAAAGGAGTAACTGAAACACCTTCCCAAGTCACTGAACATTAGTGACAAAGCTAGAATTAGAAGTCTGGCTACTCATCTCTCCAGAACTCTTTCCATTTTATGGTGCCCGAGTCCACAGTTGTATTGTACATGTAACAAGGAAACCGAGATGTCCTGTTTTTGCACATAAAAGGTGTTAGTAAATATCATATTGAATATTGCTTACAGCAGATGCCTAACCAGTAGCTGGTTTAAGCTGAATTACCATGCAAAAGCCAAGTCTTTAATTTCCATCCAGAATTCCAGAACGAGATTAATTGTATGGTATGTTGGTTTGTTTGGTAGGAAGGAAGATGAGAGTTATTGACTCAGTAAAAATTCGAATGCAGAGAAAGCTGCTATTCTCTTCAAAAGAGAATACATACATATATACATGAATGTATGCATACATGCATAAAGAAATATATATATGCGTATGTGTAAAGAGAAAGTTATAGAAATCTAGATATAGATATCTCTCTGTGTATATATATGTGTGTATGTATATGTACACATACATACACACATATATGTATCTAACAAAAAATATTGCTACAAAAATATTTTCTGTAAGTTTGTGCCATACATAAATAGTATGGATGTATTGCCACAGCAATCAGCTGAAATCCTTCTGATCTATACTGTGGGCTAATTGCTCAGTCTGGTTATTGCAGAATTTAATTTGTGCTATTGTGTAGGCAAGGCTGAGAGCGTGAAATAAACAATATGTGTTAATTTTACGTTTTGCAGTCAGTCTACTTAGCCAGAGAGAGAAATCTTAGTACTCTGCTTAAGTCTCCCAGAATATGATACATTCAGTCTTCAAGTTCAGGGTCCACACATGGACCCTGCAGCTTCGATTGCATCCCTTGCCTTGTGACTAGCAAGGTCAAGGAGAGTAACTATTGAAGGGTTCTTCAGTGTGGTGATAGAAGTAGCTAAAGGAAACACCTCAAACATCCTTCCACCTTCCCTTGGGTTTCTGTGTCCTAGATCTTTCCTTTTTAAAACTGACTGCACTTGGTGACATGTGTGCATCACTCCTATGTTGCTAAGACCCTGGATTTGATGAATCCAGTGGCCCTCATATAGAGCTCTATTCCCCAGAGGCACATTGAGCCAAGCTAGAAAATTAGATTGAATCCCTTGGAAATGGTTTTACTTTGCTGAGTTTGATATGGTTCTTTCTCTGGTCCAGGCAGCTAAACTGGCAATAAGAATAGGCAGAATAAAATGTTTACCCATTCCCTTCTCAAGATATTCTCCTTCTTCCTGTTAACTGCCTGTTTTTTGGCTTTCCAAATTTGTTATTAGAGATTCACTCCTCTGGATACTGAGTGGAGCTGGAATCAGACATTTGTGCCTTTAAAAAATAATTAGTCCTCAAATGTGATTTTAAACATGTAGGAAATCTTGGGGTGAGGAAATTTCTTCAGTATAGACAATTCTATAGATTGAGAGCTTTCCTGAGACACTAAGGAATTGTGATAAGCCCAAGCAACAAGGTGCTATCCTGGATAGAGCACCTTTCTTGGAGTCAGGAAGTCCTGAGTTCAAATCCAACCTCAAACTCTATGTGATCCTGGACAAGTCATTTCACCCTGTTTGTCTCAGTTTTTTCATCTGTAAAATGAATTGGAAAAGTAAATAGCAAACCATTCTAGTATCTTTGCCAAGACTGGACAACAACACACAGCCAGTTTGTCTGAGGTAGAATCTGAATTCCTGTCATCTTGACTTTGGAGCCAGCTTTTTATTCATTACCCCAAATTTTTGGGGTAGTTGCTATTTTCCAGAACCTACTCAGGAATCTGGTCCCCCTGTTTCCCCTGCTTTGTGTCAAATGCATCTGAAATCTACCCTTCCTATTTCTCATGGATCAATTATCAATGAAGTCAAGTTTAGGCATTCACAGGAGTTTTGATGAATAAATGCCATGACTGCCAAAAGACCAAATGTGGTATCAAGTCAATAAATTATGTATTTATGAAGCACCTTCTATTTGCCAAGCAATGTGTTAGATATTGGTGTTCCAACATAAAAATGAAGTAGTCCTACTCTTGAGGGGCTCACATCCTGCCTAATCCAGGGCTGTTATAAGGATCATATAAGAGAATATATTTAAAGAGTGTTGCAAACTTTGCCTTAACTATTCCATAAGTTCCATGATGATAGATACTTTTTTCTTTTTGTCTTTGCATGGTTATAACAGTGTCTTGTACATTATATCACCTCTTGTCTGTATTTTTCAATAAGTTTCAAATTGCTATTTCTACTTCAAGTCCATTCTCTTTCCAATTTATCTTCCACACTGCTGCTGAAATAATAACTCTAAAGTACAGACCTAAACCATATAGCTCCTTTCCTCAAGAAGCTACAGAGGTCCTTCTTACCTCTCTCAGAGGTAAGATCAGACACAAAATTCCCAATTCTAAATGCTAAATGGAGGTTTTTTAATTTACAATCTGGCTCCAACCAACATCCTTTACATTCTTAAGGGCATCAAACTGGCCTTGTTCCTCACACATAAGATTATAACCCCTATCTGTCACTTCTGGGTATTTTGTGTGTATGCTGGCTTCCTTTGCTTACAAAAGTAGCCTCATTTCTGTCTCCTTGAAATCTCTAGCCTCAGTACAAAATCCTTTCCCAATTCTCATATGTCTTTCACTTCCAGAAACTAGTGCTTTCATCTTTGCCAAAGTTACCTTGCATTTACTTGTATACATATTTTTATTTATTTAAAAGTATCATATTTTCCACTCTTCTAAAATGTAAGCTTCTAAAGGATAAAGTCAATTTTATTTTTGTCTTTGTATGCTTGGTGACTGGCACACAGTAGGTCCTTAACCAACATTTGTAGATTGGTTGATCACTCATATACATAGTCTGTTGAACTAAAAGTTACAAAATGGTAATGGCTAATTCCACTATGGATTTCTGCTTTCTAACCTCAGTTTATGGGAAGAACCTAGCCACATATCATAGATCTCTTAGTCCTTGGATGATGCATTCACTACAAAGTGGGACCCATGCTCAGTGTTTTTCCAGTTTGATAGGACATTTGAGGGCTTATACTCCACCACATAGCCTTTGAGAACCTTAAGCACCTTCATGCAACAGTGAGACATCAGAAGGCAACATTTGTAGATACCTGACACTGACTAAGATATTTATCTTTGTTAGGTAACTATTTTCTTGCTGCTCCTGAACAACTTCACTGATAAAATGTTGCAGGATATTTGTTATATATATTAAATGTGTGTGTGTGTATACAAATAAATATATGTATAAAATGTGCCTCTCTTACTTGTTTAGTTAGAAAGAAATTTAATTTTTGGGAGACAGGGATTCCAGTGGCTTATAATCATATCACATTGCAAGAAGAATGACAAAGTATGTGGGTCACATGATCTCATGATTTGCCCAACCTTGCACTGGCTAGATTCTGTTAGGGAGGGGTGAGGGTTCAAGAGAATGAGACTTCTTACAAATCTGATGGTTTTGGTTTTTTAAATTTTTATCCTTTTCAATCTCTCTATTGCATTTGACACTGTTAACAATCCTTTCTTTCTGGGTTTTTATATTATTGCTCTCTCCCAGGACCTGTCAGTCCTTTTTGCTGACTTATTATCCAGACCATATTCACTAAATGTGTGTTTCCATACATATTTCTTTTCTCTTTTGTTTGGAAAAATAAAAAGCTATTAAAATAAGAGAAAACAAATAAACAAATCCTTTAAAACTTCAAAGAATTTCTAACTATTTTTATTGTTAGCTATTGTGTCACATACCTAATAAGTTGTCAAATTTCTCTCTTTGTAATCTCAGCAGTTCCCATGGGGTTTGTCTTTATGAAGATTATGTATACAAACACAGACACACATAGAGAGACAAGCACACATAAATACGTATGTGCATATTTCTGTATCCAGTCCCAGGAACAAGTAGGCCTGCAATCAGAAAGACAGAAGATCAAATGTGTCCTCAGATATTTACTGTGTGACTCAGGGCAAGTAACTTAACCCCTTCCTGTATAAGACTGGAGAAGGAAATAGCAAAGCACTCCAATATCTTTGATAAGAAAACATGGACAAGTGGTCCAAAAAGTCATGGAGAGTCACACACAAATGACCAAGTGAAAAAGCAACAACAATCTTGGTCTCTGCCTGAGCTTCAGTCTCAAATCACCAATTGATAGTGAACATTTCTAAATGGATATTCTAGACATTGCAAATTTAAATGTGTAAAACAGAACTCACTATCTTTTCTCCAAAATCCTTCCTCCAAACTTTCCCATTTCTTATAATATCCTATAATAGTTTATAATAATTTGTAATAATTTACAGTTTGTAGTGGTGAATGGTAGTTTGGGCAGACTTGAGGTAAGCTAAAGACACTACCATTTGAATTTTATAACCTCAATATTAACTTCTTCTCTTCACTGTCACTCATCAGAACAGAACAGTGGCTAGAACTTGGAATCTGGAATCAAGGAGACATGAGTTCAAATCTGACCTTAGACATTTTCTGTGTGACTTTAGACCAGTCACTTGATTTCTGCCTTAGTTTCTTCAAGTGCAAAATGAGGATTATGAATAAGAGTTATCCATTGATATTATCATGGTAGTTATGAGTATAAAATGACATGGTATTTGTAGAGTGCTTTGTAAACCGTGAAACTACAGGAAACTGAGTGGATGACCATTAGTTGGGAAAAGACTGAATAAGTTATGGTATATGAATGTAATAGAATATTATGGTGAGCAGGCAGATTTCAGAAAAGTTTGGATTTACATGAACTGATGCTAAGTGAAGTGAGCCGAACCAAGAGAACATTGTACACAGTAACAACAAGATTATGTGATGATCAACTGTGATGGACTTGCTTTTTTTTTAAATGAGGTGATTCAAGACAATTCCAACAGAATTGGGGTGGAAAAAGCCATCTGCATTCTGAGAGAAAACTATGGAGACTATAAATTGAAGCATGGTATTTTCACCTTTTTGCTGTTATTATTTGTTTGCTTGGTTTTTTCCCCTTTTGATGTGATTTTTCTTGTGCAGTATGACAAATCTGGAAATATGTTTTAAGAATTATACATATTTGACCTATATTGGATAGCAATCTTGTCTGAGGAGGGGGGAAGGGAGGGAGAAAAATTTGAAACATAAGGTTTTGCAAAGGTGAATGTTGAAAATTATTTTTGCATGTATTTGGGAAAATAAAAAGCTATTAAAAAGTAAAAGAAAACAAACAAAAATCTCTTAAACTCCAAACAATTTCTAATTATTTTTATTATGTTAGCAATTGTCTCACATACCTAATAAATTATCAAATCTTGCCTGCAACATTTTCATACTTGGACACTGCCACCTTAGTTCAGGTCCTCATCACCTCTCAGCCTACTGCAGTTACCTGCTTGTTGATCTTCCAGCCTAAAGTCTCTCCCTACTGCCATCATTTCTCTATACTGCTGCCAGAGCAATTTTCCTTGACTGCAAATCTAACCATATAATTCTTCTCCTTGATCAACACCAGTGGTTTACTATTGTTTCTAAGAGAAAATATAAATGCTTGTGTTTAGCTTTTAAATCCCTACACAATCTGGCTCTAATTTGTCTTTCCAGTTTCATGGACATTCCTCTCCATTCTGTCCTTCAGCCAAACTGGCCTTCTCTTTGTTCCTCACAGATGGCCAGCAATCTCACATCTCTATTTCATTGCGCTAGTTATCTCTGATGCTTGGAATATACTCCTTCATCTGCACCTCCTAGAGTTCCTTTCTTTCTTCAGGATGCAACCCAAGCATCACCTGTTTGAATTAAACCTTTCCTGATCCCCTTATTTGCTACTATCCTTCACAATCAAGCACAGTATTTACAGACTTTCTAAGTAGAAATGTTATGGACAGTCATTATCATTGCTATGCTGTGCCATTTTACCACAATGCACAAACCCATGCTACATGCATACCCACTACAAAAACAGCCTTTGACAGGATATGGACCAGGATATGAGAGTTATGGTGAGTAATTGTGATAAATGTTCATCCTTTGATTCTCCATCTTTTTGTGACTCTCAATTCTTTGTAAGTTACATGTTTTAATCTTAACACATCTTGACTCGATTTATTCATTTACTATGTGATGAAATATTGGAATTTATGGAAAAATCTAATTGTTTATGGAAAACAATGGGACAGAATATTTGACACCTGGAGAGTTCCAGAAAATTCAGGCTGTGTGGTCACTGTAAGGAAGGGGGAAATAGGAAAGGGAGCAAAGTTGACCACTCCTTGGCTTTGAATCTCTCTGTTTGAGACAATGTTAGTGCCATTGACAAAGGCAGAGAAATTATGGATCAGAGCCAGTTTCAGGAGGAAATAGTTTAGTTTTGGATATATGGGAGAAACAGTGAGACATCCAATGGAAAACATCTGGTTGGTGTCTAGAGACTGAGGACTAGAGGCTTGTCTAAATGAGGAGAGGATAGGGAAATTGGGCTGGAGATCCAGTTGCAAGAGTGATTCATAAGGAGGTAGGAAATATTTGCAGCTGTGAGAATGGATGAGTTCAATGAAGTAGCTCTAAATAGAGGAGAACAAAGACAACAAGTCTGAGATTGGCTAATGTTTGCAGCTAGAAAATAGTAATGGGGCAGTGAGAAACAGCAAGGGAGATACATAATTAATTGTTCCTTGATAGCAGAAGAAAAGAAGTAGCTAACTTTTGAGACTATTCTTGATTTCCCCTTCCTCTATAATAAAAACTGCAAAAATCAAGGTTTTTTTTTTGTTTGTTTGTTTTTTAACAATTGGGGGTGATTGCTAGAGAGTTGGGATCAGAAAAGTCAATTATTATGGGTAATTTTTTAAAAAAAATCATAGTTGATGATCTCTAAGGCCATCTAGATCATCTAGTCTCTCATTTTCACCTTATAATTGAGTATATTGAGCCTGTGGCATTTGTGGATATAATGGATAGAGTACGGAGTCTGGAATCAGAAACATTCATCTTTCTGAGTTCAATATGGCCTCAGATACACACTAGCTGTGTGAACCTGAGCAAGTCATTTAATTCTATTTGCATTGGTTTCCTCATTTCTAAATGAGCTGGAGAAGAAAGCCCCAAATGGAATCATGGAGAGTCAGACATGATCAAACATATATGCTAAGCCTGCTTACTAATGTGTGATCTTCTATCTTCTATGAGCCAGGGAACAAGAGAAAGATAAAACTTTGCTCTCCCTTCTTTATAAAGGGGGATAAGTGAGTTCATTGTTCATAAAGCTTTCAGAATGATTCAATATTTAGTCATATATATAGAAATTGCTATTCTATTTAATTCCATCCTGTTGAAGTTTAACTCTATATCACTTCAAATGTATCCCACATTTGGGAATATTCCAATTCCTAATCTGTTTTTACACTGTAGTTAGTGCCTAGGTATTTGCTTACTTCAGAAAAATGGAACACAGAGGCTTCCTAGAAGAAGCACCCCATCTTCCTCTTCCCCATACCTATTCAGCTCCTTGCTTTTCTCTTTAAAATCCACAAAGAAAAATTTAATTTGCTAGAAATGCTTGTGAGGTCACATTAGCAGGGAGATTAACACAAACACAAAATATGAGATACATGAAACCAGAAGATGGAGGAGGGGCAGGCAGGGTGTGGAAAGAACAGCAAGCAAGAACAGAGGACAAGGCAAAAGTATCACATTTAAAGTATAGGATCTGCTAGATAAAGTGCCAGTCTGGAGTCAGGAAGACTCACAATCCTGAGTTCAAATTTGGTCTCAGACACTTAACCTTGTCTACTTCAATTTTCTCATCATCAAATGAGATGGAGAAGAAAATGATAAACTACTGCAGTATTTCTGCCAAGAAAATCCCAAATGAGATTACAGTCAGACACAATTGAAATGACTGAACAGCAACAATTTGCTGCTTGACAACTTAGTAGTCTTGGGCAAGTCCCTTTAGCTATGGGAGCTTTGGTTTTCTTGTCTATAAAATGAAAAGTTTGAACTATTGGATATCTAAATTACCTTCTAATTCAGAGAGGCCACAATTATGTAGTTCTATTATTAGATAGGGCATTGGACTTTTAGACTTGTTTTCCTGAGACTAGTTCTATCTCCCCCAGGTTGGAAGTATAGAAGCCGTTTCCATTCTGATACCCTTCTGACTGGTAGATGGGCTTTGATTGGCTGTGTTTCCAACTTTGATTGGAAACCTTATCCCTCCTTAGGACCTGTTCTCAGAGGTTACTCTATTAGAGTCTCACAGAGATGGTTGGTGCTCTTTGTCCTTTCATTCTTGAAAAAGACATCAGAGAGGTGATACCATGACATGCAAGTGAATTGGATTTGAGTGAGAGAGGGCGGGGCAAGATCACCTGCCTCACTTTCTCCTCCAGAGCCATGTGGGTCCAATACAAGATATAGATCAAGACAACTGGAGATGGTCCTGGATGAAATGGGAAGCTGTGGCCTTTTTAAGCTAAGTTCTTCAATAGGTTTTAATTTGAGGCTGCACCCATTCAGTGATGAAGACTAGATAGCAATTGAAGCAAAGAATCTCCTCTTTCACTTAGCCCAAAAAACACAAATGAATGAATGAATGAATGTATCATGGTAGGGATGGAGGGTGAGGGAGAATCCTCAGGATTTCTGGCACAAGTAGAAATGACTGCTATTTACTTTCAATCTGAGTCAATCCAGGACCCAGATATCCAGTTCACAGCTCACTGAAGCTCAGAACTGTCAATTCAACAATCCACCTGTTTCAGCTTTGCCCCAAAGTTGAAATTACACAGGTGTGCACTATATCTTGATGGCCCAGCTTTCAAAGAGCTTAAACTCTAATGAGGACAAAAAAGGCATATTACCTAATAACTCTTATCCAAGGAAGAGTAAGATAAGTATAAAGGCAAGGAGACCTAGGCAGATTACCCTAAGAAATCTCAGTATGGAGAGATCACTTTTATCTGAACAAGACTGGTATTTGACAGAATTTTGATTCAGATTTTATGGAAAATCTGAGGGGTTCACAGGCTCGGGTAAATATATTGCCTATTTCAATGGGAAGGTTGTTTATTAATTCACTAATTCAGGGTTGGACTTGGAGATTCTAAGTTCAGATGCTGCCTGACTCTTAACTAGCTGTATGAGCTAGACAAATCACTTAACTTTAAACATGGAGGAAATAAAATAATAGCTATAGTTAATCACCTTTTAGTATTGTGAGGTTTAAGTATTATTGAAGCATCATAATATAGTGGCAAAAACACTGGTCTTGGAACCAGGAGAACCTGGGTTCAAATTCCTCCCAACAGACTTGTTAACTAAGTGGTTTTGAGTAAGATACTTTCTAGAAACCAGTTTCTTCTTATTTAAGGTGAAGATAAAATAATAACTACCAAATGAAATAATATATGTAAAAATATAAAGTTTTGCAAACCTTAATTTGTTAAAAGTACCTGCCAAAAAATAATATAGCTAGTAAGTGGCAGATCTCCAATTGGACTCAGGTCCTCTGATTCCTAATCTACTTATTTTTCTCAGCTACCTTGCCTCTTGGGTCCACTAGTTGGGAAAAAAAATAGCCTTTGTTGACAAATTTTGACATTTTGCAATGGGAAAGAAGATTTTAATTAGTGCTTCATAGAGGGGAAGGGAATTTAGGATAAATCCACAACCATCTGTCTTCTGCATTGAAAATTTGCTGCCCTGACCCTCACAGGAAAGATGAGACAAGTTCCCTCAGGGATAGGACTTATGGTTAGATAGAGCAGGCAGGTGAATGAATGCTGTGATTAGAGAGGCTCTGGGAGGGCTCTGATTACTTCAAGAAGACCCCTCCCCAACCACAGACATCCTTCAGATATGGGAAATTTTGTTCATTGTTCCTGGCCCAATGTTTTTGGGGAAGTTGTCCAATAGTAATAGGGATGTGATTTCAGGAAACAGTAGGGGAGAAAAGGGAGCTCTAATAGTTGTGTTTAAAAGAGATTCACATGAATTATAACACTACTGAGGGAGAAATCATAATGAAAAAGCCCACCTTCGTCATCACCATCAGTAACCACTTTTGACAAATTGCCATCCAACAGTTTGGAAAATCATCACATTAGGCCTGGGATTGGCAGCACTCCCCAAACCACCAGTCCTGCTTTCAGTCTAGTCTATGGCCATTATCAGGGGAGCTGGTTCCTTAAAGAAAGGGCCAGTCATCTCAGTGATCAACTGACTTTCACTCGCAGAACTGGCAAGCCAGCCTTCTTAAAGCAGCAAGGCAACTTGAGGGATGGGAGGCAGCACCGTCCAGACAGGTCACACCACCACAACCACTTTGGCTACACTCTACTCTCAGACCCTAATGGAAACAACCCTGAACCTGGAGCCTTGGGAATAGCACTGCTTCCAAGCCAGAGTCCAGAGCCATCATCCTAGTAAACGAGCCCTGTCAAGATGCAGCCTGGAAATTGTTCCTGCAGGTGCTATATCGTTTGATGACCCAGAAAAAGAAAGGTCCTTGGAGCTGTTATTGGTTCAACACCAGAAGTTGATATGATTTCATTGGTAGAAATGACATCAAAGAAGAGACATTACCATCTGCTTTGCTGCTGCACCCTAAGGACCATGGAACCTTGCCACCTGATTTGTAGCCAAAACCTTCCATTTCTGCTCTCTCTCACACATTAGACTGAAACTGGAAACTATTTTTTTTTCTGTTTGTATCCTCAGTGCTTAACATAGCACTTAGTAAATGCTTAATAATTTCATTCATTTACCTCATAAGCCTTTTCATAATCCCAAAGGTATCTTCTCCTCTATTTATTCCATAAGATAATCTTGCTTCCACCAATTCTTTGATAACTCTTGAATTTCCACAAATATTATTTTTGGTTAAAATATAAACAGGCTACAGGCTCTGGGTACTTGGATGGAGTGCCAGGTGGAGTGCCCAGAACTCTCAATTCTCCCCCTTCAATTGAGAAGAGTCCATATTTTCCCTTTGGACCATAGTCACTCAAAGTCTACACAGATATTCTCTGGAACTTGGTTACAAAAGCAAAGTCATTTATTGAAATGCAAATATCCTTAATAAGGATAAGTATAGGAAGTAAAATCAGCTGTTAGCTTAGAAAGAGGGTTTTAATAAAAATGTTTTTGAGTGGAAGATAGAACTTGGGGCTCTGAACAAAAGGGGCAAAATTAGTTGGAAGGCGTAACACAGAGGGAAAAATAGGAAACTGAAAAAGCCCCTTTGCCTTCCCTGGTGGTCCACAAAGAGGAGACTACACGAAAGCAAATTACAACACAAATTACCACACACAAGTGTGAATGCATCTTTGTCGAATACGTGAAGCTTGTCCACACAGCATAAGGCTCCTGTGGACTTGATCCTGGAAGTACTGGTCTCCAACCCTCCAGCCACCCTCAGAGCAGCAGATGGCTTTCCTTATGCCTCATAACCCTCTGTTTTTCTTATGACATTATGCAAGGCTGTGACAGCACCTTAGCCATTTGGGCCATATGTCTTGACTTGTCCATGCCATTTGACCTTTTAAAAATGGTGTTTGTTTCCAAGAGACAACATTCCTACATGACTCACTTGAGGGTTTTTGTTGTTGTTGTTAATTTAATGAACAACAGACTGCTGGGCCATCAGAGATTCGCCCCATCAGTAAATCTGTGGGCTCATTTATATCCTTCTCCTTCTCCCCTGCCCCCACAGAAGATGGGAGCTTTGAAGTCTCAAAATTGTATACATTATTTACTTTTTGATTAGGTGAATAAATAACTTGATTGAAATGCCAGTTGTAAAAAAGATTTGAAAGGAGATGCTGGCAGATTTCCAGGACTGGGAAGTAGCTGGCAGGAAAGGGGCACTTTGTAACAACAGCACAGGAGCAGATATATAAGCAGTGATGTGGATGGCTGGTGAAATGGGGGGAAAACCCCTCTGAAAAGCAGCTCATCATCTTTAGTCTTTCCTGTGTTTAGGTCAGGCACTCTAGGATGTGCCCACTCATTCTTTCAGAAAACACTGCTACAGTTTTTAGATTCTTAACATGGTGTTTTGGGGAGAAAGTTACATGGAGGTAGAGGGATAGACAAGATGACCTCTGTGGAGATACTATCCAGTTCTGAGAGTCCACTTTTTTTAGTCAATATGTAAAAAACATCAATCCATACACAATTTCAATAAGAAAAAGTAGGGTTTTGTGGGAAGAATGCTGGATTGAGTATCCAAAAAGTTCAGTTTGAATTCTGACTGCTTCTGGTCACCTGTGTGACCTTGATTATTCAATTATAACAATTTCTCTGGGTCTCAGTTGCTTTATCTGTAAAATGAAAGAGATTGGATTAGATAATCCCTAAGGTCTGGGATCCTATGTGTCTATTAATATTTATTTAACCTTGAATATATCTCTAGTCTTGTGTTCGGTAATGTTGCAGATAACAAAGATATGGTTCCTTCCCTCAAAGAGTTTATAGTCTGCTTGAAGCAACAAGGCAAATGGTAGAAATTCCTATATTAGAAGATGAATAATAAAGTAGAATGAGGGGTATCACTAGGAGATCAGAAAGAGAAATTCTTCTGAGGTGTGGTCCAGGTAGACTTCATGTGACTTGACCTAAGTCTTAAATGAGTGAGAGTGAGATTGATGGAAAGGATCATAAATCATGAATTAAGCTGAAGAAAAAAAGACAAAAAACCTTAGAAGCTGTTAAGTCCAAAGAAGGAAGTGAGGAGCCAAAGGTATAGAAGTTGTAGTGATCATTTGAAAATGCCCATAACAACCTAATGCAGATTCAAGATCCGCTTCCTTTTCCTTACATGCAAAATTAAACAACAATAACTAAATTCTGAATTTATTAACTGAACATTAGAATAACAATATTTTCCTACTCTCAGAACTGCAGCATATATATTTCTGTGCATGTATTTGGAAAATAGAAGATTCCTTTTAGTTTATGGGTCTCACAGATATTTCATGTTATCTCTTCCTAACCTTGACCTGATGGGAATTTTTTTTTTTGGCAATTATGTGAAACATTTTCATATTAGTCATTTTGTCCAAGAAGACTTGAATAACCCCCCCCAAAAAAAAAGAAAGAAAGAAAAATGAAAATGGCCTGCTTCGGTCTGTATTCAATCAATTTCAGTTTTTTCTCTGGAAGTGAATATTATGCTTCATCATAAGTGTTTGGAATTGTCTCAGGATCATTGTATTTTTGATAATAGCCAAGTCATTCTTAGTTCTTCATTGAACAATATTGCTATTACTGTGTACAACATTCTCCTGATTCTGTGCACTTCATTATACATAAGTTTATATTAGTCTTTCCATGTTTTTCAGAAATCATTCTGTGATTTCTTATTCCATTATAATAATATACCACAGCTTGATTATCCATTTCCCAATGATGGACCTTTTATTTCCAATTCTTAGCTACCATAAAAAGAGCTGTTATAAACAATTTTGAACAAATTTATTCCTTTCCCTTTTTTTGGATGTTTTTGGGGAATAGATGAAGCAGTGGTATTGCAGGATCAAAAAGTATGCAAATGGGGCTTCTAGATGACACAGTGGATAGAGCACTAGCTCTGAAATCAGGAGGACTTGAATTCAAATGTGATCTCAGACATTTAAGACTTCCTATAGGTGTGACCT
The DNA here is from genome assembly GCF_016432865.1 of Antechinus flavipes. NCBI lineage: Eukaryota > Metazoa > Chordata > Mammalia > Dasyuromorphia > Dasyuridae > Antechinus > Antechinus flavipes. The sequence goes on along the minus strand of NC_067398.1, from coordinate 365,143,031 downwards.
TGGGCAAGTCACTTAACCCCAGTTGCCTCAGCCAAAATAAATTAATTAATTAAAATTAAAAAAAAAAAAAGTATGCAAAGTTTTATAATCCTTGGGGCATAATTTTAAATTGCTCCCCAGAATGGTTAGATCAGTTTACAACTCTATGTATTAGTAGCCCAGTTTCCCCACATCCCTTCCAACATCCAGTATTTTCCTTCTATGATATATCCGCTACTCTGATAGTTGTAAAATAGTCTGATAGGAACTTTTAAATCTCCTTCAAGAAAACTGAAATCAATCACTGTCCTTTTGAACATAGGAATTATTCATTTGTTGGATATTGGTATCTTGGGTTATGGTAATCACTGAGTTACCCGAAATATCACATACACCCAGATTTTTCTCTGAAGAGATTACAGTAAAATAGCAACCACAACTTCTACAAAGATACCTGGGAGTTAAGAAGAGTGACACAGACTGAAGACTACAATGAGAGCTCAACTCCAAATGAATCAACTAGATATGCTGAGAATTATAGTCTGTAATAATCTGAAAGGCACAGCATATAATAGATGTTTAACAAATGTTTATTAGTTGATTGATTCATAAGAGGAGGCATCATGGGATGGTGGAAAGAATATTGGATCTGAAGTCATGAGGATACTAATTCAAATCCCATTTCTGGTACATACTATCTGCACATTTTACTTATAGCATTGGGCTTCAGTTTCCTTATTCATAAGGAAATTTATAAGCCTCATTTCAACACTCGTATTTATAAAATGAGTGTTGAATTATTTGGTCTGTAAGATTCTTTCTCTCTTTAATTCTATGATTTTGTGATCCTAAATCTTAAAGTAGTTTACAATCCCAGTCATTGGGTTAATCTTTTGCATATAAAGTCCAGTATCTTCAGGAGTCTTGTAAAAATGCAAATTCATATGCAGGAAGGGAACTAACAGCCATTAACACATTAGATAGGATTAGTTTATTACCTAACTTGACATTTACCTTAATAAGCAGAGTACAATTCCTAATGGTTTATAGAGACACAAGATAGATGGTCATGAGTAGGACAGGAAGAAGCGGATTGTCAAGCAAGGGGAAGGTCATAAATTTAGGGTAGTCTTTACTTAAGACTGAAGGTAAGTCTTACCTGGGTCCCACAATATAGCAGGGGGTGGGAGTAGAGCTCTTAGCTTATAGAAAAACAGTATGGGGATAAGAATAAAGGGGTAGGATAGTTGTTAAAAGGTAAGGTAATAGTATCCCAAAGACATACTTCATTATGATCATATGTTATGTATGAATCTGTTCCTTTGAGAACAAGGTATTGTCAGCATCTCCAGAGCTCTTAGGAAGATGTCTATTTAATTAGCCCTTTTCCAGTCATAGAAACATAAGGTACTTTGAAAATAGGAGCTATTTTCATTTTTATCTTAGTATCCCTATGATCTGGCACAGGATCTGCAACCTAGAAGGCACTTAGTAAATGCCTATTCATTGACTGATGAAAGTGATAAGTTAGCATGGTCTAATGAGAACCAGCAGTGCCATAAATGATACCATACTGGCTAGAGTTAAGCACCTTAGGTTTACATCCCACTTCTGTCATTTATCCCATCCTTCCCACTTCACCCCCCCCCCATGACTATGGGCCAATCATCTCATCTCTCTGCAATCAATTTTCTATCCACAAAATAGGGGAGGAATAGTGAACTTAGTAATCGATATTCCTTTTAACGTCTAGCCTTGCATTCCTACCATTTGGGAAGGCCAGATATCAGAAAAGCCTCATTAAGTTTCAGAGAATAGCTAGGGTTCTTTCAGAATTTGACACTTTATGTCATTTTGTGCAGATATGCAAATTGTACAGTATCCTATAGGATTTGACTCAGTTGACATCTAGCAATGAATATGGTTTTATATTTAAATAATTTAAATAATCCTGGTCTGCTCCATCTCCTCATGTTGTCCCCATACCTCTTATTTCAACTGGAGGCTTGACTTACTTGCTTTCATGTCCAACTAGAATAAGCCTAGTATGGCTGACTGATTTTTTATGTATAACATACTTGTATGTGACTTTTTGGGGGCAAAGGGTTATTTTTTTATTTAATATTTTTCCCCAATTACATCCAAAACAAACAAAAAAATTACATTTGTTTCTAAATTTTTTTAGTTCTAGGTTCTTTCCCTCATCCCTACCCACAATTAAGAAACCACTTGTGAAGTTATGCAAAACATTTCCAGTTGTGGGGAAAAAAAAAAAACATAGATCTCCCACCCTAATGAAAATTAAAATTCTCAAGAAAATTAAGTTGAGAAAGAGAGAGAGAGAGAGAGAGAATGCTTCAGCACAATCAGTTCCTTTTCTGGGTATGGATAGGATTTTTCATCATAAATCTTTCAGGGTAGTCGTGGATGATAGTACTGCTGAGAATAGCAAAGTCATTCACAGCTTGTCATCCCAGAACATTGCTATTACTTTGTATACAGTACATTTCAGTTTGTTTGAGTTCATGGAGGACTTTGCAGGGTTTTTTTCTTCCTGAGAACCTCCTGCTCATCATTTCCCAGAGAACAACAATATTCCATGATAAAAACATATCATGAACACAAATATTATTATACCATTCCCCAATTGATAGACATCCTCAATTTCCAAATTTTTTGCTCTGAGAAAAGAGCTACTATGAATAATTCTTGCACATATAGATCATTTTCCGTGTATGTGTGTGTGTGTGTGTGTGTGTGTGTGTGTGTGTGTGTGTGACTGACTGACTTTTAGGTGGACTTGTAGTCCTAAAATATGGTCCCAGCTCAGCAGCATGACTATAGTTGTAGTTCAGATGTTTTGTTTTTTTTCAGTCTGACCCTATTTAGAATTTTCTTGGCAAAGACACTAAAATGGTTTTTCATTCCTTTTCCAGCTCATTTTTCAAGTGAGGAAACTGAGGCAAACAGAATTAAGTGATTTGTCCAGTGTTACATAGTTAAGAAATATGTGAGGCCAGATTTGAACATAGAAAGATGAGTTTTCCCTAAGGGCTGGTCTGGCTCACTGTCTACTGTGTACAGGTCATTTAATTTATCTGGGTCTGTTTCCTTGTCTGTAAAATAGGGAATAATACTTGCATGACTTTCCTCACAGAGTTTTTGTGATAAAGCATTTCATAAGCTGGAAGTCACTAAAGACATATGAGTTGAATTTTTATATGTAACCTGCCTTTGGCCTGTTTTTAATAAGACATAGAAGAAAGTTTATCAAGTCAGTCATTAATACCAAGCTGCTTCCCCTTTCAGGGAGTGTTTGTATTTTAAAAGAAGAGGAAATAAGCATTCTTGTAGAAGGGAAAGAAGGAAGGAAGGAAAGAAGGAAAGAAGGAAGGAAGAAAGAGGTAAGAAGGAAGGAAGGAAGAAAAGAAAGGGAAAGGGAAAGGAAATAAAAAAGAAAAGGAAAGGAGGAAAGAAAAATAGGCAACAATCAACAAACATTCATTAAGTACTTTTTATATAGTAGACACTGTGCCAGATGCTATGGAAATAAATATAATAAATAAAAATAACAAATATGGAACAATCTCTACTCAAAAAGAGTTTATATTCTAGCATTAATTCTAAAAAGTGAAATTTTAGTCTGTAAGGAGTCAATATTTGAAAGAAAATAGCTCACATTTTTACAAATTAAATTTCTTTGATCCTCACAACAATACTGTGAGATAGGTGTCATTATTCTACATGGGGAAATTGAGTCAGAGGTTAAATGACTTTTCCAGGGTCTTTCAGCTAGAATGTGACTGAGGATGTACAACTGAAGTCTTCCTGATTGTAATTATCTTGCACATATCCAATGTGCCACCTAACCTTTTTTGGTATTTCCAGCATGCCTACAGCTGAAAGGAGGGAGGGAGGGAGGGAAGGAAGGAAAGAACCACTTTTCAAAGCATACCCTTAGGCAACTTCTGCTCTGCCTATGCATAAATTGGCCCTTTAATCCTTTTAGTTCAGAGGTTCTTAACCTAGGGTTTGTGGATGAATTTCAAGTGAATTTGGATGGGAAAAAATGCTTATCACTGTTTTCCCCAGCCTCTAACTGAAATTTAACATTTCCTTTAATTATTTAAAGACATTTTTCAAGGTGAGGTCTATGTTTTTACTAGACTGTCATAGAGATACTTGTATACTGCATGAGAAAAGTAGGGGATTCAGGGTCTCAATTCAAATTCTACTACTTCCCCAATCATAGATATATCATACCTAGTATGGTCCTTAAAAACTCCCTTGTCTAGGTCTTTCCTTTCCCTTCCCTTCCCTTTCCTTCCTAACTCCTTCCCCCTTCCATTCCTTTTCTCTTTCCTCCCTCTTCTCTCTCCCCCTCCCTTTTTTTCTCTCTTTCCCTCCCTTTTTCTCTCTCCCTCCCTCCCTTTTTCTCTCTCTCTCCCCTCCATCCTTCCCATTCCCTCCTACATTCTCTTCCTCCTACCTTCCCTCCCTCTTACCCTACCTTCCTCCTTTCTTCCTTCCTTCCTTCCTCCCTTTCTTCCTTCCTTCCTCTCTTTCTCCCTTCTTTCCTTCCTCCCTCTCTCTCTCCTTTCCTTCTTTACTTCCTCCCTCCCTCCCTCCTTTCCTTCCTTCTCTTCTATGGGAATGCTTATTTTATTCTCTTTTGTAAATGAGTCATTTCCACTATTCCACATTTATTTTGATTTTAATTCTTCGGAAATCCTGAAATCACCTTTGCAAGGATTATTTTGTCTTCTCTATATTATTCAGGAGAGATTAGGGATAGATGAGAATTATTTTAATCCATTTCAAAGAAAAGATCTGGTTCTATAGAGAACTGGCAAATTCCTAGAGGTCACAGAGAAAGTCAGTGGAAGAGCTGTTGTTTTAGGAGATTTGCAGGGGAGAAGACTTTCTGAGTTTTCAGGTGAAGGTAAGACAAAGTAAATGAAAACTATTATTAGGGAGGTGAGGACACCTAGGTCTAGTCTTAGTTTCATCTCTGATTTTCACTAATTCACTAAGCTACTAATTCAGTTCTTCTTTCTGGGTCTCCAGTTCTCATTTAAAACTGTAGAATAAGCAAATTGAACTTGATTATCTCCAAATTTCCTTCCAGCTTGAACAGTCTATAATTCTGAGCAAGGGATTACTTCAGGTTGCAAGAGAATTGAGCCATTTATCATCTTACTTTTTTTTCCTTCTTTCTCATCCACTTGTTCCAATTCTTTACAGAAATGTAAATAGATTCAATGAAAGCTAATGTTAATCATTTCTAGGATGGATGTGTGTGTGTGTGTGTGTGTGTGTGTGTGTGTGTGTGTGTGTGGAGAGAGAGAGACAGACAGACAGAGACAGACAGAGAGAGAGACAGACAGAAAGACAGACAGAGACAGAGAGAGGTATATGCATATATATGTTTTAGGTTCACAGTAAATTCTCCTTGGCTATTTCTGAGTGAGAACCCCTAATGAAGGGAATAGGAGAGAGAGACAGAGAGAGAGAGAGAGAGAGAGAGAGAGAGAGAGAGAGAGAGAGAGAGAGAGAGAGAGAGAGAACGATCACAAGTACAAGTTCCTATAAACAGCAGTCCCAAAATTATCCTCCAGCACCAGGGCTATTATAAAAAGCTGATGCAGCAAGAAATAGAGGGGATGCCGAGTGACTGCAGAGCAATAGTAATTGAGGCAGGCAGGCGGGCAGGCAGATTCAATGCAAAGTGAACACTTTTGCAAACAGCAACTGTATCAGGTACCAAGTCATTCTGCTATTTTTAGTATCACTGGAGAAACAGCAAAAGAACATTTGAAGAGACTCCCAGAGACCAGAGAGCATCAGGCCAACAGGAAGATGGTTAGATAGATTTTGGAAAAATCTCCCTGGCTGCTCTTTAAATGGGGTTAGCCTGACCTTTGGGGGCAGTTCCAACTCATCAACTATGTTTTTGATGGTCAAATCCATATTTAAAATTTTGACTAGCTGATTTCAGAAAGAGAAATAAAGGCTTTTCTCCAGGTCTCATTCTGGAGCTGTTCAGTCTTTTCAGGCATGTCCAACTCTTTGTGACCCCATTTGAGGTTTTCTTGGCAAGGATATTAGAGGGTTTTGGCCTTTCCTTCTCTAGTTTATTTTATTGATGAGGAAACTAAGACAAACAGGATTAAGTAATTTGCCCAGCTAGTGAGAATCTGAGGCTGAATTTGAACTCAGAAAGATGTCTTCCTGGTCAAGTCACAATTAAGTTTCCTGACTTTCATTTTCCTTATCTGCAAAAAAGAGATAATATTTCACTGGGTTTCTGGAAAGATCAAACAAGATAACGCATGGGATGCACTTTGTAAATATTTCATCCAGAGCTACCTCTGGTTCTCTTGATCTTTATCTTGCCACTGGACCCAGATGGCTCTGGAGAGGAAAATAAATCAGGTGACCTTGCATAGCCTTTCCTCACTTAAATCCAATTCACTTGTGTGTCATGGCATCACCTCCCTGATGTCATGATTGTCTTCAGGAAGGAAGGACAAACAATAATTGAAGTAATACACACATATGATTTAGAAATTTGAGGGAATGAAGGTTCTGGACCAGTAATTTCTTTGGTGTAGTTTTTTCCACTAAGAAAACTCCCTTTATAGATAGAGATCAGCCTATTCTCCAATTTAAAGTCTTTCTTCTCTGCAATTTTTAGTGTAGCATCTAAGTGAGTTAGTTGGCCAGCAGTCACTGAGCCAGTTTTTTTCACCTGCTGGATCCAGGTAGTCCTGATTTGGAGGAAGCTGGTGTCTAGCCATTAAGTCAAACTGCTTTTCATTGCTAATATTCTTATTCTTTGTAGCTGCTATTTCTACTATGAAGGCTTGTGCATTATTTATTTATTATATGAGCATTCCTGGAGGACAATCTCATAAAACAGAATCAGGTTGCTTTGATTAAGATATTTTCTATATTTGGATCTTTTTGGAGAAGTTCCCAAAACTTTAAACTAGCAGACATATCATTGTCTATATCAGTACTTCCCACCCCAAATTGTTCCCAAATTGCTAAGTGTCCAAGCTTTTAAAGACTTCTCACTCTTCTCTTTTCTATCTGCTTGTCTGTTTGATTTTGAGTCTGTGAGAATACAAATACCTATTTTCAACAAATACATACCAGGTACTTTGACAAACTCAAATTATCTTGAAACTGTCAAAAAAAAAAAAAAGCTTATGGATTGACAGAGTTGGTTTCATTTCTTTCAGAGCACACCTATATTACTTTTGAAGGCCCCCAGAAGGTGTTGAGGCATGTGGCTGCTGGAATGGATAAGTTCTGCTTACAAGGCTCTTTGTTCCTTGTTAAACATAAGATGGGACCCAGGACGTTATCACTGTGGCTAAGTGATACATGTGGCAGCAGTAGGCTCTGACTAGAGCTGTTATTATTTCTGACAATTTCACCAGTGGATTTCTAGGAATTCGAGAGAATTAATTTTGAGGATTTTTGAATAACCTGCAGGCAGAACCCAACAAAGTGTGAAGTCTTAGAAATTTGTCTTTGGCACCTTCCCACCTTCTTTCAATGTCCCTTTCCAGTTCCCCAGTCCTGAATATCCTTTCCTCCTCCTTCCCTTTGCCTTTTCCATTCCTGCCTTGTGGGTCTTGTTCTCAACTGTCTATCAAAATCTTCCCTAAGGTGTTAGCTAATAAAAACCTTAAGGTGTTACTCCTCCTGAGGCTATTTGCATTTTAATAATAGAATCCTGAAGAATAAAAATCCTCTAGATCCCCCCCCAAATGAATCTTTAATAGTGGAGATTTTAGGCTCTCACCTAGCACCCTCTTTGTAAAACCCCATAGACAGCCCATCAATTTTCAGTGCAGGATAACCTTGGTCTTCTTTCTTTTTCAAATCTTCCTTGACACCTTTCCCTCTTTCCTCCCCTCCCAATACACACACAAACATACACACATACACACACTCCCACACTGACTCACTCTCTCTCACACACAACTGACTAGAGCAGTAAGCAAGATTTCTACTTTATATTGCTTTTTAGTAATTCCTCCCTCAGGGCCCTGGGAGCAAATGAAAGGAAAAGAGCTGGAAAAGTTAGAGGGTTCTGAATTGAAGTCTTGGTTCATATAGTTTCTTCTGCCTCTATGGTATGTTCACTAGGGGTGTGTGTGTGTGTGTGTGTGTGTGTGTGTGTTAGAGAGAGAGACAGAGAGACAGACAGAGATTGAGAGACAGAGAGACACATAGAGACCTGAGAGACAGAGACAGAGATTGAGAAAGAGATAGATATTGAGAGAGGAGACAGTGAGAGACAGAGACATAAAGACAGATTGAGAGAGACAGAGATTGAGAGAGACAGAGAAAGAGAGAGAGAAGGGAACAGAAGACCAGAAGAAGAGGGGAAGGAAAGGGAGGGGAGAGAATAAAAGGGGGAGGGGGAGTGGAGGAGATTGAGAGTGTTTTTTTGTTTGTTTGTTTTTTGTTTTTAATTTGTGCTGTTACCCTATCCTCAGAAGCCTCAGCTGAATCTTGGAAGGAGGAACAGCAAATAAAATTCTCCATTTGGAATGGGACAAGAAAGTAATTAGGAAAGTAAAGCTAGAGAACAAAACAAAAGACTGCTTTAATATTTTATCTCCTAACTGTTCCTCCACCCTTGGGTCCCACCAATATAGTGTCGTTTGCAAAAAAATAAAGTATGACCTTTAAATGGAGACATTTTCTATTGCAATGAGTTGGGATGTGTTTCAACATGGTAACTGGATATCTATTTACTAAATTGTTTTGGCACCTTTGGCAGGGCCCAGGGGGATTGTTGGAGAGAGCCAGCAGTACTTTGTCCACTCCTCCCCTCTGCATTCCCAGACTTAAAAGTTCTAGGAGTATAGCAAAGCTGGGTGCTGCTCAGGCCTCATTAGCTCTCAGCAAGTTAGCCAGATGAGACTGGGAGATGTTTTCTTTTCATCATTCAAGCTTGAAAGGAAACTGTCAGAAGCCACTTACTCTTAAAACAATGAAAATTTAGGTGACAGCATTCTCATTAGTTCAATGGAAATGAAGGTTTCTAGGTAAAGATTTCCTTTCTTTGTAACATACAAAAACTCTCTGGCAAGCTATACAGTCTAGCCATTCAAAGGAGGATGGAGGGGGGCCCAGCAATATAGACTTCTGGGGAAATTGCCTAGACTGCATTGGCTAAATTTCACTTCTAGAGGCCAGCAACTTTCAGGATGAATAGCTTCTGAGCAGGGGAGACATATAGATTTTAGATATAGACAGTAGTTTGACAACTCATCTCTGCTGCTAAATTGATCATTTTCCACAATTGGTCTCTTTTGTCTTTCATGGATTCACAGCACCAGAAAACTGTAAGAACACACACACAGGCCATTAGTTGAGAGACTTTCTTCTCTCGTAGAAAGTTAAACTGCAATGCAAGGGTGGAAGATCCTATTTGGTCCCTGTATAATTAAAACTTTTCTAATCCAAGAGATACGAAGATCATAATCCAGAGCTAGAAAAAAATTTGAGATCATTTAGTCCAAATCTCTTATTTTATAAATAAGAAAATTGAGGACCAGAGGAGTATTGTTTTTTTTTAATTATTGACTTCTTTTTTTTAATTATCACATTAATTTTGAATATATCCCTATTATCCAAAGCTTTCCCTTATAGACAAGATTTAAGAAGAAAAGGAAGTTGGAGGGAAAACCCATCAACAAATTATATTATTCTGACATTATAAAATAGTTTTCCACACTACAATCTCTCAATGAAAAGGGAGATATATATTTTCTCATTTTTTTCCTAGTTTAGCATTGATTATTATTATTATTTAAACAAATCATATAGATCTGGTCAATAGAAAGATGTCGCATATAAAAGAATCCTTTATATTTGAATTGAGTTTTATGCTCCTTAGAGCACTTTCATCTTCATGAAGTGCCAAAAATTCTTCTGTAAAGAGGAAGCAAGCATTAGGTGATAGATATTGTGTACAGAGTGCTAGCTCAGGAGAGAAGGACACGAGTTCATACCCTGTCTCTGACATTCACTAGCTGTGTGTACCTGAGCAAGTCACTTAATTGCTATTTGCCTCAGTTTCCTCATCTGTAAAAAAAGGGATAATGGCAATATCTACTTCAAAGAACTTTTTTGAGGACCTAATGAGATAACATATAAAGTGCCTTGTAAACATTAAGGTGTTCTATATATGTGTTATTATGATTATCATTATTTTTAATCATAATGTCTAAATTTAAATCCTGCCTCTACCTTTCTCCTGGGTTATTATAATATCCTCTTCAATGTTCTGCCTATCTCTCTCTGTGGTACAGAAGAAATAACATTTGACTTGGACTCGGAAAGCTAAGATTGATCACCTCTACTCTATTAATTATTATTCTATAATCTTGGGCAATCAATCAACATTTATTAAGTACCTATTAAGTGCTAGGCACTGTGCTAAATGCTGGAGGATATGAAAAGAGACAAAAAGCAGTTTCTGCCTCAAGAAGCTTACAATTTAGTAGAGAAGGGAAGACAATATGCAAATAAACACATACAAACCAAGTTATAACCAAGATAAATAGGAAATAACAGGAAAGGGAAAACACTGGAACTGAGAGGTTTTCTATAGAAGGTGGGATTTTAGTTGGGGGTTAAAAGAAGCAAAGGGAGTCAGTAGTTGGGAGCAGAGGAAGAAGGGGACAGTCAGAGAGAATACCTGCAGCCAAAAACTGGAGTATCTTGTTTATGGAACAGCCAGGAGACCAATGTCATTGGATCAAAGAGTATGGTTGGAGAGTTAAAGTAAGTAAAGGAAGAACAAAAAGGTGGGGAAGGAAGTAAGGGAGTAGATTATGAAGGGTTCTGAATGTCAAACAGATGATTTTGTATTTGTTTCTGGAGGCAATAGGAACCCACAGGAATTTTGAGGGGGAATGTGGAGTGACACTATCATATTTGTGCTTTAGAAAAAATTATTTTAGTGGCTGAATAGGGAATGGATTGGAGTGAGGAGAGGCTTGAAGCAGGCAGACTCACCACTATTGCAATAGCACAAGTGTGAAATGATGTTGACCTGCACTAGAATAGCAATAGTGTTAGAGGAGAAAATGGGGCATATTTAAGAGATGCTGCAAAGGTGAGTTGACAGATCAGACCTGTTCAGGTCTGGGAAGAAAGAGATAGTGAGGAATCCAGGATGACATCCTTGGAGGATGAATTTGCCCTCTACAGTAATAGGGAAGCTGTGGGGAGGGAATAGGCTGGAAGTACCGGATTCAATGATCTTTAAGGTCCCTTACAGCTCAAAGTCCATAACCCAAAGGTCAGGGCTTGTGTTTTAATCCTTATTTTCAAATAAGGAAGCCAGAGTCATTGCCACCTAGTCACTGACAGAACTGAGTCAAGAGCCCAAGCCACTAGTCTTCATCTAAATTCTTTCTGAATTATTATTGAGAATTATAGCAGTTGCTTCCAAATATGGCCTCTCTTCATCTGCAATCTTTTTGTTCCTCCCTAGAATTTGCTCAGGAAAATTGAGATGTCTCCAATTTTTCCATTGTTCACAATTTTGATAAGGATACGAACACTCCAGTTTTTTTGCAACCTTTTCCCCTCCAATACATTTTTATTGTCAAGCTCTTTTTTGATACTTTCCTGGAATTTCGCTTCCACATGCATGAATAGTGACTTCATTTCCCATAGTTCGACTTAGCAATAATTCTAAGAAACCCTCAATGACTTCACATTGCCTATCATAAAATCTAAACTACTGATTCTGGAATTCAAGGCCTTCTAGAACCTGATTTCAAATTACCTATACATTTTTGTCAAAATATACCACTTAATATATCTTTCATTTTGCTCTTTTTTCATATTTACACCATTATGATATTTCTTTATGATTAGATCTTTCCACATCCATCAATCTTTGTTTAAATTTCTTTCAAGGCTGAATTCAGATGTCAATTTCTCCATGAAACTATGTTTGATTCTCGCATCTTTTCCCTTCCCTTAGCATCTTAGATAAAAGCAAACTTTTCCTTCTTTAATTTCTCAAAACACTTGTCACCTTTCACATTCTTTGCTGTATTATACCATCTACCCCTCCAAAATATTTGTATTTGTTTCAATATACTGTATATGTATTATAAATAGCTTGGAAGCAGAAACTTAATAATTTTTCATCTCTGTAGTTCAAGCCTCAATTCTGCCATTTACTGCCTGTGTGATCTTGGATGAATCACTTATCCTATCTAAGACTGCTTCCTTATCAGGTAAATGAAACAGTAAGAATAGAAGGCCTCTAAAGATACCTTTAAGCTCTAAACCTGATCTTGCAATCATGTGATTTCACATAGTAGGGTCTTGATGAAAATTTACTGAATGGAATGGAATCATGGGTCTGTTACTTATTACTTGTATAAATATGGGCAAGTGCCTTTATTTTCTTGAGTTTCAGTTTTTTTCTTCTTATGTAAAATTAAAGTAGATGAAATGATCCCTAATGTTCCTTCTAGCTTTAACTACCTTAAGCCTGTGACCTTACCTCTCTGGCTACCTCTGATGTGCCCACAGAGCTAAGCTGAATGTGGACATCTAGGATAGGCAAGATCAATGTGTTCAATCACTGTCATGGAAAAACATAGGCCACTACTGGCCTGGAGACTTTGACTCCTGTAAGATGCTTCATCAAAGGTAGTCACTGAACCCAGAGCAACTAAAGATTCCTTTCTTTTTTAGCACAGTGATCTAGAGACTTTTTTGAAGCACTTTGAGCAAGACATGGTAGACTAGAGAGTGGCAGGTTATGAGTGCCTGAAAAGCTGCTACTTTATATCTCCATATTTGTTTTGGAGGAGAAGTTAAAGGAAAAATATTTTAATATGTCATATATTGAACCACTCACTTGCACAAACCCAAATAATTTGACTTTAGTGTATACTTTGCCTAATAAAACAAAAACAAAACACTTCCAAGCACTTTCAAAACCTCACCTGAAACTGTTGTCATTGTTTTGGGACCAATCTTATTTTGTAAACACAGATGGTGATTATAAAAAAAAATCTAACATATTTAACTTGGATTTTATTTTACTTTTTATGGTTTTATTTATATAGTATTTTATTTTTCCAAATACATACAAAGATAGCTTTCAACATTCATCTTTGCAAAACCTTGTGTTGCAAATTTTTCTTCCCCTTCCCCAAGACAGCAAATAATCCAATATAGGTAAAGCATAGGCTATTCTTCTAAAGATTGTACCCTTAAGCATAGAGTACTTTTGGAGCCTTCATTCAGAGCCTATTTACTCTTAATTTATACACAATTTCCATAAGGATGATTTTGTTATTGTTGTCACAGTCCAAATCAAATAAGAAGGCAGAAAGAGATCTGAACAAAATGTAAAAGTGAACTATACTTCAAAAGTTAATTTTACTAGATATTTTCACAGCATGGGCTTGAGGCAGACTCCTGAGATTGATTTGTACAAGTTCACTAATCAATCAAAAAGAATTTATTAATCATCTACTCTGTACTAGACACTAGGGATACAAATACAAAAAAAAAAGAATTGTTGGTTGAGGGATAACAGAAATAATCAAACAAAATTCTAGTGAAATGGAATATGTATAACTTTACATGCATTGTTATACATTGTCACTTAAAGTTCCATTTTAGCTTTGAAATCTTAATCAATGCTGTACCAATAGGTATACAGCTTGGCAAATTTACAAAGATTTATTAATTGTTGATTTGCATTTGTATCTTTTCATATTGACTGCAAAAGAAAAGAGCCACAAATGACTATCATATAGAATAATTAAGGCAAGCATTCATTGAGTGTTTTGAGTAATTGAGATGGTGTCAGGCTTGTTAAATGAGGGAAGAGTCATTGAGGAGTTAGCATCTGACTTGGGCCTTGAAAAATTGTTAGGAATAGAGCAAGTGGAGCTGGGGAAGGTCTGCATGTATGAGCAAAACCAGGCAAACATAGAATGTATTTAGGGACTAATATCTAGTTTAAGAGAAAAATTTGGTAAATGTAAGAAATTAATGAGAGAAATAAATCTGGAAAGGTAGGTTGGAATCTAATCTTTGGGAATTAGGCAGGAATAGAACCCCAGATGTGTGATTTAGAAATGTTTGAGATATTTATTTAAATGCATTAGTTACTGAGACAGATGAGGAGAAAATAACAGTAGAAATGTAAATGGATTGAAAAGAGTCAAAATTCAACACTAAGAGATACAGGAGAGTAGTTTAATAAAACAATGAATTTAAAAGAACTGGATTCAAATGCTGACTCTGTTTCTTACTATCAATGTGATCTTGGGCAACTTCCTTTAGCTCCCAGAACTTCAGTTTTCTCATTTGCATTAATAAGTCAGAGTTAGATGAACTCTTAGAATCATTCCAATTGTCAATCATATGATCCCATAACTTTGTTGTCATTTGCCTTCCTCAAGAAGTCCAAATTCTCTTTTACAAATAGTCTTTTTAGTTTTAAAAAACTCATTGTTCAAACTATCTTTTCTTTCTTTTCTCATCAATCTGCTAACTAGTCAACACGTATTTATGGAAAACCTACTGTGTGCAAGGCTAGGTAGATCATAGGTATATATTAATAATGAAGAAAATGAATTTTTTTCTCCCAAAAAAAACATACTTTTATTTATTTTGTTAAATATTTTAGTTACATGTAATTTTTTTCAAAAATGTTGACCTCCAAATTCTTTCGCTTCTTTCCACTCAAACCACTTCCTTGAGAAGGCAGGCAATTTAATATTGATTATATATGCAAAGTCATGTACAATATTTCTATATTACCCATATTGTGAAAGAAGAAAAAAAAGAAATAAAGTCTTAAAAATATGCTTCAAAGGATGCCCATTACCAACTCTGTTATTTAATATTGTATTAGGATGTTAACTATAGAAATGAAGAGAAAAAGAAATTAAAATAGAATATGCAATGAAGAAACAAAAATATCACTTTTTGTGGATGATGTTATACTTAGAAAATCCTAGAGAATCAATTAAAAATTATTTGAATTTACTAACATCTTAAACAAGGTTGCAAGATACAAAATAAACCTGTTTAAATCATCAACAATTTTATATATTACCAACAAAGACCAGCAAAAAGAGATTGAAAGAGAAATTGCATTTAAAATAACTGTAGACAACATAAAATACTTGGGAGTCTATCTGTCAAGATGAACCCAGGAACTATATGAACACAACTATAAAACCTTTTCACCCAATTCAAGTCAGATATAAACTATTAGAAAAATATTAATTGCTCCTGGGTAGGTCAAGCCAATGTAATAAAAAAGACAGTTACATCTAAATTAATATATTTATCCAATGTTCTAGCAAAGTATCAAAAATTATTTTATGAAACTAGAAAAAATAACAAAATTCATCTGAAGAACAAAAGTTCAAGGATATTAAGGAAATCGATGAGGAAAAATAAGAAAGAAGGTAGTTAACCATACTCGCCCCCCCAAATAAAGTATTTAATCTGTCCAAGCCCTCTTTTACTCTCTTCTTCCTGGTGACTAATTGCACACACCTCTATTCTTCAAGTGAACAAGAAACTATATTATAAAGTGGTAGTTATTAAAAACAACCTAGTACTGGCTAAGAAATGAAATAGAATAGGTTCAAATTACATTATAGTAAGTCTATAGTAATCTAGCATATGATAAACTTGAAGATCCAAACTTTTGGAACAAAAATTCATTATTTGACAAAAATTACTGGGAAAACTGGAAAACAGTATGGCAAAAATTAGGTATAGATTAACATCTCACACAATTTACTGAGATAATATCAAAATGGGTATAAGATTTACACATATGAGTAATACCATAAGCAAATCAAGAGAGCATGGAATAGTTTTTCTGTCAGATTTGTAAATAAAGGAAGCATTTAGGAGCAAAAAAGATAGAGAAAACATTATAAAATATAAAGTAGATAATTTTGTAGATAATTACAATTAAGTTTTTTCAGAAATAAAAATCAGAGACAACTTTGATTTCTTCATCTGAAAACTGTTCATATCTTTTGACCATTTAGCAGTTGGGAAATAGTTCTTAGTTTTATAGATTTAGTTCAGTTCTCTATGTATTTGAGAAACTTGGCAATAAAATTCTCCCCACCCCAGTTTCCAATTTTCCTTCTAATTTTGTTCGTACAAATCTTTTTATGATGTATTCAAATTATTCACTTTATGATCTTCCCCATCTCTTATTTGGTCATAAAATCTATTGAAGAAAAACTTAAGAAAGAAATACAAGATTGATTTGGGGGATGAGACAATGAGGAATAAAAACAATAAATGCAATGGATAATTTAGCCTTTTCTAAAGACAAAGAAGTAAACAAAATACATTTCCATTTCTCTGATATTCAATAATTCCAAGTGTCCCTTCTATACTACATTTCCATTTATGTCATCAGTTGACCTCAAGGATCTCCCATGGATAGTGAAAATAATGCTTTTGATTTCCTACCTCTATCCCATAACCTTCTGAAGTTGAATTTCAGCTCTAAGCTGTTTGTTTTTGTCATCTCCCCCAGTAAAATATTTAATCTACCCTCTTTTACTTTGTTCTTCCTGACTAATTATGCAAACCTCTATTCTTCAGGTGAACAAGAAGCTCCACTGTGCCTTATTTGATGTTCCATGAGTTTCTATGGCAATTCCTTATTCCATAAGCATTTTTCTAGCACCAATATTCAAACCTGTTATAAAGCAATGTACTTTTGTCACAAATATGAATTATCCTTATTCTCTACCTTTAAGAATTTTGCACTCTAGTTGAGAGATAAGAAATACACATATAAATATGAGTAATAGTGTGATAAGTTCCTTCAAAATGTTTCAAAACATCATGAGAATTTATTGACTGAATCTTCATACTAGCACCTTTTATGGGAAGAAAAGCTCTTCTTTCCAAGTCATTCACATTTTAGCAGGAAGTGATTGGAGCACAAAGAAAATCATGCAACATTTCACAAATGGAAAAAGCACGCAGGCCTATGTTAGTTGGATGAGTTGATATCTGTTGTTCTGGAGAGTGGGGATGCTGGCTAGTCTAGGAATACAACCCCTTTCAATTCTCTTTATTCCCACAAAGGCTAAGGGAACCACCAAGAGGCAAAATAGTTAATAACATTCATGTGTGCTTCCTGTGGCCCTCCATGAAATCTAGGTCCAGGTCTTCCAGTCGTAGAGACCTTTAGCCCCGACACAATAGCTTTTGTGCCTACATTTCAGAGAGACAATGAAGGTTCATCAAAAAGGAGATTCCTTTTTTTTTCTTATATTTAAAAAAAAAATTTCTTTGTCCCTCTCCCCTTTCCCAAACTTAAGACCTGAGGTCATCTTCTCTTTCCTCTTTCTGTCCTAACCTTTTGATTTTACCTTGTGAAAGAAGCAATGGGTGAAAACTAAAGGTGGAAGGAAGTTGGCTGGAAAGAACATGGGTGTGGGATGCTGGGGGAAAGCAAAGCAATAATGAGCCTCACGTCGCTAGTCCTGTTATTTTTCTCAGAATACATTCCAAACCCAAACAACACACTCTGAAAAGTATGTGTGCGAAAGCAAACCTTGAGCCATTTTGTGAATCCCGCCCTGGATTTCACATTTCTCCAGTGAGGCTCACATTCCTTTATTCAGATTCCAAATGTAGAGATAATTTGTTCCAAATGTTTCCAAAGTCAACCAGCAGAAGGGAATAACGATTTTTCCAGAGCTGGAGAAAACTGTGAAATCTTCTGCACTTTAATGGAGCATTCAAAAAAGAAAAAGACAGAAGGGGGGAGAGGGAAAAGAAATATTTTGATGATATATTTGTTTATAGTGTTACAGTTATGGCTCCTTGTGAAGGTCTGAAGAGATGTGTCATTGGCCAGTGTATTATTTCCTTTGGCAAGGTACTGAGCAGTTTCTGGTGTATTTGGGAGCCAATTATGATTGAGAAATAGGCCATAAAATTATACATTTCTTGCAAGACGGTGTACAAGTCCTCTTCAAAGAAACTGAGATGTAGAACTATTATGGATGTATTTGTGTATGAGTACGTATTTATGCTTTGTGTGCTGGTGCTGGCTGAATCTTAGCAGTTCCTCTCTCCTGGGTGACAGAGACCTATGTAGTCATCAGCAGTCAGGTTTTTACTTGCTTCCAAAAGGGAAAAGACAATGTCCCCATGAGCCTTCTGTTTAGAAAAGGGCTTGGACAGCTGGGGCTATGGTAGGTCCACTGACAGATGTGGTGAATTTCTGTGGGGAAAATCTACCAGACAGAGACCCATGGGAAAGAAAAACTCTCTCTGATGATCTCAAACGCAAGTGATTTTCCCCTTTTCTGTACTCTAATAGCACTTCCTGTCTGAACCATTCACTTCATTCTAAATATAGTGTGGTCTAGTGAAAAGAGCTGTGACTCTAGAGTCAAAGGTTCTGAGTCCAAACCTAGACCCTGAATCATTTAACCTTAGATTTCCCTTTCTTCATTTATAAAATAAGGTTGTTGAGCTAGATGATCTTTGAGGTCTCTTGTAGCATTGATTCCTTATCTATAAATAGAAATGTAGAAGAACATATCTTTGGGTAATGATCTTTTCATATTTTTATGATGCTTTACAAGTTACAATGCACTTTCCTCACACCTCTATGAGGTAGGCAATTTAAGTATCCTTAGCCCAATTTTAAAGATGAGATATCTGAGGATTTGAGATCTTATTAGACGTTTATTACATGGTTACTCTGCTAGTAGCTGTCCCACTTGAGTTTTGAACTTAGTTTTCCTGATTCCAAGTTCATCAGTCTTTCCACTATTCCACACTGGAGTTGCCCTCATTTGATCCTAAGGGAATTAAATGACTATCCAAAGATCACAAAGTTATTTAGTGGTTAAATGCCTTAAAACACGTCTCTTCATTCCAGTATCCTGTAAACTCCTTCATGATTCATAAGTTGGCTTGTATTGCTAGATGATACTTTCAGGCATCTGTATTTTATCTCAACAATGATATTACAATAAGGAACCATACATTTTCCTTTATAGTATCTCATAGTACTTGGTCTCAGTAAAGAATTTTAACTGAGTTGATGTGAACTGAACACGGTTTGGATCCCTCAAATCCTAAACTGCCATCATTTTAATAGAAGCATGGAGTAAGCAAATGCACAGAAACTTAGAGAGGCACCAAATGATTCAATTTAAGAGACTGATTTAGGCACCAAATGTTGGGGTTTGATCATATGAAGAATTTACAATGACCATTCCCTTTGACAAAAGGAAAATTTATTTAGAAGAGGAGGTTATAGACAAAAATAAATACAATAGACACCAAAAATGGTAAATATGAAAGAGAGTTGGGAAAGCATATAGTAAGAAAAGGGGTTTTAACAATTAATAATGGAAAAGACAAATTCCCTAGTGGAACTCACAATTTACCAGGATAAAGGGAACATCCCATGAGATTGATTAGCACCCTAACAGAGTTAATTAGTTATAAGAAGGAGCAAAAGACCATGAGGCATGATGGGGTGAGAGAAGAGACACCACGTGGTCCAGGGGAACAGTGAGAAGAGAGACTCCATGAAGAAGAGTACTGTGCTACACTGTAATCTCAAGAGGGATTCAGCAAAGATGGGGTGAGCCATGGACAGATTTATACAGAAAATTTCACCTCAGAGTTTGACATAATTTGAGTTTCTTGACTGGATACAGAAAAATGGGGCCATCTACGACCTCCACAGAGGGTGGGACCACGAGGCTAAACTGATCACCATCAGTACTTTTCCCTGCTTACCAAAAGGAGTAGGTTCCATCAGTGCTCCAGTCCTCTCTGCCAACTAACCCCAGTTACCGAGAGCCTCATGATGTGTACATATATACTATCTATCTATCTATCTATCTATCTATCTATCTATCTATCTATATACATATATATATGTACATAAACAGATACATACATACATATATAAATCACATTTTCTAATATGTATTTTTTGCACATTGAAAATTTGTTCACAATGAGTAAAAATGGCATATTAAAAATGGCAAAATATGATCAACTGCCAAAAGATTTAGAAGACAATTTAATTCAGCAAACATTTAACTACTAACTATAAAGCAGTAGTAGTATACCATTATGATTGGAAGGCAGCTTTGAAGCCACAAAAATCTAATTTCAAATCCTGACTGGAATACATTCTAGCTATATGACCCTGGACAATTCAATTAACCTCTCAGTATTCTAGGAAATCCATTAAGACTATAAGTTTCAGAAAAAGTACATCGGTCTAACCATTCTGGAGAGCAATCTGAAACTATGCCCAAAGGGCTATCCAATTGTGCACACCCTTTGACCCAGCAGTGCCATTACTGGGTCTGGATCCCAAGGTAATCATAAAGGAAGGAAAAGGACCAACATGTGCAAAAATATTTGCATTAATTCTTTTTGTGGTAGCAAATAATTAGAGAAAAAGTGGATGTCCATCAATTGGGGGATAGCTGAACAAGTTGTGGTACATGAAGGTAATGGAATATTATTGTTCTATAAAAAATGATGAACAAAGTGATTATAGAAAGACCTGGAAAGATTTACGTGAACTGATGCTGAGCGAAATAAGCAGAACCAGGAATATATTGTACACAATAACATCAAGGATATGTGATGATCAACTATGAAAGGCTTGGTTCTCAGTTGTTCGGTGATTCAAAGCAATCCCACTAGACTTTGGACAGAAAATGCCATCTGCATTAAGAAAAAGAACTAAGGAGACTGAATGTAAATCAACACATGTTATATTCACTTCTTTTTTTTCTAGGTTTTTAAAAAAATCTCTTAGAGTTTTCCCTTTTGCTCTGATTTTTCTCTCCCAACATGATTCATGTAGCATTGTGTATTTAAAATAAATAAGCTTACTACAATTAATAAAAAGAGAGAAAGTACATTGGTAACTGGATTTTTCTTTCCCAGAAGCTCCACATATGAGGTAGATAGATGATAGATAGATAGATAGATAGATAGAAATATATAAATAAAAATAAATATAGGTATAGATCCTCTTCCTATCATATGTGTAAGCATCATGTCATAATCTTGGGATAAAAAGTTCAAAGGCACTCCCTGTCCTCAGGGAGTTCCAGTTTCATTATTAGGTATTTATCATAATATATGTATATTATATATATATACACACACACACATATATATGTATATATACACACACACACATATATATATGTATATATATATATATTACATATATACATCACATAACCATGATATAAGCTAGAATGGGACAAAGGCAAAGGAGAGAAGTGCTTTAGGAAAATTTGAGGAAATCCTTTTATCTAGGAAGATCAGGGAAAGGCTTTAGGAAGTATCTGAGGTAGATCTTGAAGAAAGAGGAGTTTCTAAAAAAGCTGCAGATGGAGCACATTCTTGCCCTAGGGGATAGATAGTTTGCACAAATGTTCTAAAGAGTATAACATGAAATCATAAAAGGATTGTATCTAGTGTGGCTGGAACAGGATGCATAAAGGAGAAAAGTCAAATAAGTCTGGGAAAGTAGTTTTGCAATAAGGAATTGACCTTTCCTCCTTCCTATTTTATTCCCACTTGGCTTCTAGAGGTTAGATGTGTTTATTATGTTTTAGTGATATTAAATTAATATTTAGGAATCTTCTTTAGTGATGACTTTGGGTTAAAGGGAAATGCTTAATGAGTACAAATTGTGTTGGATTGTTAGATATTAATCCAAAAGACCCTCTTTAACCCTTTGTAGGGTTCTAGGGTGAAACTAAAATTGTTCTGTTGAAGATCAGAAATTTTCTCTTAATAGTTAAATTGAATGTGGGAAGAAGAATATATTTTCTTCATTGTCTATCCAGCCTACCATAATCAACACTTTTCTTACTATCCTATTTGTGTTTCTTACCACCATAATGTGGTATTTAGGACACAGTAAAGTGGTTGCTTGATACTTCTAAATTCATTCATCCATTCTTTCCTTAACTTTGACCCTGAATAAGACTAATTATCTTTTCCTCCTTTTCCCAACCCACCCAGTTTTTAAAATGTTATTTATTGTTGGTTTTTCTTCCTTAATGATTTCCCTTTCTTTCTCTTTTCTATGCTTTCTAAACTCTCTCCTTTGGCAATCTCATTTATTCCCACAATTTCAACTCTTATCCTTGGGCAGATGACTCCTAATTCCAGTGTCTGTTTCAAACTCTTTCCCAAGCTCCTGTCCCACATTTGTAACTGGCCACTGATTATTTCCACCTGGATATTCTGCCAACATCTCAAACTCAATGTATTCAAAATGGAATTAATCATCTCCCTCCACCCCTGACTTCCTAACCATCTTCAGTCATTTTTATTTTTGTTAATGACATCTCTAGAGCTCATAACTTGAGTCATATTTGACCTTTTTCTCTCCTTCCTTATCTTTATTTTCAAAATGTCTCTCAAATATTCCACACTTCACATCCATACTTCCATTATTGATCGTCTTCTTCCACGCTTTCCTATTTTACTAAAGTAGTCTTCAAAATAGTCTACTTCAGTCTTCCCTCTCCAGCCCCTCCTATTCACTAAAGTAGGTCAGTCTTATTGATTGAAATGATTGATCTTTAAATAATTGTCAACCTTTTTTTTTTTTTTTAATAATTTCACTATGGTGCTTACAAATTTATAGTCTCTCCCCTGTTATCTACAAAAAAAAAAAAAAAAGTCCAAACCTTTTACCTTGGCATAATCTGACCCTATTCTACCTTTCCAAATTTACTTCCCTGATGCTTTGGCTGAACTAAACAATCTTCCCCAAATATACATTGAACATTTCCATCCAAATACTTTTGTTCCTTCTTTTTCTGTTCCCCATTATGATTTGATTGTGTAAAATCCCACTTGTCCTATAAGCTCCAGTTCCAGGGTGATCACTTCATTGAAACTTTCCCTGATCCTTAGAGCCAAAAGTATTCTTTCTCTCCTTTCCATACATAAGTCAATATGTTGCCTACAGGGATCCTTATGTACAAATTAATGACTCTAGCTCTGTTTGATTTTCACATCACTGTTTATAGTACTGTGAATGCCCCTGATAATACTGTTTTATCTAACATCACTTTTTTTTTTCTCCAGAAGCAATTAATGGTTTAGACAGAATAGGTTTATATGTGTTTTCTGATTTATTAAATTATAAACTCTCTGAGGGCAAGAACTATTTCCCCAAAGCCTAACAGCAATGACTTGCATAGAATAAGTATTCAATAAATGTTATTTGAATGAATAATTGAATGAAACTTAGAACTGTCCTGTAATGCATGTATAAATTTATGTACATTAAGCAAAATAATAGTTTGGACATGTATAGTTATATTGTATTTAATTTATACTTTAACATATTTAACATGTATTGGTCAACCTGCCATCTGTGGGAAGGGATGGGGGGAAGGAGGGGAAAAATTGTAACAAAAGGTTTGGCAATTGTCAATGCTGTAAAATTACTCATGCATATAACTTGTAAATAAAAAGCTATTAATAAAAAAGAGGGAAAAATGTATGTACATTATAACATGGACATTGTTTTTATATCCCTATATTATTGTCTTAAAGGCTTATGTGGGCTTCCATACAAGAGCTTTTCACTTTACAACAGTAGTTGGTTCACATGGTAAAACAAACCTCATGACCTTGAT
The DNA here is from genome assembly GCF_016432865.1 of Antechinus flavipes. Lineage (NCBI taxonomy): Eukaryota > Metazoa > Chordata > Mammalia > Dasyuromorphia > Dasyuridae > Antechinus > Antechinus flavipes. The sequence continues at coordinate 365,119,308 of NC_067398.1, read as the reverse complement.
CTCATTATCTTAGAAAAAGACTCTAAACTCCCTTTATGAAATGAAACCAGGTATCATATTGCTCTCCTATCACTCACTATGTCTACTGTATGGTTAAGAATGAGCATAATAGTACTGAATACATTTGATTAATTGCTTCTTAGTTATTTTTCTTTTAGCCCTCCCTTCCCTTAGGTCTTTATTTCTTAGCTAGGGTTACTCATTCTCCATTTGACTCACCAGTTCTTTAAGATCAAATTATTGCTTCTCCATTTAATTTTTCATTTTTAAAGTCCTTTATTGAATGCAACTTTAGGGAATTCTACACATGCTGTGGCTGGTTCTATTTTTTTATCTCTATGTAAGCACTTACTTATTCTATATCCTTCCCTTCTTTCCTGGGTACTTTCATAATCCCCTTCATCTATCCCTTCCACTTATGCTTTCAGAAGGGCACAAGTGCTTATGGATGAAACTGGATGAATTGGAACTGATTGACCAAAGGAATAATGAGAAGGACTTTCATGAATGACCCCTTTATAACTCACAGTAACTATCCCAGATTAACTAGTTACACTGAAAAAGAGACACATTGTGTGGGACAAAGTGGCATCTCTAAGTTCTGCTGGGTAGCAGCTGGGAACCTCTAGACGGGCATTATTTTCCTGGTTGCCCTCAGAGATAATCTCTGATAGCAGACCTCTGTGGTTCTGTGAGCCCTGGAACAACAACAAATTATATATTTTCAAGTCTTTTAATAAAACTTCTATCTTAAATGAACTTTAGTTTAACTGATCTAAGGTAGAATTCAACTTAGCAACCATAGGGCTCAGAAGCTTTGTTAGTCAAGGAGAAAATATACATAGACATATGTGTATAGACTTACCTACATATATACATATATTTGTGTATATATATATATGTACATGTATGTGTCCCTTATCTCATCAACTTTCCTCATAATTTCAGTAATTATAACTTATTTTACAAGAAGTTAATTGAAAGTGGTACCCATTTTGAATATTGACTGGTAAAATTAATTTTAAAAGATGGCATTAAGCTCATTGTTATACTTTGCCATTCTCTGACTGCCTCAATTGTTGTGATGCTAAAGATAAGCCTGAGGGTATATAAGCTTGACCTTAAAGGGCAGCATTGTATCTTAAGGATCCTGAATTTGGAATCCAAAATCATGGGCTCAGATCACAGTTCTGCCACTTTCTCCCTATGGGATTGTGGATAAATCTCTTCATGCCTAGGCATTTTGTTTCCTGTTCTGTAAAATGAGAGGGTTGGAGTAAGTTACCTCCATGATCTTTTGTGGATGTTTTTTTCTTTGATTTTATGGTAAGAGAAATCCTCTCTGATTTCTATGCATCATGTCCAAAGAGATATTCAGTGAATATATACTTATTGGTGGTTCTGATGATGAAATGAGAACCTTGGCTTGAATATCAAGAATTAGGATAGTGAATTCTGATATATATATATATATATATATATATATATATATATATATATTCTGATATAAAGCAACAATATATGGGGATAGTATTATTGATTCTTATGAATTGATCCTGTTGGGTAGGTAAGAATATGTTACCATTTTATAGATGAGGACACTGAAGCAAAAAAAAAAAAATTAAATGTGTTCTCTAAAGTCCCTTATGGCTCTAAAAATCCACTGGATCCCATGACCTACTAATCCAAAGTGGTTTAACTTGGTGAAGAGTTAAAACTGGAACTTAGGGAAAAGACATACATATATAAAATAAAAAGTTTATAGCAGCTTTCTTTGTGATGGGAAAGAATTGGATATTGAAAGGATGTCCATCAATTGGGCAATGACTGAACAAATTGTGGTATATGAATATAATGGAATTCTGCTGTGCTATAAGAAATGATAAGCAGCTGAATTTCAGAAAAACCTTGCAAGAATTATATGAACTGACACCAAGTAAAGGGAGCAGAACTAGGAGAACATTTTACACAATAATAGCAACATTGTGCAATGATCAACTTTTATAGACTTAGCTTTTCTCAGTAATATAATGATTTAAGAAAATTTTGAGAGACTCACTACTCATGATCCAGAGAAAGAACTATGGAGTCTAAGTGCAAATAAAGGTATACTATTTTCATTTTTCTTTTTGTTTTTTTCTTTCTCATGGTTTTTCCCTTTCATTCTGATTTTTCTTCACAACATGAATAACATAGGAGTGTGTTTAATATGATTGCACATATATAGCCTATGTCAGATTGCTTGCTGTCTTGAGAAGGTAGAAAGTAAGGAAGGGAGGAAAAAATTAGAATTCAAAATCTTAAGAATATGAATATTAAAAACTATCTTTATGTATAATTGGGAAAAAATGAAGTACTATCAAGTAGTGGGGGTATAAAATGAATATTCAACTGCAGTATTTCAGCACTCTCTGGCCCAATATAGACATGAAGGGCTCCCAGGGAAAGCATGTCTGCATATAGTTTTTTTTTTTTACTCTAATTTTGCTCTTAGCTAAGTTGTACTCTACTCTGTTCTTTGAAAAAGGAATAAGGGGAAAAGGGGGGATTTTGAAATTACCTCCTATTATTTATAGCCCAAAATAAATGGATGACTCTTAGCTACAGTAGCCTTCAGCAAAAGAAAAAAAATGGAAATCAAAATCTTATAACAGTAAATGTTGAAAACTAAAAAACAAAACCAAAAACAAAATAACAATAACAACTAAAACCTAGACTCCTTGTCTCTCTGTTTACCAAGATTTTCCAGGCATTTAGAATTCACTTCAGCATTTAGAAGTTTTATGTTTATAGTCTTTGAAAACTTCACAATACAGAGGATGGATAAAGGGTCTGGAGTGGTGGGGAGTAGGGGAGTCAAGAATATCTGGTTCAATTCTCTCCTTATTTAATAACTGTGTGACTTTGGAGGCAAATCACTTACCCTCTCTGCCCCATAAGGTTCCTTAAGACTACGTTTCAAAACAGTTATAGTTTGTATTGGTATAGAGAATTTTCTCACTGATATTTCTCTGTAACAGTCCTCACTACCCATCTCCCCCTTCCTGTAAACCATAATCTGTGTCTTAAACAGGGCCCATTTTGGATGCTAACAGTTTGGGTTTGAGGGGAAGGGAAGTGATATAAAGTGGAGATATGCAAATCAGATTCCCCACCTGTGATTTCAGGAGGCAGGCCAACTTTCAGGTCAAATTCAACCATTCAAACCCTCCGTGTAAAAGCTCTGCTCAGCTTACAATTTCAAAGTCCTCTTCTGGGGAGTTCATAAATGCAGCTGCAGTGAATGGGCTGAATCGTCCTGAGCTATATAGGGCTGGGTCATTCATCATTCAGCAAGACTTTTCTCCAACTCAATTCAGCTTTTTTCTCTTTGTTAATAATAGAGCATTTAGGGTGGTTTGTGGTTTCAGGTTTATCTGCTTCCTCAGCCAAATTATACTCCCCATTGCATAAATATCTTCTGGGGAATCATAGCCACTGACAGGGAAAAAAAATATTTGTCTTCTCAAAGGAGATCAGTACAATGGTCAGGAACTGAGATATTGAAATATTTAGAGAGAAGGGCCAGGAAGAATCTCGATTCATAATAGAGAGGCTGTGTAGTAGGGTGGAAAGAACAGTGGATGAGCAGTCAATAGTACCGTATTTCAGTCCCACATCAGTTACTCACTGGTCACATGACCTTCACCTCTGTGAGCCTGCTTCTTCATGTTTAAAGTGGAAATAAATCCTGCTCTGCCTTCATCATTTCAATACTAATTTCATGATTGATTTATGTCGTGATGAGTCATTGGAGAAGAATTTTAATGGATGACATCTCCATAGGAAAATCCATTGATATTATGTGTGTGAAAGAACTTTATATTTATAAATATTTTAAGATCATATCATATAAGATAATGTTATCTTGTTTATTAGCTACATAGTGGAATTGACCTAGAGATTAAAAGACTTCAGTAATATATGTTTATAACATTTGATTTATCAAGTTCCAGAAGCAAAGAGGTAATTGCTTTGTTACCTACAAAGTGGTACTGAAGTAAATAAAAACTAGTATTTTTCTGTTTCCTAGAATTCCATTCCCTCATTAAGTTCTATTTTGCACTGTTGGTGTGTTGTTGTTCACTCATGTCTGACTCTTTGTGATCCCATGAACCATAGCACATCAGGCCCTTCTGTCTTCCTCTAACATGTTGGACACCTTCTGATCTGAGGGCCTCATCTTCTGATGTCATATCTTTTAGTATTTTTATACTGTCCATGGGCTTTTCTTAGCAAAGACACTAGGATGTTTTACCATTTCTTTACTGTCCATGGGCTTTTCTTAGCAAAGACACTGGGATGTTTTACCATTTCTTTACCAGTGGGTATATTGTTGGTATACTGGCTATCTATATTCTATAATATTAAATGAAATGGCAATAATTTCCTATGTTTTCTCTTAGCAAAACTATAGAGTCCAAAAGAATTATCTCTATTGTGTCCTTTTCTAATCCCATCCACCCCTAACTCTGCATCTCTCCTTTTTGTATCTTTTTGACTATTTTAAGGTACTCTTTTCCCACACCAACAAATATTCAGTGTCTTCTTGGTTTCTGTCCCTTTTTCATATTAAAAATTGCTATGAAGAATTATACATGTAATTGAATTACAGTCCATCTCTTGATCCATTGATCCATCCATACATTCATTCATCCAATATGTATTAAGTGCTAATATAGGGAGAGTAAACTGCAATATATGATAAAAGTGCCTTTTTCATTGGATAATCATATTACTGGTATTAGTGATAAATACTCCATATGGAGGAATTCTTTGGGTAAATCAGAAGCAGCATTTTGAATATGGAGACCTTTTGAAAGGACTCCTGAAATCACACCATGAAAGATGTTAACTTGTCTCTTTCCATATAATATCAGTCCTGATCTAACTCCTATACCCCCATAGGTATAGTTTGTTGCTGCTGGCTTGTTTCTGGATTTCCTTGCTTCTTTTGTGCAAGTGTGGTGCATGGATCCTTCCTGAAAAGGGGAGGCAAAGGATTAAGTCTGTGTGGAGGCAAAGTATAGTAGAAGATGAAGTATCTGTGCCTGGAAAGTATTCTTTGAGGGAAGATACTATCCACTTAGTAGAAGTCTCTTGAGGAAGGTGACATTTGAATCCAATCTTTAAGGAACCCAGGAATTCTCCAGAGCCAATGCTCTTTCCACTGTATATAGTGATTTTGGGGAAGCAAGAAAGGAAGCATTGAAACATTTATTAAGTGCCTACTATGTGCCAAGCAACGTACTAGGCATTTTACAATTTTTTTTATTTAATTCTCTCAACAACCTTGGGAGGTAGGTACTATTTTATTTCACTTATTTTACAGTTGAGGAAACTGAGGCAGACTGAGGTTAAATGACTCATCCAGGGTCACACATATATGTCTGAAGGCATATTTGAATCCAGATATTTCTGACTTCAGGTCCAGTACCTCTATCCATTGCACCACTTAGCTGTATTGTAATTCTTCAAAAAATCTAGGTTAGGATGGGGTGGTCAGTAAAGGCTTCATGGAAGAAATGGAACTTGAGACAGTCCCTGAAGTATAGATAGGATTTTGATAAGTGGATAGGACGGTCTAGTGGGAGAAGCAACAATTGTGGTGAGAGAAGTCTTTGAATAAGAATCCATAGTATGGAGTCAAGAAATATGCTTCCCCTCCCCTTTAAGACAGGATCACAGGTAGACTACAGAATGATCCTCCAAATCTCACTCATCCTCAGTTCATCCTAGACTTGGTCTTAAAGGTATTGTCTGAGGCTCTCCAGAGAAGGTAGTTCTTCATTTAGTCTTGGCCATCCATTAAGTATTAAGAGAGTGTCCTATGACCCTAGATAACAAATTGTGCTTTAGTTTGCTTATTTGTAAAATGAGGGGAGGGGCTTAGGTGATATATGAGGCTGTTCTTCTAGTTCTAAACCTGTCATTTCTGACATGTTGATTGTTTGCCTACATCCCTAAAATGTCCATAAAGACATACCTAATCTTCCCCTTCCTCTCCCATATAAGCCTTTTATCTCATTAATGAATTAAAAATTGTTAAATCATTTTGCATTTTCTCAAGTTAATCCTTCTCCTTTTCAAATTCAGTAATATCACTAATGATAATCCATAGAGATATCTTAGGCCTTTGGAATCATAGATTTCAGATCTGAAAGGGACTTTGTGGATCATCTAGTTTAATTATCTCACATTATAGATAATATACATTTATACCTAGGAAATTAACAGTGGTTGCAATTTAGGGTTTAATTTATTGTTTTGTTGATTGCATGAACTTTGAAAAGTATTAATAATGCAAATTAAACTTAAAAACCTGTCTTAGATGTATATTTCCCCTACTCCACACCCTACCCCTGATTGATGGTTGTTAAGCATTTATCAGCATACGCCCTGCTCCTAGAACATAGTACTTAGGGATAATCTAAAATATAGTACTTTATTGCTGAACAGTGACACTGAGAGGCAACTAGTGAGGAACAAGGAAAATGTGCCAATAAGATGCTATTACAATAAAATGATTGCATAATATAATATGTATATACATTTATGGCTAATATTCATATACCTACATACCTTTTTGTATGTGTAGAATCAACCCATAAACACCCAAACTATTGCAAAAATGGGACAGCCAGAATTTCCCTTTCTTCTTTTCATAAATAAAATGTGTACTCATGCTCTCTTTCTCTCATTCTCTCTCTCTCCTTATTCTCTCTCTGTGTCTCTATCTCTGTCTCTCTGTCTCTTCTCATTCTCACTCTCTTTCTTTTCATTTTCTCTCTCTTTTTCTCTTCTCATTCTTGCTCTCTCTCAGACTCTTTCTTTCTTTCCCCAAAGGACTACATTTGACATATATTTTAACCTGGTTTCACTTATTCACAAATTTATATGAACTCTAGGGATTAGAAAGACCGATTAATATGATGTACCTCAGTCTCAGAATCCTGATCTTCATTCTCAGTGATTTAATTATCTTTGTGACTCTACTCTGACCTTCTCCCAGAATTCTATACCTTTCTGAATATCAGAATATATCAAGAATAAGATTGTTGACTATGTGACATAATTCTTCCTTGGAACACAGATGAGACTGAGGAAGTACAGAAGAAAGTTCTCTGAGCATCCAATATATCTCATATGCTGGATGGTCCATATACTAACCCTCTCTGTTCCAAGGAGAGTGCTCAGAATCTATACATTCTTTATTTTAGGCACAATTCCACAATCTTTGTTATTTGACTACTTCACAGGGTTATTGTGAAGCAAAAACCATAAGCAACTATCTAAATATTATTTTTTCACCATCAACAATTTTTCAAGTCTGCAGAAAAAGAGAAGCTGGCATTTTGATAATAGTGGGGAAGTGATCAAAGCCAGTTGACACAAAATAGACACAAACTATAAAAAAGCAAGCATAAGAACAGCAAAACAACAGCACTGTGAGGACAGTTCAGTGTGTGACTGGGGCTCATGGCTTGTAGTCCCCTTTTGGCAAAATTGTGTTTGTAGCAGAATATAATAATAGATATTCATAATAATATGCTTGGGTCATTAAGATGAAGGTTAAGTCAAAAGGGCTGTGTGTGCTCCATTTTATTTTTGTTTTTTTTTGTGCTCCATTTTAAAGAGTACTTTATCCCCAATAGTTAAAATGAATAATAACTTTTTAAAATGATTTTTAAAATGATGATTAAAAAAAAGTTTAACCCTTAGATGTCTAGAAAGTTCTAATTTACTTTTGGAGTTTCCACTTTCAGTTGGAAGACCTGAAGGCTTTTTTCTGATTTAATGGAATAAATCAATTGGTCAGTGAGCAGAAAGTTCACAAAGTGAATGTAGATTTTGGCTCTGGTACTAAAGATGCTCACAGGCTTGTGGGGTGGGGTCACCACCAGAGCAGGTAGGAGGAATGGTTAGTTCCAAAGATTATTTTCAAACATAATGAGGTGATAATGAGGAGAAAATGGCCTAATCTATAACTTGGCCTCTTCCTCACCAAGCTGTTCAGAACTGGGGAGGTGGCTATAATCTTCACCATAAAATGGGCTTTTAACATGGCTGATTTTGGCAGGGATAGCAGGACCCTAAAGAAGCAAGTACCTGCCAGTGTTGGCTTTGAAAATAAACCAATTAATTAGATAAGAATAGTTTGGGAAGGAACAAAAAAGCCTCACTTGGTTGGTTTCTTGCATTGTTTTATACCTCAGGAAAAAAGTGATTTAAGGGAAAGGAAATTAAAATAAAAAGTGTTTTAGGGCTAAGAAAATTGTGTTATGGACAGTAACCTTACTGATGTAGAGAGGGTAATATAGAAACATCTGCAAAAGAAGATATTGCTCTAGAAGCAATGAGAAATCCTAATTTGCATTGGGCAAGTGGACAAGAGAGTCTTTGAATTCCCATCCACTGCTAAGATTGTGTAATTTTGATACTTAGAGAACAATGTTCAGAACTTCTAAATCTACTCCTCTTCTCAGAAGGTATCCCCCAAGTTTCCATTAAAAAAATTCATCTGTTTTCCCTGTAAATCTTGACTCCTTTCCTCTCTTACCTCATCTCCCCCACAGCAGTAAGAGTGCTCTCACAAGTCCCTGAGCCTGAGTTCTGCGCCTCTAAGTAACATCTGGAGGATTGCAGTTGGCTTCCTATCCTAGACAGATGTTTGGGGATTCTTACATCAACCTTAGATTTCATAAGAAACTGTAGCATTAAGAAACTATAATAATTCCCTTTTGCATACAGCATCAAAATCCATACTTCATAACTTGGAATTTAAGGCTCTGTCAAAGTCCCATCCTAACTAACCAAGCTTTTTTTCTCACTCCTCTCCAGTGTGAACCATTATCAGTGGCAACTTGCAAAGTAAGTGCAGGGTATTATTCATTTACACTTCAATCATTCAATAAACAATATTTACTCAACAAATCCATTTACTCAAAATCCACAATATGCTCGTCTCTGGACTAGGCACTCTAAGAGAATTTCCCTTGTAGATGGAGCTTGCTCTCTAATTCAAGACAAGCATGACATGTATGGAGAACGACTCATCCCTTCATAATATATCTGGAGGGTCGATGACCAATCAAAATAACCTGCCCTTAAGAAGTATTTTTTGGGGAAAGGTTAAAAAACAGGTGATATGTTAGTCTGATAGCTATTTTCAAAATATGGGAGTAAACTCAATGTCAGAAATAGGAGTCAGAGATAAAGTAGAGATGAATCAGAAAACCTACTATGAAGCTGGAGTAGTAGCAGCCATTAATCAAACATTTTTTAAACACATAATAAGAGCTTGCTATGGTGTTATGTAAAGGAGATAAAAGGAAAGGCAAAAATAGTCTCTCTTTTCATGTCTAATGGGAGAGACAATGTGTAAGTAGTCATATATAAATTAAACATATAGAGGATAAATTGGAGACAATTAGTGGAAGGAAAGGTTTCTTTTAGAAGGTGAAATTTTAGCTGGGGCTTGAGGGAAGCCAGAAAAAACTAATAGTCTCAAAGTCAAAAATCTTGGATTCAATCTCGGTTCTGACATATGTCCCTTCCCTTTTCTAAATCTTTGTTTCTTCATCTGTAGAGTAAAAGGATTAGACTAGTTTTTTCTTCCAACTCTAATGTTATGAATCCATGATTCTAAAGTCAAAATCAAAAAGTCATGGAAATACACCAAATTTTTGAAATTAATTTTTATTAATATTTTACTTTTTCAAATATGTGCAACAATTACCTTTGCAAAATCTTGCATTCCAAATTTTTCTTTCTCTCTTCCCAAGACAGTAAACAATCCAATATAGGCCAAACATGTGCAATTTTTCCAAACATATTTCCATATTTGTCATGCTGCACAAGAAAAATCAGATCATAAGGGAAAATAAAAATATAAGAAAGAAAGAAAAAACACAAGCAAATAAACAACAAAAAGGTGAAAATACTATTCTTTGATCCACATTCAGCTTTCATAGTTCTCTCTCTATCCAGAGATGGCACTTTCTATCACAACTCTATTGGAATTGCGTGGTATCACTTTATTATTGAAAAAAGCCAAGTCCATCATATAATCTTGTTGTTACTGGAAATATGCCAAATTTAAAATTCTGAAAGAATGGAGATGTTAAGTATGGCAGAGCTAGATGAGAGGATTGAATAGGCAAATAAAGATCAAAAAATAGGAAGAAGTCAGAGTCAAAATGGCAGAATAATAGTTGATTTAGGGAAACAAATAAGGTATGGAGAAGTCTGGTCATTTCCTATTATATATACAAGTTATTCTTCTTCCTGGCAGTCAGACATGACCAGTGAAAGACATGATGAAGAAATGCTAGATTGTGTGGAAAATACTTTGGCAGATAAGAGAAGGGAGAGATCATTGTATTATTTAAAACCTTACACAACCTAGCTCCAAACTGCCTTTGCAAGCTTATTGCATATTATTGTCTTCATGTATATTCCAATTCAGCCAAACTGGCCATCTCCCAGTCCAAAAAGCTGCTCTGTGCTTCAGGTCTCTTTGCGTTTCCATAGTTCTAGGTGGTCCAATGAATAGAGCTCTGGACCCGTAGGCACAAAGACCTGAGTTCAAATCCAGTCTCTGAAAACTACTAGCTGTATGACTGAGAAAATCATTTAACCTCTCTCAACCTCAGTTTCCTCATTAGTAAAATGAGAATATTAATAGCTTCCCAAAACTTAAAAAAAGATATTTGTAAATCATTAAAACATTATTTTTATATTAAAACATTAATATACAAACATTAAAGCATTATTTAAATGCTAGTTATTGTTGTTGCTATTATGATTGGTCAGTAGTAGTTGTTGTAATAGCAGCATTACTAGTAGCAGTAGCAATAGTATGCTGATTGATCTCCTTCCCTGGAATATATTCCCTCCCCTACTCAGCCCCTTACAACCTCAGATTTCCTTCAAGGTCTACTTCAGGTGCTTTCTTATATGTGAAATCCTACATGATCTCAGTTGCTGATGCCTTTCCTGGTAAATTATCTGTCACCTATTTTGTAGCTGCCTATATATGTACATGTAGTATTCTCTGGCTAGATCATAAGTTCCTTGAGAATAGAATTGGTTTTATTTTGGTTTTTGTAACCTCACATTTAGCATAGTGGAAGGCACATGGCAGGTGCTTAATAAATACATATTAATTGGTGGAAAATTTTATGGAGAATGTGGGATTTGATCCAAGGTTTTGATGGATAGACAGAAATGGGAAAGGTAGACAAAGGCTGTCTCAGAGAAAAATTAAATGACAAAAAGTCAGAGCAAAGAAGTAAAGTTTATCTGAAAAATTTTTGATCAACCAACTATTAATCAAATAAGTATATATTATATGCCTTCCAAAAGCTAGATGCTGAGGGATACATAGATAAAAATAAAACAATCCTTGAAGGTAGCCTCAGAGAACTTAACTATGAGAAAGTTGATGACTTCCATTTTTTTCAGTGAAGTAGCATTTGAGGTAATTTCTTGATAGAGATATAGTTAAAAGTAATTGTAAGAGTATGGGCTTGAAGGGAGAAGAATTTCAGACATTCATTGTGAAGAACATCAGTAAACAATAGAGTGCTATGTAGCAGTGAATTGTAGTGAGTTTGGGTTGTTGATTTGTCTAGTGGACCTTCTTAGTGGAGTTTTAAAATTTTGTAGTATTAAAATGGGAGCAGACTCTGCAGGTAGGAATTGGGAAAGATGGGAAGTGTGATGGAAAGTAGATGGTAGAGTAAAGCAGTAGTTTGTGGTATCTTTATACAAAAGGGTCCTGAAATGCATGTGGTAAAGCCACATGGCCTGTGTTTCAATCTCCATCTTCCACTAATTTCTTGGGTGAATTTAAGCAATTTGCTCAGCCTTTCCAGGCTTTTTGTCCCTTCTTCTATCATATTATTCTCATCATAATCCATAAAGGTTTCCCAAAAAGAAATATAGTTCAGTGGAAAGAGAATGGACTTGGAGTCAAGACCTGAGGCCAAATCTTGGCTGAGACCCTTATTAATTATGTGACCCTGGGACATATTCTTAACTTGGGTTTCCTCATCTGTAAAATGGCCATAATAATACTTGTAATTCCCTGTCTACAGAAACATCATGAAGAATGTATTCTTTGAAATTTAAAGTGCTGTGTAATTGTGAGTTATTAATCAAATGAAATGGAAAGTGCTGTGAAAAATCAATGGTTGGTATTCTAATTAGGGTTGTAATGTAATTCAGCTAGGGTGCAATGAGAGGGATTCCCAAGAGACACTTAAGGCAGCAGGAAATCAATGCATAAAGAGATCAATGAACCAGAAACGGGGGACCTAGTTTCCAGGATAGACTTTGTCACTAACTGGAGGTGTGACCTTGAGAAAACAATTCACAACTCAACCTCAGTTTGCTTATCTGTAAAGTGAAGAGTATTAACTAGAATATTTCTAGGGTCTGAAAGTTTATGAGATAGCAGAACATAATAATAATGACAAATAATATGTATGTGTCACTGTGAGTCAGGTGTGGTGCTAACTTTACAATTATTATCCTATTTGATCTGCACAACAATTCTGGAAGATTGGTGCTATTATTATCCCCATTTTATTTCATTTTCAGAGAAATAATTTTTTTATAACTATAGAATAAAACATTTTGTTAAATTTTTTATTTTATTTCATTGGAATGAAGTAGCTGCCTGTTATTAAAATGCCCTTTCCTGACTTTCTTTTTTACTTTTATTTTGAATAGTATTTTATTTTACAAATACATGAGAAGATAGTTTTCAGCATTCACTCCTCTGAAACCTTGTGTTCCAAATTTTTTTCCTCTTCTCCCCATCTACCCTCCCCATAACAGCAAGCAATCCAACATAGGCTAAATATGTGCAATTTTTCCAAACATATCTCCATATTCATCATGATGTACTCACACACACACACACACACACACGCACACGCACACACCAGATCAAAAGAGAAAAAAACATGAAAAACAAACAAAAAAAAAAACCAAGCAAACAAACAACAATAACAACAACAACAACAACAACAACAACAACAACAAACCACTATGCTTTGATCCACATTCAGGCTCAGTAGTTTTGTCTTTGGATGTGAATGGCACCCTCCCTCATAAGTCTATTGTAATTGCCTTAAATCACCTCATTGTTTAAAAGAGCCAAATCTATCATAGTTGATCATTATATAATCTTGCTATAACTATATACAATGTTTTCTTTGTTCTGCTCACTTTACTCAGCATCAGTTCATGTGAGTCTTTCCAGGCTTTTCTGAAATCAGTTTGCTCATCATTTCTTATGGAACAATGATATTCATTACATTTATAGACCATAACTTTTTCAGCCATTTCCCACCACAAAGAGGGTTGCTATAAACATTTTGCACATGTGAGTTATTTTCCATCTTTTATAATCTCTTTGGGACGCAGACCCAATAGAGACACTGCTGGATCAAAGAGTATCCACAGTTTTATAGCTCTTTGGGCATAGTTCCATACTGCTCTCCAGAATGATTGAATCAGTTCCCAACTCCTCCAGCAATGCAATTCATTGGTATTTCTACCTCATTCTTAATCTAATGTATGACAAAGATGTTATCTTGAAAAAGGATCCTAAGCTTAGTTAAGTTATTATTGGGTACTTTAACCTCGGGAAGAGATATAGGAATCAATGTTGCACAGGGGAAAGAATGAGTAATTTAGTCAGAAGACTTTGAGTTTGGATCTTTTACTTAGTACCTGTGTGACTATGAGTAAATCACTTCTATCTGGGCTTCAGTTCTTCATCTGCAAAATTAAACATTTTCAGTAAATGTTGTCTCAGATCCCTGCTAGTTCTATATCCATAGTTCTATGCAGATCCAAGAAAAGAATTTGATGAAACATTTGTAATGGTGTTGGAATTTTAGAAGCCTCAGGTTTGATTCTTCACTCTCCTTTCTTCTCTCATATCTATTTAGTTACTAAGCCCTATTACTTCTACCTTATTTACATCTCTCATATTGAATTACCTCCTTGAATCCCATAGAAATCATGATAATATAAACCTTTAATAACTGTCTTGATTACTTAACCCAACTGAATTCTAACCTCTTTTCTATCCATCCTCCTTTCTGATTTATCCATCAAACTAACCTTTCTTATTTATAAATCTGTTCATGTCCATTAAAAATTCATCAATAATTCTCTCTTTCTCACATGAATTAATATTTAACTTTCTTTTTCTGACTTTTAAAGTCCCCCAATTTCATGTATTCTGCCTTTCTCCCTTAATCACTTATTACCCTTAATATTCCATTGTTCTTGTTATTCAATCATGTCTGACTCTGAGTTTTCTTGACAAAGATACTAGATTGGTGTGTCATTTGCTTCTTCATCTCAGCTCATTTTATAGATGAGAAAACTGAGGCAGATGGGATTAAATGACTTGTTCAGGATCCCATAAGCTAATTAGTGTCGGAGGCCAAATTTGAACTCAGACATCTTGACTCCAGGCTCAGTGCTCTATCCACTGCTCTACCTAGCTTCAATCCATTAAAACAAAGCAACTTTGCCCCCTGAACACATCTTGAAATTTCTTCTGTGCTTTGTCCTTAGTTGCACTGCAGATGACTTGTTCAAGCCCTTGTCAACTCCTGAAGAATATTTAGTCTCCTCTCAGCCTTCTCTAAGTTAATGATTCCACTTTCCTAAATTAGAGCTAATTTTCCAAATTTTAGAAATTTAGTTTCCAAAGTTTAGTTTAGTTGGTGTTCTCAGAACCTTTTACCCAAGGTGTCATAAAAGTTGATCTTGACCTGATGATTCCAGAACTATTGGTCAGAAGAGTTACCAACTATCCTTTGACCCAGGTTGTCCCAGAAACCAAAGGCGAATTTAGAGTTTTTATGACTCTTTTGCTTTGCCTCATAAATAACTAACTGCATTGGAAAGCTACTTCCCAGAGCCCTAGAATGCTCTGACTGAATGAAATAAGCCTTAAAGATAACTGAATCCACTCCCTTCCTCGTTACACAGATCTGAAAAGTGGGGCTCAGGTAGAAGAAAAGGATGGAGTAATTTTTTTAGAGTTTCATAGCTAGTTGATGATGAGGTCATGATTAGAACCCAAATAACTAAAACTGACTTACAGTTCAGTCTTCCCTTTACCCTGCTTTTTCTTTCAGAATAAGTCTAAATAATTAATGGTCACATAACCTAAGCACTTCCTAATCTGAAATTCACACATTAAAGGCACTCCACTAAGGAGATGGGTGATTTTTGTTTGCGCTCCATCCCAAACATTAGCATAGTTATTCCTAAGTCTTGAAAGCTGATCAATTCCAAAGGGGGGGGGCAGGAATATTGGCCCACCTTGTTGACTGAAATAGTAGGATGGCATTCCCTGCCTTTTTTCTCCATCTCTGTCTCCATCACCTTAATATTCCCATTTCCAGTGACCTCTGCCTGTGCAGCTGTGACGGGTGAAGTGTTTGAAGCCGAGAGCAAGAGAGCACGATTCAGTGTCTCTTCCATCCAATTAAAATGTTTTACTATCATTCCTTTTTATCTTGCCTTTGTAATTGGATTCCCAGTTTCTCAATTTTCATGGCAGTGAAGGGAGGGGGAAAATGATAGTGAGTATCTGATAAAAATAAAATGCTGTGATTTAATTTCTGCTGAAAGGGTTCAACTCTCGCCTTTATGAGCCCTTTTGAAAGTGTTCCAGAGAAACTGACCTAGTAAGGGTGTACTGGGTCACTTCTTCTGTGTAATCAAAAGGTCTCAAAGATTCTTGGTACCACGAGACCATGAAAATCTAAAATAACTTGCTAAGATTCCAACCGACTGGTTCCAGCCTCACAGAGGCTGCAGAAGAAATGGTTTGTCAGATGATAACAAGATTGGGTTGTATAAGCTGCTGTGTCTTATTCTACTGGGACATTTCTATATTAAAAGACTCCCAGCATTCTTGAACAGGGGTCGCTGGAGTGGTGATAGGAGTAACTTGAGCTGACCTTCTCAAGAAATTCAGTAATTATGAAAAGGAAAAAGAAAAAAAAAACAATCAACGAACCACATTACTACATATACCAGATGTAGAATAATTTGCTGGAGTCCTGACCCCATCAGCTGATATAGGTGTCATTTACTCATCTTTTATGTCAGCTATTTTTCTTTTCCCTCTCTCTTCTTCTCCTAAGAGGGGGACAAGAGGAAAAATTAAAAAGAGCTCTGGATCTTTTACAGAGGCACTGTATTCAAATCTGCCTCTGATGTTTACTACCTTGTGAACTTGGATTAGACTATCTAATTAGAAAATTATGCATATGTTTTGAAAATAAAAAGCTTTAATAACAATAATATTATATCATTTAAAAAAGTTACATACAGGCAAATTTCTATTAAAAATATTCCAAGAATTGAGGCTAATTGAAAATGACAAATTGTATCCAGAACTGGTTAGTGAGTTCTCCATCACTGTTAGAATTCAAGAAAAAACCAGATAAGTGGCGAAATTTTAAGTAAGAGTTGTTCTACATGGTATCTAAAGTACCTTCAAACTCTAGAATTCTTTTTCTATTAGGCAGTTGGAGATGCTAAACAGGAGTTTAAGTGAATGATCAGGGCTTGGAAATTATGTATAAGCACATTATTTATACCTCTGCTTACACAGAACCCACTTTCTCCCCAAGTTTTACAATAGTCACTCCTTCCTCTAGTTGTGTGATAAAACAGAGCTGCTCTGCTCATACTACCTTAACAGTTTTAGGGCTATCCATCCCCTTCTCTCCCTAGGCCTTAATTTTCTCAGGTATTAAAAAGAGAATTGGAACAGGTGATCTCTAAGATATTTCCCAGCTCTAAATCCTATACTGCCTCTTAATAGTGATTATTGTTTGTGACACTTTATACTGATTCATTTTGTTAACTTGTTTCCACTTTCCATGAGCATATCAACACATGTTCCTTAAATACCTACTTTATTCAGAGCAAGGGATTATTTTTATTTTTTTAATTCAGCAAATAATTATTTAATGAAATTGAAGTTTATGCATGTTTCAGGACTGACTTATTCAATTTAATTAAAAAAATTCCTGTCCTGTATGAGTCATTTTACCCTCTGGAAATGCAAAGACAAAAAATGAAATAGCCCTTTCACTCAAAGAACTTAAATATTAACGAGGGATATGAAATTTATGCAAATAATTACAAAATAAAAGGTCATTTTGAGAAGGAAAGATCATTGACACTTGAGGGGTCCAGAAAAGTCTCCATATTGGAGATGTCAGTTGAACTGCACTTTCACAAGAAGCTAGAATTTTAGGAGGTTGATGAGAAAGGAGCCCATTCCAGATGTAGGGGAAAATTGCCTGCAAAGGCAAGAATTGCAGACGAGGAGCAAAGAATGAGTCTTGGAGGAGAGCTTAGAGACCAATGAGTTCATGAGCCCAGAGAGATGGAATGTCCTGTATCAAATGCAGCTATTAGAGTCTCTTTAGTGTAATAGAAGGGTATGAAAGGAATTGGAAAGAGAAGTAAGAGATAGGCTGGGGAAGATTTGAAATGACAGGCTAAGGATTCTACATTTTCTTACAGAGGCAACAGGGAATCACTGAAGATTTTTGAGTAGGAGTGTAACAGGGTCAGACCTGTGCCTTAAGAATATCAATTTGGCAACCCTTTGGAGGATGGAGAGGCTAAATGTTGGGAGCAGGGAGAACAATTAAAAGGCTTTTGAATAGTCTAGGTGAGAATAGATATGCACTTGAACCAGGATGGTGGCTTTGTGAGTGGAGAGGAAGAGACTCAGAATTCCACATGTATAACCAATGGGACTTGGCAATTATTTGGACATATGGATGACTGAGAAGGAAGAGTTAAAGGTAACTCAACTGAACTCTTTCCTGGTCTAGACTTTAGTTTTTTAGTTCACAATCTCCCCTTGGCTGGGAGTAATATATGCTTTACCATATACCAACTAAAGACCTCATTGTTGGAATGAGGTTCCAATCTGTCCATCCATCAAATATCAGTGAAGGAGTCTTTACTGTATACTTACTAGTCCTCAACTAGGCAGTATAGGACATGTTTGCATCATCTAAGACATGGATCTTGACCCCAAGGAGGTAAAATAAGTTGCTAAGTCAAATTATAAATATATATTCTAGTGCAGGTACAAGATTAAAAAATATACCAAAAATGTTTTTTTTTTTTTTTTAATTTAAGGGGAAATTATTTCCTGTTGCATCTTATCTAATGAAAATTCAAAATGAAGTCTAATGGTAAGAGAATTGGTTACCAGGTGATGAATTTTTTCAACCTTAGCAGCTCATTGAGTTCCTAATGAAGGATGCTTAACCATGAATTTCATGCCAATCTTTCTCTGTCTCTCTCTCTGTCTCTCTCTGTCTCTCTCTCTCTCTGTGTCTCTCTGTGTGTCTTTGTCTCTGTCTCTATCTCTGTGTCTGTCTCTATGTATCTCTGTCTCTGTCTCTCTGTCTCTGTTTCTCGTATATGTCTGCATATATTATATATGTAAATATATATGTATACTTGGATAATTATTTCAATTAAATTGGTTTCTGTTCCCTCTCTCCCTCTTTTCTCCTTCTTTTCTCTTTTTTCTCTTTCTATCTCTCATATATATGCATGCATCTATTATACACACATACACATATGTAACTATTTCACTGTAATTGCTTTCTTTTATAGTCCTATGTGTTGATGAATTTTAAAACATTCTTTTGAGAAAGGATCCATAGCTTCACCACACTTCCAAAAGGGCTCCAGGACACAAAAAAGGTTAAGAACTCCTGCCCCAAGATATGGAGAGGTTGTAATCCTCAGAGACAAAGGGAACAAACACATTGAAGAAGTCATTGAGCCTTTGAAGTTTGAAGTCTAATGGTAATACAGGTCCTCCAATATTCCCCTACTGAAAAATGACTTCATTATAGATAGAGAGGGATATTCTTTTTATCTATAGAGCCAGCTCTCAGTAAAATTTTCACTTGTTTTTAGCATGTTTCCAGATCCTCTTGCTGTGCCCACCCTAACCCTCGCCTCCAGAGTACCCAGTGCCCTCAGGCTGCCTTCTGCTTTCCCATAGCCTCACATGGGTTATTCATAAGTCTGACCCTGCTTATCTCCACCATTTGTAAACTCTTTGCTATTTCTGTCTCAAGCAACAGAAACTAGCCAATATCCACAGAAGTGCATACTCCTCCATCCCATATCTTGGCTGAGATTTTCATACCGCATCTGACCGTCTCTCCTGATCTTTGAGGCTTTAGTAACCCATAGTCTGGGCAGTCCAGGGACTTTTCTGACCTATAGCAGCTGTAGTGCAAGAGATAAGGGTGAAGTAATGGGAAAGTCACACCAAGGGCACAACAGTGCCCCTTGCAGAAAAGGAATAACTTCAGGCACCATGTCTAGCACACCTGTGTCTCAGCCTTGCCTATTGAGTGTTTCTTTGGAAAGTCTGGGGGAGATTGGGTGCTAATTAAACCATTATGTGTCTATCATTCTATGAGAAATCACTTTGAAACACAAAACTAGTTTTTAGTCCTATATGACATTTCTGGAAATATATTAAAATTACTCATGATTATTTTTAATAGCTTCTGTTTTTGAAAATGCTTGTACATACCTCATCCTATTCGGTCACCTTAAATCCTTTCCTATTCTAAGAATCAATAATTTTATTTAGGTCAGACTACACACTTCTTTGCGTTCAGTTTTTTGATCTGTAAAATGAGAGAGCTGAATTAAGTAGCCTCAGGGTCTCTTTTTTTTTTCTTTTTGTGATTCTTTACAATAAATCTGTGAGGAATTGAAGTCAGGAATTACTAGCCCTATTTTACAGATTGGGAAACTAAAACCCATTTTACCTAGCAATTTAGTGGCGGATGCCAGACGAGAAATCACACTATGAGGTAGTGTCTTCATTACATTTACTGCTTCCTGTTTTATTTGAATCTTCTTTGGATCATTTGATTTTCTCTCTCTCCACATTTCACTGCTCATTGTCTGAAATTGATTGAATTTTTCTGTTGGCATACCATAGGACATGATTAAAATGATGGGGGCAAGGGTTTTTTAATGAGGATGAGCTGTCTGTGTTATGGATCAGTTCTGATTTGACCTAAGCATTTATGTTATAGAGAGCTGCCTTAGAATTATGTTTCACTGTAGTTGGACTATTTCATACACACACACACACACACACACACACACACACACACACACACACTTACACACACACACACACTTACACACACACTCTTCAGATAATCTCTGCCAAGTTGGTCAGAGAAGGTCATAGCTGAAAGGTCTGTCAATTCAACAGAGGCTTGTCTTAATCAGAAACATACAGCTTGTATACTACTAATGAGAGAAAATTCAGCATAATTCAGTGCATGTTGATTCATTCCAAGTCTGATTCTTTCCCCTTTGTCATAATATATGTCTTCCACCAGCACTTATGTCTCATGATGTTCCCTAGGAAATATTTTGGGGCTTTGGTGGTATTTTAGGGGTAGAAACTGATTTTGTTGACTAAAAGAATTGTTGCTGTCACCTTTCTTTTTATTTGTGTTTTGATTGGTGGGTCACCTTCCTTCCATCTCCTGAGGTAGAATGGAAAAATATGAATGGGATTCATCAGCATTATACTGTGTATCAGTCATGGACCATGGCAAATGGCAAACAAAAGAAGCCATATAGCTGTCCTTTATGTATTTCACTGGGCATCTAAAGTCTGACACATTGTGCCAGAAAGCAATCAGAATGGACATTCTGTCCAATCATAATCCATCTTGGTTATAATACTCTCTTCTTCTGGACCTTTCCCAAATATTTCACTTGAATTATCCAAGCTACTGTCTTCTCTAGATTGTAAAAAATTAAAAGGCAAGAAGTGGAACACTGAGGAAGATTAAAAGAACTAACTATGCATAACTTATCTAAATTATGACCCAGAGGGACTGAAAAACCGTCTCTAAGTATTTTATGTACCTAGGTAATTCAATGACAGGTGATGCACAAATCCATCAGTGAAGACGAGGCTATAGGCAGTGATGGGGAAGTTTAAAATAACTATTTTAAATGGTAGGAATAATTAGAAGCAATCAAATGCAATTAATCTGTCAATGAATCAACAGATATTTATTGAGTGTCTACTTTGCACCTAGTGCTAGGATTGGGTCCTGTGGAGGATAGAAAAAGGAATATAAAATATAATAAAAAATATAAAGAGCACACTGTCTAGTTCAAAAGATGAGACAAAGATACATGATGTGATTATACAAAGTAGTATCTAATTAAGTGCCAGATGAGTGGTTGCAGCAGTTAAGAATTCAGAACAATTCATTGACAGTTGAGTACATTTTGAAAATCTTAGACTCATGGAATTATAGAATGCTGACTCTTAAAAGGACTTCAAAATCCAGTCTTTCAAGCTACCTCCTTTCCAGTTCCCTCTTCTATCCCTAACAAAAATACATTTTATTTAACAAATAAGTACACTTCATGGAGGTTAGTGATAGAATTTAGTTGTTTATATGGAGAAATGTATTAAGAAAAAGGCCCATGAAGTTACAAGATATTTTCCAAAGTGAACAAAAGTCACACAGAAGTGGACAAGATAGTCCTAGAAATTAGGGCATGAACCATTGAAATGTACTTAAGCCATTGCTGTTTCTGATTCTAAAGAATGTCTCTCTTCCTTTACAGATAGAGCAGATTAAAAAATAAACACTCCAAATTCAAGGTCATCATAATGGCATGTTCAACAATGCAATGAAATTCCTTGGGATATAGCTATGGTTCACTGTCCCCTCTGTAGGCTTGTGCTGTCTCTGTATACTTGGTAATTAGGAGCTCTATTTAATTCCAGATACCTGGACTAGAATCGATAGTTGGAACATGGGAGGTGTATGGGTAGGATGGTTTATGTGATGAGTCACACATTAGGTTCCTAATTGATACAGCTTCTTAGGATGCATTAATGCTGCTGACTCACATCAGTTTCCTATTACCAGGTCCGATGGTCCATCTTTTGATTTCTGCCTCCCTTCCAATGCAGTGTTATTTAAATAAGGCCTTATTAGGAGATTTATTTATCACAAGAAAAAGATTTATCCAGGAAAAAATTCCACTGAGACACAGCAATTCCTTTTTCGAGAAGCCATAAAGAGGACAATAGCAATATTTTTACTGTTTAGGTCGATACAATTAGAGGAAGGGGAAAAGCAAGAAGCAAAAAATATAAATTTCACACTCAGTGACCTAGTAATTTGTCAGTCATTTTCTACATTAAACTTAATGTATCCTCTGGGACTTAAGCAGGGGGCTGAAAAGGAAGGAAAAGCAAATGATCTCTTTACCTTAACCCCTATACACACTCCCAATCCGTAACTTATTCTCTCCTGTTCTTGATCTCCCTCTTTCTCGATCCTTCCTTGCTGAATACCCCCACTCAATTTGTGGCTTTATCTTTGTAGTTTTATTGGCAGACTTCTCTTTGATCTTTTGGCCCTTGTCTGATGTCTTGAAACTTGGGTTCTTCTCCTTATATCTTATGTATTTTTATAAGATATATATATATATATATAAATGCTGATTTAATGTCTCTTTATGTTACCTAATAAGCATTTGATAGTGACCTGTTTGAGTGACTAAAAAGTCACTTTAGTCAACTTTAAAAAAAAAAAAAAAAAAGGTAGATAGGATAGCCAGAGACAAAGGGATCCAAGCTTTACTAGCCTCATCATTTCACTGTGGCCCTTTCTGTGCTTTGTGTTAATCATTCTCAATTCAATTTAACTAGTCTTGATTGAGCATGGTTGTGAGGCTCAGTAGGGCAGCTAGGAGACACAGTGAATAATTTTTTTTTTTTTAATGGAGTCAGGAAGATTTAGCTCATGAGTTCAAATCTAACCTGAGAAATTTACTAACTGTGTGAGCCTGGACAAGTCACTTAATTTGGTTTGCCTCAGTTTACTCATCTGTAAAATGAGCTGGAGAAGAAAAGGCAAACCACTCCAGTATCTTTGTTAGAAAATCCCAAATGGAGTCACAAAGAGTTGGGTACAACTCAAAAACAACTAAACAATAATAACAATGATTGAGGAAAGACATGATTGCTGTCTTCAAATGTGTGAAGAGTTATGTTAAGAAGAAACTAGATTTTGTATAGTTTTAGTAAACAGAAACAGAACCAATAGGGAGAAGTTACATGGAGGAAGAGTCTGCCTCAGTTTCCTTATCTGTAAAATAAGCTGAAGAAGGAAATATCAGTAAAAAGGATAACTTTCTAACATTGTGCAACATTGAAACGGATTACTTTGCTGAGCAGTGAGTTCACAATCATTGGAAGTATTAAAGTAGAAGGAGGGTAACAATGTATTATTGACATAATAGTAACGGTTTCTGCTCTGAGTAAGAGGACAATCTAGAAGACCTTGTAATATTCTTTTCAATTCCAGGATTCTGTAACTATGATTCTGTAAGAAACAACTTCATAGAAGAAAATATCTGTGTAAGTTAGAGTTTTCATTCAAGATTCAATACAAAATATGGAGGCTTTAGTTGAGCCTAAAAATGACTAGATCTTTTAATAAATAGAATGATTTAAAGAGGAAATAGCAGAACTAATGTCCCTTATTTTTCTTATTAGCCTTTGTCTAAAAAGCAGTGGCTTCTGTTTTCAAGACTAGGATGTTTGAATTTTTTATACAACATAAGATGTTAAAAATTGTTTAAGAAACTTAAGGGAAAGGCTTGTACAAGATAGTGAATATCCAAGTTAGTTTCTACCTGTCTGGAGGCAGCTCCGATGCCAGAAGAAGGGGTAAGATACCAAGTTCTACTCCTTTTTCTTTGGAAATTTAAAAAGTACACAATTGAATTTTGATTCATAATGTGAATCTAATGATGACAAATGTCACGTAGGTAGACATGAGTTGTATTCAATCTAACTAGCATATACTAGCTATTACTACATAGTTCAAGTCACTATACCTTATACTATAGACACAAAAGCAGAAACAATAGTAATTACTACCTTCAAATAATTTTTATTTTATTGGAGAAATAAGAGGTATAAACATAAAAGTATATTTATGAAAAGTTAAAGACATAACAAGTGTTAATGACTGCAGAGATTGGTATAGACCTTCTATGTGATGACATACAAACTAAGATTTATAGGAAGCTGAGAATTCTAAGAGATGGAGACAAAAAGGGAGAGCCTTGGAAAGGAATGAGTTGAAATGTTAAGTTCAAGGAATAATCTGTAGGACAGTTTGGCTGGAACATGGACTTCAAAGATCTGAGTGATGTGCACTAAATCTTAGGAAGGTATGTCAGAGTCAGTTTGAGAAGAAACTTAAGTATAATAAAGGAGCCCTTTAAAGCCTTAAGGCAGGAGAGTGACATGGTCATATTAAGGCTTAGAAGACCCACGTTTGAATTCTAGCTCTGCTCCTTATGCTTGTCACTTCCTCTCTCTGATCCTCAGTTTTCTTACTTGCAAGACAAGAGGGGCCCCCCTAATGTACCCTCCCACCTCTAAATTCTATGATTCTAAGACATGATGCCAAAGCTTTTGACCATAATATAGTATTATAATAATGCTAAAGGGCATCAACAAGATGAAGCCTTTTGAGACTTATCAAAATACAACAGACTTTTAATGTCTGAACAGAGAATGTTTTGGGGCTGGTGTGAGATGTGTAATAAAGAGCTCTTTGCATAAAACTATTCTTCGGTTACTGAATAGAAGCAGCTAGAATCAAGCTGTTAGCAACTCTTGAACGCTTATGAATAGATTAACTAAGGTGATCCATGAGTTGTGACTCTCCCTTTGATTGATTCTTATATCAAAATAGTCTCTGATGCAGTTAATTGGGACTGAGTACCAAGGAGTGAACAGATGAGTGTAGATATTCATACTCAAAATGTTCAAATGGATTTGTGAGTTTTGCTAACTTAAATGTTCCTTCCTATGATGTAGATCCGATGGGATTCCTATCCTGAAATCTATGAATTGAAACACACACACACACTATATATATATATATATATATATATATATATATACACATACATACACATACATACATATATATATAATATATATGGGGGGGTATGTGTATGTGTATATATATATGTATATATATATATGCATGTATGTGTGTCTTGATCATTGTATTTCAATAAAATTGGATTCCTTGGTATTCTTATGTGTTTTATTTTGTGCATTAAAACCATTTTTCTTAGAAAAGGTTCATAACCTTCACCAGGATCAAAGAGTTCAGGATACCAAAAAAAGGTTAAGAATTCCTGGTTTAGATTACCCTTCTATGTCTGCTCATCTTATAAGGTTCTTGTTCATGCAAGAACACTACATAGGATTCATTACAAAGGATTCAACTAAAGTGTTATAAGCTTTCCTTGTGAGAGTACCAGTGGAGAACACTGGCTATACTTCTATTCTGCTCTTCTCTTGCCAAGTGACTATCTTATATAATCTTTCTGGCTCTTATTTCTTTTATGAGATCTTTTACTCCCATTCTTCTATAAAATTTCTCATTAGTTATATATTACAGTTTGGAAATGTCGACCATAAGCCAATATGTTGTCTTTTGTGTGATATTCATTTTAAATTCTTTTAAATTGTTTGCTGTCCATATCTTAGTGTCATTCAGCAACATTGGTAGAATGTTGGTATTAAGAGGACTGGGTTTAGTTTCCTGAAGATCTTAATGTCATTGGAAGAGCTTTGCAATGTCAGGAAGACAACCCATGCTGCTTTCCTCTTTCTGTTCTACTCTGGCCCATTTTATTGCCCATCTATATATCATTTGTCCTCAGTGTTACATATTCAGAAATTGTCCTAAAATACTACATAAATTACATCACAGGTTGTTTATTTACAGTCATGTCATAATTCAACCAGTAAGCAATCCTTATCCATTTTGTCTTTCCTGTGTAGATGATTAGACTCAATTCTTTTTAGTAGTTATCAATCTCTTCCAGAAGAGTTTGCAATGTTCCATGGCTTCATATAATCAGCCAATGCCATTAGCGAACAGGAACGTTTGAAAGAGCTCTTTGTCCTTGGAGAACTCTTCAATTTGGATTCAGTACTGAATCTCCTCCCTTATAGTGACAGAATCTTTGAACATACCTCTCCCTGATATTTGTTTGTCAAATGTTACTGAACAAGGTTGTTTCTATTGTTATATCTTTCAAAAATTCTTGCATGATTTTGATATGCATCTGTTATTTTCTCCTATTTCATTCCAAGGACAAAACATAATTATTTGGATTATGCCCCCTCCCATATTATTCCTTTCAAAGTATCTAATATAGATTTAACTCACCCTGGCTTTGTTTTTAGTCCTAGAAATTTGTTTTGGGTGGACAGACTGCATGACTTCCTAATTGTTTTTCCCTGTTTTTGTAGATTTTAGAAAGGTTTCGAGAGATGTAGAACCAATAGTAAGAGCAAATCATGCCTTGCCTTTCATGTCTTTCCTTTGTGAGAGAAGCAGGAGTTTCTGCTCAATCAATAGAACATTGAAGGTGTTGTGGCTTTTTTTTTTTTTTGCAGGGGTGGGGGAGCCTAGAAAGTGAATGAATAATTGTGCTCTTTAATGTCAGCACTAAGTAAATATAAAGACAAATTACCTGAGCTGTAACCCATGGAAGTCGCTGATTCAAGCTTATCCAAACTATTGATGTATCTCAGCTCACCAATCCAACTCGTTAGTGTTCTGTTTGCCTAATCAATAGGCTTCAAAACTCTCTACTGAATTAATCAGCAAAGCTTCTGGACATCTGGTTTACGTTGATTCCTGAGGATTCTTAGGAAGTGGGAAAAGAGCAGAGCTAATAGCTTCTTAGCTATCTCTATGTTTGCAAAGAGAAATGAGAAGCTATTGAACCAGGTAATAAATGCTGGCCTATGCAGTCCAACAGATACATGGGTATTTAGGAGAGTAATGTAATACTATGAGTAATAGAGAATTACTATAGGAGAGGACCACATGATAAAGCAAGATGATAAAAGAGATGATCTTTGTCTATGGAATTCTTTATCTCCTTTTCTGACCCTCTTTCCATCTTCCATCCTCTCTCCCTTTTCTTAAAACAAAAACCTCTGAAGAAAAAAAAAAACCCTGCAGATTGGAAAGAACACTGAATTTGAAATCAGAAGATTTATGTTCAAATCTCAGCCCCACTACATAATATCTGTTTGACCTTGAGACATCACTACTTCTCTCTCAATATCTTTAACACAAGACTGGGTCAGTTTTTCTCCTCTGATCCCTTCATCTCTAAATCCTCTGGTCTTATAACATCTCTATTACCATCCACCATAACTAGTAGTTGGTAGTGCTTTATAATGCTGAAGTGCCAGGGATACAATGAATGAAGCCTTTTCAGGCTAATCGTGATAGATTTGACTTTTACTGCCCAGAGGTGTCATGGTTCTGGACCAATTGGAGATGAACAATAATGAGCTGCCCCCACCTTTCCATTGCAGTGCTGCCCTCAGACACTAGTGAAGTAACCCCTTGGACACCCCACCAGTGTTCGAAATTCTACTTGGAACTCTAGCAAATTGATTCTTTAAGTCTTCCATTAATGGGACCATTATGGCATTCCATAAATACTACTGCAATTTACTTCTCAATATATTGGTTCCTGAGTTCCCAATCATCTATGTCTTATGTCTTAAGTGCAAGTGGCATGAATGTATAACCTTCTCTGACCCTCTCATCCCTTTTCTAATCAACCCTCTCTTTCCCAGGCAACTTGATTTGCCCATTGCCTAGATCACTCAACAGTGCCATTTCTAATTTTCCACTCTATTGTTGAAAAACTGCCCAACATCCTTGAACTTAACCCACATTCCTTCCACTTCCTCCCTTTAATGGAAAGCCGACTCAATTCTAAGTTTACCACATCCCTTAATAATCTCTTCATTAGAGACAATCCCTGCTACTCCTTTCATTCATTTACATTCATATACACTTATTAGGCCCTTCATATATACAAACATTATTCCTCATACTAGAGAAATCAAGACAAAAACACAATAACCCAACACTAAGGAGCTTTTATTCTACTGGGAGAAAACAATACAAAATAAAAAATATATGTGAAAATAAAATATATATAGTCATTGAAAAAAGAGATGGAAAGCACTAGCAACTGGGTGGTTCAGCAACTAGATAGGCCTCCAGTAAGTGGTGGTATTTGAACTGAATCCTGAAGAAAGCTGGGTATTATAAGAGGCTAAATGATGAGAGAGTGGATCCTGAGCATGGGGAATAGGCTTGGAGATAGGAGTTGCAATATCATAACACAAGTAGTAGTCCAGTTTGGTTAAAATACAGAATGCAGAAGGGGAAGTAATGTGCCAAGAAAGGTAGTTTAAAGGAAAATTGTAGAGATTTTGACTGCATATCCCAGGACTTTGTATTCCATACCATAGGCAGTAGTCCTGGTGATTCTTATGCAGAGGAGTGACTTGATTTGGCACATGTATAGGAAATGTAATATGGCAGCTGTGTGACAAAGAGAAGAGATGTAAACAGAGAGACAAATTAGGACCTACTGCAAGGTAAAAAGGTGAATGAGGGTTTGGACTAGAGTAGAGAAAGATACAGGAAATGTTTTGAAGATGGAATTAAAAAGGTAAGATAATTGGTTGGGTGAGATGATGGAAAAAGAAATCTTATGGATAGTTTCAAGATTGTGAATCTCTGGTTCCTTTAACCATCACTATTCTCAAAGTCCTTCCTCTTCCCACTGCTCTAGACCACACACTGGCTTCAGTGGTATCTGAAACACCACACAACTGGCCACTTTAATTTTACCAGCAATATTACTTTAGAATCTTTTGTCCTAAGCTTCCCCCATTTTCAACCTATGAATCTTCAAACTTGAGTCATCTGCTTCCTCCATGCCTTCACTAGTTCTGTTGGTCATCACTGATGAAAGTAGTAAATAAAGCTATTTTATAGTAAATAAATAAGTAAATAAAAGTAAATAAAGCTTCTTATTCATGGCACCAACCTTATACTGAATGATCTCTCAGTGCTGAGACTTGTCTCATTACCCTCATTAAATCCCTATCTCATTTTACACAGTTACTATTCTAAATCCTTCCATCTCTTCTTTTACACTAAACTATACCCTAACCCTGCATGTTTGCAAAAGTTGATATGGCCTTTTACTGAATTGAGACTCAGACCATTGAGCAGAAGTTCCTTTACCTTCTCTCTTTTACATCTCATAACTTATCCTCATTACTACCTCTGCCTCCGCAATGGTCATGAAGAAGAGACACACTTTGATCTTACTAAGGCTAATCTATCAAATCTATACTCTAGATCCCATTTTCTCCTCTTCCTTCTCCTTCTCTTTCTCTTCCTCTCTTCCATCCCCCTCTCACTTCTTACTACCACTACCACTAGCCATTTAGCTAACATTTATATCATGGTTTAAGTTTTACAAATTCCTTTTCATATATTATCTCATTTGATCAAGCTAATGAAAAACAACAACAACATAAATAACTATGGACACTAACTATATACATACAGGATATATGCAAAGGAAAGTGAAAAATAGTCTTAGAGGAAAGACAAGAGTAGGGAGCTGGGATTGGTATTCTAGGCAGGGGGGTCAACCAGTAAAGAGCTAGAGATCAGGAGATGACTTGCTATGTCTGAGGAACAATAAGAAGAGAAGTGCTGTTGAATCATACAATACATGAAGGAGAATCAAGTGGAAAACTGGAAAGATAGAAAGGGGCCAAATGGGGAAGACTTTTAAAAGCCAAATGGAGGATTTCATATTTTATTTTAAAGGTAATATGGAACCACTGGAGTTTATTGAGTAGTACTGTGACATGATTAGTCTTACACTTTAAGAAAATCACTTTGGCAGCTGAGTGGATGATGGATTGTAGTGGGGGAAACCTTGATCTAGGGAGACCAAGCAGAAAGTGAATAACAATCTAGACAGGAAGTTATGAGGACCTGCATTAGGGTAGTTGGTATGGGCCTAGAGAAGGAAACAAGAGACACAGAAACAATAGGACTTGGTGAAGGGGCTGAGTGTGAATGAGGAATCAAGGATGATACCAGGGAGGTTGTCGCTCAGTCCTGAGTGACTGTGGAGATGGAGATGCCATTAAGGGAAGTTGGAAAGAAGGAAGGATTTTTTGGGAGGGGCAAGGATAGATAAATGGGGAGGGGATGCAGATTAGATAATTAGTTCCATTTTGGACATGTTGAATTCAAGCCTATAGGAAATCCAGTTTAAGACGTCCAAGGAGGGGAGGTTGGAGATACGGGGAGAGAGATTAGGACTGAGAATCACCTGCAGAAAGATGATGACATTTGAATCCATTGGTGCTAATGAGATCATCAAATGAAATAGTATTGAGGGAGAAGAGGAGACGGCCCAGGACAGAGCCTTGGATAGGTATGACAAAGATGAAGTCAAAGCGGAGTTAGACAGGTGGAAGAGCAGTAGAAACAGGGGGTGTCATGAAAACCTAGAGAGCATTAGGCAATTAATAGTGTCAAGATTGGGGCTCAGAGAAGATTTAACATATCCCTTTATGCTAAGCTATTGAAGAGTATGAAAAGTCCTTCCGAAGATCTTGAAGAAAGTGTTCTCCTTCCACTCCTCCCTGGAGCCCTATCTCAGGTGATTCTCTCTCCTAAAGCTGTCTCTCTTTTGCATCCATCATCTTGGACTTGTTACTACCTTTTATCATGAACATTGTTTTGGACCTGGAGAATTTTTCAGTCTGTGTGAATGGGCAAAACATACAGCACAGGAACATTCCTGCTGCTTCCCAGGCCCTAGACTTTCAGCACCATCTCAAGAGTGCCAACGGCTCAGTGGGATGCCACAAAATCCAGGACTGCAGTAGGGCAGGGCAGATGAGTGCCATGTAATTTTCTCCAATCAAGCTAATTGAATATAAATCTCCTCAGAGAGGCCCAGAAAGGGGGAGGGAGGGATGTGGATCAAAGCTATATCCAAGACTTTTGAAAAAGGATCTGTCTGTGGTATTACTCTACACTTTAAATGCTTTTCTCATTGGGATGCCAATTTGTCGGATCTGCATCAATTTCCCCCCAAAGTCCCCCTCAGTGCGCTAGACTAAGAATAAGTAAATGGTATAATTGGCAAAGGTGGAAAATTACAGAGATCAGTTTCATTTCCCTGACCAGTTTACCAGTATGTGCATGGATTGCTTTCTGATCCTGTTACCCAAGGCCATATTCTCTAATAGGTTTATGTGGTAGTTGATTAATGGGAAAGTAGTATCAGACTGGCTTTAATGTTGCAGCAAATGATGCTTTGTCATGTGATACTTAGCCTTCCTAGGCCCTTGATGAAGGACTGGCACTGGGAACCTGCTGACCTCTTGGATGCCATCTGCCTGTAGGCCATGCCCATTGTACTAGTATTTAACAAAAGTCATTGCTGTTCTGAATTCAAAATGGAACTTCGATAGGACAGGATGTTTATGTTACAGTGAACTGTGAAGTTCCAGTGGCTCATTAGAATGAAACACTGATGTTCACTGCTTCCAGGATCTGGAATTTTTTCCCCTGTAAATAACTCTGTCTCTCTCTGCCAATGCAGATCCGAAGCCTTGTGGCCACCATGACTGGCCAAGACCAAGAAATCCATCTCCCTGTGGCTAGCCTTTTGGTAACTCTTAGGTGGACCGGTCATCCAAGGTCAAATATGGTTCATCCTATGAACTCTGGGAGTAAATATAAAATTCCTGTGGATTAAAGCCCTTTCTACTTTCCCAACCTTATTGGACATTGCTTCTCATACTCTGTGGTCCAACTAAACTGTCCTTTTGTCCCACTTTTTCCCTCACAAAACAATTAACATTCCATCTTCTATCTCTTTGTCTAGACTGTGCCCCATTTGAATTATACTGTCGTTTCATCTCTAGCTCTTGGAATCTGTAACTTCCTTAAAAGTTCATTTCTTTCTACCTGAGGCCTTTCTGGATCCATACACACACATTCACACACATATATAGTATGTATATATATATGTGTGTGTGTGTGTGTGTGTGTGTGTGTGTGTGTGTGTGTGTGTTTACATATGTATGTGTCTAAGTTCCTGGAGGAGAGGAAATGTTTCATTGTGCAGGTGGCACAGTACCTTGAGTGCTAGGTCTGGGATCAGGAAATCCTGAATTTAAATCCAGCCTCAGTTATTTACCGGCTGGGACTCTAACTAAATCACTTCACCTCTATCGCCTCAGTTCCCTCAATTGTCAAATGGGAGCCATATTGGGGGCATCAAATAAGGTGTTAAAGCATTTAGCCCAGTACCTGACACATAATAGTACTTAATAATAATACTTAATAAATACTTATTCTATTTTCCCTGGCATATAGTTGGTGTTTAATCAATGCTTGTTGACTACTGGAGTATTGATTAATAGTTGCTGCTATGGCTTGTGTACTGCTTACACATGGCTTTTGAGAGTCCAAAGTTATGAACCTTCATACCAGGATAAAGCACTGGAGGAGTCTTTAATGAGAGAGATTTGTTTTAAAAACAGCTAAGTTAAAATTCAGCCCAACTCTTTTTTTTTTTTGGTGACTATAATGCTGATCACTGATTTTTCTTTTTATATTGGAAACTATTGCTTTTATGTTAAATAGATGCAGCTTCTCTTTTCTCCCTCGCTCCCTTTGGCCCATAGGATCACTTTCACAGGATCACGGGTTTAGAGCTTGACAAGATCACCAAGGTGACCTAGTCCAACCTCCTCATTTTCCAGTTGAGCTACCTGAGGGCCACAAAGGGACATGACTGCCCAGGTCCCCAAAATAGTAAGTTGCAAATCTGGAATTAAAACCTAAGGCCTCTGATTTCAGGTTTAGCATTCTTTCCCACTGAAAGCCGAGCTGATAAATGAGGACTTTGTGGGAGGGATTAGGGAGGTGCAGAAGAGATAGAAGGAGTATTTTTTATAAATGTAGAGAGAAAAATCAGTGTCATTCCAGATCTACACAAAAGGGAGTGAACAAGAAAGGAAGGGGAGGGGCAGTGAATATATCAGGCTGACTGTATCAGAGGAATCACGAGTGAGAAAAAGTGGGAGATAAGGCTGGAGGTAACTGGGGCTAGACTAGTATGTGGACTAGAAATGTGACATATCCATTCTGAGATCATTCCCACTAGCAAAACTCTTATCAGGAATGCCAATCTGCCTTTTTCCTTCCATTCAGCAACCAGTTAATGTCTAACTCTTCTGTACAAGTACCTGGAAGGCCCGTTGGGGACTGCACCCTTCCCCTCACTCACCTGAGGAGATAAGACTCCAGCCTGAACTTGGCTGCATATCTTGCTATCACTCTCCGGAGCACGCCTCTGCCGTCAGGTGCTTATCTCCAGGTGTTCGCCTGAAGGAAGGTCATGAAAAATCAACACCAATCAGGGCAGTTTCCTGGAAGCTGAAATTATCTCCCAGGCATCTCTATCTGTGAGCAGGTGCTAGGCTATTTTGGGCCAGCAATCAAAGTACATGGAGATGCGTAGATGAATTTCTTCTTTTCCAAACAGCCGCTTGTGAAACTCTGAGTCCTAGCCAGACCCAGCTAAGGTCAGGGTCAGAAAGGAACAGAACCCTCCTGGAATGGGCTTCTGCAGGCCATGCTACCTGTCGTGCTTCTTTCTTGTTAAAGCTGAATTAAACTGTCTCAGATTCCACAGTGATAAAATGGCTTCTTATTGCTATGGCATAAAAGCCAAAGTTCTTAGCTAGACAGTCATAGCCTTCTGTGATCTATCTGGTCCATTATCACATTCTGGCTTTTGCTTCTACTGATCTTACTGAATCCTTCCATTACTTTGTGTTGGAGCCAGAGTGTTCAGTTCTTGCTTTCTGTAACATAACTTGTCTAATCTCATTACTTTACCTTTGCTCATTTCACATGTTTGGACTGACTTCCCCCTGCACTGATCTAAATCCAGACGACTCAGAGTTCAGCAAGTAAATGGTCCCTTTCTCCATATAGAATATGGTACCCTTGCTAATAGTAATGCTACGGCCTCGTTTACTTCCTATAACACTTGTGTCTGAGCTCAGCAATCACCTTTATTTCTTTTTCTTAATTCTTTTCTTTTATTAAAGCTTTTTTATTTACAAAACATAGGCATGGGTAATTTTACAACAATGACCCTTGCAAAACTTTCTATTCCAAATTTTCCCCTTTTCCCCCCACCCCCTTCCCTAGATGGCAGACATGTTAAATATGTTGAAATACATATTAAATCCAATATATGTATACGTATTTATAAGTTATCTTGCTGTACAAGAAAAATCAGATTAAAAAGGACAAACCTGAGAAAGAAAACAAAACACAAGCATCAACAAAAAGAGTGAAAATGCTATGTTGTGTTTCACACTCAGTTCCCACAGTTCTTTCTCTGGGTGTAGATGACTCTCTTCATCACTGAATAATTGGAGCTGGTTTGTCAGTCCTTATTTCTATAGTCTTGTTTGCTCATTGTTTTCTAACCATCTTCTTCCCCACTTCGACCCCTTCCAGTAAAGATCCCTGAGAGCACCAATTATTTTATTTTTGTCTTTGCACTTCCAATAACTAACACATTGCCTGACACATAGTGAGCACTTAATAAATGTTTATTGATTGATTGATTGACAAAAGTCATATCATCTACCCTCAGCCATCAAAAACACTAATTAAAGGTTTATTGTGTATATAGCGCTGTACTAGTGACTGAGGTTAACACACAGCTTAGATATTTGTTACATCAGATAACATGGGATTGGAGCAAGTTCAAACTCTGTGTCCTCCGTGAATCTTTATCCAATTTTGTCTTTCCACCTTGGCTTAATCTTTTTTTCCATCTCTTCTTAATCTTAGAAACCATACAGTTCAACCTTTCTTTTACTTCTGATCATTTCATGATTTTATATTTAAATCGACTCTCCAGCCAGACTGTAAACTCAGTGATATAGTTTGTTGGTGCAATGGATAAAGCATTGAGCTGGAGTCAGGAAGACTCAGGGTATAGTAAGCCCCTAATGGATGTTTGTTTCCTTTCTTCTTCTGTGAGGACAGAAATTGCACCATACCTTTTTGTGTCTCCTGTAGCACCAAGAAATGAATTGGAGGACAAAGTAATTACATTGAGACCTTGCTTTTCAAATCTCTTCATTGCATCCCTTCAAATTTCCTAGAAGAGAAATGCATTATTTAGTTATTTCAGTGCTATAACTATCCCTACACCCCTGTTTCAGGATTGTTTTCTTTTCTGACAAAAATACTGGAGTGTTTTCCTTCTCCAGCTGATTTTATAGCTAGGGAGACTGAGGCAAACAGGATTAAATGACTTGCCCATGATCATACAGATTTTTCTTGGCAAGATACTGGATTAATTTGCCACTTCCTTCTCCAGCTCATTTTACAGATAAGGAAATTGAAGCAAATAGTTAAATCCTGGTTCAGCTGCTTAGCTCCCACTTCCTCTTATGCAAGTTGCTTTACCTCTCCTGAAATCATTTCTAAAAACAAAATAATCTCTGATGTCTCTTCTACCTCCAAATCCTATAAAGAGTGAATGTAATGTGACTGACAGAATTAGTTTGTCCTTCATATCTTCAGCTTTCTGTATTGTCTCCCCACTCTATCTCTTTCTTTCCTCATTTCTTCTTATTCTCATGTTCAAAACTATCTTTCACATCTTTGAGGTATAAAGGACTGATAACAGTTTAGAGCTGCCACTCCTCCAGATTAGTTTTTATTTCTGAAAGGATTAAACCTTTAGGCTTAACTAAATAAATCATAAAAGAGTTTTTAAAGGTTATTTTCTTCAACTTCCTGTCCAAAAGTAAGCTTGACCTCTCCACATCATTACTTCAGACACACTTGAATATCTGCAGGGGGAAGCCCTCTGACATCACACCATAAGGTCTGGCCCTTAGAGACCCTACAATCATAGATTGAAGTTGAGAAGGATCTCAGAGGCTGTTTAGTCCAAAGCTCTTATTTTCTAGATGAAGAAACTGAGACCTAGAGAAACTAAGCAAGTCATACAGTAGAATTTAAATTTGAACCCAGGTTCTGACTCTACTTTTTACCACATAATGTAGTATCTTCAGTACATTATTGGAAAGTTCTAATTTTTAGAAAGTTCTTCCTAGTTCTGGTTAGAAAGTAGGAAAGGGGGGCAGCTAGCCCTGAAGTCAGGAGGACCTGAGTTCAAATCTGGTCTCAGACACTTATTACTTTCAACTGTGTGACCTTGGGCAAGTCACTTAATCCCAATTGCCTCAGCAAAAAAAAAAAAAAAAAAAAAAAATAGGGAAGGTGTGCTTTTCTACCCCCATAGCAGTTCTTCCTAGTGTTCATAAAATCCCTATATATAATAGATTTCTGCTTCCTGAAGGCTGACTGGATCTTTCAGAACCATTAGTATCTCCCAGTCATAATGCCTTATTTTGATATGAAAAAGTTCTGTCAGATTATGTCCTTTTTGACTTTTTACCTCAAGTGAGATTTTCTAATGGCTTCTTTGGACATTTACCTAATTAAGTATACAATCCACTTGGAAAAGTTTGGCACACAGTGTATCACAAAGAAAAAAAAAGCTGGATTTGGAGTGAGAGTACTTGGATTTAAATCTTGCTTCTGCTGCTTAACCAGATACATGATCTCAGAAATATCATTTCCTTTCCCTAGGCCTCAGTTTACTCATCTGTAAATGGAAGGAGTTGAACCAGATAGCATCTCAGTTCCCTTTCAATTCAAATTTTTAGAATCCTGGGGTCCCCTGAGCTAAAAGAAAAAATTTCATAGCTCACTAAGATACATACCCTGATTTTTATAGCTCCTCTGAGATGATGGTATCAGCCCCATCTTAAAACAATCTCCCATGGCCTTGTTATTTTCTTGTTCTCCTCCACAATCCCCCCTTCCTTTCCACATTCCCCTCCCATTGAGAAGTGTCGTATTCCCAAACCCCACCGCAGAGCTTTATTGTTTTATGTGACCCCTCCAAAATACCTTGAATAGCCTCTTTTTATTGCCTCGATTTTCTGAAAACTCCAGCTGCTGCTCTGAAGCCATCCAAATCTAATTAACCACAGAAGCTGGAGTTGGAGTGAGCGTCTCACTTTCGGGTCCTTAGCATACCCATTCATGCCTTCTTTCACTGTGGGCACAAAACCAGGAATTTCTAATAATTGTATCTATAGGCCTGAAAAAAAAAAGTAAAAAGAAAGCTTCTACTAAGTAGGTCTGTGAAAGCAGGGAGATCGGCACACCTCGCCTGAACTTGGCAGTCTGGCCCCGAGAAACTCCAAGACAATGACACTGGGGGATCTAAAAAGCTTAGCCTTACTGCTAACATCTTGTGAGAACTCACCCAAGTCTGAATAGAGATCTTAGTTTCAGTTCTAAATTGTACCAGCACAGACTCATTGAAATGTCTTCTCACAGAATTAAAAGAGAAGAAGGAAAAGAAGAAGAAGAAGAAGAAGGCTGGGGAAAGTTTGCTGAATATAAATGAGACTACATCGAGAAGGGAAAGATAAAAAAGCTGAGAGATTTTTTCCTGAGTGACATACAGTAATACAAAAGAAATAAGATGCATCCTTGCCAAATTACTTAGAAATGTGGTAAATTTGTGATGATGTAACACACCAAAAAATAAAATAGTTTTTTTTTTTTTTTGGTGGAATGGGGTAAGTTATTTCATAAAACCAAGAATTTAGAAGGACTTTAAGAGAGCATCTAATCCAATCTCTCCACTTTGACAAATGAGGAAACTGAGAGCTAAAGAAGATTTTTAATGATTCAGCTCTCTAAATAAAGTAAAGAAAGAATGAAATAGCTTTAAGCTCTTATTAAATGCCAGGCACTGTGATGAATGCTAGAGAAAATACCAATAAAATAGAAAATATAAATAGAAAAATATTAAAAAAAAGAAAACTAGAAATAATAGAAAATAGAAAAAAAATGACAGCCCTACCCTTAATGACCTTACATTCTAATAGGAAAGAAAACCTACATGGGGAGTGATAAGCAAGGAGGATATTCCAGATAGTAAAGTCACAGGAATGGTGAATATAAATATAGGACAATTAATTGATACTCCCCTTCCAGAAATGATAATATTGATTTGCTTACTTTTCTAAAAGTTATAAGAAGATAATTGGGTAGTAGCATGATGGTGTTGGGTCCAGCTTGATATAATCCATTCTCACCAATCAGAAGCTAGAGGACTCATGTTTTCTATACTACTATGATATATTGGGCTCTGTTCTCCATTTTATCTCAAAAAGTCATTATTTCTCTACTTCTTTTTCCTTTTATTTTTTTGTGACTATGTTCCCTACGGGGTTGCCTGAAAAGGGATTATGTGGTACAGCTTCAGGTGTAATACAGTTAGTTCAATACTACAGAGACTATGATGCTCAGTCATGGTGCTAGTACTTCCATGCCTCCTATACTTACTGGTATGTGAGATATCACTGATGCTACTTCAGAATCATAGGAAACTCTTAAGAGGCTAGCTGAGAAGCATAGATTGTAGACTTGGAGCTACAATGAATAATAGTGATCATCTCATTCAGTAGCCTCATTTTTACAGATGAGGGAATTGAGGACATGAGAAAGAAAGTGAACTTGACAGGGTCACACAGGTGGTAGATTTAAGATTTAAGATCTGGACTTCTATTCTCTGATTCCAAACTCAGCTTTTTCTTTTCTTTAGTGTTTTTTCCTCATCATTACATCATGCAGTCAGCATAAGGTATTGGGGAAAATATTAGATTTAGTAAAAAACAAAAAAAAGATTTAAATTATATTTAAAATAAATTAGAATGTCTCTAAGCAGATCATTTCATTTTTCTGGGCTCTAATCTCCTCATCTATAAAATGGAGCTGTAGGACTAATTCAAATCCCTTTCAGCTCTAAGCATCTATGAATCTCCAGGGAGTTGGAGTTGTCGCAGTTTACCTGATTCTGGTTCTGTTTTTTACACGTGTCATCATCCAATCCCACAGGCATGATCTATAGGCATTGATGACAAGGATGTCCCTCACCATGAATACATGGAGGGTCTATCTCCAGGAAGCTCAGATCAGAAAAGTCACAGCAATCTTAGAAACTATTTCTCATATCATAAGAAGAGACTAAAAATAAAGATAACTGATGGGCATCTAAGCTTTTTATATCCTGATCCCTTTTCAAGATTTCATGTTCTTTTCCTTAATCTAGGTATACTGGCCTACTGACTGTTCCTCAAATACCATTCTCCATCTCTCATCTCTGTACAGGGAACTGTAGCCCTGACTTAGAATGTCTTCCTTCTATCTTTCCCTTTAGCTTCCCTGAATTCCTTCAAAACTCAGTATAACTTTTTTACTTTTTCCACATTGAGATTATTTTCCATTGGCTTTTTTTATACCTAGTTATTTACAAGTTGTCTCTCCCAATAGAATGAGAGATCCTTGAAGGCAGAAAATATTTTTGTCTTAATGCCCCCCAAATCTCCCAAAACTCAGTTTTTCCTTTTGTATTTCCAGTGTTTAGTACAATTTCTGGCATATGGTACTTGCTGACTGACAAAAAAAAAAAATAAAAGCCAAATTCCAAATAAAACCAGCATCAACCTCTAACCACTGGCTGGTGGTTGACACGTAAGTCCAAGGACCCTGGAATAGCATAATCACCCTAGATCCATTATCCCTTCTTTCCATCCTATAGATTCAGCCCCATAGCTCTCATTTTGAGGATCAACCCTTGGGAAAATGCAAGCTTGACAACTGCCACCTCCTCTGCAGCCCCAGCTACTAAAACCCAGAAAAGAAGGCTTTTTCAGAATTGTCAAAGTTCTCAACATAAAAATAGAT
Organism: Antechinus flavipes; assembly: GCF_016432865.1. Taxonomy (NCBI): domain Eukaryota; kingdom Metazoa; phylum Chordata; class Mammalia; order Dasyuromorphia; family Dasyuridae; genus Antechinus; species Antechinus flavipes. The sequence goes on along the minus strand of NC_067398.1, from coordinate 365,079,313 downwards.
GTAGTTAAGCAATGGAAATGACATTAAGGAAGATGCATTACTATCTGCTTTGCAACTGCACCCCAAAGTCTGCTGGGACTTTCCATCCAATTCACAGGGGAATGCTCCTGTTTGTGATGGCTTCCTGTGTTAGAATAAGAGCCACTGTTGGAGAGCAGGAACTATCTTGCTTTTTCTTTTTTACATTCATAATTCTTATACAATACTTGGCACATAGTAAGCATTTAATAAATACTATTTTATGTGAAACTAAGGCCCAGAAGGGAAGTCCATACTTCCATAGTTAGTAAACCACAGGGCTAGGCAAAATCCATGTAGACAAAAGCCAGCCTCCTTTTGAGTTTTCTGTCAGTTGGGTAGCTGATATATATTCAGCTACAGTTCTGCTTTTACCATAAAATTTGGCCTCTGTTTGGCTTAGAAGCTCTTGTTTTTTGTTAGTTTTTACTTCTCTATTTTTAAAATAAATCTTGCTTACTTTACACAAACACCCTTCACCCTTCTTCATTGCCCAGGCTGGAAGAGAATGACACTTTCACAGCATCTGGCCCCATGTCCAGAAAGCTGAGTACCTGTTCATGTCTTAGGATAGAAAGAAAGCACAATAACACAGATCACCAAGTTCTGCTAATTCTTTCTTTTTTTTTTCCCTTTCCCTCCCTTAAGATTGATAAGTGCTGTCAGCCATCCAAACAGACTCAGGTGTTAAAATCAGAGGCTAGCATTTCAGCTTCTTACCTATCATTTCACAGACTCACCCTGTGGGTCTCTTGCTCAGGTCACTTCCCCTCCTTCATGTGCCGCTATTTCCCCGGGCAGTGAGATGGTGCTGTTAGCCCCCGTCTCCTTCCTGGACCTGGGATGAGGAATTGCTAGCAGGAGCGACAGCAGAGCACTTTGGGGAAAGTGCTTTATAAATGCTTAATGATCTTTTTGATTAATCAGAAAGAAACTCATTGCTCTCAGGTAAAACCTTGGATCAGGAGCAAGAGCATCTGGGAAACTGCACTCCTTCACACTCTGACCTTGCTCCACAGACCATCATTTCTCAATTCTACTGGGGAGAGTTCACAAAAACAATGTGACAGAGGAGGTGGGGGGGATTTTGGAGAAGACCTAGAAGGGTAAAACAAGCAGTGTGGTAGGGAGAATTGGGGAAAAAAATTTCTCTCAGGGTTATGTGAGAATTCACTCAGTTTCTTTATTAGATTCCTATGAAGGAGGCATCTAAGTCATTGTTATTGCAAGCTTGCCTTATACCTAAGGAACAGGAATTCACTCGTATGATGTGAGTTTTGAAGGAAGTCAAAAGATGAACTAAAGAGAGAAGACATCCAGGTATGGGTGATACCCAGAGCAAATGTACAGAGATTAGAAGGGAAATCGTGTGTTGGAGGAACTACAAGTGGACCAGGGCACCTGGATCAAGACAAGGGAAGGAAAATGGGAAAAGACTAGGGAAATATTTAGGAGCTTGATAAAGGGATCTAAAATCTGCAAGTTCAATAGCTGTTACTAGATAAGCAGTGCATTGGGCAAGGGTAAATCAGTCAACTGGCAGTGCTTTCTCCAGGTGTGGGTAAAAGAGATGGCAGAGGCTGACCCATCACAAACACACATGCATGCACACATATATAAAATGCATATATTCATGTATGTATGCACACAATACACTATATGTCTATCTGTATAAATTTTTATAAAAATTTTTATAAAATAGCAGTGTAGGTTATTAACCTTTTTCTAACTTCCAATGTTAGCATAATAGATTTTATAAAAGAAATTTAAAGTAAGATTTAAAGAAATATAAACATCTGAGTAAACATAAAATATATTTTTTTAATAAACTTCAACTGTTACTAACCATTATTTATTCTTGGTTTTCCTTACTGAAGACAAATCATTAATTTTCTTTAGTCAGCAGTGTTCTGCTCCCCATCCTGGAATCCCTATTTATCTACAGCATTGGCCTGTCCTATATGCTTCTACCAAATACATCCTATTTTAGCTGCTTTGAAAATTCAGAACTCTCTAACAATGGAAGTGAGAAAGCTAAGGCTGGAATGCCAACTGTAAGAGATATTGGAGAAAGAAGTCATTCTTCATATGGAGGGTGGATTAGATAATGCTAATATTCATGCTATAATTTTTTCTTCCTGGAAATGGCTAAGTTGGCATTTTCCCATGGATCTAATTTTTGCTGGATGCTTGATCTTCAAAGCCAGTTTTATGTAGATAATAAACAATATGTATTAAAGGTAATTTAAGTTCATTACGAAGTAGATGGCATTCTGGACCTAAGTTCTTCAATCCTAGTTTATGAAATAGTGCTAGAGAATTTAATTTTTTAAAGAAACATTCCCTTTCACCTATGGTCCTAATTCTGGCCTCTGGAATCCTAAGTCTCATTCCTTTTCTATGTCATAGACCTTCTACTATTGAACAATAGCTACCATTTCCTTTTTAATTCTTCTTTTCTGCATGTTAAACATTTTCCGATTTCTTCAATGATCCTCCCATGGCATCATTTCAGAAGAATTTAAAACTAGAAATTAAAGATGGTGTAGTTTAGTTCTCTTTCTCATTTTATAAATAAGAAAACTGAGGACCAGAGATTTTCACTAGCAGAAACTGGGTGGAAATTTTAGAGAAGCATATTTCAGTATGACATAAGGAGAAGCCCCCTAACATTTAGAGCTGCTCCCAAAGTAGAATGGACTATAATTAATAAACCCCAATTCTACAGCATTCCCCTGAATGATTATTCTCATGAAGCTTTACTCTGCAAAGAAGCAAGTTCCTCATCAATAGAATCATTTAAACAGCCTGGGTACCCATACATTTTGACAGATGCTTCAAATTCTTATTCTCCATGTGCCTTTGGCCAAGTCACATACCTTCTCTGGGACTCAGTTTTCTCTATTATAACATATGGGAGGATCTGGAATAAATGACTCCTAAGGTTTATTACAAGTCTATATCCTGTGATTTCCATGGGATTTCAAAGCACATATAATTCATATCTATCAATTATACCTGAAGAAGAATTTACATGACAACATCATTGCTGATAAATGACCATTTAGACTTTTAAGAAGAATTCTGGTATGATAGGAGCTTATTATCTCTTATGACAGCTCAGGGTATGCTAGGATAGATGCAATTATTAGGGAATCTTTGCTTACATTAAACCTAAATCTGTTTCTGCTTTCTGGGGTCAAGATGAAGAAGTCTATCCATCCTTCTGATACATTAACAATCATGAAAGTTTGTTTAGTGCCTCAAAGTTAGGAAAGTACTTTCCAAACATGATTTTATTGGAACCTCAGAATTTCCCTGTGAGGTTGGCACTAAAGGCATTATTCTCCTTACTTTATAGAGGAGGAATATGCAGGTTCATAGAAGTTATATGACTTGTATGATTATTCACATATAAATATTCACGGTGGGATTGAACCCAGATAATTCCAAATCTATGGTTCTTTCCACTGCACCACAATGTATGATTTTATCTCACGAGACCAATGTATACTTCCATGGTATAGCCTTGGGGCCCCTTTACTATCCCAGTGATCCACCTCTGCAGGATCTTGAGTTTATGAAGGTTTGGTTTGTTTTTTCCTAGTTTATCACTATCATGCTCATAACTAAGTACAATATTCTATATATCTGACCTGAACAAAATGAAGTGAGACTATCATTTCCATAGCCCTGGACAATGTGGCTTTCAATGGAATTAACAATTTTGGTTCCTTTCTAAACCTCATATTGAGTTTTCAATCCACAATAATCCTCAGTTGTTGTTCATATAGATTGCTTTTTAGAAAGTACTTGCCTATCTCATAATTAGGATTTTTTAAAAATTCTAAAACTAAGACTTTATATTTATCCCTGATAACTTTCATCTTTTAATTTTGTCTGAAAGTTTTTGCCTGTTGAGGTTTTTTTGGATCGTGTTTCTGTCATCCAATTTGTTAGGTATCGCATTTAGCTTTCTGTCATCTGAAGATTTGATTAAAATGCCATTTATTTCTTAATACAAGTCATGGATAAGAATATTAAACAGTATGTGGTCAAGGAATGATCCTGGATCTACTCTCTAACAAAGAACAATTAAGGGCTGTGCTTTGGGCCTAACCTTTTAGCCAATCACAAATCTAGCTGACTGTATTATCTACAGTAGTATTTTTTTCTATGAGGTATATGTAGTATAATAGTAAAGATATTCATAGTATCTCATCTTTTCATGTTACATACAAGAATACAATGAGATACATTTTGTCAATTTTTTTTTTACTAAAAATCTAAAACTATACTGACAGAATTTCTCTGATCTCCTAGTTGAATAAATCTATCCAAAAAGGAAATGAGGTTAGTCTGGTATAGCTTCTTCTTAATAAATGCATTTGGTTCTTTATGATCACCAGTTTCTTTCCTGGATATTCACTAGCCATCTCTTTAATAATTGGTTCCAGAGTTTCAATAAAATGGGGGTAGGGGAAAGCTCTCTTGTCTATCATTTTGAGATATTACTTTTCCCTTTTTTTTAAACTGGGAATTTGCCCTTCTATAATCCTATAGCATCTCTTCCATTTTCCATGACCTCTCAAAGGCCACTCGAAGTGGTCTTTGCAATTACATGCTACAATTTCTTCAGTATCCAATGATATCATTTTTTTCCTGGGCTCAAGGACCTGAACTTAATAAGAGCAGCTATCAATTTTCTTGCTGTCTCCTTGCTTATCATCTCCCCATTACCCATTTCTCTTCTGTCCTTTACAGTTCAAAGATAATTCTCTTTGGTAGAGAAAAAAGAAGGAAAAGTCAAAGCTAAGTAGCTGTTCCTCCTCTCTTTTCATCTGAGCATCAGCTAAGAGACAGCCAGATGGTATAGAGAAAAGAATGCCAAACTCAGAGTCAGTTAGCTCTGTGATGGTGGGCAGTCATTTAACTTCTCTCACTTCAGTTTTCTTCTCTGTGAAATGGGAATAATAACAGTATTTATCTCATAGGGTTTGTGTGAAGAGCAAGTGACATAATATATGTAAATAAACCTATATAAACCATACAATACTACATAAATTCAAAATATTTTTGTTATTACTCATTTTCTTCATGTAGATTCTTTTTTTCTTTTTAAAAAGATCCTACGGTTTATAAGAATATTAATTCTGGAGTGAAAGGACCTGTATTCAAATCCTATTGACACTGTCCTATCTGCACATCTTTGTGGTATTCACTTAATCTCTCTGCCCTTCAGTTTTCTCATCTGTAAACTAAGCAGGTTAAACCCAATGTCTGCTGAGGTCCTTTCTACCTGCAAATCTATGATCTTAAGATTAAAAAAAAAATCTCTCATTCCTTGTCAGTTTTGGGCCATTATAAGTTTTAGTGATCCACATATAATTCTTACTGAATAATGCCATGTATTTAATATTACTATTGTTATTATTCCTCTATAACCTATCCTTGCTGCTATTTTCTGTATTGAATGTATATTTCTTAAACTAAATGGTGAATTCCCAGTTCATACACATCTTTAGACAAAGCCTAATTTTTTTTTCCTTCTCATTAGAATTGCTTCTTTCTGTAGCTTCTGAATTCCACTTTTGGGAGCATCTAATCCAGTACAAACTTATCTGTCTTCCAAATATTAGACCACAGAATCCTAACTCCTTTCTCTGACCTCTTTGAGACTTGCTCCTCCAAATTCTAGGTTACTTTTATGTTTTTCATTTTGTTTTCTTTCAGAGATTCTAAGGTAGAATAGTCACCTGTCCATGAGGGTCCTAATAGTCCTACTTCATCATCCAATTCCTCCTTGTTGAGAACTAAGTCAAGAAAAGCTCTTTCTTATATAGCTCCCTCTATTTATTCTAGAAGACAATTACCATTAAGGCAAGTCAAAAAATTATCAGTTTCTCCACTTTTCAATAAATTAATGAACAAATATTCATTAAGCATATGCCTATATATATGTCAGGTATTGTGCTGCTGTTAGAGATACAAAAGCCAAAGTGGAAATGAAATAATATCTTTACTCATAGGATGTCTACAGTCTAGCAAGTAATAAAAACATGTTCATTTAAAAACATATACATATATTGAGAATTTATCCATAATGAATATATTACATGAATATGTATTTATTATACATCTATTAAGTACTAGTGAAGCAAATGCAAAAAAAAAAAAAAGGAATAGTCCCTGTTTGCAAGGAATTTACATTTTAATAGGGGGTAACAAATATATGAGAGTAAAGAACAAATTGGAAGAGAACAAATGGAACAAATTAGAAGGGAACAAATGAATAAAAGGTAAATAGGCAGGATTGGAAGGTGATACTGAGAAAAGTTTCATGTCAAAGGTAGTGCTTGAGCAGTATTTTGAGGGAAGGGAGGGATTCTGTGACATAAAGGTAAAGAGAGTAGATGTGGAATATCAGGGGTGAGGAACAGAGAGGGGTCCGTTTGGGTAGATTGCTGCATGGATTAGGGGGAATATTCTACAAGAAATAAAAAGGTATTTTGGGGGAGAAAGGGAGGGCGGAAGCAGCCGAGGGATCAGGGAAGGCTTCAGGTAGAAGATGGTATTTGAGCTGAACTCTAAAGAAAGTGAGGCATTCCAAAAGGAAGCATAGAGGAGAAATTCCAGACCTGGGAGTGAACCAGAGCACAGGGAGGTGGGAGATGGGGTGTGCAATGAGAGGAGCAGTGGGCAATCTAACTGGATTGCAAGGCTCCTGAAGGAGAATGATCTATAAGGTATTTAGAAAAGTAGGAGAGGACCAGCTTGTAAGGAGTTTGAAATGCTAGATAGAAGAGTATATATATATTTGATCCTCTAGATAAAAAACTCCAGTAGATGTCTGGATAATTGAAATCTTATCTCACTTAAATTTATCATACCTCCTTGGAAGGCTTGGGATCTATTTTCTGAACTCCTTGTTTATTACTTCTTTCTGTCCAGGTGTTCTTCTGACAATATTCCTTCTATCTCTGCTTCCATTTATTTCCATTCAAGTGCTTTCCCTACTGGTTCCTTCAATTTCCTTACAGGATTATATATTCTTAATGCATCTAAATAAAGTGCATATTTCCAGAGTTGTCTCTTTCATATTGTCTCCTAATTCTGTAAAACACCTACCCTTTAAAAGGGAAGGAGACCTCTAGTAGATAAAATAATAGTATAGGAGGGGGAAGCCATTCATCTGTTTCACATGCAGATACAAGCAGCGGTCAGTCCCCTACTGAATCTCCCCTTGGTCCCCACTTTCAGTTACCTCTCTCCCTCAGCAAGCTCTGATTAACTTTTTCCCAGGGAAACCCCAGGAACTTCTGAGTTGAATCAGTCATGAGGAGAGATCAGGCATATCTCAGCTACTGGGGGTAGATATGGAGCAGATCCAAGCAATGCTATCATCTGCTCTGTGGGAGAGGAGGCTGGTGTACTCATTCTGTGGCCTGTTTTCCCCTTAACAGATGCAAGAAAGGAGCCCAGAAAAGGTCAGAGATAAATACAGAGCTCATTTGTACTGCATATTCAAAAGGACTCCTCTATAGAAAGACCTAAAATATATGTGTGTTCACTCAACCTTTGCCTGTCAGCCAGAGTATTCCAGATATGGAAATGACAGAAGAACCACTGAAGAAATTTTTGCAGGTCTGTGAAATAGTGGAGCATTAAAAAGGCCCCCAAAAAGGAGTATACTTCTCACCGGACCCATCAATCTGACTGGGGAAAGGGAAGCAGTAGGAATGGCATATTAGCTTGAGAAATCACTCCCAGAAGGGAGCAAAAAGTTCATAAGTAGAATGGGGGGAGGAGAGAGAGAGAGAGAGAGAGAGAGAGAGAGAGAGAGAGAGAGAGAGAGAGAGAGAGGAATATTGTCATTGGATGCGGCTGGAATTGGAAGCGGTCCAAGACCTCATCATGGCTGACATCCCCGCGCATAATCAGAAATTCCTTTCAATTATGTGGGAAAAGTCTCTTTGCATTGTCAGCCCAGATGCCCCCGTGAAGAAATAGCATGAAATGGGTCTCAAGAAATGTCAGCGTGGGAGCCAGATCCGATTGCCAATGGCTTGGTGGGGAGAAGAGATACGAGAGGGAGGGGACAGATGGAACAATCTGTTTTCTCAGGAAAAAAGAAACACATAAATACACACACACACACACACACACACACACACACACACACGCAAAAAAAAACTTTACCTTAATTATCTCCCATAATCTTGACCTCCTTCACAGCCTTATTCCCTGGACCTCAGCTCTTTTTCTTGTAGTATATTCATTGCTAAATAATATAATTCTAACCTAGCCATATTCCTTTAGACTACTCCTTAGGAGAGTGCTGGATTTGGAGTCAGAAGCTCTGAATTCAAATCCTGAACTCAGTACTTTACTAGATGACCTTGAACAAGGTGTTTCCCTTCCCTGGATCTCAGTTTCTTCATCTATAAATGAGGTTAGACTACATGAGCCCCCAAACTGCTATTTCCCAAACATGACATATCTTTGTATCTTAGCTATGCCAGTCCCTCTACCTGGTATGTTTTTTCCCTCTTCTTCATCTGTCTAAATCCAACTCATTCACCTCAGAGCCCCTCCATCACTTGTTTTGTACTGCACATTTCATCTTCCCTACTAGATCATAAGGGCAGAGACTCTTACTTATTCACTTTTTAAAAATCCTCCATGCTTCCTAGTATAGTGCCTTGTACATAACTGGTGCACAGTAAATATCTCTTGAATAAATGAATATATGAATGAAGATAAAATAACCATTTTGCAGATGGATGAGATGAAGAGTACTGGGAAAAGTCAATTGTAAGCTTTCAATATTTCAGTGTCTTGTCTTTTCTTTTTTCCAAGGTCAAGTTTTCCTTGCTAGATAACAATGCTTGCTCTAGGAGTCAACCTATTATTGATGATAATAAATAGTAGGATGAAGTTTGAAACTGTAATAGCTGATATTTTTACATTGCCTTGCCAATTAAAGTATGTAACATGATCTTGTTTGAACTTCATAAGTTTTCAGGGCAGATATCTCCATTTTACAGTTGAGGAAAATGAGGTAGCCAGAAGTCAGGGTCACCTATTAGTAAGTACTTGGGTTTGGATTTGAACCTCAGGACTTCCTGACTCTCTGGACTCAATACTCTTACCACCTATAGCTGCCTCTGTTATGTATTTGGAACAAGAATAGCCCAAGTGCCAATTCTAGCCCTATCATCTAGTTTTTTGTGTATCCCTTGAGCTAGGAATGGTTTTTACATTTTAAAATATAAAAACCAATCTTAGTTAATAACAGTAGACTAGTTTGGCCCTGGACCATAGTTAGCTCACACCCTTTTTTATATAGATATAGAAACCAAAGCCCAATGAAGAAAATAATTTGCTTAGGGTCATACAGGTACTAAGGAGATCTGAGATTCAAACTCAAGTGACTCCAAGTGCTTTCCTCTTTTTACTGTGCTATGCTATTTCTGTTCCAATCAAGTTCCTAAGGAAGGATGGGAAGTATATATCCAGCTTGAATGAAATGCTAATGAAAAACCAATATTACAAGTCTATGATAAACTCCCATCAGAAGTGAAAGCATAGATGCTCAGTTTTAATTATAGAATGTTAGAGTTGCTAACAGAAAAAAAACCCAGCTTTTAAGTCCGAATTTCATCTCTGCCACATGGGGATCCATGTGGCCTTATTGGACTTCGTCCTGATTTGTTAGCTTACATGGCTTAATAAATAGATATGCTCAGAAGCTCAAAGTATTATTTCTTCAGTCATTTCATCTTTCACCCACCACCGGCCAGTGACTCAATTTTCTCATTGGTAAAATGAGAAAGATGGACTGGGTCTCTCCAGTCTCTAAATGCAAGATCTTGAAAACACAGAGGCCATCAAGTCCAATTCTTTCATTTTACGTAAGAAACAGATTAAACATTCACATCTACAGGGGTCATTTATACAAGCTTATCTAAGAGAAGGCTCCTACCATCAAGGTTATCACTCAGATAGCACTCCATGATTATATGCTGTTTGATAGTTTTCAATGCCTTATTAGCTTCATTATGAAAGATGTGTCATGTTTGATCCTTGGATCATTTTTTATAGGTGGCCACAGACAGGACAAGTGACTGATCCCGAGTCACATAAGTAACAGGATCTAGAAACAGAATCAATTGATCAATAATCATTTACTAAGCACCTACTATGGGGTCCAGTTCTGCGCTAGGTAGTGAGAATAAAAGTACTGAAACTGAAATTATTCCTTGAATTGGTTACATTCTAGAAGGATGGGGATAACGAGAGAAAGAATGAGAGTGTGTGTGTGTGTGTGTGTGTGTGTGTGTGTATAGGATATATACATATATGTATATACATATATATATATACATACATATAGATGTATTATACAAGGATATATATGTATGTATAGAAGGATATATGTGTATATATGTATAGAAGGATATATATGTACATATAGAATAAATATAAAATGTAAAATCTGTAAAAAGAATAAATACAAATAAAAAGGAGTTAAACACAAGATCATTGAAAAGGAATATGGCATTAACAGTTGAGAGGATCAGGAAAAGCTTCAAGTACAAAGTGGCACTTAAGCTAAATTTTGAAAGAAGAAAGCAATTTTATGAGACAGAAATGAAGGGGAATTACATAGGGGATATATAGTACAAAGACAAAGAAACACGAAGAGATGAAATGTCTTGTGTGAGGAAAAAAAACAGAAGGCTAGTTTAATTAAATCAGGACATATTGAAGGAGGAATTATGTGCAACAAGACTGAAAAGGTGGTTTGGGACAAGGGAGTGAGGATAAGGAGAAGGAAATAAGCGTTTATGTAGATCGAGCCTACTGTGTGCGAAGATAATGAAAAATTTTAAAAGCCAGAGAAGTTGGGAGCAGCTGGATAATGCAGTTGATGGAGTTCTGGCCCTGAAGTAAGGAGGATCTGAGTTCAAATCTGGTTTCAGACACTTAACACTTACTAGCAGTGTGGTCCTGGGCAAGTCACTTAACCCCTTTTGTCCTCCCCCCCAAAAGCCAGAGAAGTTTATATTTTCTTCTACAAGGAATAGCATGTCACTAGAATTCATTAAGATAGTGGAATAATATAGTGTTTAGGAAGATTATAGAGAATGGAATGACAATTTGAGGCAGAGAGACCAATTAGAAGGTTATTGCAACAATAGATGAACATCTGAACAAATGTATGGGTAGAAATATAAAGCCAGATATGAGAGAAGTTATAGTGGCAGAAAAGGCAAGACTCAGGAATGAAATGGCTATGTGGGATGAAATCTAGGATAATGCCAAAATTCTGAACCTGAGAACCTGCAAGGATGGTGGTACTTTTGACAGAAATAGGAAATTTGAAGAAGGTAAATTTAAAGTAAAGATAATGAACTCTGTTTTGGACATATTGAATAAAAAGAATCTAGAAATGGACTTCATATCTTCTAAACTAATATCCTTTCTGTTATACCAAGACTGTACTAACAGACTGATAGGTAAAAAAAAAAAAAAATAGACTATCAAAGTCCTCTCCATCTCGTGTTGGAGATTAGGATCTAGAGAACCTTGGTTTGAATCTCAGTTTAACTTCTTGATTGTAGAGCCACTTTCTATCTCTGAGTGGGATAAGAATACCCACTCTGTCAGTCTCTTTGGGTGATCCTGAGGATCAAATGAGATAATACATTTGAAAGAATTTTCAAAAATATAAAGCAATAGACAAATATAGATTATAACTCAAAAGGCAAGATTATGTTAAAGGAGAGAGAGGATCTTAAAATCTGGAAGACCTGGATTAAGAGCCTATTCTCTGACACATTCTAGTGGTATGATTCTAAGTAAGTCATTTTAACTATCAGCATCTCTAGGCAACTCTTATTAAATATGTTGCAAAATAGATAGCATTCTCCCTTGATTAGGGGAGTTTCTGTGGAAGGGAAATTACAAATTCAGTCCAAAAATCCAAATCCAAATTCCATTAATGCTAAATAATTCTTTCTTATACCAAATCCAATATATGCCCTTAACAATTCAAATTCTGCTTTTCCCTTTTCTCAATACTATCTATTCTTTTGGGGCAATTTAAATTCCATCTCTTTTATGAAATCTTCCTTGACAAATTGATCTCTCTTTTTATTGCATCTACCATTGGTACCCCCATTATTTAGACTTTGATCATATAGTATATTGGTTTATTTTATTAATCTTGCCTCTCTACTTGCTGGTAAGCTCATTAAATACAAAGCTGGTGAGCCCCATGAGAGTTTAATTCTTGGTAAATATCTTAGTAAAATCTTAACATGATGTTTCAGATATTCCTGCACTGGAAGGGAGGTTGACCCATGTAATCTCCAAAAATCTGCCAACTCTAAAATTTAAATCCTTAGTTTCATAGAGTTTGTTAGTGCTAGAAGAAACAATAGAGATTATCTGGTCTAATATCTCCATTTTACAGATGATGGAACCAAGGCCCATTTCTACACCATTATAATATCACATCATCTGAACTCTGTCATCCTCATTGTATTCTGCCTCCAAGTGTCAGGTTCTGATAGCGTTTGCCTTTTTTTTGCCACATCACTCTACAATGGCCATCTGAACATCTGTACTGCTCCAAAACTTTAGTTTCATTTTATGTGTTATGTTCCCCAATAAAAAATGCTAACTCTTTGAAAGTAGAGATTATCTCAATTACTTGTATTTGTATCCCCAGAAGTTAGCACAGTACCTGGAACATAGTAAGTTTTTAATAAATACTCTATCAACCCAACCCAGAGAAGTGAGCCACCACCAGTCAGTAGAAATGGAACTAGAATCAGGACTAGGGTACTGGAACTAGGGTTCTAGGAACTATGAACTAGAACTAGGCCAGAAGGTCTCTGCAAGTTGAGATCTTATTCTGAGGCAGTTTTTTTTTTTTTAATCTCCTTCTTAAATTATTCTTTTGATAGTTTCAGTTCCTTCTTTCCCTAAACAAAACAAAACCCTTTAATCACCTTCAGGTCTGCTTTCCCATAGCCTGCTTTTCTACCTTGGTCTGGGTTTTCTGGAATTTTAAATGATTACATGTCCTTGCAGTTGAGGACCTTGTGGCTAATCATCAGGATACAAAAGCCAATCGACCCATTTTTGTACATCACAGTATCTATTCTTTACAAATATCTCTGCACTTCTACTTCTTCCTAATTTTCCCCTAGGGGAAAATAGGTCAGGATCCAATACTAATGCTGTTAGGACATTGGGATCAGGGCAGTTTTGTTTGTTGAGGTCTTTGCTACATGGCAACTGCATGGGACATAGCTGTGACAAGGTAGAAGAAATGGATTTTTCATTCTTTCTGATTTGCCCAGGTTCCCACACAGCAAAAACCAGCTCCCGATTCATGTTCAGCTTTTGCCCATTCTGACCCCAAATCTACTTGCCCCCACTGCAGTGATACATGAAGTTAACCATTCCTTTTATTGTAATCAGGTCATTGTTTTTTTGTTTTTTTGTTTTTTTTTTTTTCCTTCCTCACCACACTGCTGGTTGCCTCTGACCACTTCAAGGACTAGGGCAGGCCAGACAACCACACAAAGAGAAGGACTGTCTGAAAGGGTTGACTCAGCCCAGAGTCTCTGTCTGCCCTTGTACAGTTTGCAAATAAACAACCTCTCCACTGGAAGAAAGAGCAAATAGTACATAATTGGCAATCTGCATAATGACTGGTGCGTCTATGCAAATATAACATTTGGAATAATCTATTAATATCCTGGATGTGATGTCTGTGGGCCACCACTTCACATGTTAAGGAGACAGATCCAAATCTTTTCCGACTCTTCTTAGGGTGGAAAGGCTGAATGACAACCTGCTGCCCATTCTTCTGTTCTAGTGGCAGAAATGCTCCTGAATTCTGCTCTTTCCAAGACCCTCTGAATTCACACCTAACTCCTATAACCTCTGGTGACTTGAAATGAGATATTTAAATTTCAGATTCTCTCCTTCCCTTCATTATCCTTCCTTCTATCTTGCCTTTTAAATAGGTCAGATTAAACCAGCACATCAAACAAAAGGAACTTACATGTCTGCTGAACAAAGTGAGGTAAATAGATTGTACTGGTAGTCCATGACTCATCCATCCATCCATCCTTTTATTAAGAAAGCCTTTATTAGGCTCCTATTATATTCAAGACTTTGTGCTAAGCCCTGGAATTCCAAAAAACACAAGTGAAATAGTCCCTGCCCGACAAGGAGTTTATGGATCTGGTTCATTTTTTCTTTGCCTAACTCAAATTCAGGTTCTTTTCAGAATTTCAAGCTTTACCTGGATTCTAAACAATCCATGGTGTTCAGTTAAATCCTGCAAGTTATGTTTTACTATTTTTTCTGTTTGGGCAGCAATGAGTCACTTTAGCAAGAGGCACAGACTTATTAAAAATAATTTTTCTTTTCTCTAAAGGGAGATGGTTTGGCATGACATCAGGAAGACAGCTATGCAATTATTTTCTTTCTTTTTTTTTAATTAATAGTATTTAATCCCAAATACATGCAAAGATGATTTTCAACTTTCACCTTTGTAAAACCTTGTATTTCAAATTTTTTCTCTCTCTCTTCCCTCTTCCTCCCTCTCCAAGAGAGCAAGCAATCCTATACAGGTTAAATCTGTGCAATTCTTCTAAATATATTTCCATATTTGTCATGCTGCACAAAAAAGATCAAAAAGGGAAAAAATATAAGAAAGAAAAAAGACAAGTAAACAACCAATAATAACAACAAAAGGTAAAAATACTATATTTTCATCCATATTCAGTTCCCATAGTCCTCTCTCTGGCCGTAGATGCTTTCTCTAACACAAAATCTATTGGAATTGCATTGTTGAAAAGAGCCAAGTCCATCACATTTGAAACTGTGTGCAATGTTCTCATGGTTGTTTTCTTCAGCAGTGGAGATTGGTTGTATAGGATCATCCATCAAGTAATTCCTGATTCCATGTTCATCCTTCTCTAATTCATCATGTTAGAATGTACACTCCATGAGGGCAGAGATTGTTTATTTAAGTATATATCTATCCTCATAGATCCTAGCACATTTAAAATTTTTATTAAATTTTTACTGAATAATCTTCCACTTTACCATTTTTAATTATATCTCGCACGCACACACACATACACACACACACACACACACACACACACACCTCTATTATATAGTCACCCTTATGACAATAGACTTAGGGCTAGTGGATCAGTTTGTGCCTAGGAACCAAGCATCTGATCAAACCTGTCATTTATAAAATGACAGAATATCACAACAGCAATAAAATAATAATGAAGACTTTCAGTGTTAGCAAACTGTTGACATACTGTCTCTCCTTCTATAATCCTATGGTGAAAGTACTGCTTAATCTGTTTTACAGAGGAGAAAACTGAGGCTCAGATTGTTAAACATGAATTGATTGTGGACACATAACTAGTAACAGAACTAGGCAGATCTTTTGTCATCACCTCTAGTGATATACAACTTACTACTTGAGAAGAACTGGATGGAGTCAGAAATCTAGGAGTTCTAGGCTCACCTTTGGAGCTAATTTGTTCTTATGACTTTGGGAAAGTCACAGAAATTCTCATGCATATGTTCTGCATGTTGCGAATAGAAAATTTTGTAAGATTTTCTTTGTGTAAATATTAAATTTGAAATTATATGTGCATATAGCAAAATACTCATTTGAATATCTCATGATAATAAAAATATGTTCATAATTGTAAGCTATGAAGATATATAATTTAAATAAGTGTATATATGTGTACATATATATGTATACATATAAAATTTTCTCTGTTTTGTGCCCAATTACCAATACTCCCTCTTTTATTCCTGTTGGTACTAATCAGGAAGATCTGAATTCAGATTCAGCCTCAAATACTTATAGCTGTGTAAAACTGGTTAAGACACCTAACCTTTTTCTCCCTTAATTCCCTCAGTTGTAAAAGGGAGTGGGTGATTATAGCACCTACCTTCCAGGCTTATTGCGAAAATCAAATGAGATAATATTTGTAAAGGCACTTAATATTGTGCCTGGTACATAATCAAGGCTTAATAAATGTTTGTTCTATTATCTCCAGTCCTAATCTGAAAGGGAAACTGAGGCAAATGACCTTGCCCAGCCCTCCCTCACTTCAATCTAATTCACTTGCATGTCACAGTATCACCTCCCTGATATCTTGTCCCTTTTGATAACAGGACAAAACAACATTTCCCTTAGGACAAGATTAGATGGTGTGGTCTAATGGAAAGAGCACTAGATCATCCTCAAAGAAACCCGTTTGAATCTCCAGTTCTGCCTACCTGAGTGATTTTGTACAAGTAACCTCACTTCTGTAACTTCTGTCCTCCTCTGTAAAATTAGATGACCTCTGAGTTTCCATCTAGCTTTGATCCTCTGGTTCCAAAGTATTCCATGGACAAAGTATAAGACAAAGTAACCTCTGTCTGCAAAGGTTCACAGTCTGGCTGGAAAGACAAAGCATTTGAGAAAAGTTAACTAGCAATACCGGAGTGAAATGACACAAAGAAACTGCAAAACGTTATGACAAGACCTTTTATAACAGTAAAAGAAATACCTCATTTCATGTAACCACTGCCCAACCGTTTCTACCTCCTTGTGTGAGTCTGATTTTGAATTAAGAATATGGGGATAACAATCCCTGTTGCTTATTATTATTTATTGCTGATAAAAAATAGACATTAAAAAAAATAAAAAAAAACAAAAAACAAAACCTGGACTTATTTTAAGGGAGCTAGCCACTCTGGAGTTCAAGGACCTGGGGGATCCTGGGCCCTCTTTTTGGGGGCTGTCATCAATGCCTTGCATAGATTAGACACAATGGATTGTAAGGAGGCAGATGTTGACTCAATAGAAGGGAAAATGTCTCAACAGTTTAGCTCTTCCCAATTTGAATGGGTTTTCTCCAGAGGCACTTTTAGTTCTTTATTCCTCTGCTCTTGGAGAAGAGGCCAGATGACCATTTGTTATAGATCAGATTCATGCTTTGGATAGGGACTAGACTGGATGGAAACAAAAGAAACTTTCAACTCTGAGTTGTATGATTTATGATAATTAGTTTAGGAAAGGCTGATGATGTAGTCCAACTAAGAGACTTAAAGTTCTTTCCAGCTATAAGATTTTATGATTCTGTGAGTCCAAGTATATTATTGAACATCTATCCCAGGGCCTGCAAGTGAAGGCATGAGAAGGTTATACAGCGTATTTCCTGACCTCAAAAAGCAAGCTGATTAGAGAGACAAGATACACATAAGTGAAGCAGAGAACAAAAACAAAGCTCATATAATTAAATGTTCTATGGTGTGGGTTAGTGAGAACAATGGCTTTTCATATTGTCTTTGTATTCCCAGTCCTAATTCAGTGCCTGGTACATACTGGTGATATGTGCTGTTTAAACTGAACTGAAATTAGATTTTAAGTATTATCATGGTTCTAAGGAAAGATGATTACCTTCTAGATCGTGCAGGGAAGGCTTCTTAGAGGACGTGAGACTCTAGCCCTTTAAGCATTTGTAATTGTGCAATTTGGAAAGAGAGAGGCTAGAGAGTGTTTAAGACTCCTTGCCTTCTGTAAGAAGCCTTTCCTGGCCCCATTCCTCCTCACTCAGCCTGTGCTTGTTTCTGCTGAGAGGCTCTACTGTATACAGTGTGTATTTTTATGAACATACGCATGTACATAATTTTTTAAATGTGGTTTCCCCTCTTCAAATATGAGCTTACTCAGGGCAAAGACAGAATTTTTTATTTTCTCTTTCTCCCCAGTAGTTGGTATCATACCTGGCACATAGTAGGCATTTGATAAATGCTTATTGAGTAACTGACTAGAAGTAAAAACATAGGCAAACCACTGAAAATAATAATGATAGGAATTTATATTGTGATTTAAAGTTTGAAAAGTGCTTTGTGTATGTCATCTCCTCTGAGCTTTACCATAAGCTTCTGATTGGTGCTCCGGTTATTATTGCAGGAAAATATATTGGCAGTATATTCTTAAAATAGCATCAGGAAGCCCTGAATTTGAATTTGTCCTCAATTTTTTTTAATGTGACCCGAATAAGTCATTCAACTTTTCTGAGGCTCAGTTTTCTCAACTGTAAAATGGGGGTAATGATAAAAAATTTCTACTTCACGTTGTCATTGTGAGACTCAAATGCAAAGTATGCAAATATATGTAAGGTTTTATAAATCTTAAAGCATAAATCTCCTTTCTATATGAGGGATTATTAATATGACTATCATTTTACAGATGAAAATCAGAGAATTCTTATACCTTCCCCAAAGTCATCCAGCTGGGAGTACTATCTGAGGCAGGATTCGAACTTGGGTCTTCCTGCCTCCAAATCTAACTCTCCTATCAGTAGTGTCATGGCAACAAGCAGGACATATGTCAGGATAGGAATGAGATCAGGAAGAAGTAGATTATTTCGAATAGATAGTAAAGTTGACTCCAGAGGAATGGAATTAGATTTTTATCAGCTAACTATTAATACATGCGATTTGAGCCTCTGACTCTGATCTCATTTCTACTGTTCGTTAACCATTAAGGTGATTAATATGGGGCTTGTATTAAGACAAGAGACAGGAAGGAATGTCCTTTCGGTAGCCAGACCATCACCTAAGTACAGAGAGCAGAAGAAGCAAGGAAAGTGGCTATCATTCCTGTTACTCAGAGTAAAGACATTTAGGGCTAATTTTTGAGTAGGAAATGATGGGTGAGGATTGCAAGAATCATTCATTGACAAGTCTCTGGAGAAAAAATTGGGGGGACCTTTCAAGGAGAGATTTGATGCCTTGAGTCATAGGGATCATAAAATATTATGAGGTTATAACTATATTATTTATACATAATATTTTATAATCATATAATTATAGTCCTGGAATGGACATTCAAAATTGTCTGATTTTACAAAAGGAGAAACTGAAGCCCATAAAGGAGAATTAATTGAATTTCCTGAAGTTACACAAACTAGAATTTGAACCCTGGTCTTCTTACTCCAAATCTAATAATGATCTTTCCACTGTAGCATAATGCTTTAGAACTCTAGATTTAGAAGAATTTTTAACCCAAGCTATTTAATATACAAAGGTGCCCATGATTTGAAAAGATCTTTCAGATAAGATGGTAGTAATAGTTCAGCAGGCAAAGCCTGTGAAACAAAAGATTTTTTGTTTAATTAAAAAAAAAAAACATTCTTAGTTCACTTGTACAAAAAAATTAAATGGACAGCTTTAGTTTGCCATTTTTTTTAAAACATAGGGACAAAGTGTCCTAAACCTGGGTTCTAATCAATTTAGTTTAATTCAGGAATGTTTGCTGTCTGCATCTTCATTGACATTATTCTAGACATTATAGGTGATATTCTCATTGTTCAGTCATTTCAGTCATAAGTGACCCTTTGTGATCCAGTTTGGGTTTTTTTAGGCAGATACTGCAGTAGTTTGCCATTTCCTTCTGCAGCTCATTTTACAGATCAGAACACTAAGGCAGACAGGGTCAAGTGATTTGCCCAGAGCCATATAGCTATCAAGTGTCTGAGGCCAGATTTGAATTTAGGAAGGTAACTCTTCTTGACTTCAGACTGGTATTCTATCTATTGTATGACCTAGTTGCCATATTGTAGGCAATATAAAATTATAAATATATAAGCTATGCTTCTGTTTATTTGTTGTATTTTGATCTAGACCTGGAATTTCAATAGTTAAAAAAAAAAAAAAAAACTGCCAGGGAAAAATCCCTTCTTTCAATGTAGGTCAATACCTGCTCTGCTGCTTTTAGTCTTGGAGAGTTAGCTTGGAATAAGAAGAGGTTAAATGACTTGCCTAGAGATATATAGCCTGTATATGTCAGGCAGAACTTAAACTCAAATCTTCCTGCCTCTGAACTCTATCTACTACATGCTGCTTCTCCTTCCTTCTACTAATGTCACTGAATGATACATTAATGTAGCTTTACAGTCATGTCATCCTATTGGTTTATACGAAGCCAATCTAATCTAATCTAATTATATAATTATATAATCCAACAATTTCCCCTCCAAAAAATCTTTTTAAACATGAGCTTCTATTAAGCCAAGTGTTCTCCTTCCTTTATTCTTGTCATTGAATTTTTAAACCCAAATGCAGGACTTTACATTTATGTTTGTACTTTGAAGGGTAAAAAAATGAAACAGCCCTTTACTAACAAACTGAAACCTTCCACCAGGTAGCATGGTACAGTGGAAAAAGCAGTTGAATGTGAAGTTTCTGGGCCAGAATCCCATCTGGATTCTTCTACTTCCTAACCCTGTGACTCAGTTTCCTCATATGTAAAAAATAAGTTCGTTCTCATTCCTAAAGCTCTTGTCTTATAGCCTGTGTCTAAATTCATCTGTCAAAACACAGAGCAATTACCAAGCTGCCCTGCCTCCCTCGGGATAAGATCAAGTGAGATAATTAGATGTAGAAGAGATTTTATAAGTTAAAAGAGCTAAGTAGAATTGAAAAGCATCAAAGACACCCATTAGCCTGAAGTCCTGGAGCCTTTGAGTTGGGAGTCTTTAAGAGAAGGATTCTCGGATGCTGCCTTCCTCACCCATGCATAGGGCTTGTCTTGTGGGTTTATAGCTCTGAGATCTGGAGTCTCATTCCAATGAGCTGCCATTGCTGCTGCCTGTCTGTCACCCTCTGGGAAGAGATGCTATCTCTAGTTGTGTCAGTCTGATAAAGTTGTTGTTGAAACTCTTCCTGTTAACCTGTCACCTCAGGGCCTGTCCATTGCTCCTTGCTCATTAAATAGTTAATTATCTTCCTCCACAGATTGGGGCTGAGTTCTTAGTGAGCCGGGGACTGGCGCTCAGTTCAGTGTAGTTGTTTGCTATTTTCTCGCTGAATGTTTGGGCCAATAACTTGGGGATCAAAGAATCTGAATGTAGGAATAATAGGACCATGAAATGTTAGAGTAAAAAATGCCTTAGAGATCATCATCATCATGTTGTTTAGATAGCACTTTAGGGTTTGCAAAACACATTACCTAAATTCTCATTTGATCCTCAAACAACCCTGTTAAGGTGATATTATCACCATTGCCTTTTTACAGGTAAAGAAATTGAGGCAGAAAAGAGTGAAATGATTTGCACAGTGACAAATTCAAATTAGAAGATATCACAAAACAATCCAATCCTCTTATCTGGGAAAACTGAGGCTCAAAAATCTCAGGTGAGGCACAATTTCAACTCTTATGTTCCTGACCTCAATTTACTGTGCTACCTAGGTGTCTGTATACCTGGGCACCTCAGACCTCTAAGGAGAAGTGACTGGGATTGGATCACACAGAGCTACTAACTTATTGAAATGAAGTCTCCTAACTCAAATCTCCCATAGATACCTGACTAAAATTCCTAGTGGAGTTTCTACATCATAATCCATTGCTAGATTCTACTTTATAACAGAATGGCAAAATCTCAGTTTTGGAAGAGGCCTCAGAAACCAAATAGTCTTATTTTGTTGAATCATGTCCAACCCTTGGTAACTCCATTAGGGGTTTTCTTGGCAAAGATACTGGAGTGATTTCTCCCATTTTCTTCTCCAGCTCATTTTACAGATGAAGAAACTGAGGCAAACAGGGTTAATTGACTTGTTCAGGGTCAACTAGCAAGTAAGTGTTGGATACTGGATTTGAACTCCTTCCTCTAAGTCCTGCACTGTTAGCTAGTAAGCCACCTAGCTGCCCCCTACCATAAAGTCTAACAGATACACAAGAATACTCTTTCCAATACCCTTCTCTAGTAGTGTTATCTCACCATTAGCTTTAAGATCAGCATTCTAGAGTTAGAAGGGATGCTATCTAGTCCAATCCCCACATTTTATAGAAAAAGAAGCTAAAACTTAAGGAGATAACACAGGTAGTAAATATCCAAAGGTCTTTAGGAATAAGGTTAACTAACAGACAATAAAAATATGAAGTTAGCTAAATCTATCTTTCATGTCTTCAGTGTCTCCTTTCTTTTTATATAGCCTCTCCCCTTCCTATGTCCCAGGTATTTACAATTTCACCTCTGCTTCCTTACTCAAAAGAACTCCACAGAAAGGATCTGAAACCTTTAGAGTGAGTGTGAACAGCATACATATGGTAAAAATCATATAAGTTTCCTCTCCCAAGAGTATTTATACTGTGCATCTTCTTTCTTTCTACCTGTGGAATGAAAAGGCCTTTTGGGTTAGATTAAAATTGGACTGCAAAGGCCTATGTTTACTACCACTGTGCAAAAGGTCAGTACTATTGGAAGGTAGGGATCAATTTTTTTCTGCCTCTCTCATTTCACTATAGCATTTAGTAGAATATTGGGTTCACTGCAGGGATTCACTGCAGGTGCTCACTAACCACTTTTTGATTGGTTAGTTGATGAAATAGAATGTAAACTCCAGAAGATTAAGGATTGTCTCATTGTCTTTGTATATTCAGCATGTGGCTTAGAACTTATCATATGTAGAAATAAATACTTATATAATCAAATAAATTATAAGGATGTAGATAAATGTAAGTTGGGGCAACTAAATGATATGGTACATAGAACTTTGGTCTTGGAGTCAGAAAGAGGTGAGTTCCTCATCTGTAAAATGGAGATACTCTGGAGAAGGGAATGATCAACCACTTCAGTGTTTTTGCCAAGGGGAAAAAAACCTCATGGGCACGTCCCTAGGGGTCATAAGGAGGCATATGTGACTAAACAACAAAAAAAAGACAAAGGTAAAAAGGGGCACTTTATATTATCTGCACTTGTAAATGTTATGGCTTAATAAACTGAAAACTGGGCTTAGAGTCAGGAGACCTAATTTCTAATTTTAATTCCTCCAATAGTTAGCTCTGTGATCTTTGGGATACAAACTATCTGAACATCAGTTTCTTCATCTGTCAAATAAGATGCCAGATTAGGAAATAATAATAATAACCAACTTTATAATATTTTAAAGTTTTCCATACCCTTTAACACATTATTTTTATTAATCCTCACAACTCTCTGTATTAGGTACCATTATTACCCCTATTTTCCAAATGAAGAAAGTTATGTGATTTTCCCAAGGTCATACATCTTGCAAGTATCTGGAAGCAAGATTCAAACTCAATTCTTGATTCTGTGTCCACCTCATCAACTAGACATCCTTGTGGGCCTTGCCAACCCTAATAATTTAATGTTCAAAAACACAAGGTTGAAATAATTAATATTACTTGTCTGTTTGTATTTATAGGCAATAGGTTGTCCTCTAAAAGTTTGAGGACAAGTTTGTTGGTTCAGTTGAAGTTTCCCAATGAAGCAATGTTATAAATGATGGATGGTGTTCTAGGATAGACACTTCCAGTGTGACTATTTCTTATCTCAGCAGAGCTGAAAGACAGAGGAAGAGAAACCTTCTTCTCCTTGACCACCTATTGAAATCGCCAAATTTTGCCTCTGGGGTTCTCTTGCATACCATCAGTGATCCTCAAACTTTTGTTCTCAATATCTTTATCCTATTAAAAATGATTGAGGATCTGTCCAAAGAGTTTTTGTTTATGTGGTTTATAGTTATAGATATTGATCACATTAAAAATAAAAACTAATTATGAATTTGTGGATTCTCTGAAAGGATTTCAGAGATTCCCAGGATGCTCTGGACCAGACTTTGAGAACCACTGATACTCTTATCCATCTTCTAGGGCTCTTCTATCTTGGATAAGGTAGAAATAAATTGCCCAAGATGCCCGGTACTCTGGTATTGTCCCTTCTGGCTCCTGTATTGCAGTCCCCAGCTCATGACATCTTAGAGAAGCTTCAAGCTCAGTCCCTCTTGCTCTGACCTGGCCCCAGAGAACGTGGTAGACATTGGGATCCATGGGGGAAACGTGTTAGACGCTGCTGCCCTCTGCTGACTGGAATCCTGCCGATTGCCCTCACGCCGATGCTTTTTCAGCTTTGCCAAGGGACTCCTGGGCTGTCCATCGTTCTGTCCCCAAAGCTGCCTTGTATCGCCTTTTCAGAGGGTAATCTGCCTTTGATGGGTAGCTGAGGAGCGCTGTGTCTGTCTGTGTGTGAACCTGTGCTGGGCTAATGTGTGACCAGGGATGGTGAGCTGTCCCTCCTTAAGGTCAAAATGCAGAAGATCCCCGGGGAGCTCTGTAGGCCCCGAAATGAGATCCAGCCAAGTGCTGATGACAGGGAGCTACTGGGGGTCCCCCAGACTATTGCTCTTCTAGGCAAACACAAACACAGCTCTCTCCCAAATAGGTTTCTCCTGTCTTTTATTATCGGTGAGCTTTAGCACAGAAGCAAAATGGGAGTAATTGGATGGTGGGGAACATCAGGATATTGTAATTGTTCTCCTTGGAGATGAGAAGGGAAGCTAAAAAACATCTGTACGCTGAAATCTGCTCTGATGCATTAAACAGGCCGAGGAAACCTGCAGCCACGAAGTGGGGCTAATTTACTGCTCTAATCACCAGGATCCAATCTGAAGCAAGACATTATCTTAAAGTACACACCAGTTCCAGGTGGTGCACAGCAAATGTTTGATTAGTGCTACCAAATTTCCTGCAACTTGATAACTATTCAGTGCGAGCAGGAACTGTGAGACTCAAACAGGCTCAGAGACATCACAAACTGAGTGGGATTGCTGCTCCTCGCTAAGGCAATTTGCCTTTAGATAGCAACTTTCACTCCATCTCCCCACCACTTCCTGGGGAGCCAGGATGTTGGGCTGGCGTGAGCTGAAAGAGAAATTCAGAAGATGGCATTCTGGGTGGGATGTGGAAACAGGGATCAAAGATGAGCTAGACAGGAGACTCTGGGGCTCCAGGAGCCCCAGAAACGGGGAAACATAATCCAGCAGAGTTGGAAGGGACCTTAGAAGTGGTCTGACCCTCGAAATACGGATGCCCAGAAGGGTCAGGTAGCTTATTCAAGGTCACACAGCAAGTTATCTTTGGGGTTGGAAGTTACTATTGGTGGTTTTTTTGTATTGGTGTTAGCCTGACCAATTAAACTTACTATCCATGTTTACTTTCTGTATCTACCAGCTTTTCTAAAGAAGTTATGATGTTCTGTTAAAAGATCTAAAGGTAAATCCCATCTTATGAGAAAGAAGAAATATATATATATATTATATACACATACATACAGATAGATAGATAATTAGATAGTCAGTGGCATGAGTAGCAAGTCTGGAATATTGGAAAAATTATATATGGGAAGAAAAAAATAAATCAAAAAAGTCCCAGTGGAGGTCTACTTCTATGTTTAGTCCTTTGAGGAGGGAACATAAAAGGAATTAGAACATATGATTCCTGTCCTTGAGCAGATTTTAATCTATTGGAGGAGTAGGGGACTTACATAGATCAAAATGTAATGTGGGGGAAAATAAATATGGCAGTTCATACTCCTGGTATTAAGCTATATGCACCAAGGTCTCCATTAGTGTGAATAATGTGGTCGCTCAAAAATGTTGGGTGTGGGTGCAGCCTGGTGGTGCAGTGCATAGAGCACTATCCCTGAAGTCAGGAGGACCTGAGTTTAGACATTTCCTGACTGTGTGACCCTGGACAAGTCACTGAATCCCAATTGCCTCTGCAAAAAAAAAAAAAAAAAAAAATATATATATATATATATATATATATATATATATATATATATATATTTATATAGGGTATACATATGTATGTATATATATACATAAAAATCAAATATAAATATTTGTCATTACTATTGAGTCATTTCAGTCATGTTAGACTCTTCATTATCCAATTTTGGAATTTTCTTAGCAAAGATACTCAAGTAGTTTGCCATTTTCTTCTCCAGCTCATTTTATAGATGAAGAAACTAAGGCAAACAGAGTTAAGTGACTTGCCCAGAGTCACACAGCTAGTAAGTATCTGGAGACAAATTTGAACTCAGATCTTCCTCACTCCAAGGGAAGCTTTCTATTCATACACCTCCTAGCTACATATAGATATGAATAGATATCTATATAAAGACATCTGTCTATATATTGACATTTGCCTATATATATACACACACATATATATTCATATATATAATATACACATATATAAAAGTATCTGTATATATAACATATATTTATATATTTATATAGGTGTGTATTCTGTATTTGTGTGTTTCCATATATATGTTGATATATATATATACATATATATATATCTATCTATCTATATACATATATACCCATATATTCATGTAGGTATACTATGCATCTATATATCAATATCTGTCTATATATTCATATATTTATATATCAATATATAGATGAATATCAACATGTCAGTATATGTGCATGTATACACATCCATATACCTCTATAATTACATGTATATATGTACATATGCATATGTGCATTATGTATGTATACATAGAATTCATACATGCATACATATATAAATAAAATGGTAATTAGTTCCAGCCCCATAGAAATATGTAGGGAAAACTCAAATAATAGGACCACTTCACTTTTCACACTAATCAGGATTTAGCTATAGTTCATAATAGTCAATCGTGCTGGAATTCAGAATATGAGGAGAAGTAGAGAGAGGAGTCTGTGATGGTAATAATGGTACAACAGAAAGAACATTGGATATGGAATTAGAGGCCATCGGTTCACATCTTGGCTGTCAGTCACTGCTTGTGTGACATTGGGCAAAGGAAAGTGATTTCTCTGGTCCTTAGTTTCCTAATCTATAAAATGGGTAGAATTAGGAGTCTTCTTAGGGCAAGGCCTTCCAGCTCAAAATGCATACTCTATGAAGAGACAAGACATAAGCCAGAGCTTGAAGAATAGTTTGAATTAAGATAGAGAAGACAGAGTCAGAGTGGAGTTGTAGGGTAAGACATTCCATGTAATGCTTACATTCAGCAGTTAGCACAATGCCTGACATATAGAAGACATTTAATAAATGATAATTGATTGATTATTGATTTCAAGAATATAGACAAAAAGTTAAAAAGGGGAAATAAGCATGAAATAGAGGCTATAAAAAAGACATCTGAATAGCTTTTCCAGGACTGTCTGGATGAGGTAGTCTCAAAAAAACAAGTCAGAGGTAGCTTGGCTGGGCCCTTTAAACTCAAGCCATGTTCTCAGTGGTGGCTCAGGGAACTGAGTGATTTCTTAATTAAAACCTGATGAAGAGAGAAGAGAGCCACAGCAGAAGCAAGACTGCTTCTAGTGTTTCTTTTCCCTTGGAATCCAAGGGTTTGAAAAAAGAATACATACTTTCTATTAAGTGCCAGTGGGTATACATGAGTTAATTAAACAAGCAAATCCCTGTTAGAGTGTTAGCTAAATATTGTCACAAGTCTCAAGAGAAAGCAGAGATTCATGGTGGAAATTTTGGTGCTGGAAAAGACCTTGGAGATCATTGAATCATTTATCATAGTAAAGTGGAAGCTCCTTGAGGTGAGGGACTGTTTTCATTTTGTCTTTGTATTACCAGCACATAGTAGGCTTAGTTGAATTTAAATTTACTTGCTCAATTTTAAAAGGGCCAAGAACCCAAACATATTTGAGAATACAGAATCTCTTCAGATTAAGGAAACCATGGGACCAGTCAATCAACATGAATTATGCTAAAGACCAAATTCATACCAATAATTCTTGATGGATTGATTGAGTTAGGACCATATACAGGACAGGTTAGAGTACACCCAACAGACAATTCCTATTAGCTTCCCTGACTGATAGAGCACTGTCTGGACTTGCTGCCTTAAAAATATTCACAGTTTAGATTGACTAAATATGAAAAAAAATTCCATTCTGGGATGAACAGACTTCTACAGGGTCTCTGAGCTTATCCATCATTTCTTCCTCCTTGCAAGAGAACTTCTAAGAATAGGAACCCTATGTTTCTCATCCCAGGAGCCAGCTGGAAGGAAAAACATCTTGGCATTGGACAGGAGAAGTGCAAATCATAAACTCCTCCATTGTGTGTATTCTATATAAAAAGAAAGACATATATGAGCACATTATATATGTATATATGCATTTTTATATGAACATATACATTGTATATATATATACACATGTGAATATGTATATACACACTTATATGTATGTATATACACACTTTATTACATATATATATGTATACACACATATTTAAAGCTGGACCTATGATTTCATTAGTGTAGGGAGTTCCCCCATCACCCCTCATCCTTCAAAGATCAGAGCTTGTTATGAAGTTTATAGTTTTAGAGAACTGCCAAGGACTAAGTGGGAAATTAATTAACTTGGCTGAGATCAAATTGCCAGAATATGGCAGAACTTAGTTCTTTTGACACTGAGGCTAGCTCCCTGAGCCACCCTGCCACACAGCCTCTCACACATACATGCAAATACACGTATATCGTGAAACTATAAAGTCACAAGACTGAATTTTAAACAATTGTCCCAGAATATATGTAGCACAAATCAGAATTGGTGAATAATTGAGGTTTAAAGCCTATATAAAGCAGCTGGTTATATACCAGGAACTTTTAGCAAATTTATTCGTTCAGGTCATGTTTACACTGCTTTTGTCAGGTATAACCACTTGCTTGTTTGAATTTAGATTTCCTTAGTCTATTGTTTCTTGTCATTCCCCATATGTGGGGAAATTGCAAAGAACAAATAAAAATTCTCTCACTCTTATTGTAGGATGTCAGAAGTGAAGGGAGCTTGGTGATTGTGTTATAAGGGATCTGGAGAATGGAAAGACAAGTGTGGACAGAAAGAGATATGATCAAAGAATCATGAAACATTAGATACAGAAAAGACATTAGAAGTAATCTAATCAAGGAGCAAAACTAAGTGCTAAAAGCCCTAGAGGCCACAGTCCAGCCCATTATTTTACAGATGAAGAAACTGAGGCAGAGAGATTAAGTGACTTGCCTTGGGCCACACAGCTAATAAATACCTCTAACAGGATTTGAAGTTCTCAAACTTCCAGTCCAAGGATCTGTCCATTATGCTTTGGTTATATAAGCATTATACTCCAGAGTCCTACAGAGTACAAAAAAAAAAAATAGCTTGTCCAAGTTCAAGAGGGAGCTAGTGACATTAAAATTAGCCAGATCTTAGGCTAATGATCTTTACCAAATCATATTTAATAATAATATTTAAGTTTTCATGAGAGATGGATTACTGTAGTATTTCTTGAATACTTTCATTTATGAAATGATGTTTTCATGAAAAAGGATACCAGACCCTCTTCCCTATGGAATGACCAAACATAAGTACCATCCGTGACTATGCTGACTCCTTCCTCTCTCCCCCTATGATAAAAGTCCCTTCAGCAGCACAGTTTTTGCTTTAACCATGATGTGCCTTTTTGTAATGATGCTTTCAAATCATTTACTGACTCTGATAACTTAGAATATAAAACCAAATTACACACCACCTCCATCCCTTCTCCACACCCTGAACAGCATCCTTGCTTTTTTTAAATGCCTCTGAAAGTTCCTTACAGCTGCATTTACTAGGGATCTAATAAATGAAATTCCCTTAGGATATTAGAGAGATCGGTAAACTTCAGGCCTAGTCTTTTCTTCCTGGATGGAATAAACTTTTGGTAGTAATTGTGATGAAATCTTAGTTGGGTACACATAATATTCAGAAGTTTCACATCTGGGTCCCATTCAGTCAAACACTCGCAGACTTTTGGAGCCTGCAAAATCAGGCTGCACCTTCAAGATGGCAGGGATAAAACATTACAAGGTGTACAAAGTACACATGTACAAAGCAACTGTGAGACTTGGGCTATAGTCTCTCACTCATAAGTGATTGGAGTTCTTTTAGCTTTAAATTAGCTTTGATTTTCCATCAGCAAATGCTTGTTTATTTCCTACTATGGAAAAGACACTGGATGATAGAGTGCATAGAGTGAGTATTCTGGAGCAGGAAGATCCATCTTTCTGAATTCAAATCTGGCTTCAAACACTTATTAGCTAAGTGATCCTGCCTCAATTTCTTCATCTGTAAAATGAGCTAGGGAAGGAAATGTCAAATCATTCCAGTATTTTTGCTAAGAAAATGCCAAATGGTGTCATGAAGAATTAGCAAGTGAAAAATGACCAAATTTTGAGGCAAATAAGAGTGGGGAACAATCTATACTCACAAATCATTGATAATCTAATTGAGGAAATAAGATCTATATAGAATCCTAAAATAATAATTGAGGAAGCAGAATGTATCAGAGTCAGCTCAAACCATTTCCTGAGAGCGAGTTGCTAAATTTTCAGTATTAGTATTTATACTTCAAAATTTAGCAAACCAAATTAGGACTTGATTTATTGTTTTGTTTTTTTGTTTTAAACGGATGGGTAAAATGTTACTATTGGAGATTAAACTTAAAAATATGTTGGTACATACTTCTTCCCACCTCTCAAAAAAGACCTGGTTGTTAAACATTTATAAACATAGCACTGGCTGGTAATGCCTTTGGAGATCTTCTAGTTGAGGGCTTTTTAACCTGCTGTTAATAGACTTTCAATCTATCCATAGACAAATTTAAGGAAGTCTATAAAAATATTGTTTTGAGAAAGGGTTCAAAAAATTGTTGGAGCTGTCAAAGACATACCGGTATCATACACATATAAAAAGGTTAAGAATCTCTTGCTTTAGAAAAATTTCTTTATTTTACATAATAAAATAGTACTCAAGGAACTTATAATTTAATGGTAGAAAACTTTATACAAATTTATACAGACCAGATATAGATAGATATGTAGGTCTATGTAGACATAGACATGTAGATATCTGTTTAAATATATCTAAATATAAATATGACAAATTGGGGATAATCACAGAGGGAAACTACTAACAAAATGAAAATAAAGAAAGGCTTCTTGCAGAAGATGAAATTTTAGCTGTGACTTAAAGGAAGTTAAGAAAATGTAGAGCAGAGATGAGGAGAGAGAGAATTACAGGCCTAAGAGACAAATAGTAATTTTTGATATTTTCAAAATTCATGCTCTCATTTCAAACTATGCCCAAAAAGCTATCAAACTGTCCCTACCCAACACAGTATTATTACTAGATCTGTATCGCAAAAAAAGATAATAAAAGGAGGAAAAGGATCCACATTGCAAAGATGTTTGTAACAGCCCTTTTTGTGGTGGTAAGGAATTGGAAATTGAGAGGATGCCCATCAATTGGGGAATGGCTGAATAAGTCATGGTAATTGGATGTAATGGAATATTATTGTTCTATAAGAAATGATGAGCAGGCTGATTTCAGAAAAACCTGGAAAAAATGAATTGATGCTAAGTGAAGTGAGCAGAACCAAGAGAACATTGTATACTGTAACAGCAAGATTGTGTGATGATTAACTGTGACAGACTTAACTTTTCTCAGCAATTCAGTGATCCAAAACAATAGACTTGTGATGGAAAATGTCATTCTCATCCAGAAAGAGAACTATGAATGTGAATCAAAACATACTATTTTCACTTTTTGTTTTGTTTTTTTTAATTTTACATGGTTTTCTCCCTTGTTTTGATTTTTTTGTCACAACATGACTACTTGGGAAATATATTTAAAATGATCATACATGTATAACCTATATTATATTGCTGGCTATCTTGGAGAGAAGGAAGAGAAGGGAGGAAAGGAGAAAAAATTTAGAATTCAAAATCTTACAAGAGTGAATCTTGAAAACTATCTTTACATGTAATTGAAAAATCCTTTTAAGTACAAAATAAAATAAAATCCATTCTTTTCTTGTTCTGCATTAACCTGGATAATAGGGTATCAACTATTCCCAGATAATCTCATCCCAAAACAGGTAAAAGAAAAAGCAAGTAATTCATATTTCTGTTTTCCCTATGGCATCTCAAATCAGAATTGTTAACTAAGGAAGCATCACTGGGCTTTGCTCCTGGATGGAAGGATATTATAATTATTCCCCTTTGACTATCTAGAAACTCTTAAGTATCCTGGGATATCCTTTGTGCCTTAACCACCCCCACCCTCATCACCTTTTAAGCCCTAGTCAGTCCTTCAGAAGTTAAGAAACTCCTGCAGAGTCACATGTCCCTTGCTTCAGGGGTAAAACAAAATTAATAATAATAATAATAAATTGCTTTCCTAGCTCTGACCCAAGCCATTTGGGGGAGCCTGGTTTTTTTATGATTTTTTTCCCTGATCTTTTTTTCTGTGAGGATCATATGATCTTATTTTTGAGGCAAGGTAAAGATGAAAAGATAAACTAATGAGACTGATTTTTTGTGTGAGAGATATGAGAGATAGACAGACAGACAGATAGATAGATAGATAGAATCAGTTTTGTTACTTGGTAGTCATGTTTCATGTACGGATGAGATGATGGCAGAGCATTTTACAAAGCAACAAGGGCCCTCTAAAGGAATTTATCTTCTTTTGGACCAACCTTTGATGTCTTTTAGAGTTAATTAGGTTCTATTGCAGAATGATTAGAAGCTTTGTGATAAAATACTGAATTATTGTTTTGGTCCAAATATAGATTGTCCCTGAATATAAGTTGCTCTTTGAAGTCTTTAGAAAAAGCCTTCTAAAGCAAAGCCTTAAAGAAAATAAATATATACAGAAAAATAATTCTATAAAATTAACATATTAAAATTTTCTATTTGTTGAAAATTTTTTTTAACATTTATTTCCACCCATAAAATCATAGATTCATATATTTAGAGGTAGTGGGACCTAAAGGCCACTTGGCCCAGTCTCTAGAGTTTAAGTGCTCATCACAGTCACATAGGTACTAAGTGATAAAGTAGCTTAATTATTTTATAGCATCTTTATTATCTTCCTTTTCATTGTCACTTTTATTATCATTCTTCTCCCTCATCTTAATAGCTATCTGTTTCCGTCTACAAGTAGAAAGGGAAGTTAATTTCTATTTTATTCTCTAAATCCACAGATATGTTTATTGAAAATTTACTGAGAGTTAGGTGGTATGTTACTGCTTTCTCCAGTGTTTTATACAGAGGTAAATAATTGTCACTTATCCTATAAGTATAAGGGACAATCATAAGGAATCATTCCAGGGATAGCTACTAAGGGTAATCATAAAAAGGAATCATTAAAATTAACCTTTCTAAGACTTGCTGAGAAATTTCAATTCCTTAACTTTCATAGAAATGTTATATCTTCTATTAGTAAAATTGTGACATAGTTAAAGTTTGTCTTTGGCAGGTCCATCATCAGATTTATTATCCCTTTCTCTCCTTTAAACACTACTCCTCCTTCACCATATTTGAAGATCTCTTGAGAGTAGGGATTGTTTATATCCATACTACCCAACTTAGTATACTGCAGGTACTTAACAAATGCTTGTTGTGTTGATTGATTGAGGCTTAATTTGTTGCTTTTTCTAAGATTATTTGCATTTTTTAAAAGGGTCCCAGTGGGAGAAGGCATTGCTTAACTTCTCAAGGAAAAGATATTTACTGGCAGAATTTCAGACGTCATTAAAGCAAATATTTTTTGCAGATTTTAATTTTTTTTTTTTTTTGCCACCTCTTGAAACAAATGTAGGCCTAATCTGTATAGATTGTGGATCGGTTCTGAAAGTAAGGTTAATGTATGAAAATTAACATTGTGTCAGTGAGTAAAAAGAAAAAAAGAAAAAAACTAAGACTAGTTACAAAAGTGATTTGCATAATAGTGGAGGAAATTAGCCAAGTAAAACTATTTGAAAGGATTTCTGTAAGAAGCAAATATATAGAGCCATTTTCCCACCCATCCAGCATTGACTCTTTATAACTAAGAATTTACTATTTCCCCAATTAAGAAAAAAATTACATTGATCTACTTTATTGGAAAATAGCATCCTTTTAAGGAGAAATTAAAACAGATTAATAAGAGGATTATTCCTAAAGTAGGAGCTTGTTTTCTGCTTATTGATTTTGTGTTTTGCTTTTTAAATAAATTTTAAAATAACATGCAATATTTATAAAAACATATGTGTATAGGAGTTATTCTTCACGAATGAATTTTGGAAAATTTTTAAATTTGACATGAAAATCTAAAGTATAACTACACCATTAATTAGCATAATAAACTTGTTCAGAGATCTAGGATTATTATTCTTTTATAATTGTGATGATTATTAGTAATCATATTATAATAATCCAGAGCATGACTTCCAGTGAATTAGATGGATCTTCCAAGAAAGATTTATAGAAGGACAAGGACAAGAATGGCACAAGATGAGAATTCATTACTAAAAATAATGATGATAAGTAACAAAGAGGAAAAGCAGAAAGGATATAATGGATTGAAAGCTGGCCTCCAAATCAGGCAGATGTGCTTAAGTCTCACACTGGACACCTATCAATTTGTGATCAATGAGCTACTCACTTAACCTCTAGATGTCTCAAGAAACTCTGATAGAAACTGAAGAAAAAGTGTCAGGCTATTATTCAGATAAGATAACAGGTGAGGAAAAGTAAAATTAAGAGAGCTCAAATTTATATATGTTGATTTAACGTTTACTTGGTTTTATCCCATGATGATCCCCAAGACCTACTGAGGCTTCCGGGGCTAATTTTTCTTAATTGCTATTCTCTCCTGATTGTTGTAATTGTGTTTTATTGTTTAGCTGTCTGCCTCATTCTAGTGGCTTTCCCCATATGCCCTGCCATCTAGTGAGGATCATAGGTTTAGAACTGGGAGGAACCCTGAAGGCTACAAAGCGAAACTCCTTCCTTTTATCTTCATCTGCCATGGGATTGAAAAATAAACTTTATTCAGTTGTATCTAATACGAGAATAATTGGTATCTGAATAACAAAACTGAGAGCTTCCATTGTGAGTGAATACATGGGCTTCAATGCATAATTTGTGATATCAATTTTGGCTTTTCAAAAGCCTTTCTTTATGTAGTTGGAATCCTTGAATAAGAACCCTGAAAGTTAGCTGAGAGATTAGGGGCCAATTCTTTCATTGGACAGGTGAGAGAATTCAAATATAAATGGTTTCAGTGACTTGTCCAAACTCATGCAACTACTAGTAGAGGGGGGAAAAAATAGAATGCTCCTAATATTAAACTAATTTTTTTCTTTTCTCTCTGATATTACCAGATACATAAACCATTCAGTACTATGTTCCTTTGTTTCCCTTTTCTTCCCCTTGTTCCTCGTTCCTTTCTTCTTTCCCTTTCTCCCTCCTTTCCTTCCTTTCTCCCTTCACCCCCACTCTTTCTTCATATTAATATGAATATTACAAATTATTTTAATGTGTTTTTATACACATGAAATGTGACACTATGGTCATCATCCAGGATATATTTGACAAGATAGGGATGTGTGGTCTACATCCTGAGTGTTGCTATGGTACCCATAAGATGGTATAAGACCCAGGGCATGGCTTCCAGTGCATTAAGCAGATTTTTTATGAAGGATTTCATTGAAGAATATGAACAAAAATTACACAGGATGAGAAGGCATGGATGGATTCCAATTTATATTTGGATAGGAAGTATGTTCATCAGTGATATAATAGAACCAACAAAGCAATTTTTGTCTGTGTAGGCAAGATAGAGAAATAATATATGACAAGTACACACACACAGTATATATATATATATATATATATATATATATATATAAAATGTTTGTAAATAGGTATATATATGGATGGATGAATGTGTGTATATATGTATATCTACATATGTCTATTGACATATACAGACATATCTATATTTATCTATAACTGCATATATTTGTGGTTATATATACATATATACACATTCACACAGTTATACAATGAGAAATTAATAGGCAAAATTTCTAACAATTCTCTACTTAAACCTTTGGAAACTAAAGGTCTGTACCTAAAAAGTCAGAGGTTCCAGATTGCCTCATAGTTCCTATTGGTTCAAGTAAACAGATATTGGAGACTTTATATTTATCCACAGAGAGTTAGCTCCAGTATCCTACTTGTATCGTCCTGCTTGTCCTCCTTTAGACATTTAGTAATCGATATCCTTTCTAAAATGTAGCATCTAGAACTGAGCATAATATTTCATATAACTTTATCAGAATGTACTGAGTATACTCACCATAGTTATACTCACCATTGTCCTGAGGACTAACAGGACTAGAATGATTGTCAGGAAGACCTGAGTTCAAATGTAGCCTCAGACACATCCAGCTGTTTGGCTCTGGGAAGTCACTTAATTTTTGTCAGCCTCCTCAACTCTAATTTGGGGATCATAATAGCACCCACCTTTCAGGGTTATTGTGAAGATTAAATAAGATATTTGTAAAATGCTTAGCATGGTGCCTGGCACATAGTAGGTATTTAATAAATATTTGTTTTCTTCCTTCTTTCTCCCTTCCTTCATTTCCTTTCAGAGATCCTTTCAGAAATCTTTCATTTCCTTCACAGAGCCTTTCAGAGATCACTAAAAAGGATGCTAATCACATCAGCCACTTCTTTCAGCAGCTATAGTTCCTTTGGGACTCTGTAACAAAATGGCTATAGAATTATAAAATCACTCAGCCAAAAAAGATCTCTGAGGTCCCCCCTTCCAATCCCTTTCTAAAGCTATTAGCCATCTACAACATCCTTAGCAAGTGGTTATCCAACCTCTTTATGAAGGCTTTGATAGAGAAATCACTGCCTCATGAGACGGCACCTTCCATGTTTGGACAGCTCTGATTATTTAAAAGATTTTCTTTATATTGAATCAAATTTTTTCTCTATAAAACTTCATATATCTATCCTGTGGGGTCAAGCAGAACAATTCTAATCTACTCTTCTGTCCTATTTAATAGTTGTATACCCTTTCTCTGCCCTGACTATTTTAGGATCACCCTCAAAAATATCCTACTTAAAGAATGATACCCAGAATAAAACAGAGTACTCCAGGAGTGGTCTTATCAGCCTGGTATAAGATAGGACTATCATGTTACTTCTGAGGTCTGGTCAGTGTTGTCCAATAATTCATCCCCAGCCTCAGAGTGCCTTAATTTTTTTCTTTTCCTTTTCTTCCTTTCTTCTTTTTTAAGAGCCATATCTCACTGCTGGCTGCTGTTCAGCTTGCGGCCAACTAAAACTCTGAAGCATTTTTTTATAATAACTGCTGTCAAGTCAGGCCTGCCCCCATCCTTTTCTTCTGTAATTTAATTTTTGAGTATAAATTTGAAGTTTTGCATTTGTATCTTTTAAATTTCATCTTGTTGGTTTGGGCCCAGCATTCTGAACTATCAATAGAATGTAAATTCCAAGTTCCAGGCATCCAACATATTAACTATTCCTCCCAGCTTTGTCTCACCCAGAAATTTGATAAGAATGCCTTCTGTGTTTTCATCCAAGTTGTTGATAAAAGTTGAACAGGACAGGGCTGAAGACTGATCTTCTGTGACAACACTATTAGAGACATCTCTCCAGTATGACACCGATCCATTAATCAAAATCCTTTAGGGACATTCAGGCAATAGCTACAAATCTACCTATCATCTGCCTTCATGGCTCTGTCTCATCCATACATTCAGGCAGAAAGTTACAGTTTTCTATGATTTTTTTTCTTTCATTTCACATACAATCAAACAATTATTGGCAATTGTAGGATGTTTGAGAAATCCTATCATTAGGAGTTGTGAGAACTGGGTTTACAGCCCAGTTCCATTATTTCCTGCCCCTTACACAAAACTCTTCAATCCCACAGAAAAGGGAAGAGTTGCCTCTAAGGAGATGTCCTCTTGACTTTCCATCTGTAGCTTTTTTTATATGATCTTTTTCAATTAGAGCATGAGACTCCTTAAAAGAGGGAACATTGAACCTTTTCTCTTTATACCCCAGGATTTAGCACAGTGCTTGGCACACTTGATACATGCTTTATCATTCATACATTGAATCATTCTTCCCTTCTATAGACTTTGGTTTTCTTACTTGCAAAATGAAAAGACTGAATCCAAATTTCTCTCTCCTTTGGTGATGATAGGAAGGAAGCACATTGAGGGGATTTGTGATTACCTTTACAATTTGTGATTGTGGACTTGAGATTTCCTTAAAATGGAGAACTTCTGGTATGTGGCAATTTCTCTGTAACTTATAGTCTTAGAGGGTTGTTTTGGAACAGAAAAATTAAACAACTTGGCCATGCCCACACAGCTATAGAAATAGAACTATAACTAGAAGGAGGCCATCAAGCCCAACCTCATTATTTTACAGATGAGAAAACTGAGACAAGGAGAGTGAAAATGAATCATCCAAGTTCACACAGTAAATAGCATCAGACAAAGGATTTGAATCCAGGTGTTTTAATTCTAAAACCAATGTCCTATTCATTGTATCTCATAGCAGAGACATGTTGGCTCTAAGATCTGACCTCTGAACTCCAATTTATCTTACAAATCAGGTGAGTCTATAGAAAATGAACATAAAAGAGGTTATGATTCAATAAATTCCAAAATGTATAAAGTACTGTCCTGGGAACTAAAAAGGGCTAACTTGTGTTAATTTTTACATTGAATCTAAAATTCTGACCCTAGCCTTTGAAGGGTTTTGAACTTATGGCACGGACTGTCAAGAAAAAGTTAAAAGGCTAGGAGGAATTCTCCTCTTATAATTGAAGGTTTCTTCTCAAAAATCTTCAGTGGTGGGTCACTTCCAGGGTCTGTTAAGTGTTAACTCAAGTAACTGTCTTTAGGAGTAGAGAAACAATGAAATAAAGAAGAGTCACAATGGCATGAGAGACCTGTCCTTGGTCCTGGCGACCTTGGACTGAATATCCATGTTACTCTGCAAAGAGCATGACTAGGAGTCCTACCCAGGATCACAGTAGGCTTCATGTTAGGAGGACTGAATCACAGATTACAATACACCCTGAGAGAGCCTGTGCCCTTTAGTGAAGGAAAGCAAGGCTTCCTGTTCAACTTCAGGTCCTTGCAAAATTTCACCCAGCATTTCTTTGTGAAGAGGAGGGCATTCATCTGGAGAGTTGGAAACCTCCCATGAGCCAAGCTCCTCCGCTGATGGTGCTTCCTAAATGCCATGGACGTGGGAGACCCAGCTGGGGTCCAAGGCTGCTGAGACAGTGTGGATGCAAATGCCATTCCTTTGGTTTCTGCTGTTCTCTGGCAGAGAAATGGTTTGGGAGGTTTCCTGATTTTGTTTTTGCTTTTTTTCCCCTTCATTATCTTCCTTGAGCGGGGGAAGAAGAGAGGTGGATAGGAATCAAAGATTGCTTATTTGGTGGCCCCCTTCTCTGGTCTTGTATTCTTTTCTACTTTTTTTTCTTATGACTCTCCTACTTGTTTCCACCTACTCCATCCTCCAACCAGGCAGGAGGACAAGTGATGGATTTGGTTCTTAAAGTAAAGATGAAGGTTCAGATTCTACTGATGTTTCTAAAGAAGAATTGGCAACATCAGAGGTGGCATTTGTAGTCAAGGGAGTTATGAGGCTCCTTATCCAATCTTCCTCCCCCTTCCTACCTCCCCCTTGAATGTTAGTATTGGAAAATAACTCAAGGGCTGTGTATTCCATCCATAATCATTGTAGAAATCCTTTCTACTACAGGGGTTCTTTGTGGGGCATAGGAGTCCATGGACAGAGATTTCAGGGGAGAGGGGCTTATTATGAATTTTGATGGGATAAAAAAGTCATGTTTATTTTCACTAATCTTGGATTTTTTTGTAATAAGCATAAATTTATTTTTTACATTTAAAAATACAATCCTGATAAGGAGTCTGTAGACTTTGCCATATTGCTAAAGGGGTTCATAAGGAAAAAAAAAAAAGCTTCAGCACTGCAATATCTGAAACGTGTGCTCATCCAGTTTCTAACTGAAAACTCCCAATGACAGGAAACCCTCTACTTGATAAAGCAGCCTATCCTATATTTGGACAGCTCCAACTGGCACATTTGTTCTTTTATCCCTGCAATACGTGAATGGATGAATACATACATATATGAATACATAAATGAATGAATGAATAAAAAGAGGGAGGAAGGAAGGAAGAAAGGAAGGAAGGAAGGAAGGAAGGAAGGAAGGAAGGAAGGAAGAAGGAAGGAAGGAAGGAAGGAAGGAAGGAAAGAAGGAAGGAAAAAAAGGATGGATAGATGGGTAGCTGAATAGACACTTATTAAATGTTTACTGTATGCCATTCACTGTGCTAGGTGCTAAGGACACAAATCCACAAGTAAATACAGTTTCCACCTTCAGGTAACTTACATTGTAATTACAATGCAATACAACAGGAAAGGGAATAGTAGCCAAAGATGTATGATTTGGAAAATTACTTGGGTGATAAGTTGATTGACACATCCTTTCCAATAACAATGACAATATTGATTTTGAGTATATTTCCAGAATTGGAATGTGGGGATTAGGAGGGGAGAGAAGGAAGGTACACTTACTAATTGTGTGACCCTAGATAAATTACTTAATGTCTACCTGCCTTAGTTTCCTCATTTGCAATATGGAGATAACCAAAGCACATACTTCCCAGGGTTGTTGTGAAGATCAAATAAGATCATATTTGTAAAACATATAGTGCAGTGTCTAGGACATAGCAGGTGCTAAATAAATGTTTGTTATCTCCCTCCATCCTTGCCCAGTGCTGAGGATACATAGGCACAGAGTCAAAGCGACTGGTATGAGATGTGGGTGGAGATAGCCTCTCCTCACCTGGTGAGCCATTTGAAATATTCACCAATCAAGAAAGTGGATTTTCAATGCAGGAGGTCTGAAGATGAAAGAATTAATTCCAGAGCTTTGTCTCTGGACTGAGCAGCAATGGGGTTGATGTGAGGAAATGGTCAGAGAATAAAATCATGGCTACAGAGGATATGGTGAAAATTATAAGTTCGATGTCAAAAACAATATCAAGTGTGCCCTTCCAACACCTTGTATAGAGTCTTGCATACAGTTAATAAGTGTTTGCTGAATCTGCTATATTAATGACAGTATCATAAAATTTTAGAGTTGGAAAAGACACATTAAAAATTGGAATCTGAAATTTCCTTCCCCATAATTTTCAACCATTGGCTCTAATTTTCCCTCCAAAGCTACACAAAACAGATTTCTATTCTTTTACACTTAATAGCCCCAGATATATTTTAAGATAACTTCTAAAACCTCTCCTCTCCCCAAGCATAGTCCAGCAAAGTGTTTTCAATGTCTTCAGCTTTTTCTTATGACAGTTTTCCTAGTCTTCAAATTCTGTTTGTTCCTCTTCAGATAGCTTCAGTTTTCTAGTGTTTTGTTAAGATGTGGTGTGCAGAAGAAACCCAATAATAATCCAGATTTTATCTGATCAGATCTCTGATCAGAATACAATGGGACTCTTGCTTTCCTTGATTTGAACACTATACTTCTATAACTGAAACTTTAGATTGCCTAAGGTCTTTTGGCAGTCATGTGAACACGTTCTGAGTTGTTCTACATTCATCTCATGGAATATCTTATTCACTGTTACAAATTAGAATTAGGCATTCTAAACACCAGGAAGCAGATTGTTTTTTAATGAGCAGCCTTTCTGTGCTCAGCACAATGGGGGACAAGAAAAAAAAAAGGGTATGGTCCATGTTCTCAAAAAGTTTACCCTGCAATTGGAGAGAAGAAATCAACATTTAGAAAATTAAATAATCACACAAGAATTAAAGTATATATAAGATAATGACTTGAGTGGGCTTCACCTTTACCACCAAATAGCCATGTATTCCTAAAGTGATTCACTTCATCTATTTCAGTCTCAATTTCCTTTTTTCTAAAATGAGAGGTCTGGGTAAGATGATCTCAAAAATCCATTCCAATGCTAACATTCTATAATAATTCTAACTTTTTTGAAATGTTACAGAAAATGTATGATTGGACCCAGAGAGTGGTCCAAATCATAACTGTCAAGAGTTCAAAGAATTGAGGGATAATCACTGTTGTCAGGAGATTAGATGCTATGAGTTTTTGAAGTAAAGGGATTGGATCACTTTGGAAAATTCCCTCCTTTGTGTTTTTGGGTGGGGACAAAATTCTTAGAGCAGTTTTAGGTTACCAAAGCTTAAAACTGCACTAAGACTTTTGGGACATCCTACCTAGAGAAATAAGCATAAATGTTAGGTACTGATATTGATCTTGTTGCTGTTATCATCTCCATGT
Source organism: Antechinus flavipes (assembly GCF_016432865.1). Taxonomy (NCBI): domain Eukaryota; kingdom Metazoa; phylum Chordata; class Mammalia; order Dasyuromorphia; family Dasyuridae; genus Antechinus; species Antechinus flavipes. The sequence continues at coordinate 365,037,148 of NC_067398.1, read as the reverse complement.
AGATATTGAGGAGTGCTGGGGAGTAGACATGTTTGTGGTCTATAGAAAAAGTTGGCAGATGAGGAGACCATTCTTGGTACAGAGAACTGTAGGATAGTTTGTGGTTGTATGCATCCTCTGGCATGAAAATAGCATTACATGTCACTACAGAATGATTTATAAAGCAATGTGTATTAAAAAGAAAAACTTTAAAAATAAACAAAATTAAAAAAACTGATTTTCCTCTCTCAATATGATTTATAAAGCAATGTATATTTTAAAATAAACTTAAATAAATAAAATAAAATCGACATGATACTAGAGAGATTAGATTTCTAGGCATGACAAAATAACTAGCAATACCAAGCATTTTGTAATAAGTAACATATTAGCAATAGACAATAAGTGCCTTGGTAATTAAAAGATGAACTTCAGCTAGGGTGATGATAAGAGGGAGACAGTATAGCTGGGGTTTGAAGGGATTGGGGCTTGAAATTGTCTCTGAAAGATGAATAAGATTCAGATAATCAAAGCAGAGGAGAAGATTCCAAATATGTATGTGTTGGGGGGTGGGGGGAGAGCAAACAGGTACACAGAAAGGAACATGTGGCAGATAGAGACAATATGAATAATGTAATAGAGGTAAGAATAGATATACTCTGCCCGTGAAGCTGGAATTATCTCTACTGCAATGAGGAGGGAAGGGAACAAGTATTTGTATGGTATCAGGTACTATGCTAAGTACTTTTAAAATATATTTTTCTCATTTAGTTCTCATAACAATTCTGTATTCTTATTAACTCTGTTTTATAGTTGAAGAAACCAAGGCAGATATTGAATGACTTGCTTGGGTCCCATAGCTAGTAGTGTCTAAGGATAGATTTAAAGTCTGGTATTTCCTGATTCCAGACCCAGAGCTCTATCCAGTGCATAACCAACTGCCTCAGATGAGTAGTAGAATATAAGATTATTTTTATTAAAGCTTTTTATTTTCAAAACATATGCATGGATAATTTTTCAACATTAACCCTTGCAAAATCTTGTGTTCTAATTCCCCCCTTCTCTCACTCACTCCCCTAGATGGCAAGTAATCCAATAAGGATATAAAATTATAAATATAAGATCACATAGTCATGGAGGAGCGAGGGATGGCAGAAAAGGTGTGGAAAAAACCAGAAAGTTATGGAGAGAGGTTGATAAGAGGACACAGTCTGGAGAGGACTTTGAGTTTCAATAGGAAGGAACAATATTAAAAGTATTGAGATTGTTGTTATTTTCTCATTCACTAGTGCCTAAATATCCCAACTCCCAAGCTGGGTTTGTAATACAATGTTGGAGGTGACCAACCATCAAATCCATGGCTTGAGAATGGCCAAGTGTTGTTCAGTGACTTCCAAGGAAAGCTCAGAAATGAAGAAACTGAAACAATAGCCTTGTCACCCAGTACCCCTCCCTTCTTTTCTTCCCACACATACCAAAAAAAAAAAAAATGTTTCTCTTTGTAATTGTCTATAAAAGATTATTGTCTGCATTTTATTTAATTATTCCGTATGAAGTAATTATGAGAGAATAATCAGCCTGTTCGCTGATAATAGATGTTTCATAAAGGAACACAAAAGAGACTAATAAAGGCAGAGCCAGCCCTCATCACTGTCATTATTAGCTTCCTTACATCTTTAATTTTCTTATATTTTTATTGTTTGCTTAAAATTAATTGTCCATTTCTTTTCCCAATCAGGTTTATTGCAAGTTGGCCACTTCTAGAAAACAGCATTTTGTGTGTGTTTATCTGGCAAATGTCCCAATAGATCTTGTCAACATTTAAATATCTATCCAGAGGCAAGAGAAGAAGAAAAAATTAGAATATTAGAAGTTTAGATTTAAGAGGAAATTGAGATGCCTTTTAGCCCAACTCCCTCATTTTGAAAATGAGGAAACTGAGGCTTAAATAAAATGAAGTGACTTAACCAAAGTCATATAATGACTTAGGGCTAGGTCTAGAATTAAGGTCCAAGTGTCCTGAATAGAGAACATGTTAGGAACTATGGCATTAGTGTGGATAATGTGCTAATTTTATGTCCAATTGAATAGAAATCCAGGGTTAACACATTCCAAGATGGAGTATTTGATCTCAGAGAAACTCTAGGCTTTACTATGTTTCTTCCCTGCCTTTTGGAATGCTTCCCAATGTATTGCCTAGGGCTATTTCTAGCTAAAACTCTTATCCCGCTAAAAGTAAAGCCACTAGAGAAATGACTGGTTAATATATTCTAACACCGTCATAGGTTAATTGCATTACTGAACTATATGATCATTATAATTGAAGCAATTCAATGAAATACTACTTTGTAGACAAAAAAGCATTCTAATAGTGGAGGAAGAGTTATCCTGAACTAGTCTACAGACTCTTATTCATTCCTCCTTTTGATCTATGGCAAATAAATGCAAGATGGTTGGTCAGGGTTAAAGGTGCTGTCCATAGCTGGGGAAGAACATGAAAGCAACCTGCCTAATCAGTGATTTAACTATAAGCTCGATTTTATCAATCCTGTGCTCTAAGCTATTAAAGTGATTGACTCTATAATCCATTCTCCATTGATTGGTAGGAGAGAGAGAGAGAGAAGAGAGAGAGAGAGAGAGAGAGAGAGAGAGAGAGAGAGAGAGAGAGAGAGAAGGAAGGAGGAAGGGAAAGAGGGAGAGAGGGAGGGGGAGAGAGAAGAGAGAGGGAGGGAGGAAGAGAGGAGGGAGGAAAAGAGAGAAAGGGAGGGAAGGAGGGAGAGAAGGAAGGAAGAAGAGAGGGAGGGAGGGAGGAAGAAAGAAAGGGAGGGAGGAAGAGAGAAGAGAGAGAGAGAGAGAGAGAAGAGAGAGAGAAGGGGGGAGGAAGGGAGGAAGAGAGGAGAGAGAGAGAGAAGGAGGGAGGAAGGGAAAGAGGGAGAGAGGGAGGAGGAGAGAGAGAGAAAGGGAGAGAGGGAGGAAGGGAGGAGGGAAGAAAAGAGAGAAAGGGAGGGAAGGAGGGAGAGAGGAAAGAGAGAGAGAAAGAAAGAGAGAGAGAGAGAGAGAGAGAGAGAGAGAGAGAGAGAGAGAGAGAGAGAGAGAGAGAATGTAAGGAAGTCATCTTTGTTTTATATGGGAGCTTGAGAACTTAGCTGTTTGATTCTTTCTTTTCCATTTTCCCAACAGGAATAACCAATATTAAATATCCTCCCTTTGACTTCAGAAAACCCCAAAAGAGTGAATTGTCTTTAATGTCAGCATGGTGTAGTTAAAAAACAAAAACAAAACAAAACACTTGTTTGAAAATTAGGAAAAATCAGTGGTAGGTCCAGCTCTAGCACAAACTAATTCTATGATATTTGGCAGCCCTTTTCTTCTCAGGACCTCAGTTACTTATGTGTTTAGGGTTATTAAAGACTTCTCTTCATTTGTTCAATAAGAATTTATTATCTGTGTGACTTGAACTCTGATAGGTACTAAAAAAGAAAGGAAGGAAGAAAAGGAGGAAAATAGAAAGGGAAGGAGGGAAAAAGTGTCAAGAAGCTTATCCTATTTTAGGGAATCAACATGTACTTGTACAAACAAATATGAAACATATACAAAATAAACACAAAGCAATTAGGAAGAAAGGACAGGATAAGGAATTTTCTCTGGCTCTACTCCATGCCTGGAATGTTCTCCCTCTTCATTTCTGCCTCCTATCTTCTATGGCTTCCTTCACGTTGCAGCAAAAATTCCATCTTCTTTAGCAAACTTTCCCCAAGCCTCTCTAATTCTAGTATCTTTCCTCTATTTATTATCTCCTGTTTATATATTTTGTACATAAATTTATATATTTACATATATTGTACATATTTTTTGCATTTTGTTTCTATGATTACTGTGAATTTCTCAAGGATAGGAACTAATATCTTTCTTTGTATCTGTGGCACATACCTGGTACTTAGCATATTGTTTAATCATTTTTTAGTCATGTTCAACTCTTCATTTTTTCAGGGGTTTTCTTGGTAAAGATACTGAAGTGGTTTGCCATTTCCTTCCCCAGCTCATTTTACAAATAAGGAACTGAGGAAAACAGAGATAAGTGATTTGGCCAGAGTCACACAGCTAGTAAGTGTCTGAGGCCACATTTGGCCCCAAAGTTTGAATTTGAACTCAGGAAGTTTGTCTTCCTAATTCCAGGCTCAGCATTCTAACCACTGCACCAATCTAACTGCCCACCTGACATATAGCAGGCACTTAATCAATGTTTATCAACTAGCTGACTGCCTACCATTTCACAATTTTCTGGTAATAGCATATTTATCAAGAAATAAAATAAATCATCTTCCAAAAGGAAATGCAAGAAATTGTAGAATGTTCATTCGGATGATAAATGTAGTGTTGAAATGTAAAGATCGTGCTACCTACCAGTGCATCTGGTTAAGCTACATTGAAGCAAAACTAAATAGTACCAGAAATGGGGCATACTATCATTTAAGGATGGGCAATATATCAAATTCTAGTTGTCTCATTAATCCAGCTATAATATACTATATACAGAAATCCATAATAATGATGATAGAGATTGATCGGTAAGCATTTATTAAGCACCTACTATGTCCCTGACCCTGTGCTTGGTATAAGTGACTATGATGGCATGAGATTATAATAATTATCTCTAACAATGTAATGTTTTAGAGTTTGCAGGGTGCTATATATGCATTATGTCATTAGATCTTCACCACAGCCTTGTGAGGAAGGCTTTATTATTTTAACCCATTTAAAGATGATAGCACAGGATAACACAGTAGTAAGTGTGTGCTGTGAGTTTCCAGACCAAGTTTTCCTAACTCCAAATTCTGTCCACAGCTTGTGAAAGATGAAAGTGAGCCAGAGTCAGTTCAGAGTAGGAAGGCGAAGATTCCTGGGAATCTCAAGGAGAAGATGGATAGTGTAAGGCAGAATCCTTTAAAATCGTATCCAATTTCATAAACAGGGACTTCTTGTATTAAGTATCCTGCCTCAACATACTGCCTTTCTTTCCCTTTTCTATGAATATTATTTTTCTTCCTGCCCCCACTCACCAAAATCATTCATTTCTATCACCCATCACTTTTGAGTGTTTGTGGGAAATGTCTGTTCTGCAACAACTAAACAATCAAACTGGAGTCCATTCAGGGCTGTGCTGCCAGGAGATCCTTTGGGATCTCATTATTGTACAGGCAATCATTGGTAGTTTTATTAGCCAGTCTTATGATTTGTGTGAGAAATTCTGTGTATTGGCAGTTTGTTCCTTGCTCTTCAAAAGATGCAGACCAGTTTAACAAGAGATGGTGGGTCACTGTAACCCCCCATCAGACACTTGAGATGGAATTCATATCTACTAAATGAGGCAGAGAATATCTGCAGAAGTATTTTCAGACCCTTGCAACTATGAATTGAGCAACAAATATGTTCTTTTATGTAAAGGAAATTCTTTATAAAGATGAAAAATTACTTACTATATTACATAATGCTGAGTTTTATGTCAAGTTTTACTCCTTCTCTTCACCTCTGCTATCCTTATGCCATCAATGCACCAAAGAAACTTATCATGATAGTGCTTGCTGGCTTAATAGTTTATTTTAGTACCTTCAAAGATTCAATCAGTCATTCATTCAACAAGCATTTATTAGTTGCCTGTGAAATTCCATACCCTGTTCAAATTTCTGAGAACACAAAGTCAAGAATGAAAGATCCCTACCCTCAAGGGTCTTATATTATATTCATTCATTTTGTCTGTTCCACTTTTTGGTTAATATGGGAGGAAATAAGGAGGATGTTTAAGAATCATAAGGATTCATAGAATCTTAGATTTGGAAGTAATCTTTGATGTCATCTAGTGCAACTGTAATCTGAAATCTCATTGCCTTCTATAACAATCCCCAAAACTGATCATCCAAACAGGACTTCAATACTTCCAAGGATAAAAAAATCTTACAATCCTCCTTTCATACCTTCCCCCACACAGAAGGCAATCTACTCTATTTGTTAGATAATTTCTTCAATATATTGAGCTTAAATCTTCCCGTAATTTTCTTTTTTTAAAAAAAATCAATTTTAATGAAAAAAGTTTTTATATCATCTAGATTTTCCCCTATTTTCTTCCACTTCCCAGAGATCTACCCAATATATATATTTATATATATATATATATATATGTGTGTGTGTGTGTGTGTGTGTGTGTGTATACATCTTTAAAGAAAAGATGAAAAAGAAAAATTATGCAAAAAAAAATTTTAAAGAAAAAGATTAAGAGAAAAAATAAGCAAAAAATATTTTTAAAGAAAAAGATTAAGTGCAAATATAAGCAAAGGCAATTGATATATTGGGGGAAAAAACTGGCAATACTCTACACCCATAGACTTCAGCTCTATTAAGAAGAGGGAGATATTGTCTCATTTGTCTTCTTTGGAGACAAAATTATTCTTTATAATTTTGCAGCATTAATTTGTATTGTTTTGTTCTTTCCACTTGACATTGGATTTCAATTGGTATAATCATTTTATATATTGTTTATCTGATTACATCACTTTGTGTCAATTCATTCAAGTCTTTCTGCACTTTTTTTTTATCACAATTGTTTTTTCTTACATCATAGTAATAATTCCCCAAGGCAATCTATCCTATTTGGGGACTGCTCTTATTAGAAAGTTTTCTCAAATTTCCCAATAACTTATACCATTGTCCTAACAGGGCCTGACAGGGTATAGCTCAATTTTGACCAATCTTATCTACCCATCAAGCCAAGAAAAATATGTCATTTCCCCAGTCACAGTATTCCTTAAATTCTGCTCCTCTTTATCCCTAACCATCCCCTCATCCCACCTCTAGGTGGTGAAGCAATTGAGGGTTATAGATCCTGTGACTTCAACTCTATAACCCTCAGTTTCTTCAGTTATAAAATTATTGAGCCAATTGATCTCAAATATCCCTTCTAGATGAATGTAGAAAAAATCTAGAATCTAGGAAAAAATGTAACATTCGGACAAATAAATTATTTGGTATCATATAAACTAAAACTAAAATAAAAAAAAAGGTTATTTGGCTAAATGCCAGTTTTCAGACATGGAATTTTGCCAGACTATGTCTGCATATGTGTGGGTATGTATGTATGTGTGTGTGTATCTGTGTGTGTGTGTATCTGTATGTGTGTTCACAGCTGTGATGGGGGTCTTGCTTAGTTTTCTCTCATCTCATTTCCCCCAACATGCCATCAGCATCTGACATTTTATCCAAGGAGACTATTTTGCCAGCATTAATGGATGAGCCTCCTAAAGTAACTGCCACTAGAGAAGCCAGTGTTACTCTTTTAGTCTGCATACTAATGGGGCTGGAAGGAAAGGGATGGGGGAGGATGAGGATGGGGAGGGGGAGCTATGCACTTCTCAGTGTTGCTAGCTTAGGGAATGACTAGATCAGGTAGATTGTTGGATGAGGAATGTGGCTTCCTTTGCAGAGATCCAAGCAGGAACAGGGTTCTCTGCAGGGCTCTTACCTTTGTTGGGGCTATATCGAGCCGGCATATATTTTTAGTAACCTCCAGTGAGCTCATTTTTTCACTCTCTCTCTCTGATGTAATTCCGGGAAAGAAAAGCATTCATAATATTATATTTGCTATCGCCTAGCACATTCATGTCATGTAGTACCTACAATTAATGAGTAGAGCTTGGGAGGGTATGACTCATTACGGTACAGTGTTTAATTCCATTCTTTTCTGACAGGCTGATTTAATCCCTGCTTCATGAAGTCTGAATTTGAAGGCACCTAGTCTGAATAGAGCAGGTCAGGATGCCTTGGACTATTGAGGGACAATGTATACAGCAACCTCTACTGTGGGATCTCCAAGAACCCCTTTGCACATGGTAATTGATGGCACCTCTAAGTGTTACATTAAACATTTAATTGAACAGTTAAATGTGGATTAATGAGGCCATTAATTAATACAGTGGGGAAGTCTAAAATCCTTATCTGAAGACCACAGAGAGGATGCCCCCCACCAGATCATCCCACAGATTTGCAGCTCCATCCTGCAGATTCCAAATTGTTCAGCTATGGGAAGAATTAAAAATAACAAAATAACACACTTGGAAAGACCACTTTAATTCAACCAACATTTATTAAACTCCTTCTGTGTATAAACCACTGGGTCCTGAAATGAGTTAGAAGTCACAGGCATTAGCTTGATTTGTGATTTGTGATGAATCTGTTTGTTATACAAAGTCCTTCATAAAATGGTCCCCTCCCACTGTTCCAGTTTTCTTATACTATACTCCTTCCCTCATACTATGAGTTATAATGACACTGTCCCCACTTTGCTTCTCTTAGTGCTAGACACTCCATATCCCAGTTCCTAGCATTTTCACAAGCTGCCCCCACCCCACCATGCCTGGAATTCTCTCTCTTTTCATCTCTGTCTCCTGGCTTCTTTACCTTTTTAGAAGACCCAGGCCAACTTGATTTGCCTCAATGCGCTGCTCTGTAAAATGGACTGGAAGGGGAAATGGCAAACCATTCCAGTATCTTTGCCAAGAGAAGCCCTGAAGTCATGAAGAGTTGGACGTAACTGAAGTGACTGAATAACAAAAACTTAGGTGCAATATACAGAGTAAATAAAAATTATTTAGAGAGGAGAAACTAGCAGCTATACAAATGAGAAAAGGTCTGTTGGAAGAAGAGGACTCTTTGATAGAGATTTTTAATGACAGAAGTTAGGAGGGAAGGTTTCACAGATATAGCAGATAGCTTTTGCAAAGGCAGAGATGAAAGATTATATGTGGAAGACTAAGTAGGCCAGTAGAAAAATTATAACTTGGCAAATTATTATTGTAGCAACCAATTATTGAATTAAGATTAAGTTTTCATTTTTTATTTAGGGACCAGCTTTTGTAGGTCAGTCTGCCAGTTTCTGAAGAAGGTGTGGCTGATAGAAAAGAGTACCCTAATCCTTGAGGAAATAGGCTTCTTGATCTTGGGCTGGACCCTATCCAACTAGGAGACGTTATTTTTTAAAGTGTAAATAGAATCTAATTCATTGACCTTAGGAAATATGCCCATGTCCTTGCAACCCTCCATTGGAGTCTAGAATGACTTAGTTCATGAAGAAAAAAACCAACTAGAGTGGTCTGGATGGAAATGGATTCCTCTGTCCAAATTGCTAGAGACACCAAAGGCTCCTAAGTCCTACCCTCATTAATAATTTTCCAAAAAGGATTTTCACCTATTAGAGGTACCCCCCTTTTCTAAAGTAAAGTATCCAGTGTTTCCATGGTTTAATCTTTGGTTATTGAGAAAAACACTGAACATCAATTTATTATTAGCCAGCTATTATTAGCTTTTTTTTTTGATTAGGCAAAAAAGACATTCTTTACCTCATTTCTTAAGTATTCTTAATCACTGAATTTGTACCACCTCAGACAAACTGAGATCTGTTGAAGACCTTAGCTTAAAAAGACCTAAATCATTTCCAGTTGTCCTGATCTATATTTGGCCACTGGGAAAGTGAGGTAGGTGACCTTGCCCAGCCTTCCCTCACTTAAATCCAATTTTTTTATATGTTATATAGCATCATCTTTCTTCTGTCGCGGTCTTCTTCAAGAACAAAGGACAAACAAAAACAACAAAATCCCACCTTCTTTGAGAAGCTTTTTCTAACTACCATCACACACACACATACACACACACACACATACACACACACACACACACACACACGCCCCTATGTATATACCTATAAATAAATTTCCCTTTATTATTTCCAACTTATCATATATAGACATACATATGTGTATATAGCCATATCTTTTTATAGATATCTTTCTACATATCTATATGGAGCTTGTAGGCACATATCTATATGTACAAGTTCCATATAGATATAGAGGGATGAATAGATAGGTAGATAGATAACATATAATTGTTTTCATTTGTGTCCCCACCTAGATCTGTGAGTACTTGAGAACCGGGATTGCCACTAGATTTTCTGGTACATATTAAGGACTAAATTAATATGTATTGACTTGATTTATCTACTCTGGACTCCAGTTTCCTCTTCTAAAAGAATTAGTGAGTTTGGCTAAATGATTTTGAATCAATCAATCAATCAATAAGCTTTTATTAAGCATCCTTTGTGTGTTATACACTATGCTAGGGGTAGAGAATCCTGTTCCATAAAAAAGCTCATTGTCAGACTGGAAGATAGGATGCATATATACAGGCATATACAGTGTAACATATATTCAAAACAGAAGGAAATCTTAATTGAGGAAGTGAAGGAAGAGGTAGCAAAGCACTGGATAGGATAAATAGAAAACAGAAAAGATCTCATTCTTTTTCAAGTGTCAAGAGACACTTGAATTGGGTCTTGAAATGAAATAGAAATTCCGAAAGTCAGAGGTAAGGATAAAACACATTCCACTGGGAGGGACAGCAAGCAGAATTTGTTGTGAGAGAAGCTTTGTATCATATTTGAGAAGCTTCAGAAACACTGATATGGCTGGACCCAGAATTGTAGAGAAGAGATAATATATAATGAAGGTGGAAAAGTGAGTTGAGTTCAGTTCATAAAGAGCACCAAGCTCAGTGATTTGTACATAGCACATGCCTAAGAAATATTTTTTAAATGAGTGAATGGTTCCTATGTTTTAGATGTCTCCCCAATGCCTGGACTCTTAATCCCATTTAGAGAATGTTAGGAACTTTAGCTATGACCTAGTCTAGTTTCCTTTTATAGGTTAAACCATTAAAAGGAAGTGACTTAGATTGTAGTTTATAGCCCAAAGTCACAATGCTAGTAAGAGTTGGGAGGAGAAACCACATACCCTAATCAGCAAAGTGTTCATCATTAATTTTGTGTCTTTGGGTCTCTGACTCTGCCGTGCCCTGGTTTCCTTTTTCTGAATCCTGTAATGAGGTCCCAGAATTCCCATTAAATTTGGTAAGTGGATATAAACTGGACCTTGGGCTTTTCATGACCCAAAACTTCAATATGAGTAATCAGCATGACATAACAGCCAAAAAACTAATTGGATTTTAGACTGCATTAGTAGAAGTATAATGTTCAAAATGAAAGATGTAATAATCCAGGCTTTTCTGTTCTGGTCTGAGTATAACTGTAATAGCGTGTTCAGTCCAGGGTGCCATATTTAAGGATTTTGGCATGTTGGAATCCTTCCAGAGGAAGGTATCCAAAAGGGCAGGGGACTTGAAACCTTGTCATGGTAAGATTGCTTAGGAATATTTAACTTAAAAAAGAAAAGATTTAGAATGGACTAATGATCTTCAGATTTTGAGGGAGTGCCATGTAAATTAGGAAAGTGACTTAAGTTGATTAGTCCTGGAAGGCCAAATTAGGATCAATAGAAGTTACAGAGAAGCATATTCCAGCTTGATATTAGAAAGAATTTCCTAACAATTCAAAATGACCAAAAGTGAAATGGGCTGCTCTTCACAGGTAATATGTTCATCATCACAAGAAGTATTCAGACAGAAAATGACTACTTGCCATAGAGTATTTCATCTATTTGCTAATGTGTCACATTTGTCCTTATGTTTGATGCACATGCATATATGGTATATTCCCCAATTAGATTATAAACTCTTGAGGGCAAAGTTTGTGTCTTGATTTGCTTTTCTTTACCCAGAATCTTGCACAGTACCCCATTATTTGTTGAATCATATTATTGACAGAATTCTCTAGGTGATAATAGAATGTAGAAGGACTATGAATTTTTGAATAACACTATGTTTTCCTTCATTTGACTGGAAGTTTCTTGAGGACAGGGACTATTCTTTCTTTGCATCTCCAGCATCTGGCACATAGTAGGCACTTAAATATTGACTGCTTAATAGAAAGCAAGTAAAAGACCCAAGCCTTTATTGTTCCCCTTCTATATTCACAGTGTATCTATTTGTTTCTTACCCTTTCTTCAAGAAACAAATCATAGTGATCAACTATGATAGCTCTTCTCAGCAATGCAGTGATCCAAGATAGTTCCAACAGACTAGGGATGGAAAATGCCATTCACATGCAGAGAGAGAACTTTGAAGATTGACTGTGGATACAAGTATGGTGTTTTCACCTTTTTTTGTTTGTTTGCATTTTCTTTATCATGTTTTTTCCCTTTTATTCTGGTTTTTCTTGTACATCGTGATAAATGTAGAAATATGTTAAAATTATTGTGTGTGTGTGTTGTGTGTGTGTATATATATATAATATATATATATATAATATATATATATCAGAGGGGGAAAAGGGAAGAGAAAGGAGAAAAAAATTGGAACACAAAATCTTACAAAAATGAATATTAACTGTGTGTGTGTGTGTGTGTGTGTGTGTGTGTGTGTGTGTAAAAATTAAAAAAAGAAAGAAAAAAATCTTAGGCACTATCTCCCTCACAGGGCTTTGGGAAACACCTGGTAAGACTTAAAGTGCTAGACAAACATAAGGTACTGTTACTGTCATTAACTCAATTCCCTTTTCCATAAAACTTTCCATAATCATTCAGCATTACAGCATGTTTTTTCTGAGCTAAATTGTCTGAACTATCCATCTGAATGTAGGAGACAGCTGAATGATTCAGAGGATAGAGTGCTGGGTGTGGAGTCAGAGAGAACTGAGTTCAAATCTAGTCACAAACACTTACTAGCAGAGTGACCTCAGTTAACTTCTGCCTGCCTCAGTGTTCTCAACTGTAAAATGGGGATAATAATAGAACTTGTCTCCCAAGGTCTTTGTGAAAATAAACTGAGATATCTATGCAGATGAATCTCAGAAGGTGATACTGGAGAAATAGCGTTGGGTATGGAGTCAGAAGTTCCAGTGATGTTCCTGATAGCAATTACTAGGTTGGGCAAGTTAAACTCCTTATGCCTCAGTTTCCTTGTATGTAAAATGACGGAGTTGAACTACTTGGTCTCCGAGGGTCCCTTCCAACTCCAGAGCTCTGGTTCTATGATTATCTCTCTCTTAAGCTCCAGACCAGCAGCCAAAATAGGTGAATGCAGCTGTTGTTTGGTAGACATCTTCACTTGGATGTCCTATACCTATTTCATCAGCAACATGCCCAAAATAGAATTGATGATCTTTTCCTTAAACACAGTCTTCTTTCAAATTTTCCTGTTTCTTTTTGTCACCTCCAATTCCCCTGCTACCTCCTGTCACCCAACTTTGAGACTTTGAAGTCATCCTCTACCCTTTCTCCCTAGTCCCCATATATGCAATCATGTATTGTCAGTTTCACAATCTTTCTTGTATCTGCCTCTTTTCTTCATTTACATGATGCACACTCTCATCCAGGACCTTGTCATTGTTCCCTGGACTTGCTAAATGTCCAGGCTCTTAAATGAATTCACCATAGGTTGAAAATTATCCATGTATTTATTTGAAAATAAAAAGCTTTAATTAAAAAAATAAATGAACTCACCTGTTCTGAACTCTTTCTTCTCTAATCCATCCTTCACAGGAATATCAAAATAACTTTCCTCAAGATTAGAAATCCTTCTATGGCTCCAGTGGCATGAAGGATAAATACCTCATCTTTGCATTAAATTCCTTCCTAGTCTGGGTCCATCCTACCTTCCCAGACTTATTTCACATTACCCCTCTTCATATGACCTGTATTTCAACGAAACTGGCTTCCATTTCCTATTTCTATGTTTTCCCGTTCCTCCAATTTTCTTATATTTCTTGTATTATCTTCACATTTCTTACTTCTTCTTAAAGGCAAAGACTGTGGGAGGAGGGGAAGTGTTGTTTTTGTTTGTCTCTCTGTACTTCCTTTCAGTACCTACCAGCTTTCTTTCACCTAGCAGGTGCTTAATCAATTCTTGTTGGATTAACAACATTGGAAGTGTGACATTAGGTAGAGTACCCACACAGATGAGATTCTGGTTCTTCTGAAGCAGTGAAATGTGGGAATGCCTTCTTTCCTCAATTAGCTTAGAAACCCCATAACAATTGGGGCCAATGAGATACTTTTTGTAACTAGATCTCTGTTGTTAATTAAAAATTCATTTGAATTTATTAAATATTAAGTGCTTACTATGTGTGAGGCACTGTGTGAAACACTGAGGAGACAAAAATAGGCAAAAGACAATAGTTGCCCTCCAAGAGCTCACAATCAAATGGGGGAGACAACAAAAGTATACAAAGCAAGCAATATACAGGTTCAACAGTAAAATATATGTGTGTGTGTGTGTGTGTGTGTGTGTGTGTGTGTGTGTGTACAGGCTATATATTGGATTATTTGCTATCTAGGGAAGGAGGAAGGGGAGGAGAGAGGAAGAAAAAATTGGAAAACAAGGTTTTGCAAGGGTGAATGTTGAAAATTATTTTTGCATGTATTTTGAAAAATAAAAAGCTATTATACACACACACACACACACACACACACACACACAGAAGTTAACAACTAGCAGAGGGAATGCACTGGAATGAAGGTGGGTTGGGGAAGGCTTCCTGTAGAAGGTGGGATATTAGTTGGGACTTAAAGGGAACCAAGAAGGACAGTAGCCAAGAGTACAGGAAGGAGAATGTACCAGACATAGGAGACAACCAGAGAAAATGCCTGAAGCCATGAAATGGAGTAGACAGAGGAACCTTTATGATAAGGGTCTGAACTAAGTCAGAGACCTTAGCATGGAAATGGGAATGAAAAAGAAGAGAAGATTGTGAGAGAGATTTAGGAAGGTGACTAGAATCTCATCCCTAAGGGGACAGGTTTTGCCAAGGGATTTTGTAAATTGAAAAAGCTGTTTCTTACATGGGCTGAATTTTTTTCCCTCTGGGGAATTACTGTCTGTGTAATGTATATCCCTGTAGCTATATTTAACCATTGGGGAATCTAAGTTCTTTGTTAACCATCTAACAATTCATTGAATTAACACTAAGTATAGCTGGGAAAGGGGAAGAAAGAAATGACCCATGTCCTCTTGCTAATGATTTCAAATGTTCGACCTTTGGCCCCACTGGGTTTAGACATTTAGCCCAAAGAAGTGGATTGATCACCTGGGGGAAAGGGACTGTTGTAGGGGTCTGACATATGCTTTGGTAATCTACCCTGTTCCTGAGAGAATTTTTTTTTTTTTGGAGATTTGAGCTATGGGTCCAAGCTTTGCTATCCTGGGACCCTAAATAGCTTCCAGTTCTCTTCAGATTACTTAGGTTTCTCTGGCAAAAAAAAAAAAAAAGAATCTTTTCTCCTCATGGATCATTAGAAGTAAAGCAAGACAAAATCCTAGAATATTCTTATATGTTTCTAATTTATTGGGATCATGAGTTACCAGTATATACCACAGACCAAATTGTTGGGTGATCCTGGGACCCACAACTGGACCCACATCATCATCATCATCATCATCATCAGTATTTATTGAGCATCCATTATATACTGAGTCCTGGGCAAGGTGGTATATCTGGAATGATAGAAAGTTGAAGGCGACAAGATCATTATCCTTGAGGTTCTCGATAACTTCTTTAGATAAAACTGTTAACACCGTGTGTGTCCAACCCATAGTGAGTGCTATAGATAATCTGTACTGGCACCTGCAATAAATTTCCAGAATACTTAGTTATTGTTGGTTTTTTTTTGTCTTGATAATGGCTTTTTATTTTCAAAATACATGCAAAGATAGTTTTCAACATTCACCTTGTGTTCCAAATTTTTCTTCTTCTCTTCCCCCCATATCCTATATCATAGGAGAGCCCAAATAGCAATTAATCCAATATAAGCTAAACATGTGCAATTCTTCTAAACACATTCCCACATTTATCATACTGCACAAGAAAAATCAGATAAAAAGGGGAAAAAGCAAGAAAAAAAAAAAACTAGCAAACAACTATTGTTGTTCTTGCCGGAAATAAGGTAGATATGTCCAAAGACATAGAACAGGAAACATAGGACCAGAGACCTAGAAATGATCCAGTCTAACTCTTTCATTTTAAGTCCAAGGAAACGGAGGCAGGTTACTTGCTCAATGTTACACAGGTAGCTATCAGAGGCAGAATTTGAACTAAGGCTCTCTCACTTTTGAGATTCTTTTCACTATCTGTTGGAGCCTCCTCTTTGTACCAAATTCCCCATGAATATACCAAATACCATGATCACGGGTAAATACATTTTACCAGGAAATTCTTCAGACTAATCTATAATTCCCTATGGGACTTCATAGAAGTCACTATTCCTGTATCTGCCTGTGACTAAGCTGATTTGGATAAAAGATTTGGTTTGTGCATTCGTTTTGGGTAAGCATCATAGAAATTTGGTGTGATCCTTCCAACTCAGAGATCCGTGTATCTTTCCTTATTCTTAGAGGCAATTGGTGATACAATAGGTAGAATGCTGAGCTCAGAGTTGGGTAATCTGAGATCATGGTCTCAGATTCTTATTATCTGTGGGACCTTGAGCAAATCACTTCATTATTGTTTGCCTCAATTTCCTCAATTGTAAAATGGGGATAATAATAGCACCTAACTTATTTGAGGAGCAATGAAATGATATTTAGAAAAAATCTTAGAACAGTGTGTCTAACACATAGTAGGCACTATCTAAATACTTATTCTTTTTTCTTCCCCTTTTTCAGCTTTTTCTCTTTTTTTCCCTACTCCTGTTCCCTTTCTTCTCTTCTTCTCATTTGCCTATTTTGAAAATATTTATGAAGTTCCTACAAGTTGGGAATAGCAAGAAGTATAAGACTATGTTCCTGGCCTAGGGAACTGACAGTTTACTTATTCTAAAACTACAGTTATCCCTTCCACGTCACAAGGGTTATGGGGTATGAGACCCCACAGACCATCCCCACTTTACAAAGTCCACATAAAAATTTTTTGGCCCTCTCTTCACTCTTCATACTATAAAAGAAGTCTGAATTATTATGGTAATAAAAGATAACATATTGAAATTATACAATACTAGACAAATATTTATGCATTTCTGAGTTTCTAAACTTTTTCTGTGTTCTCTATTGGCCTTCACACATTGTTTATTGTTTCTGTAAAAGTCTCAAAAAATTCATGTTTAATTTCTCATGCTAACCCATAATATATCAAAACAGCAATGGGGAGAATTGTGAAATAGAAGGGATTAACTGTAGTTTGATTTCAAATGAATGACAATGGTAATAAGTGCTCTTGTTGTTCTTGCTCAGTCATGTCTAAAGCTTCATTAGCCTGTCCACATATAACTGTCCACAGTGTTTTTCCTGGCAAGGATGCTGGAGTGCTTTACCATGCCCTTCTCCAGTGGCAGAGATTGACATGTCCAGGCTACCTAAGGCTGCATTTGAACTCAGATTTTCAGTCCTCCACCTGTACCACCAGCTCCACTGGTACATGTTCTGCTCTTATGACATTAGAATAGGGAGAGAGTTCACTGGGTTATAGTAGTTAGCAGTCTCTGTAAATGAGCCCTTGACTTTGATATTAGTTCTTAGTGCTGTCCTGTGAAGGGGCCGGTCAAGAAGCCAGCTGGAGTCAGGCTTAGGGTAAAAATAATCACAAAGGTCATGGTGGGCTGTGGAAGCCAGACAGCCCTTCATAAAGGAGGAGGCATTTGATAATCTGAGGAGGCCTATTCTATGCAAGAGGCACTGGGTTTATTCTGGGGCATGTTATAGGACCAATGGGGACTAACTGCAAGAGTCAGTGAATTAACTAACAGATTGTTGTGCATCTCTGACAATGAGGTCCACACTCCCTTTTGAGACTTCTTCTTCTGAGGCTCCTGGCTCTCAGTCCCATATTCTTTCCACTATGTCAAGTTGTCTCTAAAAACAAAACAAAACAAAGAAACAAAAAACCCCATAATTTCCCATAAATGGAATAAATGAACAATTAAAGTCCTTTTTTTAAAATAGTAATTTATGATTACAAAATGTTCTCAATTAACTTTTACAGCAGTCTGTAAGGATAGATTTTATTGTACAAGGATTATCATTCCCATTTTAGAGACAAGGAAAAGTAAGATCGGGGAAAGAAACTTTAATGATTTGCCCAAGTTTATATAATTATGAATGACTAAAATCTTAAGTTTTCTGATGCTAGATCTCTCTCTCTCTCTCTCTCTCCTCTCCCTCCCTCTCTCCCCCCTCTTCCCTTCCTTCTTCCTCCCTCTCCTCTCACTTACTCTCCCCATATGTCTGTCTCTCTTTGTCTCTCCTCTTTCTATTTCTGTCTCTGTCTCTGTATGTGTCTGTCTCTTTCTCTTCTCTGCTATGTCTGTCTCTCCTTTTTCTATTTCTCTTTGTCTCAATCTCCTTTTTCTCTCACTCTCTGTACATGTGTATATGTATATATGTGTGTGTATGTATTTTTTCCTGCTCCACCATTTATTTCTAAATACTAAAACTGAAGACCCAAAATTTCATGGATATCTAGGCATTGCAATAATGTCACCACATATCCTTTGCTATGGCTTACTGCCTGAGTTATGGAAGTCAGAAGGCAAGGGATTTGAGCTGGGTAACCTCAACGTACTTTAAATGCTTTCATTCAACATCATTCATTTGAGGAATGATGATCCATTTGATAATACTGGGGTCAAAACCTGTGGATTCCAGGAGTAAAGACATTGCCTCTTAAGCCTGAAATTTTATCTTCATCTGATCTGGGTTGATCCGGATTTTTATCACAGATCTGATGCTCTTGGTCATTTCCCACTGTACTTTTTGTTCAGTCCAATTAAGTGGTTGGTGTGAATGAATAAGTGAATGTGAATCATTTAATAAAGAATTAGTAGTGGACTGGATTTGGAGTAAGGGTGGATAGTCATAGATAAGTGACCTGGAACAAGTTATTGTTTCTATGTTTCAGTTCTTTTGTTTATAAAATGGAAAAGATTCTTCAGATGATCTCTTAGGCTCCTGCTCACTCTAACATTCTATAATTTAATAAGATTGTCATTTTTGTATTTCCTCTTGCCTATTACGCTAGAAGTGATAGGTCCTCTAGAAAGTCTGACTTTTTCCCCTCTGGCAGATGGAAAAAGCAGGACCTGATTCCCCAATTTCAAATTCTGCATTTCCTCCTTTTCCTCCTCCTCTTCCTCTTCCTCTACCCCAGTGGCACACACTTCTTCCTCTTCATCAGTTCCTAATTCTCTCCTGTTATTTTCCCCTAAGCTGGGTCAGTCTTTGGGGGAGGGAAAGGGCAGTAAACCCTGCTCTCAGATCTTTCATTCACACTGAGTTGCCAACAACTGGAAGCAAGTTAGCCCAGTTAAACTAAGGGGGATCAGGGTAGACATCTCAAACTTTCAGGGCCTTCAGTCTCTCATCTATAAAACAGGGATAGTAATATTTGCACTATGTACCTTACAATTTGGGGAGAAAAGCTTTGTAAACTGAAAAGTGCTATATAAAATTGAGTTATAATCAGTGTTATCAATCTTAGACAATTATAACCTCTTCCCTTCCAGATATATGTTCTTTTCAACAGAGATCAAATCCCCAAGTTAACTCTACAATTCAATTCAACAAACAATTCAGCCAACACTTACTAAGTCCACACCTGCAACTACTGAGTGATAAATAGGACTTTGTCTCAGACAACATAGTGAAAATTTAAGGGGGAACATGCATCCTCTGTGTGGCAAACAGTTTTTTCCCATGATCCCTTGGAAGTAATAAAACCATGACTGAGCCACCAATCCTACAGTTTCATCAGGTCCTGCCTTCTCCATCTGCTAAAGGGGAAAAAGTCAGACTTTGGGGAATTGTCACTTCCTCTTCCAGAGTCCATGTACCCATGATCTGACTTTCTGCTCTTCATTCACCTTCTTCCAACTGAATTTGGTACTAGCACAGTTTTAGCTTGTTACTACCTTGCAAAGACCTATTTTGTATAAGGTACTCTGTAGAACAAGAAGTCCCTTCAGGGGAAGCCATGGTAGAAATAGGAAAACTTCTTAGAATGTGTCATCAATCATGGTCCACCCTCCCTACTTATCTATGGACACTGGAGATATGTAGGATTTTTTAAAAAATGATTGTATTTCCCTGAAGGAACTTACAATCCTATTAGAAGAAAGCAATATGCTTCCAAATGGATGCTTCCAACAATAGATTTATAGCCTAAAGAAAATAGGAGAGGGAGGGCACTGGAGAGGTATGGGTAAGCTTCCAAGGAGATCTAACACTGGAGTTCACCCTTCAAGGATTCAGGGAAGTAGAGATAAATATATACAGAGCACTTCAGGCACGGGGAATACCTTGCTCTAATACTAAAAGGCAAGAGATAGAATACCCAATTCAAGGGATGACTAATAGTCCAGTTTATCTGGAAATGGTGTGATTTCTGGCATCAGCCAGAGGAGAAAAGAACTTTTGGAGTGGTGGGATTTAAAAGAAGTACGCTAATAAGTTATTTCACTAGGACATTATGACCTAATATAATTTCTCTCCTCCCACCTCAGTTTACAAGATACTGGAATTATCATATGGTTGCCCAGTGAAAGAAGGGATTGTAAAGTTCCATTAACTCTTGCATCTTCCTCACTCTTCCCCCCCATTCTCACAAATCATTTATATTTCCAGATTTCTAAACAGGAATTTGGAACATTCTTAGTTCAGCCATTCTGAACTTTATTACTTAACTGGAGCTCTGTTATACCTGCAGAATTCCATTTTAAGCTGCTCCATGTTAGGGAATTATAATTTTTCTCCAGGTCCACATTAAAGCCACATATCCTTAGATGAAATTAAGTTCCCTTCCTCAGGAGAATGTTTTTGAC
Source organism: Antechinus flavipes (assembly GCF_016432865.1). Lineage (NCBI taxonomy): Eukaryota > Metazoa > Chordata > Mammalia > Dasyuromorphia > Dasyuridae > Antechinus > Antechinus flavipes. The sequence goes on along the minus strand of NC_067398.1, from coordinate 365,016,428 downwards.
AAGGATCCAAAATAGTGAATGGAGTATTCTCATATGCTTCATTTGTGTTGTACTAAAAAAAAATATGGATTAAAAAATAAATTGGGTGAATATTTAAATGCCCTAGAGGCCCTAAAGAGGTCAAAGTAACAGTTGTCTTGGACACTATCCTCATCTTTAAACAGTTCATCCTAAAAATATGAGCCCCTGTAATAGTAGTAACAGCAATTATATGCTCAGGTTCTCTGACTGCAAATCCAGTAATAACAACAGCAATAATAATGATATTCATATAGTGTTTTAAAGTTTCCAAAGCACTTTGCTTTCTTAGTTTTGTATCATGTATATGTTGTATATCCCCAGTAAAACTTCTTAAATCCAAGTATTATGTTTTTAATGTTTTTTGCTTTGTCTTTGCATTTCCAGAACCAAATGCAATATATACATTGTTGCTACTGTCTGTAAGGAATATATCTACCCCTCCCAGCTGTGTGACCCTGGGCAAGTCACTTAACCCCAATTGCCTCAGGGGGAAAAAAAGGAATATATCTACCTAAAACCAATGGGAATAATTGGAATCGAAGATTCTCCTGTATTTGCTATGTATATAGGTGGATCCATCCTTTTAAAGCTTGAAAGTGGTCCTTTCACTGCTCTGTGTAGAGTGAGAAACAGACAAATTCTGGGAGACTTGGTTTTAAATGGATCTGTTAATGTTGTAGCTCTTATTGTCAGGACAAGCTGACTCATTAGATCAGACTTGATTTCCTCTTGCTATGTGCTCAGCATCAATGCGAGTTCTATGCTGAATGCAAAAGAAGAAGGAAAAAATACTGTGGCTACTGTCCAACAAACTGCCTCCCCTTTATAGGAATGAGGAGGCTGGGCAACACAATTCCTTTGCAGTTAAACTTTATAGGTAGGGACCTCCATGTTTATCTTCCTGACTTACCCCTTAGTCCCTCAACCCTAATTTTGTCCTTGCCCTTGTCTTGGGAACTCTGATATAATATGTAAACATAACTTGCAGCTTTTTTTCTTCCCTTTCCCCTTCCCTTTCCCCTTCCCTTTCCCCTTCCCTTTCCCCTTCCCTTTCCCCTTTTCTTTCCCCTTCCCTTTCCCCTTCCTTTTCCTCTTCCCTTCCCTTTCCTTTCCTTCCTTCTTTCTTTCTTTCTTTTTTTTCTTTTTACCAATCCAATACTGTTCTCCCTGTCACACCTCAGAAAAACCCTCTTGCTTCTGTTCCTAAAACTCTGGTCTGGGATCAAGCGATGAATATACTTAGAAGCCTGGGAATATACCATCTTTCTTTCCTCCAATACCAAACCCCATGTTATCCTTTTATCAATTTAATCTCCCCATTATCAATGTTATCTTATTAATTAATGTTATCAATTTAATCTCCATAAGCCATGGCCAATATTCCTAATTCTACCTAGATAATGACTAAAGTCCCTACCTCCTCTAGAATGCTGCAACTAGCATAGAGCTTCTTTTTAATATACCTACACATATAGTCACATTCACACATGCACACACACATAAACATATGTTCCTACAATAACTTTGTGCTATTATCATTATTCCCATTTTACAGATGAGGAAACCGGGACAGGCAGATTCTATGATTAGCTCAAGATCATGTATCTAGTGAGGCAGGAGTCAAACACAGGTTTTCCAAACTTCACTATCTAGCTCTCCATCTTCTTAGCAAGCTACCCCTTGTAGCAAACTTTAGAAAAAGAAACAAGAAAGCAGCTAAAAAACCCAATAATGATCAACATATTCTATCACCCATAGCTAATGGTATATACAATAAAATAGAGTGCTAGGCTTGGAGTCAGAAGACAAGTTTGATTTCTGGACAAATCACTTCACCTTTTCCTGCCTTAATTTCCCCATCTGTAAAATAAGGATAATTATAATACTCTCTTCATAAGGTTGACTCATAAGAATCAAATTTAAAAACATGTAAAGGTACTTTGCAAATCTTAAAACACTACATAAATGTTAACTGTTATTATTATTCCATATCCATAATCCTCCTAACCTCTGCAAATAAGAAAAGGAGACACACTTGAACAGATAATATTTAGCTGGCAGTTTTCATGAGGAGAGTAAAATAGTTTTCCCCAAAGTTAGATTATAGCTAGAGAAGAGTATTGTGACATTTTTATCATCAGGTTAGATACAAATAAATTCCAAGTTACTGAATATTAAGTAGCCTATGATCAAAAAGCTACTAGATGCTTTCAGTTTCTTCAAGTCATATGACTTAGTTTGCTAAGTATTGAAATGCCTACTTAGTGTAGTGAATTGATCTGCATGTGTGTGTGTCTATTTCTGCTTATAATTTTGAGTATGTACTTTTATTGACTTTAGTGTTCCTGTCATATCATTTTAGCCCAGGGATTCTTAACTTGGATCTCAATAACTTGTTTTTTAAAACATTTGGATGATTCTATTTTAATATAATTAATTTTCCTTACAATCTTATTTATTTTGTTTCATGCATTTAAAAACTTGATCTTGAGAGAGGTTCAAAGATTTCACTAGACTGCCAAAGGGGTCCATGACTCACAAAAAAGGTTAGGAATTTCTGTCTTAAAGCATTTATGTCATCAAATATTTAATAGCCTTTGGCCAATCTGGTGATAAGGGCATCTTGATGATACAATGGAATCCTGAGCCTGGAATTAGGAAGACTCATCTTCCTGAGTTCAAATGTAGCCTCAGACTCTTACCTGCTGTGTGACTCTGGGCACGTCACTTAACCCTATTTTCCTTAGTTTCTTTATCTGTAAAATGAATTGGAGAAGGAAATGGTAAAGCACTTCAGTTTCTCTGCTAAGAAAATGGGGTCATGAAAAGTCAGACATGATTGAAAAATGACTGAACAACAGTAACAATCTAGTGATGATCTACTTTAAACTTAACAAGACTGGTCTTCAGAAAAAAAACACGGAGTGCCATTACTGGGCCTTCATTTGGATCTTTTTTCGGTTTGGCAGGACCCATCAGACAGTGGCCTAGACATTGGTAGTCCAAGGTCATTTGCTATGCTATCTCATCAATAAAGTAAGACTTTTGTAGAGAGTTTGTGCATATTCTTGGGATGATAGATGCTGAGCTGAAAGAGATCTTATAAGTTATTTAGACTTGATCCCCTCATTTTATAGAAGATGAAACTGAGGCCTTGAGAAGTACTTACCCTAGATCTCACCAGTAGGTCATGAGAGCGCTTGGATTTGAACTCAAATTTGTGACTATCCAACCACTCCTTCCATTAAAACATGATGACAACCTCTTTTGATATTTTATATACTTGTTATTTCATTCAGCCAACCAAAAAAGCATTTCTTACATTCCTATTTATGCACCAGGTACCATGCTTGATGCTGGGGATAGTGAGACACTCCTTGTCCTCAAGGAGACAACAGATTATAAGGGTAGATTGGAGTGAGAGGAGGTCTGGGAGATGAGGAAATACAGGATTTATGCAAAATAAATATGCAATTATTTGGAATGGGACTAACAAGTAGGGGAATCAAGAAAAATCTTTTGATGGAACTGGCTCTTGAGCTAGGTGAAGTTAGAAGGATGCTAAAGTTTAAAGAGGTGACAATAAAGAAGGACAGAATTCCAGACATTTCAAAGGACTATAAAACTGTGCATGTTCTTTGATCCAGCAATACTATTACTGGATTTGTTTCCTAAAGAGATCAAAATAAAAGGAAAGAGATCCATGTAAAAAATATTTGTAGTAACTTTTTGCAGTGGCAAAGAGCTGGGAATTGAGGGAATACCCATTAATTGGAGAATGGCTCAACAAATTCTGATACATGGTTGTGATGGAATTCTGTTGTGCTGTAAGAAATGATGAGTGGGATGATTTCAGAAAAACTGGGAAGATTTATTGAACTGATGCAAAGTGACATTGGTCAGAACTAGGAGATTGCTGTACACAATAACAATATTGTAATGATAATCAACTATGAAACAATTAGCTATTCTGATCTATATAATGATTCAAAACAATTCCTAAGGACTCGTGAAGGAAAATACTATCTATTTCCAAAAGACAATATAAGTAATGAACTCTTGAATGCAGATTGAAGCATATTTTGTCAGTTTATTTTTGTTTTGTAAAATTCCTTACTTGGCAATATATTTCGTGTTACTTCACAGGTATAATGGATGTTATATTGCTTGCCTTCTCAGTGGGGAAAGGAAGATCTAGAAGGGAGGGAGAGAATTTGGGATTCAAAATACTAAAAAAATAATGATTTTTTTATTAGAAGAAGTATTATATAAAAATACTATATAAAAAAGGAATATTCCCGAGTATTTCCCTGCAAAGACACAGAGAAGGAAGACAGAATGTCTTGTATGGTGAACAGTGTGTTTGTTGGGTTAGAGCATTTAGTGCCTGAGAAAAAGTCATGTGTAATAAGTCTAAAAAGGCAAGCTAGAACCAAATTGTGAAGGACTTTAAATGCCAAACAGAGGACTTTAATTTTAATCCTAAAGGCAGTAGAGAACCATTGAAGCTTCTTAGGGAAAGGAATGACATGGGTAGGTCTGCACTTTAGGAATATCAATTTAGCAATTATATGGAAGATGGAGAGGAGAAAGAGAAATCTGGATGCAGGGAGACCAATTATGAGACTTTTGCAGAATTGCTGGCAAGTTTGTGATGAGAGCCTGGACCAGGCACAGAATTATAACTTGCATGATAGCATGGACCAGAATAATAAACTAAATTCAGACTTTCATTTTGACACTATGTACTTCAATATTTTAATCATAATAATACTAATGGAAAGATGAATGTTGTGAACTAAGATTCATCAATAAATCAGTGGACCCATGAATTTTATAATACAATTTTAATCAAATATATGTATACATAATATACATCTATGTATACACATTACACACACACACACACACAGCATAGTAGTGGTCTTGAATATACATATGAAAATATATGGGAGACACTGGCAAAGGACTAGTTGCATAGCATCATATGCCCACATAAGAGAAGGCATTGTCTTCTATAAGCAAAAAGTAGTTCAAATGAAAAGGAAGATGTACAAATTTAGAGAGAATTCTTTGTGTCCAAGCTCATACTAGTCTGATCATCCACAATCAGTCACACTATACCTTGACTCTAATGTAGTGCAAGAACAAAGGCCAAGTCATAAGTCCATACAAAATAAATACATGGTTATTTGTGGGGTGGGGATGGGCGGGATGGAGAGGCCCTCACAGCTGGAAGAGTTCAGGAAATGCCACATGTGGGATATGTCCCTTGAACTGACCTTCAAAGGAAACATTCTAAGGATTCTAAGATTTAGAGATCAGGACAGCCAGTGCAAAGACATGGAAGATGAGAGATGAAGTGCTACGTGTAGAGTGAGTTTGGCCAGATCAAAGAATGCATTGAAGAGGAGTGGAAAATAGAAGCTGGAGTCAGCTTGTGAGGGCCTTAAACTGCCAAACCGAGGAATTTGTATTTGATCCTAGGGATAACGACAAATTCAACAACTTGAGTTTATTGAGCAAGGGAATAACAGGGTCAGACCTGAGCTTCAGGAATATCCCTTTGGCAGCTCTGAAGAGTTTGGACTGGAAAAGAATGAGGAAAAGAAACTATTGTAATAGTCCAGGGGAGGGCCTGAAGTGGGATGGTGGCTTCATGAGTGCAAAGAAGGGAACACAGGAGGTAGACAGATATTGTGGAGATGGAGCAGACAAGCTTTGAAAATGGATTGGATATGTGGATCTGTCGGACCCCAGTGTGGATGGTTGTATGGTTGGAAAAAAGTCATTGTTTTGTGGCTAACCTTCTGGGAAGATGAATCTCTTAGCACTTAGCTAAATTGATCCTCAGACAGCAAACATGCAATAAGACCCAGACCTTTAATCAAAGCTTTTCCAGCTGGTTAGATCCCATCACCTCCACATGCTATAATGAAGACTTGAAACAGAAAGAGAAGGACTTTAATAGTGATCAGTTTGTGAGTGGTAAAAGGAATGATGCAAAGAGAGGGAAAGGGGTAAGGTAAGTGACAGCAAGAAAGATGGAGCCATGAAGAGTAGATAGAGAGCTGGACTTTCCAGTCTGGGAACCTGGGTATAAATCCTGTTATAGATACTTACAAACTATGATACTATGGGCAAGTCATCTTAAGTCTGTTCTCTCATCTGTAAAGTGTGAAGAGTAATATTTTGTATCATCTACCTCACAGAATTTTTATGAAGAAAAATTTTTGAATCTTAAAATGCTATATGAATGTTATTATTTTTATAAGGTACAAATAACAAATTATGTCATCTTGAAGGGAGTGGACTTAATCCTTGACTCAATTTGGGCTTCCTGCATATTATGGGTCCAGAGTGTCTGGAAAATATGGTAACTCAAGAAGATGTGTTGACTCCAGGGCAACAATAATTTCATATAATATGTATTTTATATATTTAATTATATATTATATACATTATTATATATTTATTTATTACATATTTAATTACATTATAAATAACATTTAATTTCATTGTATATATTATATAGATTTTATATATACGTGTGTACACACACACACACACACACACACACACACAGAGGATGGCACCTTGAATAAGGTTCCTGGACCTACTTTCAAATCCACCTTCAGATACTCGGTACCTATATGACCTTGAGCAAGTTATTTAGCTGTTTACTTCCATTTTCTTATTTATAAAATGAGCTGGAGAAGGAAATGGCAAAGCACTCCCAGTATCTTTGCTAAGAAAACCCAAATGGGGTCAAAAAAAAGTCAAACACAATTGAATATGACTAAACAACAAAAATGTGTGTGTGTGTGTGTGTGTATTAATAGCCAGTACAAACATAAGATGCTTCATTAATTTATTAATTTGCCCACTTAGCACCTATTTTGCATAGTAGTACATTGTGCAAGGTAATATTTTGCAAATTGTGAACCAAAGGAAATGTGTTTTCTTCCTTCCTATACTAAACTTACTACCCCTTTTGACCACTTCTTCCATTATTCAAAATCCACCTTCCTTTCCCCAGGAACCCAATGTCCTACCTGGTTTTCAAGAAAGAATAAACAAATATTTACATTCACACTAAGGTACACATAATTAATGACTGATTGAAGTACTCCTTCGCTAGAGTAGGAGACAAAAAACATTATAAAGTTCAGCAAAGGATTCATTTTCTACTTCCAGAAATCAGCAAGAATATTCAGGTAATATTTACCCTGAAATCTCACTGTGTTAGGAGCTACTTATTTTACCTATTTAGACAGTACAGCCAGATACAAGAAATAATGCCTACAGTTGGGAATATCATATCTGTCCCTTATTCCTTATGGTCAATCTAGGGTATATGTGTACAGTCTCATGATATTTACTTTAATATCTAATCGGACAGTTGTGTGCTTACCCAAGCAGATGTATATAATTTGTTTTCTTACATTGGGCTTGGCCCAAAATATATGTATGGATCCCTTTGAAAATTACTTTTATTGGTAAGTTTTCCTGACACATCTCTATGATTAAGTGATCACAATTGACAAATACCAGGAATCAGATACTGACCTTAGTGTAAAAGGGATCATAATCATATCATATTATCTTGCTAACATTTCCTGAATTCCAGAGCCAATGGCTGACAGCTTTCTAGTGATTTTTGAAAACTGCAGCTGACGGTGTCTTCAAAGAATGGAAGAGAAACTCTTTCCTTATTTTGTTTGAGAATGGGTAATGGTTGGAATAAGCCACAGGAGGTCAAACAGACAGGTGGCCAGGGGGGGCTTGCTAAAGCAGGCCTGGGAAAAATCCTGCTACCTGCTGGTTTAGTTGGAGGCCCTTATCTCTAATGGGGCTTGAGTGGAACTGAAAGTGAGGATAAGGGACCATATCAGAGCAATCTTAACATAGAGCCACCTGATAGAGGGTCTATGGGGGATGCTTCATTACTGTCTACTTGACCTTTGGCCCTTTCGACTTTTAGCCCATCATTTCTGAGAAGCTGAAGCTACCCAAAAAAAAAAAAAAAAAAAAAAGACATTTGTTTCCCTCTTTGGACACACCTGTCTTGAGTTCCCACCAACAGCTGCTTGTATGCTAAGGGAAACAATTAATGCCAAGAGCTCACATCTTCAACACAGCATACACTCTCTCTTTCTCTCTCTCTTTCCATCTCTTTTTGTCACTCCTGGTGCTAATGATGACCTATATTCTCCACCATAATGATTATCTTAAAAGTCTTTCTGCTTTGAAGAGAGTGTTTGAGTCTTGAGTGTCTGCATTGTGAAATAATATAATATGGAGAAATCTATTACCTTAGAATTCTTCTCTGTATTTTTTTAGAGATAGTGCTGTAAATTAAACTGCTTGAGTTGGCTTTGTGGGTGTTTTTTGTGGTGGTTTTTTTTTTTTTTTTTTGCATACACAGCAAGGATAACTACACCTCAGATTTATGAGCATTGTGAACAGGTTGCTATAGCAACCACTCTAGCTGCTCTACACCAAATAACCTTGTCATGTGAGCGTTTATCACAAGAACATCAAGGACTGGATTGCACTGTATGGCTCTTTGGCTAAACAGCAGGATTTTTTCTGAATAATAATTGGTCGTGGCCTTTTATTCCACCAGTCAAAGTTAATCAACCTCAGAATCCGAAATTAACCATAGCGCCAACGTGCCTGAAAGTACATTCATTCAGGAATTCCTTCTTTAGAGAAGAAAACTTTGCAGTGATCTTTGCTCTTTTGGTTCATTATTGCCATCCTTATTACTACTAATTTTTTTATAGCACATTTCAGGGACAGGCTAAAACACAACGATTCAAATTTTTGGAATGCACATGGAACCTATTACCACGTCATAAATGAAGTGTGCATTTTTAACTAGCAAATCATCTGTGAGAAATAAAGATATTTTTAAACTCTGCTAAAATCAGATACCATATGCTACTTTACCATCATATACCTATATATGTGTATGTGTATGAATGCATATGTAGGAAATATATGCATTCATAAGAATACACACATACATATATCTCTGTGTATATATACATACTATACACATTTCCATGTTTCCCTCCTCTTCCAGGATAACCTTTACTGTGAATGTAGTCATTTAGCTACATTTTATGAGTTTAAGCTCTTCTCCATGAGCTCTGGTTTTAGCACAAACCCAGAAATTCCAATATGCTTCTGATTTATCATTTCAGAGGAGAAGATTAGTGATGTGTAAGGGACTGGTGAGGGACTGTCTCAGTGCCTACACACACATGTGAAACTTCCAAGATAGTCTACAGATGGGTAATAATTACATCAGGGGAATAAAGCCAGCTCTTTATCAGAGATTTGCAATTATTTTTAGATGTAATAGAGGATAGGTTAAAAAAGTGAGATTTGTGCTTGTTCATTAATGGGAAGGTTTTCTGGTAAAAGGATTCTTTTTGAAATAGCACTGCTGATCATGTTTGTCTTTGTCATCTGCTCTCTTACCTTTCTTTAAAAAAATTCCTGATTTGGAAAAGGGTTTTTCTTCTATATACATTCACCCTTTATGGCTAATAAATACATATTAGAAAAGGCAGTATGATAGAGTGGAGGGAAAGCTGGTCACATAAACACATATGAGCTCTGGATAAGTTCCAGTTTCTCAGGGCAATGGGCATCTAAGACTGTAAGTAGCAAAGAAGATTCCCACTTGCATTGATAGAGGGATTTCCTTGTCTAAAACTTCCCTGTACAATGAAATCACATTTTTTTGTGATATTATTAAATGCTATGGATGATGCAAAGATAAATAGAGCAAGGTCTCTATTATTTATAGTACAGTAGGGTACATAAAACATGTCTCCTGTGTTATAGGGGATAATGGTCATGTAAGTGCAGTATTTCAAGCCAAGGGCTGTTTAGAGGTAGGCAAAATGACTTCATTTTAAGGGTGGCATTCATAAAAGAAGTGACATTTTATTTGGCCTAAAATAATACTATGTTTTTATTTTCTTTCTCACTTTTTTTTCCTTTTTGATCTAGTTTTCCTTTTGCAGCATGATATTTGTAGAAATATACATATATGTGTATGTGTATGAATGCATATATATATATATATATATATTATACAAGTTTAATATATATTGGATTGCTTGCTGTCTACAGGAGGGGGGGGATTTGGAACACACGATTCTATAAGCATATATTTTGAAAATAAAAAGCTATTATTAAAAAAAAACATTAAAAAGTACTTATTCCCCTTAAAATAAAAATAAAATGATTTGATAATCATTTGATTATTTGATAAGTAAAGATGAGATAGAGAGAGGGAATTCCAAGGAAAATATACAGTATGAGAAAAGACATGAAGGCAGCAAAGAACAAGATGTGTTCGTAGAAGAGAAGAGTAGGTCCGTAGGATTAGAATTTAAAATTCAGTCAATTCTATTCAATTACGTAAAAATGCTTTAACCAAAATGTGAGACATATCTAGGTTCCAGTGACACAAAGATACAAAAAAATAGCTACTTCCCTTCTGGATTTTATATTTCATTGGGAGTTAACAAATATTTCTAGTGTATATATGTGTATGTATTTATATATATACACATATACATGTGCTTGTGTTACATGTAGGCATGTGCTTATATGTATATTGCATGTGTGCATAGAATATCTATATATGTATCTCTGTGTATATGTATATACAATCCATAAGTACATATATGGATATGTGTATTTAAAATCAGCCAGAGTCAGGAACTAAGGTTAAGGGAAAAATCTTCAGTCTTTATTGAAGTAAAGAGGTGAAAAAAGATTGCGATAGCAATATGGGCAAGAAGGATTGTGATAGTAATATGGGCAGCTGCGACAGGAAGCCAGCTAGCAGAGAGAGAGATCTGAGCTCTCCTCCCCTTCCTTTTTCACTCCCCTGCCTCCACCCACCAAAATCGTCATTTCCTATACAACACATAAGGACTTGCACAAAGAGTGGGTGGGGGCCATTCTTTCTCCAAGCTTATATATTAATAGAGTATGGTCCAATTACTATTTAGCCTCATGTGCTTGGGACCTCAGTGCATCAACTCAAGCCTCAGTCCATTACAGATATGTATATAATATGAAGAAAAGTTGTAAAGATAAGTTCATGTCATATTATCATGAGCCTCCAACGCAAAGCTGAGAAGTTTGTACAACAGAAAGCAATTGAAGCTTGAGTAAGATAGTGATATCATCAGGAATTTTATTATGCTTAAGAGTCAGAGGAGCATATAATTAAATGCCCATTTATATGACATAAGTACTTAAATGCAGTAGGAATCCAGAGAAGAGAGAAATCAATGAAAATAAGAATACTACATGGAAGACTTCTTACAAACATTGAGACTAGAAGAAGAGGTGGTGCTTAGACAGGCAAAGGACAGAGTAGCTGGCATTTCAGTCAGAATGAATAGGACAGTGTGCCTGAAGGCAAGAAGACATAAATGCATATGGCATGTTCATGGATCTGTAAGTTGACCACAGTGACTAGAAGTGAAGAATATTTCAAAAGGAGATCAAAAATTGAACAGGATCAGATTTTTAATAGTCTTGAAAAAGAAATTTAGATTTTCTATTGTAATGAATAGGTTGGTTTTATACTTTTTTATCAGAAGAATAACATGAGGAAAGTAGAATTTAATGAAGATGAATATGGCAGCAGTGAATGGATTGCAGGAAGAAATGTCAGAGTTTGGCTATGAGGGTCTCATATCAATATAATCCTAAGGGAAGGCTAGGATTTTTGGGATGGCAGTGAGAATGGACAGGAGGTGATAAATATATGAGAAACTATCCCCTGCTATCCTCCCTAAAGGACAGGACTTCCTGAGTGGCTGAAACAGGAGAGTTATAATGTGGATTTTGATCCTTAGAGGGGGACAATCAACAAAAATGTAAGTGCTTACTATTTGCTGGGCACTGGCATGGAAATTGGGTGTGAGTTCTAGTTAAGAGAGATTTTTGACATGCTGATTTTGAAGTTAAACCATGTTATCATATGAACCATATCTTTATCTTTTCTGAAAAAGATAAAATTCTTTCTTAAAATGCAACTAGATTTTATGTCCCTAATCAATAGTCTATCAAAACAAAAGTTAGTGAAATTAACCTGAAGTATGTGCTCTTGGTGAATCCATGCTGGATCTAAGTGATCACTTCTTCTCTTTCTAAATGTTAACAAACCATTCCTTTAATTTTTTAGGGACCAAAATCAAGAGCATTAATATATGGAGGAAATATCTTACCCTCTTCTTAGGTTTCTCACTTTTTAGGGCTACATGTAGACATGTGGTGACAAACATTATTACAATAATTTTCCATTTTTATCAGATTTTTGCTACTTGTTATTTAGTTACAGCTTACCTCTCTCTTTTTCTGCTTGTCTCTTGAAATCTCCTTCCTCTCTCAATTTTCCTCAAATTTCATCTCTCCTAAGTAAAGAAGACCTTTCATTAAGTTCAGAGTTCCAGCTTGTCACATATCATTTAAAAATCTTTGTGTTCCCATCAGGGAAAATAGCAACTGATAGTACTTTCATCTTCCCCGTTCAAGATTCAGTTCAGAAAAACAAATGAAGGTTTCAAAAACCTCATTATTTATTTCTGATACAGGCTTGGGATGGCTTTCTGTATTATCCTTACAAAGAGCCAGACTTCCCACAATGCCATAACGTTTTATGAGCTGTTTTATTATCCAGGCATTGTATTATCATATCCTTCTAAAAAGTGGTTATTTGAATTGTTAGAGAACCATAATTGAAAGACAGTGTAAACTATTTGATGGTTAGTTAATAATTCTATCCTTAGAACCTTTTGCTCTAAAGTTCTTTGGTTGAGAAAGTGGTTTCTGGGATGTTGCGTACAAGATAAACTCACCCATAAACTTACAAATTGTTTGCTTGATATAAATTGGGATAGCTTAAAATGGCCCTACAGATCATCTAGTTCAAATCTCCAGCCCCCATTTAACAGATTAATAAACTAAGTTCCAGAGAGAAGTGACTTATCCATTCTATTTAACATAATATGAATTTAATTCATTTTTCTTGAATTGAAATACCCTTTGTCATGTAACTGGTTAGTGTCAAGGCATCAGATGAAATGGAGACCTAGATTCTAGTGCTTTTAAAACAACAGAAATGTGACAATTGGTAGGAAACTAGATAAACATCTAAATTACAGTCTCAAGTATAGTCTGAAATGCACAAAGATATATGATGTTTCTAACATAGTATTTTTTTGATGAAAAAAAAAATGAGCTGAAGTACTGGTAATTGGTAGATATTCATCTCATTCCCCTATGTCTCTACTCAAATGCCACATTTTTTATTTGATTTGTCAAGATTTATCGTCTCACCCAAAATTTATCAACTTAATGGGAATGTCTCTCTTTTCTTCTTTTCTCTCTTGTCCACTTTCACCATCTGTGTTTTCTGGGTTCCAGGAGGAACAGTGGATAGAAAAGTAGGCATGGAATTAGGAAGACTCATATTCCTGAGTTCAAATTCAGCCCCAGATTATTTACTACCTGTGTGACTCTGGTTAAGTCACCTAACCCGGCTTGTCTCAGTTTCCTCATCCATAAAATGAGCTGGAGAAGGAAATGGCAAATTACTATAGTACCTTTGACAAGAAAACCCCAAATGGGTCACAAAAAGTCACAACTGAATTTACTGAGCAACAACAATAAAAAGGTACCAGGTGCTATGTTAAGTATTGAGATTATCCCTCCCCACCCCACCCCACCCCGAAAAAAAAAGAAAAAGGAAAGAAAAGACAGTTCCTGTTCTCAATGAGTTCTTAGCCTAATAAGAGAGATTTCATGCAAACACATTTGTACAAACAGGATAAATTGGAAATAATTAACAGATGGAAAGTACTAGTTTTAAGGATTGACAAAGGTTTCTCATAAAAGATCAGATTTTAGCTGGGACTTGAAAGAATTCGTGGAAACCCAAAGGCATTAATGAGAAAGGAGAAAATTCCAGTCCTAGGGGATAGAGAAAATACCAATAATTCCTTTCCTCTCTCCTCTTTTTGAGAATGGAGCAATATCTGAACATGTCTCAAGGCAGCAGTGAAGAAGCTTGTAGACCTGGGTCCAAAATCTGCTTTTACTGGTAACTTACTTTGTGACTTTGAGATAGTAATTCCCCCCCATACCCTGGTACTTCCATTTCCATTTTATCAAAAATAAAAAAAAATTAATTAAATTATCTTTAAGATTACCCAGGCAGTATCAACTGAGTTGACTGGATTGAGACATTAAAAACTAGTGATGTCTTTCTTTTTTTCCAATGTTCTTCAGAGAGGCTTAAATAACAATGTTTCTACAAGGTCATCTTCACAATGTTTCTACTGGGCTGTTACAAGATAGACACTTAAAATATCCATTTTTCAAATGAGAAAACTGAGACTTACCTGAAATTAAATGATGTTCTTAAATTCATTTAATGAGTCAATGGAAGATCAGTAATTAGCACCCCAAACTGGGCTCTTGATCTAGTGTTTTATCACTTATACTATGTTCTACTAGTCTGCTCCCCTTTTTAAAAAAGAACTTTTTGCTATTCAAGTGCATTCACAATTGATCATCCCTGTGGAATAAGAAGGTCTAGAACTATTTTATGGCACAGGTAAGGAAAATGAGACCTGAGAATTACATTACTTTCTCAGTGTCACACAGATAATAATGACAGATTGAAATAGAACTCAGATATCTTGGTCCAGTTCTCAGTGGGGATCTTCATAGATAAGAAACTGAGTAAAATCTTTAAAATGGAGAAATCATGCAATGAGGTGATGTTTCCTTTCTCTCATCTCACAAAGCATTCTGTTTTTTGTTTTGTTTTGATTACAAAAAAAAAAAAAAAACCAACATGGTTATTTATGTATGTATTTGTGTATTCTATTATATTGTAAACTCTGTGAGGGTGAAGATTACAAAGTCTCTACCTTCATAATTTCTGTTGGTCTGCATAGGGCTCTATATACTACAGAAACTTAACATATGATTGTTGAATCCCATGAAGTGGTGAAAATTGATCAATGCAATGGTAATGTCCAATTTCTCATAATGAAAGGGGAGGGAATAAGTATGTATTAAGCACTGTGTTGAGGGTTTTACAAATATTCTCTCCTGCACACAATCTTTTTCTCAGGAAATACTATAACAGTGTTATTTTAATGTATTTTTTTTCTTGAACGGTATTCAGCCACCTATACCATACATAATTTTTCATAGTATGACAAAGGATAAGGGATAATGGAGAGATGGGAGTCAGTGTGTAAATTGAAAAGAGCTCTGCATTTAGAGTCCAATTTTGGATAAGATTTTGTAGAATGGATTTTTCCCAATCCAACCATCTGCAACTTGTGTGATCTTGGATAAGTTTATCTTGCTTTCATCTTCTAAAAATTGAGGAAAATGGTCTAGATAAGGAATTTTTGAACTGAGATCTGTGAACTAGTTTTAAAAGTATATTTTTATTTTAATATTATCAGTTTCCTTTGAAATCCTAGATATTTCATTTTGTGCATTTAAAAATGTTCTGAAAACAGGTTAATAGGCTTCACCAGACAGTCACAGGGGTTCAAGACACAAATGGGTTTTAGGGGCCTTAACCTAATGATCTCTAAAGTTTCTTTCAGTTCTAAAATCTTATGATCTACTATGTTGATCATAAATTTACGAATTGTATGACTTTTCATCATCATGTAACCTTTCCTAGCCTTAATTTCTTCACCTGTAAAATAAATATTCATACTTAAACTTTGTATCTGACCTTGTTGCTTTGAAAAAAGCTCTATACCTGGGCTACAGAAAGTCCAAGGCTTGGAGGTGATTTCCTTTGGGGGCCTTTCAATGTCTTTTCCCTTTCTCCCTAGACTATAACCCTTTTCCATGTTTTTTTTTTAAAGAATCTGTCACTGAGCACTATAGTGAGTTATCAATTCTGAATGGGAACTAAACCTCATTCTCCATTAGTTATTATTCATCTAACAG
This sequence comes from Antechinus flavipes, assembly GCF_016432865.1. Classification (NCBI taxonomy): domain Eukaryota; kingdom Metazoa; phylum Chordata; class Mammalia; order Dasyuromorphia; family Dasyuridae; genus Antechinus; species Antechinus flavipes. The sequence goes on along the minus strand of NC_067398.1, from coordinate 365,000,375 downwards.
ATTTTTCCAACCCATCCCATAGCCTGGAATCTCTTTTCAAGCTGAGTCCTGGGTGCTCAAGGATTCACCCCTTCCTTCTTTGGTTTCTGGGAGTAGGATGAAAAAAGTCTTCTCCTTCTTACTCACTGGCTGCTTCATCCCTCTTCAGGACTCACAAGTGACATTCCAGGTCCTGTATTAGACATATGGTATAAATGGAACTCCCTCCAACTTCAAGCATAATTGATTTATATTTTAAAAGGTCCTGGCAGTTTCATCTTAAGAAAACCTCTGCTTCTGAGTAAGGGGCTCTTTTTTACACACACACACACACACACACACACACACACACACATATGTGTGTATGTGTGTGTATAATGTATACATTTATATTTATGGATACATATGTGTATATATACACACTATGTAGACATTTATGTATGTATATATTTACTTATGAATACATATATGTGTACTTATATATACATATCTGTATATGTGCGTATTGTATATTTATAGTATTTATGGGTGTGTGTATATATAGGTATATGCATATACATTGTATTTGTGTATATATTTATCTGTATGTTTATATGTATATGCATGTATATTTATTTATCTATATGCATATGTGTTTATTATTTTGATGTTAATAAATTGAAATTTGTCCCTCCCCCAAATTGAACTTCTCATCCCAGACCCACGTACAGATCCTGAGCTGAGCAGCCAGGGTGGAGCACAGCCACAGCAGTGGGTGTTCACAGCCAAAGCTGCCTCAGACCCCTCAGAGAGTCTGGGCGAGGAAGCCTCCTGTTGGCCAGTGCCAGACCACCCGTTGTAACTATCATAAATCTGCCTAAGAGAGTGGGTTGCTGTCCCTCCCAAAGGAAATGCCTCCATTGACACCAGTTTCCTTTCACCTCTTAAGATGCAGGAGATATGAATTCCTTTTCCAGGCCAGGACTTGGGAAATATTAATATTGGCTGAATTGAGAGAATGAGTCATTTTACCAGGTTAATAGGGACAAACGATTCCAAGACACCTGCTGTGGGGGATAAGGAGTTTGAAAATGGACACCTGGCCCCACTCAGTGAAGAAATATAGGAATAATTCTTTTTCATTTGTCATGGGGGAAAACCAAACCTCAGATCTAACATTTTCACTCTTTTTTTCCTGTTTCTTAGTGAGCAATGCTTTTTCTTCTACTTTTATTTTAGTGGGAAAATGTATGACTGGGAGACCTGGGTTCTCATAGCAATTCTGTCACTAATGAGCTGTGTGACATGGGGTAAATCATTCCATCTTTCAGGTCCTTAGTTTTCTGAAAGGGTTAGACAAACAAGTGTCAAACATCCTAGCCATATCCAACATTGTGTCAATCACAGCAGAGCTTTTTACAGATTGTGGATTGATTTATTACTCTATTCTGTCACAAATACCTTGAATTTTTTTTTGTTTTGTTTTATTGATACCTTTTTATATCACAGTAATTTTCTGATAGATCCTCATTCCCAATATACACACTTTTCCTTCAATGGAATTTTTTCTTAAGACAAAGAAAAACAATCAAGCAATACTGAGTAGTAGTTTGACTACATCTGATCTCTCTATATCTTTTCATTTTCTGTGATATTAATATTTAGCCACCAGACATTGTTCTCAGCTCTTTGGGGTTATCATGTGTTATCTATCATTCAATTTAACTATTTTTAAGGGATATTAGGAAAACACCTTTTAAAATCAAAACCAATAGTTCTTGAATAACCTAAACCATTTAGTAAGCACAGTGCAAGACATTATCATTTGATTAATAAACATTTATTATGTGCCAGACACTATGGTAAACACTAGGAATAAAAGCAAAACACAATTCTTACCGTCAAGGAGTTTCCAATCTAGTAGGGGAGACAATAAGTAAACAAATATGTATAGAAAGGAGATATACAGGAACTGGCTCACTCAGCACATTAAGCTTTGTTACAGCTCTCTGAAGTAGGTATGTTATTCATATTTTATAGATGAAGAAACTGAATCTTAGAAATTTCAAGTGATTTATTCGGCATTACACAGCTAGGAAAAGGGACTGAGATTTAGTAACTCCTTGCCCCCACTATACCACACTATCTTACCTTTTCCAAATGTTATTTCAAGGACTAAATTATAAGATAACAATAACAATAATAGCTCACATTTATTTAAAACCTTACAGATCATAAAATACTTTCTTCTCAATGTCCTATGAGATAAATACCACAACTGTTATTGTCCCATTTTCAGAAGAGGAAACTGAGCTTTAAGAAATTAAGTTAGAGTGATAGGGAAAGATAATGTGGAATGTTGGAGGGGATGTGGGAAAATAGGGACACTGATACGTTGTTGGTGGAATTGTGAATGCATCCAGCCATTCTGGAGAGCAATTTGGAACTATGCTCAAAAAGTTATCAAACTGTGCATATCCTTTGATCAGCAGTGTTACTACTGGGCTTATACCCCAAAGAGATACTAAAGAAGAGAAAGTGACCTGTATATGCCAAAATGTTTGTGGCAGCCCTGTCTGTAGTGGCTAGAAACTGGAAAATGAATGGATGCCCATCAATTGGAGTTGAGTAAATTGTGGTATATGAACGTTATGGAATATTATTGTTCTGTAAGGAATGACCAGAGGGATGAATACAGAGAGGACTGGCGAGACTTACATGAACTGATGCTAAGTGAAGTGAGCAGAACCAGGAGATCATTATATACTTCAACAATGATATTGTTTGAGGATGTATTCTGATGGAAGTGAATCTCTTCGATAAAGAGAGCTAATTCAGTTTCAATTGATCAAAGATGGACAGAAGCAGCTACACCCAAAGAAAGAACACTGGGAAATGAATATAAACTGCTTGCATTTTTGTTTTTCTTCCCAGGTTATTTCTACCTTCTGAATTCAATTCTCCCTGTGCAACAAGAGAACTGTTCGGTTCTGTACACATATATTGTATCTAGGATATACTGTAACCTATTCAACATGTAAAGGACTGCTTGCCATCTGGGGGAGGGGGTGGAGGGAAGGAGGGGAAAAATCAGAACAGAAGTGAATGCAAGGGATAATGCTGTAAAAAAAAAAAAAAAAAACCCTGGCATGGGTTCTATCAATAAAAAGTTATTTTAAAAAAAGAAAAGAAATTAAGCGATTACTCCAAGACAATAACTAGAAAGTTGTATAACTGAACCTAAAATCAGACATTTTAAGTAAAATTGCTGTTGAAATGTAACTTTAAGAATAGCATAGTTTAATCGAAAGAGTTCTATTAAAAAACAAGGAAATTGAATTCTATGGGATCTGCCATTAACCAACTAAGTCACTTGACATCTGGATCCCACTTTTCTCATCTTTCAAATGAGAATAATAATCCCCCTTCTAATCATGAAGAGTGAGGATCTAGGGATTTGGATGGACAACAAAATCAATATTAGCCAACCATGTGACCAAGCCAAGAAAATTAAGGTGATCTTGGCTTACAATGAGAAAGCCCTAGCTTTCATCAGTAGGGAGGTAATAGTCCCCCTGTTCTCCAGATGTATACTGGTCAGAACCCATATAGTGTACTGTGTTAAGTTCTTGGAACTCCAATATAGGCAGTACATCGGTAAACTGGAAAGTGTTCAGAAAAGGGCAATCATGATGGCAAAGGCCTTGAGTTCATGTTTTATGAGAGGGGGATATTTAGCCTAGAGAAGAGAAGGCACCTAGGAGAAATTTGAGAGCTATCTCTAAGTATCTGAAGTCCTTTCATATAGCAAAATGACCAAAGTCATTTTATTTTGCCCAAGAGTGCATAAGTAACTATATACTGCACAGAAGCAAATTTAAGTTTTATGTAAAACAAAACAAAATTAATATACAACAGCACCCTTTAATTAATAATTCTAGGAAATGCTAAATTTTACTTAGAGGGAAATTTATCCATGGCAACCTGAGGGCTGATGGAGAGCATCTCATTCTTCCTAAAATGTCTCAGTGAGATTTTATTCTCATGGGAATAGTTTACCCTTTCCAGGAATCCCCTTCAAGCAGTCACTGGATAATCACTGATAAGATATGTCTATTATAGGAGGGATTCTTATCTTTGTTTTGGAGCAAATGAACTCTGAGATCTTTCCAACTAGATTCCATGTTTGAAGCAGATAGAAGACTATGAAAGTGCTCTAAATAGCTTAAAATATTACACTCACATAAAGGACCTCTGTAATTATTTTGTCTATTTAATTAGAATTCTATTTGTCCCATATCAGAAAGTCATACATCCTAAAGTCAGACATTAGAAGAACAGAGAGTAAATTGAACCCAGATGTTGCTTGAGCATTAAATGAGAAGGATGTGGTCATTAGTTTGAACCCGAGAACTTCAAACATACAAAAAGGGTGGTACATATTTATTGAGAAGCCAGCTACATAGTAGCAAAATCCTTTGGGAGATTACATATTTTACCAAGATAATATTCATCTTAAATAAAGCATTGTCTATGGAGGGGAAGATGTCACTTTTTTGAACTACTGAAAATAAATTATCCAAATTTAAGAAGCAATTAAAATGGAGATCACAGACCATAGAATCAAAATAAATGACCTTGTGTGTGGAATTGTAACCAAGTAACATACAGAAAATTGGAAGTGAAAAGGAAAGATGGTTATATCATTAGCATAAAGTATTGAGTCAGGTCCATCTGGCTTCCGAGTCCAAGTATATTCTCATCTCACTGGGGGAGAGATTTATGCTCTCATATCTTATTGAGTAGAAATTTAGGTAGCTAAATTCATTCATTCATTCATTCATTCATTCATTATGTTGAATATCTATAGTTCCTAGAAGAATGCAGATAGTAGGGGGTCAATAAAGGCTTATTCAAAACTACGTGTGTATGTGTAGGTGGGAGTGGAAGCTTGATTGGGGAGAGGGTGCACAAAGAAGGATAAGACAGAGCCTCTGTTCCCAAGGAATTGGTAATCTACTTGTGTAGTAAGTCGTGTAAATATGAAAAGTTAAAACTCTAGTGCAGGAGTTGTCATGAATAAGTGATGGATTGTAATCTATGTAATATATAATTAATTGGCAAAGTAGCAACAACTAGTTCTGGTTTTTAGGGGAGAAAAGATCATTGTGGATTGGAATGAGTTTCCTCTCACTGCCAAGTCAGCACCTGTAAAGAATCTAATTTCTCTTAATCCAATGTGAAAATACATATAAAGTAATATGAAAACTATAACGTCCCTAGTCTCATTATTCATCTGTCATTATTAATGAAGAGTTGGATTGCTTACAAATATTCACTACCATTGCTTGGTTTACTTAGTCATAAGATCTAAGTAACTTCAAACACAGTAACATTGGGCTTCACTGTTTCCGTCCTCGGTGTGGGGATAGATATGCTCAAAACTGGAACTCTGAGGAGCTGAAAAATTAGTCTCGGTTTCAGAGGATAGTTTGGATTTGTATAAGAGTAGATGGGAAACCATAATTTCACTTTTGGAAATGGCCTAAGGGTAGTGCTGTGCTAGATCCACCAGAGATCTATGGTGGAGAGCCATAATTTCACTTCTGGAAATGACCTGGGAGTAGTTAAGTGGACCAGTGGATAAAGTACAGGAACAGAGTCCAAATTTGACCACAGATACTATGTGATCTTGGGTAAGTCACTTAACTGGGTCTTGCCTCAGTTTCCTCATCTATAAAAATATCTGGAGAAGGAAATGGCAAACCACTCCAGTATCTTTGACAAGAAAACCCTCCAAAAACTCAATCAGACTCAAATGAAAATAACTAAACCAGAATAAAAGGAATATGCTTATTATGTTCTTGTTGGAACAGAGAAACTTATCCTTCCACTTCAAAATATTGATATTCCCCATTTTCCTGCCCTAACAAAGATTAGGATAGAATGCAGTTTCTATTTGAGCTCCATTTTATGGACTGAAGAAACTTAGATGTTCAACTTCGCTGAGACATTTTTAAAAAATGAATCAGGTTTTATTAAATCTTAGGTTGTTCCCTTTTGGTTTTGCTCACCATTTGATTACAAGCCAACTCTCTTACAATGAAGTATCATAAAATGAACATGGAGTTTGGCATCAGTGAATCTAGGTGCAAAAAATGTCCGTGCCACTTTTCCCAAGGTCATCCTCCTCTCTTGTTTCCTCATCCAAAAATCAAGGGATTGAACTAGGGTCTCTAAGGTACTTCCATCTCTAAATCCTATAATGGTGTTATTTCAAATGGGCACTGGATATTTAGAGTGAAGTTAAAGGTGTTCAGGTAGTAAGAAGAAAAGAACTTTGGAGAAGGAATCTGGATCTGTGCTTCAGATAGTAATTAACTGAGGTGAGATTTGAACTTGAGACTTCTTTATACTGTACTCTAGCAGTCCAATGATGAGCTTCCCTATCCCCAGTCTGAAAACTGAAAAAGATCCAGTACTACTAAATTTGAAGTTACTTAGGTCTTGATTAAGCAAACCAAGAGATGGCAGGGAATATTTGTAAGCAATCCATCTCTTCAGTAATAATAACAGATTAAAAAAAAAAAAACTAGCTAACATTTATATGTGTTCTATGTTTTTCATATCACTTTATATGTATTTTCACAACAGATTAAGAGCAATCAGGTCCTGATTTGGTGCTGAATTGGCAATAGGAGGCAGTCTTCCTTAGATTCTCCAATATCGGCCAGACTGAGCGATCCTGAGCCTAACCCTGAGATGTTTTCTTGATTTCCCTGGGCTGATTGGCTTCTTTTCTGTAGATGTGCTTTTCAACAGGTCTTAAGTTCTCATCACTGTTGCAGTTCAGTTGGTAATTGAGTAATGAAGGGAACCTAGCACCTGTTATTTCTTAAAGCCTTCTTTCTAGGTTTTGTTTTAGTAATTTTATGGAGTTTCTGGACATCCCTGTTACAGAATACCTAGCAATGTAAAACAGGACTAAGCTGGGGGTGGATTCCTTCAAGGCATCAGAGACAGTTTATTTTTCCTGTTTACCTGTCTATGAAATATTATCTTTCACCTGACAATGGCAGTTTTATCCTCAGCTTGGAGAATAATTAGTTTTCAGGCCAAGAAAGCTCATTGAATAGGGTGCTAAATATTTAGGCTATCCCAAAGGACAAATAAGTCTTCTCAATAGATACTTTTCCAAGTAATGTTTATTCAGTGGGCAGCTAGGCAGAGCAGCAGATAGAGTGCAGGTTTGGAGTAAGGAAGATTCATCTTCTTGAATTCAAATATGGCCTCAGATACTTACTGGTTGTGTGACCCTGAGCAAATCACTTAATCCTGTTTGCCTCAGTTCCTCATCTGCAAAATGAGCTAGTGGAGGAAATAACAAAATACTCCAATATCTTTGCCAAGAAAATCCCAAATGGGGTCACAAAAAGTCAGATGCAACTAACTAGAATGGTGTTTATTCAATCATATATCTTTCAAGCTGGAATAGAAACTAATAATAGCTCATATTTAGTAGCTAATACATACAAAGGATTTTTAAGTTAGACTGTAGAAGCTTATTCACATTTTACATATATGAAAACTGAGTCTCAGACAAGTAAAATGGGTTGTCCAGGATCATACAACCAGAAAGTTTCAGAATTAATCCCTAATTCCCAAATTAGTGTTCTTTGTGGTATCTTAAACCATTTATTTATTTCATCCTCTTCTATTCTATGGATAAGGCACAGAATGTTTAAAGGGCTTTCTCAAGGTCACAACGCTATATTATATGGGACTGAAAGGGGACTGAACTCCAGATCCCCTGATTCCTAATATAGTGTTCTTCACATTATAGCACATGACCTCAGAAAATTAGCAGTTATCTATTGAGCTTTGCTTATATACCCCATACTGTAGTATATGCTATGGAGATCATAAAAAAAGGAAAAGAATAAGAATAATAACATGTTTAAGTAGCACTAAAGTTTACAAAGTGTTTTCCTCATAAAAATCTTGCGAAATAAATAATGCAAATATTATTACATCTCTTTTGAAGATAAATAAAGGTAAAGCTAAAGAGACTAAGTAACTTGGCCAGTCATAGAACTAGAAATGAAGCTGGGATCTAAGATTGCCTTCAAATAACTTGGAATAATTTAGTATTTGGGCAAACAAAATAAATATGTGTGAAATTAGAGAATTCCTAATGGAATTGGGATTATGTGATCCTAGTGATAAGACAAGGAAAGATTAGTGGAGACCAGATTCATGGAATCAGAGACACTAGCTTGACAAGAGCAGAGGATGTATGGGAAGTAATCAAGAAGAAATTAGTTGATACTGGGGAGTAGGATTGGGAATATAATTTGGAAGGAACCTAAAAATTAGACTGAGGAATTTGGATTTGATGATTTAGGCAAATGGAAAATTAAGTTTTTGATTTTTAAAAAATTGTGTTAGGCTATTGCAATAGTTCAGATAGGAGGTGAGCAATGCTCTGGCTAAAATAGTGAGTAGGAGAATAGAACTTCACAGTCTCCATCTTAGATCAATCTTTTTAAAGAGAATCAGACACTTTCTTTTGGATGAGATAACTCTAGAATTAGCTGACTCTTCATATGATAGTAGAGGTACAGGGTGCATTTTTCTTTCCCCAAAAATTTATCAACTTCACTGGTCTTCAGCATTGTCTGAAATGCCTCTGAATATTAAGAATTTGTAGAGAAGAGAACATTTTACCTAGATTAAGGCATTATATTGTTTGAAAGGAGCAACACATTTAGTAGAATTTTTTTATCCAATTCATTAATAAGAATGACACTATGGCCTTTCCATTTTCACCTTGGTGCCTAATTTGTCCATCATTTTTCCTCAATTCTGCCTCTGAAAAGTCTTCAATTCCTTTGATCCTCAGCTCAGATATCATTTACTATGGAAAATCTGTCCTAATTCTCCTAGTTTTTAGCACTCTCTGCTTTCAAATTATCCTATATTTCTACCAGCACTCATAGGAAGGGGGAAGATTTTCCGTTCCCTATGAAGGTCCTAGGAAACGTAATTTAATTTCATGGCAATAAGAACTAAAATCCCTCTTCCTTCCAACTCCCTGCAATTCTTCAGCAGACTACATTTCCCAGAATCTGCCACCTCCCCTGAGAGGACTGTTACATATTGATGAATCAGTTTACATGTCATGTCCCTCAATAGAAGGTAAATCGCTTTACACCGAGTACTGTGGGTTTTTGTTTTGTTTTTGTCCTTATATTCTCAGCCCAGAAAAAACACATTGGTTTTTTGCATAGTAGATGCTTAATGATATTGTTGATTCTAATGCTATCTACGGACACCTATCAGAGACCAGGGCCCTGAGGAAATGGAATACAGAGTACTTTTGGCAGCCTGGTGGGGCACTCTAATTGAACTCCATGGGCTCTGGTTAGCCAAGTATAACATAAGAGCATCAAATGCCAAAAGAAAATAATAGACTAACTAAAGTATGAGGATTAAAAAAAAATAACAAACCAGAGGGCCACCTAAATGACAAATAGTGGCCAGTTCTTGTGACCCTTTGTAATTCTACTTATCACATGTATATGGTAGCCAGGGACCCTCATGGGCTAATAGATGGGGACACAGTGGGTGTTACAGTGGGAAGCAGGAGACATTTAGCCTCTAGAGAACATTTCAGTCTATGGGATGGTGCTGGCCTTCCAGTGGAGCTTATTTGGAAACAAAAGAAAACATCATGCTTGATAATTGAACACATATAATCCTGAGTTTTTAGAGTCAAAGGGAGGAGGGGGGAATAAGTAGAGAACCTTGCTATTGAATATCATTCCCCTGGCAAGACAATGCCTCCTTTGAATATTTGTTCTTAGTCACTATTTGTTTTTATTCTAAAAGACTATTAACCTCCTACTATTTCTCCATCTTTTATAATCAAAATTGCAATGTTAGAAAGGATAACACTAACTGGCACCCTTCTCATGCTGTGTGTTCTGCCTGGCAACAGAGAAAGGAGAAAAGACAAAAATTCCTGCTTTGGATGATAAGGCTGGGATGAGAAGGACAGAGGAGGCTGGGAAAGAAGATTCTAACAGTCTCCTCCATGCTTTGGGGGAAAATCAATTAGAAGACAATTAGGAAAATCCTCTAAATTAAATAAGTCAGTGAACAAGCGATGTTTGATTAATGTCTGGGTGACTAGGGATGCTCTAGCCTGGCTCCTGAGTTCAGGCCTGAGGCACATTACCTGGACCAAGCACAGCAACCAAACTTTTGGCTCTGAACCAGAGATCTTGATTCCCCTGGTATCGGGGTTAGGGGGCTCTCAGAGCTCTCTAATCTAAGCCCTTTCCCTGGAGCTGACCAGAGTGAACTAGATAGGGAAGCAAGGTGCTTTGAGAGATCAGCAACTGTAATTTCTCTGATATGCCCTGAAGTTACTGCTGGACTCAGACTGGTATTCCAGGGTCAGACTGTACTGATGAGATGAGCTTCAGGATTTAGCTTATTCCCCTCTCCCTGGATTAGAGATCAAGCCTGTTCTGCTACAACAGTGGATGGTTTGGTGGGTAGAGCAGTTGGCCTGGAATCAGGAAATCCAGAGTTCAAATCCAGCTTTAGCCATTTCCCAGTTATGTGATCTTACCCAAGTCACCTGACTCCAATTTCCCTCAGTTTCCTCAAGCATAAAATAGGAATAATAAGAGCACCTACTTTAAAGGGTTATGAGTATCAAATGAAGTAATCTGGGTAAAGCAGTTAACACAGAACCTGGCACATAGTAAATGCTATATGTAACCTTATTCCCTTCTTCCCCTCACCCCCAAACAGCCCCCAACACACACTCTCTTTTGGCTGACCTGAAAATAGAATCTTATAGACAATTGGAAAAGCTTCTTAATATTTCCAAGGCCTTACTGAGAAACACAGACACTATATCCACATGCTGTGAGAGCCTGAGGCAATATCTACACACACACAGGGATGATACAATCTAACATTTGGGATCAAAAACTTTTTGTTGTGGTATTGTGGAGGTGAAGTCAGGAGGAAGGGTATGAATGTGCGTGAAAAGACCAGACAAATCCCTCAAACCATTTCCTATTGAGCTTTAGATCCCCCACTGTGCCTAGCACATTTTTGTTGTTGTTTATTGTGTTTTCAGTCATGTCAGGCTCTTCCTGACCCCATCTGGGATCTTCTTAGCAAAGATATTAAAATGGTTTCCTGTTTCCTTTTTTAGTTGATTTTACAGAGAAGGAAACTGAGGCAAACAAGGTTAAGTGACTTGCTGATAGAAGAAACCTAGCTAGTAAGTGTCTAAGGCTAAATTTGAATTTAGGTCTTTCTGTCTTGGCCCATAGTTCCACTGCCCCATCTAGCTACCCTTGCTTAATATATAGTAGATGATTGATAATTATCTATTAGATGAATAATTAAGGTATATCTGAAAAAATGTATTTAATTATTTAGTAGGTGATTCCTGTGACTATTTAAAAATAAATTTTATTAACATCTTTTGCTTTTATATCTCCAAAATTTCTCCTAGTATATCTCCCTTCTCACCTTCCAGAGAGCCATGTGCTTTAACAAATAAATTAAAGGGAAATTGAAGAAAGAAAAAAGAGAGAGAGAAAGAGAGGAAAGAGGAAGGAAGAAGAGAGAAAGAGAGAGAGAGAGAGAGAGAGAGAGAGAGAGAGAGAGAGAGAGAGAGAGAGAGAAAGGAAGAAAGACGAAAGGAGAAAGTCAGCAAACTAGAAATACTGAGAAAATAAAAGTGTTCCACACACATAAACTTTCCTCCTCTTTGGAAGACCAGTGAAGTAGAGTGTCTTCTTATACGTATTTTTTGTGGCCATTCTATTTAATTTTGTAAAATATATTTTTGATTATTTTGAGGTAGTTGTTGCTTCCATTTACATTTTTGTCTATGACTATTTAACTTAAATCATTAGATATTATATTATCATTAAATATTAGATATAAGGGTCAAGTAAACCAGGATAGCTATTAAGACTAAAGTTTTTCCTTAGAAGTAGGTGAAATGGTGTTCATCTGACAGATTTTGGTGGTGCAATGGAAAGACCAGGCTTTGAGTCTGAATTCTGCTATTTATTTCCTGTTTGAGTCTCAGTGTTTTTTCTGTTACATTAGGAGTTTGAGCCAAATGACCTCTTAGGTCACTTTCTGCTCTCAGCCTATGATTTATATGACCGGTATCTTCACTGATCTGGAACAGATTTGCTTTCCCACAATTTAGCTTTCGATCATACTATCGTCACCCCAATTTTATAACCCCATCCATATCTCCATCTACTTATATCCTACCTTTTCTTTATGGTCTATCCTATAATATCATATTAGTTTTTCCTGACTTCTTGAGCCCCACTAATCTTTTATTTTATTTTTTTCAGGATCACACCTGTATTAAAAAGTAAGCACATATTAAATTCTTATTATGTGCAAGAATTATGCTAAATACTCAAGATGCAAATATAAAAACTATGACAAATATTCAGGAATTAAAAATATATGCAAATATAGAGAATTTAGTGTCTACTAAAAGAAGTAATTGGGAGTGGGGACCAGAGAAGAAAGTGTCTAGAGAGCCCCAGTGATATTAAGTTGATCAATAAAGCTATAGCGCAATTAAATGATACACCCTTCATAGACAAATGCTAGCAAAGTAAAATTGATTTGATTACCAAGTCTAGAGCAAGGTCACATGGCAAAAGGGCCAGGGAAGATAAATGAATGGGATGTGAAGAATTATTTGGTCTAGTGATCTTCACCTAACTGGATATGGTGGGCCTTTTGAGTTTGGGCTCATTCTGCCACAAATCAAAACAACTTGGCCAAAAAAGGAGAAATTATAAAACTAGCTTGATTAAATCCTCCAAGAACTGGGAGCATTTTTCCTAGAAGTATGATCTGAAAATGCTTTTAGAAGTAGGAAGAAATGAGATTACACTAAAGTATATGGCAATATGACCAACATGAATGACTAGATGGAATATGAAGATTGGTACTTGGGGTATGAGTTGTACTCTTAGGTTTTAATTCTCTACCTCATCAGAGACCACCTTCTTTCAGTACTTCTTCCATATTGGTCTTATTTTCCCAACTAGAATATAAGCTTCTTTTTTTAAAAATTTTAAACTTTTGTTGATTTTTAAAAAATCTTATATACATTTACAGATGAACCACACCTCATGAGAGATCTTTAATAATAAACTAAAATAGTTAAACAAAACTAACATTACAATAACCTTATCTGAAAGGGCATATCACATTCAATATCTGTAGTACCCCACTACCATGCTCTTCAAAAAAAACCAAAAACTTTTTATTACAAAGCAATAATGTCGGTCTCTTTTATTGTATATCTCATTTATTTACTCATCATTTTATAAAAATCTTCAAAACTGTTCATTTCTGTAATGTTAATGTCAGTATAAGTTCTTTTGGTTCTGCTCACTTCTTCATCAGTTCATATAAAAATGTCTATGTCTCTTTGAAATCATCTATTTCTCCATTTCTCAAAGCATAACAGTATTTTATTACTTTCATAAATCCAAACTGATTCAGCCATACCTCAATTAATGAATATCCCTTTAGTTTCCGGGTTGGTTGGTTTGTTTGCTTGTTTCTGTCTCCAGAAAAAGAGCTGTTATAAATATTTTAGTATAAATAAGACACATTTTTCCTTTCTTTGATCTCTTCAGGATAAGGGTCAATATAAGCATCTCAAGTAAAAGGGTATATCACATTTCATATGGTTAATTTCCCTTTTGCACATTTCTGCCTGTTGATAATCTATCCATCCTTCAGGGCTCAGTTCAAATGCTTCATTTGCCATGGAGTGTTCTGTGAATAGAAGCCTTTCATCTCTAGGTGAAACTGACCTCTACTTCATACAATCTCTCAGATGTATTCCTGTTCTAATCTGTTTATTTGCTGATGATATAACTAATTTTTATCACTTTCTGGACAAGATTTATATCTCCATTTCTTAACAAAGAATATTATATATCTTGAATGTCTAGTAAAAGAGGAAACTTAGTGCTTTGAATTCAAATTCAACTATTCTTTGCTTTTTAAATTTTTTCCTGTTGAGTTTGGTAAACCCAACTGAATACCCCTAATCTGAAATAGTGTACAAAGATTCTTATCTCTATCTGATGAAAACCTAACCATCTTTCAAGATCCACTTCTCATGTCACTTCCTCTAAGAAGCTTTCTTGATGCATGGAAAAGTAGTCTCTTCCTTCTCAAATGTCTTATAATATTTTATCCAGCTGTCTTTTGTCCTTGTTCAGTTCTACTTTCATATATATGCATATGTAGGAAATTCCTAGAAATAAAAAATGTATTTTCTTTTAGGGGGCATGGGGAGGAGGTACAGTTTCCATGTATATTGCCCAGCATGAGGTTTCACACATAGTAGATACTTAAGAACTGGTTGTCATTGAATCAAAACTGGCCAATACAAGTAGCCAAACCCGAGGACATGACAAGTATATTGGCCAAGACCCAGGGCCACACCAAACTGACGGCCAGGAAAACTATTGAAAATGTTGCATTATTAGCAGGTTTACTAACTTGAAGCCTGGAGGCAATCTATTTTATTAAGAGATTGAAAAATAGTTTTGAAAAACCAGCATGTGAAGATTTCAATCAGAAATAGATGAGCACTTTTAAGGCTGCAATTGGTTTCTGAAGAATAGGCAAGATAAAAATTGATAGAGGTGAATAGCTAGCAAAATGCAGGATGGGAAAAAAAAAGGAACGACTCGCCTCCTACTTGAAGTGAATAGCTCTTCTAATGTAATGGGTTTTAAACTTTAAAATTGTTTTGTACTATGACATACATAGCAATAGAAGGTTGGATTGAGAATGTTTATTGGATTTTTTTTCCAATGGAGGATTGCCTATTTGGTATTTGAATAATGATCTCCATATATAAATATGGTAATGTAATTATGCTAACTAGTATTTTCTATAATTCAATACTCTGTTTATAATAATATATCATATTTTGCAGCCATGTTAGAATCCATTTGTCACCTCCACCTGGGTTATGAGATAGGAATGGGAACTTTAATGTACATTTCCCTGTAATCCAGTACCTCTCTAGTGTTAGATTTTTCCTTAGCATGACAAAATAATTATAATAGCTCACATTTATATAGCATTTTATATGTGTTATCTCCTCACAGCAACCTTGTACAGCTGGCAGTATAAATAACATTACTCCCATCCTGCAGAGAAAGAAACTGAGACAGAGAAAACATACTGTACTTGACCAAGGTCATACAGCTAAAAAGCTGCAGAAGTGGGACTCAAACATAGGCCTTGTAACCACAGATTCAGCACTTTTCTCCCCTACTCTGCTTGTTGATATGTCTGCACAGATATAGTTTCATCTGTGATCTCTGCTGAGCTGTCATGGCACTAAATCTTAATTTTTGCCCATAATGGTAGTATCACAATAATCTTGACTAAATTAAAAAAATATGGGGAACTGAGAGCGTGCTTTTAAGTAACTTTGGAGAACAATATATAGACAGGATCAGTTCTATTTGTGATCACTCAGTACTTTATAGAGTACTTTATATAGGAAAAGTGCTTATCTGGGAGTTATTGTTTGACCAGTTTTCATCTATTCCCTAAAAATGACAAAACAAGAACTCCTTAGACTTTTGTCTACATGTGTTTAATTAACTGTTCTAATATTAGATTGTATGGCATTTTAATGATAAGATATATTTATTATGACCAATCTTTCTTGCCATCTCATCTTAAGACCCATAAGAACAAAATTGGATCATCCCCAATATTTAGCCATTCCAGAATTCTGTCTCTGATATGAGGATGAAAGAAAATGTGGTGGGAGGTCACACTTGCTTTCTCTCATGCCAAAGTCTTGCAATTTCCAATGCAGACATGTTCTAAAAATATGGAGGATTGGGGACTGTTAAGGATACTGTTTTGAAGCTTCCTTCACAGACTTCCTTTGTCCTCTGAGAGCGTGGCTCCCTCAGAGTTCTGGCTCCATTCAAAACCTAAAAGAGAGTGAGAATAGGAAAATGAGCTCATTTGCCTAACTCTGCTAACACCAGCTTCTGACACAGATGTATCAAGACATTAGGACTCAAATGGTGTGGTCAAGGATAGAATTTCTGCTGACTTTGGACATAGTTAGTGTCATTTAGTCATTTAGTGTTCTCTGTGCCCATTTTTCAGCTGAAATCCATGCAAAAAAAGTCCCTAGGAACCCATACAGTATCAGGAACATAGATCTGCAGGGAAAGCCATCAGGAAACCAAGACTTACTCTATACAGCCATAAAAAGATCACAATCAATGTTATTGCTTTTTTAGCTTCTAATTCACTCAGTATAGATAACCCCAACCCATTTTTGAATACTCTGATCAATCTCATTCTTCATCATTTTTGAAAGTTGAAAGAAGCCATCAATTTAAATGAGTTAAGGTAATTGTAGATATCCTAAATTATACTATCATCTTTTTGTGTGTGTAAATTCCTTGGGATTATACAACATATCTTAGCTAAGGAGAAAGCATGGAGGCTACTATGAATATATGTGTTCAAGTGTGTATGCAGGTATATATTGTGCTTTTATTTGTATGTTCCATGAAATATGTGTAGTCATGGAGTGCCTTATCTGTCTTGTCTGTCTGGAGCCATAGATTCATGCAGAAAAGATATCTCAGCTCCATTGGTTCTGAGCCCCTACCTCCCTCAATCTGCCCTCCCTTTTTTCATCCCAGCTCCATTGGTAGAGGAATTTCCTCACTTGGGAATTTTCTATACCAATGGAATTCCAATTCTAACTCCCAACCCCACATCCTGAGTTGATTGGGAAAGGTCAGTGTGATTTATTAGATGAGTTGTAGAACAAAGTACAAGCAAAGGCTTGGTAACCCACTATAAAATTTTTGAGGGAGATTTTTGCTTGTGAACCGTGAGTTCAAAGCTTCAGGTTCTCCCTTCTAAAGCTTTATGTCCTATTTGCAGGCAGCTTCAGAATGGGAAAGAGACTGGGATGCTCATTAGTTGGGAGGTTGCACCAGATGACCTTAAAATGTTTTGAGTCCTGAGAATCTGTGCTTCCCTTGTTGTTCTAGGATTCAAAGTAAGGCATTGTTCCAATCTACATTCTGGGATCTGGGCCTTCTGCCACATAGTACCCATTCATACCGATCTACACATAGGGAGCTAAGAAATCAGCAAGCTTTGGTCTTATTCCATGCCCTATTCCATGCTTTGTGTGTGGTCTCAGCCAAGTTTTTAACCCGATTATGCTGTAACAGTACTATTTCGAGTATCATGTGTCTATAATCAGAGTATAAATCTAAGATCCCCAGAGAGCTGAGAAAAGTGGGTCGGTTAAAGGTTGTCCCTTATTGTGTCCACACACAGAAGAGCAAAATGCTGGTGTAATTCTAAACATGTTAGAATGACTCAATTCCGATAACAGCTCAAACTTGACCCTAGTAGTCCTTTTGAAGATCTCAAAGTGTCTTTACAGCTCTTATCTTATTGCTGCTCCTGGTTTCTCTCCAAAGCAAATAGAAAGTGATGAAATTGTTCAGATTTTCTAGATCAGAAAACTGGGATGCTGGGAGATTTACTAATTACCACAGTTCAACAAAGTAAATTCAAAGAGCAATGATTTAGTGCCCTCACCATCAATCAATGTGTTGATAACAATTAATTACATTGTTTTGTACAACTATTTGTTAAGTACATATAATGTGGAAGGACTATGCTACATCGGGCAGCTAGCTACCCTCTTATAGGTCCTGAGGGTGATCCTGAGAGTAATACCTTCATAATCCTTAGAGAAGAATAGCAAAGATAAAGTAGGGAAATAAGAACTCTGTGGAATTGAAATCTAAGAAGTACACAAGAAGAGGGAGCATGGCATGATGAATAGGGGACAACTTGAGAATTAAAAAGATTCAGGTCAAAAGACAGATTTGGGAAGGGGAGGAGCAGAGTTGGTAGAATGGGCCTGGAAAGGGATGTGGCTGAACTGAGCTATAGTGAGAGCATGAGAGAGGCAGAAAAAGCTAAGCTCTAGCTTAATAATTAAAGATTATATATATATATATATATATAAAGACTAGGACCTAGGGACAGAAGATTGGACACATTCAATAATATCTACACAATTTAGTTAATGATGGAACATCTACAGTTAAAAATTCCCAGATTCCAGAATGGTGAATGTTTGGGGAATTGAGGTATCTCTCCAAAGCAGGCTAGTCTCCCAACTGCTTATTCTTTCTGGCCCAGTGAATTGATAAATGATTCCAGGTTTGGGTATGGACAGGGGCAGGGAAGTGCTTTACCACTTCAAGAAAACAGTCAATAATGACAGTATTGCAAATAGAATTCCCAAATAAGGTTCTGAGTAGCAAGATACCCTGAATCCCAGACGAAGATCTTGACCATTTTATGATTCTCTCTCTCATTCATCTGTAGGTATTTCTCCCTCTGCCCTGCCCCCATCCTGGGCCACAAGCATAGCACACACACACACTCCACAGAACTATTTCTATATTTTTCTTCTCTTCCTATGTGCATTACTCCTGTCTTGGATATTTCACTTTAATGAATTGACTGGGAGAAGTGTCGATTTTAGTTTAAAACCTTCCTTCAGTGGTTCTAACCATCTGTTTTGCCTTGGCTCAAAACCTGTGACAAGTAAGTGGTGGAGTAATGATAAATCTATGCATTTAAGGTCATGATTGCTTGAATAAATAGGTTGAATCAGTTAAAGTAATTAGATAATTAAAACGAAATGCAGAGACCAATGGGAATAGAATCAGAGGAAGTAAGATTACTAGAGATTTTGCCTTGGGAAAGACAAACAAAATAGAATATCAGCTGAGGAGATGAAGCCAGAAATGTATATTGATAGGAGAAGGTGGACACAATGCAAAGGGACTTGTAAATGAAGGGGAAAGTGATTTCATTAAGCCAGGGATGGCAAGCAGAAGAGGTGGGAGGGATGGAAGTGCAGATGCCTTCAGGCTTCCCTGAGGCATGAAGGTTCTACCTAGGGCTTTGATAGACTGGGTGGAGGGAAAATGAGGCTCCTGTTCTTTTTCAGGCTTTAATTCTATTCTACTTCTGAGCAATGACATACCAGTCTTACTGCCTGTCCCTGTTGTACTACACACACACACACACACACACACACACACACACACACAATCACGCACACACACACCCTTGTGCTTTCTTCTCTTTTTCCTACCAATTCTCTTTTTTTTCTTATTTTCTATTTTCTTTTTTTCTGCCATCTCTTTCTAGTTGTTCTTCCTTTCTCCTGCCCTTTTGCTCTCTAACTCCCTTCCTCACCCCAAACTTGTAGAAGTAGAAGTAAGGGGGTTCTGAAAGGATCAGGATCACGACAAAGACAATAAAAATTCAGATGTGGTCTCAACAGCTTAGAGAATGAAAGGACCTCTCTTAGCCTTTCACATTATATTTCTATTTATGCAATCTAAGATCACATTAGCTTTGTATTTGGATGGAGATAGTGTAAATAAATCCCTCTGTTAATTCATATAGAGCTTATGGTCACCTGAAACCCCCAAGTTCTTTTCATATGTTTTTATTCTGTTATCAGGTCCTCCCATGTTCCTCTTGCCAGAACCTTGGGGATAGTTCTTAAGTGGGCCAGGGATAGAAAAAGAAGCAGAGTGGAATTTGGCAGAGAGAGCATCCCAGGGAAGTAGGGAAGGCTTGGCCAGGAAGAAATGAGACAGAGGACTCCAAAATCAAAGGAATTCTCCCAAATTGGACAAAGCTGAACTATGCCTTTTTTTTTTTTGAACTTCTAATTTTCTACTTTCACATGGTTACTGCCATGAGAAATTCTCACAATACTAAAACAGCTTTGTTGATAAGACATGAAAAAGAGATTAAATTCACAGTCAATAGATCAGAGTTCCAAGACCTAGCTCTGCCACCAACTAGCTTTGTGAATTTGAACAACTTATTCCATTTCTATGGGCCTCTTTTCTCATCTATAAAATGGGTTCAGCAAAAATTTCTTCCAACTTTAAATCTCCCCTGCAATATTACAAACAAGTGCATGTTTTTGCCTCCATTTGGACCCCTTCTCCTTCTCGTGACAGGGATCTCATTCCAATTCTTAGTCCATTCAACTTTTCAATGGCTTTAATGATTAGAATGCTTTTATTTATATTGAACTGGTTTCTTAGGTGCTTCCATACATTCTTTCCATTTCTACCATCTGAAACCAAGCAAAAAAAGTCAAATCCCTTCAAATACTTGTCACATCCTTCAGGGTTCTCTTCTCCAAGTTAAACACCCCCAATTTCTTCACTGATCTACTTATGATAGTTGACATTTTCCTTCATTATCATGGTTATCTTCTAAACTCATTCAGTTTGCTAATGTCCTTCCTAAGATGTCATTCCCAGAACTAGGTAAAGGATAGAGGAATGAGGAATAAGCATTATGTAACATCTATTATGTGCTAGCCACTAAGAATTTTTTTCCCCAAATATCTTACAACAACTCTGTAATGTTGGCGCATTTAGGGTTAGGAAATTGAGGCAGAAAAAGATAACATGACTTGTCCAGAGTCACACAGCTAGTAAATGTCTGAGATTGAATTTGAACTCAGGTCTTCATGACTCCAGGCTCAATATTCTATCCACTGTGCTGATGTAAGTTAACATAGTACTTGAAATAAGATCTGCCTAGAGTAGAGCACATCTTTGTTCTGGACATCATGGAATTCTTAATGAAATCTAAGATTAGATTAATTTATTTTTGGAGGGCTGTTGTATCATTCTGTGGTCTCTTATTGAACTTGCAGTCCATTAAAACTTCCATTTCTTTTAGAATGAACTGTTGTCTCCTTAAGTCTCTCCTTTTGAAATAAAGTATCTTCTTAGTTTGATCTTTTGCTGTAGCCTATTAAAAAAAAAAGTTATTGGATCTTTAACTTATCATTCAAAGTATTAGTGCTTTTTATCATAAATGCCTTGTTACTAAACTTAAAATATGTCATGCACACATTCCCCTACCCCCTGAGAGCTGGTTGTAAATATGTATCATCATAGTCTTGCCTCACTATTAAAATATTTCAAATATTCTATTTGTTCCAAAATGTTACCAACTACATAATGTTAGGCTAAATGTAGGGGTAGGTATTTTATAAATCTTTTAGAGCTAGAAGTGACAACTTTAGAAGTGTTTTTTGTTTTTTGTTTTTTTTTAGTTTAATTCATCAAAAAGAGAAAACAGATTCCAAAGATATCACTATCTTAAACTAAAGGAGTAAAGTTCTAATGGTGGAATTTGGGGTATTTCATTTGGTAGCAAAAGAGTTATGGGGGAGTCAAAGCTTTCTCAATACCCCCAAATTTTAGCATAGAGATGGTTGTCTATTCTGCTTCTCTGGATAGCAAAACTGACTCAAAGCATCTGTTCAGTAGAGAAGGTCATGCAATGAAACCCGGGGAGCAGGAAGAGAATAGAGGATGCTCTTTGTACTAAGAGAGTGCCTGTAGTTTCTATCAATACAGAAGAATGATCATTGTTGCTGTTGATCTTTAACCCAGGCTCTTTTTGATATTGTGAAATCAAAACAATAGAGGATGGTGGGTAGCAAGAAGAGTCAGCTGGGAAGCCTCCTAAAATTGCATTTTTTTTTTTTTTAGAATATAGAAGCAGATAGAATCACAGAAAACTTTAGATGTCAAAATAAAGTGTTTTCTATGATTTTGCTTCCTAGTCTTCATCATCACCAGGCACTTCTGGAAAACTCTGATGTTCTCATGTAGTTTTCTCTATTATCTTAAAAGGTTCTCTAATGTTTCTGTAAAGAGACTCTGAGGGCTCACTGTGCCATATAGATGACCTTGGGCTCTCAAAGGCTTTGCCAGCCAAAGTCAAGTCTAGGTTCTACCAAGCTGGAAATCCTTCACATACACCAAGTCCCAGGAACAAACCATACTGATAATCTGAAGACCAACCTAGCTAAAAATGGAGAAAATGGCTTATCACTAGCTAAATGAATCAGTTCAATTCAAGAAGTATTTAAGTTGTTTCAGTCTCCAAGACTCTGTGGTGAATTTTTGACCATACTGACCATTGAAACAGAAAATTACAAAGTAGGCCTCGTTTTTTTATATCTCACTTCTATTTCCAAATAACAGTGGCTAAAAATTGGATAAAGGATGTTTAAGAATCACAGTTTTTAGAACATTATTAAGAATATTCTAAATTTCTTAGAATTTATTTTTTATTCTTTAGAATAAGGAAGCCTTATTTAAATATTGGTATTTTAAACAGGGGTTCTTTTTGTCTGATGATGTCTTTGGTCTACTACCTCAAGTAGACCTACGTCCATACTGGCATTCCTGCTAAAAGTATAACTATCTGAAAAGAAACCCGACTATTTTGTGTTTTGTGAACAGATCTGAATCTGTTAAACTAGACCAGATCAATGAGTACCTGAGGCATTCTGCTTCACAGCTGAATGAAATGAAACCTTGATCTCCTTTTAGCTCAGCATGAGGCAGAGACAGGCTCTCTTTAAATATATAAACTGATTTGAAAAAATTTTATTGTGGTCAGTAAGTTCTTCAACATGTATGTGTATATAGGTGCACATAATAGAAGTATATACTTGTATTAACATGTACATGCATGTATGTAAATATATATATTTCTAATAAAAGATACATCGCATGTGGATAAACCTGTACAGTATGTATAACATACAGGTATGTATATATTGAAT
Source organism: Antechinus flavipes (assembly GCF_016432865.1). Taxonomy (NCBI): domain Eukaryota; kingdom Metazoa; phylum Chordata; class Mammalia; order Dasyuromorphia; family Dasyuridae; genus Antechinus; species Antechinus flavipes. The sequence goes on along the minus strand of NC_067398.1, from coordinate 364,977,604 downwards.
ATGTGTGTATTTATATATAAACATAGTATATGATGTGTATATATACACATATGTAGATATACATATATGTGGATATATACATGTGTGTGTGTGTGTGTGTGTGTGTGTGTGTGTGTGTGTGTGTACATAGACATAAGGTGCTGTCAAGTAGCATTTGCTTGGCTGAAATTTGGATCCCCAGCTATAGGTTCCACTTTCATATCTCAGTACTGTTCATATGAAGCTGTGGAATGGTATTTATAAGTTGATCAAGTGAGAAAACTAATGAAGGGTGATGACCCAGCTCTTTTTTTTAGTATATTGATTTTTCCTGCTTTGTTTTCTTTTAATATCACTTTCATTCCTAAATATATCCCTCTCCTTGTACTTGACTTGCCATTCCTTTTAACAGCTAGGTGGTATAGTCCATAGAATGCTGCACTTGGAATCAGGTAAACTTAAGTTCAAATCTCCCCTCAGACACTGTTTGCATGACCCTAGGAAAGTCACTTAATTTTCAGATTCATTATCTGTAAAATAACAATAATAATTATTATTATCTTATAGTATTATTATGAGGATCAAATGGGATCACACATATAAAATACTTTGCAAAACTTGAAGCATTATAAAACTACTATTATTATTGTTGACAAAGAACAGGAAAGAAAGAAGGGGAAAATTCATTCAGAATATCAAAGCAATATAAGCAACTGAAAAAAGAGGCAATGTGGTACTCTGTAGTAGATAAGATGTTAGAGCCAGGATGAACTGATTTCAGATCAGATACCTCATAGTTGTACAACTCCAGACAAATCATTTACTTCTCTGGGTTTCAGTTTCCTCATCTATAAAATTAGAGGATTGGATTTCATATCCTGTCAGATCTCTGTCTGTTCTAACCCCGTCTTCCCAGTCTGACAGTGTAGTCTATGTTCTACATCCATAGTCCCTCACCTCTGCCAAAAAAAAATTAAAAATAGGGAGTTGCATTCTTTTTCAAGACTAAGCTTGATCATGAACTTGTTATTAAGTCAGCTAGCAGTCAGACAATATAATGAGAGCCCTTTAGTGCCACCATCAATTCACCAGGAGTTCTATCACAAGTGATGCTCCTGGGGATGCTGGCAGAGTTGAACTATTGAAATAATGCAACCGTGTTGTGGACTAGGAAGGGTGCTTAGATTGAGGATAGAAAGACATAGTACTAGACACTACTGACTCAAAGCAAATAATTTTCCCTTCCCACGTTTTTGTTTCCTTCTATGTAAAATAAAAAGGTCAGCTCAGATGGTCCCTGAGATTCCATCCACCTCTGGTGTTCTCGGAGGGACCAATTCAGGTGCAGACACCAAAGTCAGGGAGAGGAAAATTCTGCTGAGTGATGGAGTGTCTCAGGGGCTCATGTCCTTAGCTTGAGATTCTTCCTGGCTCAGTGCTGCATGTCTGGAGCTAGTTTATTGGAAGGGAGAAAATATATAAAAAGATCATCTGCCTGTATTTAGAAAAATGGAAGATAGCAAAATGCCATCTGAATGAAAGCCCATCATCAAGGCTGCTTATGCCCGCCTTTGAAGTGTGGAAAGGAACTTGCCCTGAATAGTGTGAGCGAATATGATGAATTAGGGTATTTTATTAACCAGGATGAAACCAGCCAGCCAGCTTTCTGCACATTTTCGTTCATCTTAATAGCTGTATTCAAAAACCATGCCATCATCTATTCAAAAGCAGAACCAGTGGGAAAAGTGCACAGAGTATTTCATATCTAGGGTTCTTTTCCTCCTTCTCCTCCTCCCTCCTCAACCCAATCCCATCTTTCCTTTCTGTAACCAAAGCAATATACCAGAGAGAAATGTGACTGAATCTTCCCAGTGCCAAAACAATTAGTCAATTGGATTAACAGATCTTGAGCTGAATGGGACGTGATATGTCATCTAGTCCCAACCTCTCATTTTTTACAGGTAAAGAAACTGAGACTAAGAAGAATTAAATAACCTGGTAACTCTATCACATAATTGACTAGTTTGGATAAAGGAGTCAGAGAAATAATTCTTTTCAGTGACTTTATAGACTGTTAGAGCTGGGGAGAACTCATGAATTATCAATCTGATCCAACCTGATTATTTTACAGAAGGATAAACTGAGGAACAGGCTGATGAAGTGATTTATCAAAGAAGACCCCCAGCTAGTTAGAAATAAACCTGGAAGTACTGGTTTTTCTAACTTGGAGGATTCCTGACGAGGGAGATGAAATTTTAGATTTTCTGTCTATGTTTCTGGTGTCGCATTCAGACCAGCAGAGTATATCTATTCAGATGGCATATATAATAACTGCCCCATGTTGTGTTGTGATGCTGAGAACAGTGTTGTCCTAGCTACAAAATCAACCCAGCTATCAAATGATGGCTCTTTTTGTTTTACCTCTTTATTCAGGAGAAAGGAGGTGACAGTGTTCTTTAAAGGTTAGAAGAAGGTCTTAGCTTGGATATGCTGGATATCAATTGCTATAAAATTTTTTTTTAAAAAAAGTGATAGCAATACATGAAGGGATGATAAACTGTGGTTCTGTATTTCCAGCATATTTACCAGTTTGGGTAGAATGTAATATTTTTCCTTTGGTGTATATGACATTCAGTCTTTTTTGCCCTTAAAAATCCTATTGTACCCTCCACTCAGTTCTATAGAGTCTTGAAATTCTTTTCCTGCACTATCCTTTTTGTCATTTTACCTAAGTCATTGTCTCCAGAAGGTTCTTATTAAGAGTCATTTGTTTCCTTGGAAGGGTAGTAGGTTTATCTTTTTAGCCTTCATTATAACCTTACCATAGATAAGTTTATCTGATTGGTTGGCTTTCATGAAGCTGAGCTGTTGATCTATTACTCTAGTTAGGTTTTTAATATTGTACAATCCTCTTGTTCTTGGGAAGTTTAGCTGAGGGCCCAAAGCAGTATGAAGATACTGGAAATCTAATAATTATAGCAAACATTTATATAGTGCTTATTTACATTGTGAGTAAGTATCTGAGGTTGAATTTGAATTCAGTTTTTTCCGACTCCAGGTCCAGTTTCTATCCATCATGCCATCTTGCTACCTAAATTGGCTTTGGGGAAAAGGGCATTAAAGACATTTCTTGTAGGCTTCTTCTTTGGTGAAATGAATGGACTGAATTTGATCTGATGATGTTTCTTCAATTAATTTCAGTTCAATTTAATTCAATCTACCAATTAGTAAGCGCCTAATATATTTGAGGGACTCTTCTAAAGTGGGTGCAGACAGTAAAGAGAGATAAAAGAAAAAAAAAACTTTCTGTCCTCAATGAATTTATATTTTATGGGAGAATACTCTGTGTGTGTGTGTGTGTGTGTGTGTGTGTGTGTGTGTGCGTGTACACACATTGTAAGCTGCTTTAAGGAAAAAAAAATCTCTAACAACTGTGGGTTCAAGAAAGAGTTCCCATGAGAAAATAGAATTTGATTTAAGGTTCAAAGCAAGCTAAGGATTTTAAAAGAGAAAGGTGAGATATGAGTGAATTTTAGCCATACAGAACAGCCTATACAAAGATATGGTAATGGGAGATGAAACACTGAGAGGAATAGCAAATAGTCTAGGTGGGATAGAATATATGGTGTCAGAAAAGGAATAATGTAAAATAAGTCTGGGAAGGTAACCTGGAATCATATATTTTTTTAAAAGGCATTTTAAGTGCTAATCTGAGGAGTTTATAATTTGTCCTTTGGTCAATAAAGAAACACTGAAGATATTTGCTCAGGGATCATTGGTCAGACCTGTGCTTTAAGATTATTTTGGTATGTATATGAAGAACATATTGGATATTAAAAAAAAAAAAGCAAGGAGACTAGTTTGGAGGCTAATGGACTAATCCAGGTGAGATGTAATGAGGGCTTGAATTAGGGTGGAGATTGTATAATTTTTCCTGGTAATTAACATGATCCAAGGATGATAGTAGCAATTTGGGTACACAAATACTGACTACTTCATCTAGCAGGGAAGAGTCAAGATAGGATGGTCATGGATGAAATGTGTTGGTACCTTTTCTGCCTGAATTTTGTTCAACTTGTAGAAAAGCAAGTGACACAGAGTTCCAAGCCTTCCGTAGCTCCCTCTGATGAAGTAGACCTCAGCTCTTTCATACTATATAAGATTCCCCTGGTCCCTAGGACCTTGATTTTGTAAGTTTTGATAACCAAATAGGCAAAAGAAACATGGTAAAATAATGAATCATATTGGTTGATAGACCTTGCTCTTGGGGACCAAAAATTTAACATATCAGCAAAGGAATCACAGGTTGGTTGAAACAGAGGATATCCCTCTAACTAAATAATTATTATATGGGCATAATGATCATAAATGGTCACCTACTCATATTGGGCAAGAGAGGCAGGAGGTACATAAATAAATGGAGGACTTTCCAAGGCATACCCCCATGCTAGACTTAGACCTGCAATTTGAGCAAAACAGGAAGGAGATATCTTTGACATCTTTTTTGTGGCTGTACAATTTGTGCTTCATAACTGGTAAACAATTAATAAATATTGTATTAAAGTTTGAGGCCTGCCATAAAGGCCAACTATAAGAACTTATCCCTATATGATTATGTAAAATAGCAAACTGATTAATACTGATTGGAGTAGAGTAGGGGTCAAATGAAAATGAATCATTTCTCACATTCTGCCCTTTCCTGATGCTAAACATAGTTGTGATGAAGTATCAGAAAGTAGTATTGCTGATGGTCTCAGCTAAGAACAAAGGATACTTAGAATCTTCTGGTTTTATTTTTTTCTACTATGTGTCATTCATATTTCCCTAATTCTATCTAGTACATCTTTACAACAGATTAATAAATTAAACCATTCATTCATGAGATTGCAAGGTTTGGAAAGAACCTTGTAGGTCATTTCATTCAGTTCTAAATCAGAGATTTAGAATTAGAAGAGACCTTAAAGACCACAGAATCCAATTTCTCATTTTATCAATAAGGATACTGAGGAAGAGAAAAGCTAAGTGAGTTGTTCAGGAACACATAGTAATTTACTTTAGATGGACTTTCCTGACTTTAAGCCCAGCTTTTCATGTACCATGACACTAAGCTGCCATGAGGAAAAGCAAAGATGAAGAAAATGAGATTGAGAGGGGCAAAACCAAACATATAAGTCCCAGAGTCAGGAGTTAAATCTATATCCTCTTACTCCAAATTCAGGGTCCTTTCAATTCCATCTCTATGCACTCATATTTATGTTAGTATGGGAGTCACAAAATAAACATGGTACATAATACCTGCCCTAAAGGATCTTGCAATTTAGTTGTAGAAAAAGGATGGAAAGATAGATATATAGATAGAAAACAAGTTGCTACAAGATTTTAGAAGTAAGACTATATAATCATCTGGTGTTTTTTTCATTTATTTAATACCGTGTCTTAACTCAAACATTCAATTAAATATGACCTTCATCAAATATTTCCTAATGAACACATTCCAATAACAACTATTGAATTGAAAATCCTCAAAATCCTTTATTAAGAAATGATCTTATGAATCTGTTTAGAAGGTATGTGGGGAAAAGTATTGTTTTGTTTTGTTTATAGCAATATCCCATTATAATCCCCACTTTACTCACCCACTTTATTCAACAGATTTAACTCTTTCCAAAACCCAAAACCAACCTCAAAATGGTATCACTTGCTAATATTGAGGCTCTTCAGCAGATAGACATATTGTAGATTCTGAAGGCAGTTCCTAAAGAGGAGCTCAAAAATTATTTGAGCATTAAGATCATCCTAAGGATAAACATAGATGGCACTATGGATAGAATACTCAGCCTTATTCAGTTCAAATTTAGCCTTACATTTACTAGCTATGTGATCCTGGACATGTCACTTTACCTCTGTCTGCCTCAATTTTCTCAACTGCAAAATGGAGAGAATAATAACTACCTCCCAGGGTTACTGTGACGATCAAATTAGATAACATTTATAAAATCCTTAAAGCATTATACCTGGCACCTAGTAAGCACTTACTCCAACCTTTCCTCCTTCCTTCCTTCCTTCCTTCTTTCCTTCCTTCTTTCCTTCCTTTCTTCCTTCCTTCCTTCCTTCTTTCCTTCCTTCCTTCCTTCTTTCCTTCCTTCCTTCCTTCCTTCCTTTCTTCTTTCTTCTTCCTTCTTCCCTCCCTCCCTTTCTTCCTTCCTTCCTTATTTCCTTCCTTCTTCCCTCCCTCCCTCTCTCCCTCCCTTTCTTCCTTCCTTCCTTCCTTCCTTTCTTCCTTCCATCCTCCCTTCTTCCCTCCCTCCCTCCCTTTCTTCCTTCCTTCCTCCCTCCCTCCTTCTCTCCCTCCCTTTCTTCCTTCCTTCCTCCCTTCCTCCCTCCCTCCCTTCTATCTTTCTTTCTTTCTTTCTTTCTTTCTTTCTTTCTTTCTTTCTTTCTTTCTTTCTTTCTTTCTTTCTTTCTTTCTTTCTTTCTTTCTTCCTTCCTTCCTTCCTTCCTTCCTTTTTCCTTCCTTCCTTCCATCCTTCCTTCCTTCCTTCCTTTCTTCCTTCCTTCCTTCCTTCCTTCCTTCCTTCCTTCCTTCCTTCCTTCCTTCCTTGTCATAGAGGCTTCCAAGATGCCTGCTTTGAAGGAACAACACTTATTTGTAGAAGAATCTCTGATTTTTTGCAAAAATATCAGTTACATGAATTTATAGTTATAGATTACATAATACAACATTATACATCATTGCACACTAAATTGTTAAGTGCAGACTATTAGTGTAATAACAGGACAGAAAGATCATGGAAAAGATGGGTGCCTTAAGTTGGACATTAGCAGATATTTGAGTAGGCCATCCTAGTAATTTTCACTACCTTCATCAATATTCCATGCCAGACAGAAGTAGCCAAGTTACAAACATTTCTCCTTGGATAGGAATCTGTTTTCTAGATCAATAATTTTTCCTAACATCCCATAAATTAGGAAACTGAAGTGATATGTGTATCAGCCATAATTTGTCTTATTCACTCTTCAGGACTATAGGAAACAGGATGATTTTATTCAATGAGGATGCTGGAGAGAGAAAAGAAAGTAGAAAATCACTAGCTATAGATATAGATGAATCATGAATATCACTTGTGTATTGTAAAGAGAGAGATTATTGAACCCCTTGGTAATAGATTCAGAAGAAATTCAGCTTTTTCAAAAAGGAGGCAACTTTGAGATGAGAGAAAAAATTCATTTGGACTCCTATCTTAATTCAATCAGCATCAATCAATTTCATAGAATCATATCAAAGTTCTATAGGAAAGTCCCTGAAGCTATGAGCTGAATATTCTAAGTTCACTTAGTTAACTAAAGGCCCTTTATCCTTGTTGTGCCTTGTGATGGTGACCAAGCTAGCATGACAGAGTTCACAACTACATGGAAAATCCCCCAAAATATTTTTGTACCTTCAAGCCAATTACTTGTCTAAAAAGAGTGGATGATCATCTTATGACCAGTTTGTACTATTTCCTCCTGCCCAAATTAAGGAGAAGCCTGTCCATCTTATTTGGAAATATTCCTTGCTTCATTCAACTTGTGACTCTGATTACATTATTTTGCTTATTCAGTGGAATTATTCTATATTTGATATAACTGTTCTGGAATGACTGGATGTCTAGCTCTATAAAAATAGAGCCCTGAAAGGAGGAGGCATCTCACATAGTGAGGAAGACCTGAGGTCCACTTAATTAGAAGGAACCATGGACCTTTTAATAAATTGCCATTGGCTCAGAGCTCTGACTTAGTCTCTGTTATTGTTGGTGGGATAATTTTAATTCCCATAGAGAAAATAATAAACTGGAAATGGGAAGAACTGATTTCAGATCGGAACTGAGTTCAAACCTTCTAAAACCTCAATCCTGACTTCCCCATCTTACTACACATGTGATTTTGGACTCTTGGGATGAATCACTTCAATTATATGGCCTCAGTTTCCTCACCTCTAAAATAGCTAAATTAAACTCCCTTTTAGCTGTAAGTCCTCTAACAGCAAAATTTTAAACCCAGTCCTTTGGCTCTAGATTCAATTGCCTTCCTAAATAATTTCCTTTTTTCCCCACCAATCCCCTAAAGGAAGAAATTCATTGCATTTTAGTTACAGGGTATATCACAGATTTTTAAGTAGAGGCATTCTTTTCATATCTTATTGAGATTATTTTATGCTCCAATCTCAAGGGAAAAAAGCAGTTTGCACATTTACTGTTTCCCATCAGCGGACCATCTGCAGGTACCACCTTTAACAACGCACTATAATCCATTTACTGGACACTTTATCATTGTAGTATATTTGGGGTATCAAAAACCAGCTGTTATAGAGCTATAAACAAAGAGTTTATTACATATTGTTTATCATCGCTTTAGTATTGGAAGGCTCAGGGCAAACATTAATGCAAGTTAGCTTTGAGATTCATCTTTATTCTTGCCAAAGAGGTCAAAGGTTATTTCCCTAATAATATGCAAATGGGGCCCTTACTCCAGATTGTGAATAATCACTTTAGATTAAAAGCAGAAATTTCTTTTAATCCCATTTGCAGTATAGTCTTTTGCATGTAGTTAATAATTAATTTAAAGAATTACCACTTCAGTGAGTCTGGCCTACATTATTTATTAAGTGTAATTAAAGTATTTATTAGTCAAGTAATAACTGAAGGCAACCCTAAGTACCTCAACTATGTTGTAAAATAATCACATCCTTTGTTGATCAGCAAACCACAGAATGGATCACATTGGTAATAGATTATTAGTGGTCATTTGAGCCATATTTAATTTGTTACACTAGTGGGAGGCTTTCCAGCTTTACTGATCTACTGATACTCCTATTGTTTATTTTGGGGAAATGGGTATCTCTGGAATTTCTCTGTGATGATTTATGTCTATTGATTCAGAAGGAAATAAGGGATTACTCCCTTCAGTATGCTATCAGCTGTCCTCATCCTTTGAAGATTCAAAAATGGCTCATCTCAATTGAACCATCTTGGGATCCCCTGATTGAATTGCTGATGCCTTAGCTATGATTCCTTTAGGTTCTGAACATTCATCTGCTTTATTTATGACCAGGATCTTTTTTTTCTCCTCTGGGAATCAGCCGAGATATGTTTTAGTCTGCCCCTAATTCATAGTTTGATTAAAGCAAGTCTTTTAACCTCTCTAGGCCTCAAATTCTTATCTGCTCTGCCTCTTCACAGGATTGTAGTGAGGATCAAATGAGAAAATGTGCAAATGCACGAGAGAGTCGGATCATTTTAAAACGGCATTCCAGAAGGGTACAGTTTCAACGGCAACAACAAGAAAATGTTGGATGATAACCCTTGATTTTAACTGATAGCACTTCTGGTAGATTTCATGTTTCCTCTTCCACAAAGAAACATTCTCCTGACCATCCTATCCAAAAGGGCTATTTCCCTTTTCTAATTCCTCTCTCAGTTCATCTGTACTCATTCTTTTTTTTTTTTCTTTTTATAGCTTTTTATTTACAAGATATATGCACAGGTAATTTTACAACATTGACAATTGCAAATCCTTTTGTTCCAACTTTTCCCCTTCTTCCTCCCACCCCTCCCCCAGACGGCAGGTTGACCAATACATGTTAAATATGTTAAAGTATAAGTTAAATACGATATATGTATACATGTCCAAACAGTTATTTTGCTGCACAAGAAGAATCAGAGTTTGAAATAGTGTGCTATTAGCCTGTGAAGGAAATAAAAAATGCAGGCAGACAAATATAGAGGAATTGGGAATTCTGTGTAGTGGATAATATCATCTCCCAGAGTTCTTTCCCTGGGTGTAGCTGATTCGTTCATTATTGCTACATTGGAACTGATTTGGATCATCTCATTACTGAAGATGGCCATGTCCATCAGAATTGATCATCATAGAGTATTGTTGAAGTATATAATGACCTCCTGGTCCTGCTCATTTCACTCAGCATCAGTTTATGTAAATAAATCTTTCCAGGCCTTTCTGAAATCATCCTGCTGGTCATTTCTTCATCTGTACTCATTCTTAAGAAATCTATCATGAGCTGCTCTTTTTATTATAGTTTTTGTATACACTGTCTCTCTTCTAATCTGTAACTCCTCGAGGCTGTGTTTTGTTCAGCTTTGTATTATATGTTTATAAATTCGTATTATGGACCCACCACTGGACTTGGCCTATAAGAAGTACTCACATGGATGGACTGTGATTACATTTATGTAGCTATTCCCTACAAGGGAGAAGATTGTACTTCTTTCATTATTTTTTGACTTGTGTAACCAACTTGCCATGCCCTAGGAATCCTTCGTAAGTGCTCTGGGGCCTTCCATGTTGCATGAAGACCAATGAGGAGCATAGACTCTCCATTAGTTACCCCTCATGTTCACTACATGACCATTCCACTATTTTCCAGTCACTTCTTTCTAGTGGTGTTCATCATACCAGTTCTTTGGAATAATTCTCCCTCAGTAATAAGCTGCACCCTACTCAAATCTACTGTGTATTTCTCCTCTGCCTTTTGCATGGCATACAACATTAATTCTTCAGAGACAGTAATATACTATGTTTTGCATATATACAATATAAGCAGAAGAATATTGATGTTTTAAAAACTAAATCTTTGTTTTAAGTTGGGGGACATTTAGCAATTTAGTTTACTCTGCTACTCTATTAAATTTTGGTATCAGTTTACATATACCCACATATATATGTAGCTGGTTCTATATATGCATATATTATATACATCCATATATTTCTATTCACATGCACAGCTATATAGATGTATATCCTCTGATGGACCTCTGGACTATTCATCCAACTGATAATAGTTATTTTTCATCCACTTGTCTTTTTCTTTATGGATAGTTAGGCCAAACTTTTGAGCATTTACAGATCTTACATAAAGGAGGTTCTCTGATGTACTAAAACTTGATATAATTAACACAATAGTATCCACAAACAGGAAGCTGGGGAACCTCTCCTTTCATAAAGAAGCTGTATTTGACTAAGATTCAGTGGTAGGCAACCTAAATATCTTCAAGGAGCATTTCTCACTGTTGTATGAGTCACTTGATATTCATCATCAGATGGTCATTGAGCAAAGCGATATCTGTCATTATAGCTTTTAAGGATTCTTGCCTGGTTTCAACATTTGATGGGAGATAGCTTATTCAAAGAGTCCCTATAGGGTGCCTTTTTGCTCTACTGATGCAAATGCTTTTTTTGAATAGGCAACAAACAATAAGCAGGGTAGTCTCTTGTATTTTCAGTACCTTTCATTCAATTGAATTTTTGCAAAGATTTGTCACTGCTGTGGAATATAATGTATGAATTCTAGCTTGTTCTCTCACTTGCCATCATCAAGAATGTACTTGAAACCTGCATAAATTACTTTCATAAGAGTTTTCTAGAGATTATTAAACTAGGCAATATAATATATCGAAAAGAGAAACTGTTCACAGAAAACAAAAGAGAATTGTTCACAAACCAATAAAGACAGGAGTTCAAACATTGCATCTAATAATCTTTCAGTAACCTAGACCTAGAACTTAGACACAGTTCTTAAACTGTGTTTCACAACCCCATATGGGTCTTATAATGGTAGATGGAGTGACAGAATTATGATTTATTATTAATTAATATTTGATTTGTATACCTACTTTATATACCTATATACCCATGTAAAAATTCGTCTTGTAAAAAGGGTCATGAGTAGAAAATGTTTAAGAAGGTCTAATACAGACTAGGGTCAAAAACTACACATTACAAAAATGGTATTGACCTGCAGTGTTAAAGGATATTTCATTTATACCAATGGGAGTTCTTTATACAAATGAAATCACAGGTCTAGTTCCAGATTCTAAAACTCAGCCAAATAGGATTGGGGAGAAGAGAAGTAACATTTATAAACCACCTATTACCGTATTTCCCCGATAATAAGACACTGTCTTATTATTTTTTTGGACAGAAAACCACCAGAGGGCTTATTTTCAGGGGAGGGCTTATTTTAATGAACATTGACAGCAATTTTAATTTAAAAAAAAGAGTTCTTTTTTTATCCTCCATCATGCCCCCTGAGTTCTTCTTTTATCCTCCATCATGCCCCTTTTATCCTCCATTATGCCCCCTCATTCCCGCTTACATACCAGGTTTTTATGTTGTCCTGTCTCAGCTCTCCTCCGCGGCACTGCTCTCAATGGTGCCAGCAAGCAAATCACTGGGGAAGAACAGGATGATGCGCTCACTGCTGCAGCTCTGATTGGATGCAGCTCTGAGCGCGGCGTGCATTTCACTCAGGGGGAGGGAAGGGGAGACGGTGCATACAGAGGACACCATAATGTAGCATGTAGCACAGGGGATCACCTTCACTACAGTAGCAATCTCAATAGGGCTTATTTTCGGGGGAGGGCTTATTTTAGAGGAATCTTACACAGTAAGGGGAGGGCCTATTTTCGGGATAGGTCTTATCGGGGAAACACGGTATGTATGAGGCTTTGTGTTAAGCACTTTATAAGTATTATCTCACTTGATCATGAGTCATTAGCTGCTGATATTTCCTTCATCATATATATATTTTTTAATGTAATTGTGTTTTCTTTTTATTTAAATATTTGGTACTCTTTCCTTATCTTAAGAAAATATTCCTCAGGAGTCTCAAAATTATCACCTCAAGAAGAAATGTCCTCTTGTATATTTGTCCTACTCTAATTAATATTTCCTTCTTTTTGTCTTTAATAACACTTCTACTTCTATATGGAGGATATTATGGACTATGATATTAGAATTCAAATGATTTGACTCCACTATCATTGATAAAAAAAATGATTTGTTATTGAAATAATATGGATCTGTTCTGTTTTCTTTTTTGTCTATTTTTTGCCTTCCTGGGATGATACATCTTAACTAGCTCTCATCAAGATTTCTTTAAACTTTATTTCCCTCTAAAACTTCCCAATGCTTTATATGATAATATTTTTTTAAAGAATGTAAATTTATTTTTATTTTCACTCACATTTAAAAAATTTTTAATAGTAGCTTTTTATTTTTAAAATACATGAAAAGGTAGCTTTCAACCCTGTATTTAAAAATCAGATTGTCCAGTCAGCATTGGTCTTTTCATCATGAACACTTGAAAATTTTCTATTTCACTGAATGACCATCTTTTCTTCTGAAGGATTATACTCAGTTTTGATGCAAAGGTGATTCTTGGTTGCAATTCCAGCTCCATTGCTTTCTGGAATATCATATTCTAAAACCTTTGGTCCTTTAATGTAGAAGCTGCTAAATCTTTTGTTATTATGGCTATGGTTCCACTACATTTGAATTGTTTCTTTCTGGATGCTTGCAATATTTTCTCTTTGACTTGGGAGTTCTGGAATTTGACTATAATATTTCTGGGAGTTTTTATTTTGGGGCCTCTTTCAGGAGATGGATTATTTCAATTTCTATGTTGCTCTCTGGTTTTACAATATTAGGATAGTTCTCCTTGAAAATTTCTTGAAAGATGATATCGATCTTCTTTTGATCATGATCAGTAGACCAATAATTTTGAAATTCTCTCTCCTGGATCTATTTTCCAAGTCAATTGTTTTTCCCATGAGATATTTCATATTTTTAAAATATTTTTCCCTTTTTTTTTGTTTTGCTTTATTGTAGCTTGAGTTCTCATAAAGTCATTAGCTTCCCTTTGTTTAATTCTATTTTTTAAGGAATTATTTTCCTCAGTGAGCTTTTGTAGCTCCTTTCCAAATTAGTCAATTTTGCTTTCTAAGGAATTCTTCTCATTACTTTTTTGTATTTCCTTTTGCATGTCTCTCGATTCTTTCCCTAATTTTTCCTCTATCTCTCTTACTTGATTTTCAAAGTCCCTTTTGAGCTCTTCCATGACCTGAGCCCAATTCTTATCTTTCTTGGAACTTTGAATGTAGGAATTTTGACTTTGTTATGATCTTGTGTATTTTGGTCCTCCTTGTCATCATAATAACTTTCAATCATCAGACACTTTTTTTTTGTTTTCTGCTTATTTTCCAAGCCTATTACTCAGTTTTTAACTCTTTGTTAAAGTAGGGTACGTTTCCAGGATGGAGGGTGCACTGTTTCAAGTTTCAGGGATTTTGTGTAGCTATTTTCAGAAATCTTTCTAGGAATCTGACCATAAGAATTCTTTTCTGCCTTGGAGCTGTTAAGTATGTCCCCACCCCACTGTAGCTATAAGATCTAGTGAACTGGATGGGGCTCAGACTATGTTCTGACTGAGGCTGTGCTGGGACTGTATACTCCTACTCCACTGCCATAGAACCTCTTCACTGACCTTCTGAGTTCTTCTTGGTCTTCTTGGACTGAAAAGTCCAGAAGCCTCCAGCACTGCTGCTGATTCAGAGGTCTCACCTTGCTGGAACTGAAGTCCCAGTTGGAGCTAGAGCTAGGGCCAGCCTGTTCTGGGATTGTGTGCTGGGGTCCCATTCAGGTTCCACAGCTCTTTTCTGCTGAGCTTCTAAGTTGCCTTTGGCTGGGAAATAGTCTACTCCATCTTTTTGGGTGTTCTGATGCTCTAAAATTTGTTTAAAGGAATTTGGAGCAGCTTGGAGGAGAGGGGAGAGGTTGGGTACCTTCCTGTCTTTACCATCTTAACTTCACCTCCTTGCAATTCTTTAAAAAAAAAAAAGGACCATGCATTCTGTGGACCCTTATAGATAAGTATAAAGAAGCTCATCACAAGTAGGGTGAGCATTTGGTGAGGAATTCTTTGTTCATGACAACCCATGAAACAAAGAAAATTACAAAATGGTCCTCAGTCCTGGGCAACCCCTTTCAATTTCTGCAGTGATTATAGTAGGGAGAAGGAAAAGGAATAGACTGAGCTTAAGAATCACATAGGTTTTAAACCATTTATAAACATAAATTTAACTTTTGGTATCCTAATGGTACCCTTCTCCAGTAACAAATAAATAAACATACTTTAAGAGGAACTAGATTACATCAGTTGTTGGTATAAGCTAAATCAGATACTAAAAGGAAAAATGGCTCATGGATTCTTCTTAGAGAGGCAAATAAAAAAAAAACTGATGAAATAAGATCATGTGTACAAAAGACAATGAAAGAAATCATTTCATAAGTATCTGCCAAAAGACTGTAATGAAATTCCTTTCAGTTTATGCACAGGCATGTGTTGCAGAAGAAGAAATGGTAGAAATATTTGATAAAATGGTCAATAAGATTTTTTAAATTAAACACATACTTTGCTACTCTGAGACTTTAAGGCAAAGGTGAGCAAAGGAGAGATGATGAAAAATACATTTTAAAATACAGTTCAGGAGTATAGAATAAGAGTAGAGGACATTAATTATAAAATGAATTTAAAAAATAAAAATATCCTAGTTTATAGTAAGCAACTATGTAACAATAATTCTGAAATGGTTATTTTTGTTTAGGGAGACCAATAAATTGTTAGCTAAAAGGTAAAAATGATCAAACTTAGAAGAATAAAAATAAGAAGATATAGCATATAATAGAATCAGCTCCAACCTGACATATTTAAACAAACTATTCATATTGAAAAGATCAACAGTAGATAAATGAACAGATCCTGAAACAGAGTATAATCTTTTCCTAAGGAAGTTTAATTGATATAAATCAATTATCATGAGAAGACCAAAAGAGACCACATCTTTTTGATCAGCAAATACTTTGTCTTTTAGCTAAATAGAGAGATATGGCAGCCAGACATAACACTGGCTTAGAGAATTAATTTTAGAAAAAAGGAGATAGAAAATTATAAGTAATATCATCACATGGAGAGATCCACCTGCATCTAGAAAGAAGACGATGGGGACTGAATATGGATCACAACATAGTATTTTCAACTTTTTTGTTGTTGTTGCTTACTTTTTTTTCTTTCTCATTTTTTTTCCTTTTTGATTTGATTTTTCTTGTGCAGCATGATAAATGTAGAAATATATTTGGAAGAATTGCACATATTTAATCTGTGTTGGATTACTTGCTATCTGGGGGAAGAGGTAAAAAGGAAGGAAGGGAGAAAAATTTGGAATACAAGGTTTTGTAGGGATGAGTACTCTGGAGAAGCATAAGAAGATAATCAAGAAAGTGATATCATAAAGGACTTAATAAGGCATATATGTTTGCATTCCTATATGGAAGGATGATACTTGTAACTCATTAGAACATTCTCATTATTATGGCAGCTAGAAAAAGCATATATAAACAAAGGACACAGGTTGAGGTGAATATGAAGGGATGAAATCTTTTTTTAATGATGAAATTAAGGGATGAGACAAAATTGTACTGATAGAAAAGGAAAGGGAGAAGTAGAATAGTGCAAATTATCTGCCATAAAAAAAGAATCAAGAAAAAGTTTTTACAATGGAGGGGAGAGGGAGAGGAAGTAAACCTTATTTTCTTCAGAATTGGATCAAATAGGAAATAACATACATACTCAATAGGAGTATTAAAATCTATCTTATATCACAGGAAAATAGGAGGAGAATGAGATATGAGAACGGGTGGAGAGTGATAAAAGAGAGAGCATATTGAGGGAGGGAGTAATCAGTAGAAAAACACTTTTGAGGAGGGGGAAGATAAAAGGAGAGAGAGAATAAATGGGGAGGAAATACAATTAGCAATGGTAATTATAAAACAATTTTTGAAACAAGTTTCTCTGATGGAATATTATTATTCTCTGGAAAACTATGAGTGAGATGCTCTCTGGAAAAAAAAATTGAAAAATCCTCCATGAATAAAGTGAAATATACTGTATAAAAATAATAGCAGTGTTCTTGGATGACCAGCTGTAAATGATTTTGTTATTCTCAGTAATACAATCACCCAGATTTACTCTGAAGGATTTATGATGAACAATCTTATCCATACCCAGAGAAGGAACTGACTGTGTCTGAATATATATTGAAGCATTTTTATTACTCTCTCTCTTTATTTTTAAATATTTTTTCTTGAGGGTTTTAATTTTTATTAGAATGGGAGATCTATGTTTTCTTTCACAACTTGGCTGTTATGGAAATATTTTGCATAACTTCACTCGTAATTTCTTAGTTGTGGGTAGGGATAAGGAGAGAATCTAGAACTCAAAAAACTTAAAAATAAATATAAGAAATTGTTTTGAATGTAACTGGAGAAAAATATTAAATAAATGAAATTAAAAAATTGCATCCTTGTGTATGATAGACATACATACAAAATTTAAAGAAAAAGATGAGGGGAAGAAGATGGGAGAGAGAAAGATAGAAAGAAGGAATGGGAAAGAGAGAATGAAAAGAAAGAGGAAAAAAGGAAGGAAGGAAGGAGGGAAGGAAGGAGGGAGGGAGGGAAGGAAGGAAAGAGGGAAGAAGGAGGGAGGAAGGAAGGAAGGAAGGAAGGAAGGAAGAAAGGAAGGAAGGAAGGAAGGAAGGAAGGAAGGAAGGAAGGAGGGAAGAAAGGAAGGAAAGAAGGAAGGAAGGAGGGAGGGAAGGAAGGAGGGAAGAAAGGAAGGAAGGAAGGAAGGAAGGAAGGAAGGAAGGAAAGAGGGAAGAAAGGAAGAAAGGAAGGAAGGAAGGAAGGAGGGAAGGAAGGAAGGAGGGAAGGAAGGAAGGAGGGAAGGAAGGAGGGAAGAAAGGAAGGAAGGAAGGAAGGAATGAAGGAAGGAAGGAAGGAAAAAAGGAAAGAGGGAAGGAAGGAAAAGAGAGAGGAAAAGAGGGAAGGAAGAAAGGATGGGTGAATGGATGCATAGATAGATGTTATATTTGGGAGTTTCATTCTGCAAGTGATTCATAGATTCTTCAAGGAAAGAAAAAAGGAAGAGAGCTAGTTATAATTGGAAATCCTATTCTACTAGTGATTAATAGGCTCATCATTTAGACTCATGAAGGCTGAAACACATATTCATATACATGATCCCTAAGGTCTCTTGTGACTGAGACTTTTTGCTTCCATGTGACCTATTGTAGCACTGCCCAAAGGAACATTAATATTTTGGGAAATGAAACATTTCTTTCTATGGTCAATAAGATTTAATACATAGTACAATAGACTTAGGTCTAGAAGGGTTCTTGGTTATTTTGTTGGGTTTTTTATATATGAGGAAACTGAGGGCAAAATAAATAAAGATACTTAACTAAGGGCCCACATATGATAAATGGTAGTGTCAGGATCTGAATCCAGGTTCTCTGATTCCACCTTTAGCACTCTTCCCTCTGTACCAAAGTGCCTCAAAAAATATATGGACATGGAGTTTTAGTCCAGAGAGTTTCCATTCTCACCTCCTCCCTACTGGACCCCATACTCATTCCCATCTTGGAGCTCCCTTTCACACTGCCTCCTTTCACTCAGAAAGTCATTCTCTTTCCTTTCTTCTATCAAATAAAACTAAACATACTCTTAGACATATATAGTTTCTTTCTGATATCACACAACTGGTTCTTGTAGTATGTTAATTGAACTTAATGGAAATAAGTAATTTTTTTCTCAAAGTCTTTTTTCTACTCTAATCCTTCATCCAGCTCTCTTCATATTCCAGCACTGTGCCTGGAATTTTTTAGTCCCTTATTAAAATATTTGTTACTGTATTAAAAGAGAAAGAAGTTGGGGTGGGGCCAAGGTAAAGGAGGAGGTAAGATAGTCAGGGGAAGAAAGATGGAGAATTCAGGGAATTAACCTTAAAACTTTTAGGAATAGATGCCAACACGGCCAAGAATGCTGGTTTATAAATTGATTTGTCTTCCAACCCCTTTAAAGAGCCATTTCCGTGAGACAGACAGGTTGGCCGTATATCATGTATTCACTTGAACTCGTGCTGTGTCAGCCTCCATCTGACCTCTTAATCAAGCTGAGTGCCAGGGCAAAGAAAGGAGATAGGAGATCGTTTATAGAAAGGCAGAGCTGGCTGAATTCCCGCAAACCATCTGCGTGTCTAGCTATGGTCAGACTAACTGTCGGCTAATGGCCCCCTTCTCCTATGATCCATTTATATATTCCCCCGCCTTTTTTTTTTTTTAGTGGAAAACAAATAGCGTTATTGGATGTGCTCTGCTTGGCTGCAGCTGTGAATTGTAAAGTTGGAAGCCGGTCCAAGTAGAAGTCAGACAGCACATTCTCTGTTTAGACAAGAGGCCCAAACTGCTGATCTGGCCTCATTTGATCCTTGATATTTTATTTATCTAAATTTTGACATGGTCTTGGGAGGAAACATCTTGGTGGTATGCATTTTTCCATGACTTTAGTTGTTTCTGAAGGGAAAGGTGCCTTCTCTTGGTTATAACCAGTGATCACTATTTATTCTTCTTGGCTTTGTTAGGATTTAATCAGCCTGGATACTAACAGCACTAACAGCACTTGAGGTCCTTGAAAATTAACTATGGATGGAAGCAATGAGGATAGTAGATATGTAATAGGGATTTGTCAGTAGTTCTTAGGAGTTTTTATTTAAAAAATAGTAATTGATCTCCAATTAGAGAATAATGCAGTGAAACAGGAACTTTGAGGTAGAACCTTTATCATCTTCAGTTTCATTTAATTACTCTTGTATACTTGCAATGATGAAGTCTCTAGGTAACATGGCTGATAGGGGAATTCAAATCCCATCTCAGAGACTAGCTGTTCATCTTTCCTTCTCAAAGAGAACCATGGACATCATGAGGATGCTCTCTTGATTTGCATGTGAATTAGATTTAAGTGAGGTAAAGTTCCACAAAGTCATCAGCCTCAGTCTCCTTCACAGTCACTGGAATTTTGTGAAAAGACAAAAGTCAAGATGACTGGTGATGGATGACGCAGGATTCATTGGCTAAACTTGTCCTTTCTAAATTAAGGTCTTTCCCAGGTCTCAGTTTGTCTAAGGCAACATACCTGAAAAACAGGAACCCTCATCTCCATGAGACTTCAGACATTTACTAGCTGTATAACTAGAGCAAGTCATTTAAACCTATTTGCCTCAGTTACTAGCTTAGCTATATGATACAGAGCAAATCACTTCATCTCTCTCAGAGATAAATGAGTTGTTAAATGAGTATAATGGTAAAAACCTACCTCACATGATTATGAGCATTAAATGTGATAATGTAGGCAAAGCATCAACAAACATTTATTCAACATAAACTATATGCTAAGTGCTTAGGCTACAAAAAAAAGAAATCCCTATTCTTCAATTTACATTCTATAAATGTTTATACTTTAAATGTTAACTCTTCTTTATATTATTATTATTGTTGTTATTGTTATTATTAAGCATCCTGAGATTCCTGGCACAGAGAAGATAAAGTCCCTGCCTTTGAGTGTGTCACAATCTAATAGTCCATGTTACCAAAAAAAAGTTAAGGAATCTATTTAGCATCAACTATATGGTAAACATTGAGTTGCACACTACTGGGAAAACAAAAAATAATAAACCTGGTTCTTGTTCTTAAGGATCTTTTTATCTAGTCGGAGAAGGCATCTAGTAACACATGAAATATTAGAGAGCAAAACCATAAAAAAGTGATAAGCAGAATGACAAAATTAGAGGACAATGGGCATTAAGGGGTGGAAGGATATGAAAGGGTCAAAGTAGGTAAAGATGGAATTAGATCCAGGATTGAAGGATGGGTAGGAAATTTACTGAGGGAGTAGGAAGAGATAGGTAGATGCAATATTAATAATGCAGTCAAGAGAGCAGTAGATCTCCCAACCACCATGCTTACTGACTGGGTCTCCATGGATAGCAAGGCCCTCAGTCTCTCTTCCTTTCGGTTTCCACATTTACAAAAGCAAATCAGAGCAATTACGTTACACCAAATAGGGTTTATTGTAAGGAACACTCTTTGTCAACCTTAAAACAATATAATAATACAAATGATTGCTGTTAAAAATAAAGAACATATTACCTGTCCTTGAGGAATGGTCTAAAATGACAGGTTGTTCATATTTGGAGAGCATTTTACTTAGGCAGACAAGGTGCATTTCTGATCAAGAGAAAACTTACAAAGAATACAGCTTGCCTCTCCTTCACTCTTTCTACTCTTTCTCAGGAGATTGGCTCTAAGCAGGTCAGCTCTTAGGGTGCAGGACACTGAGCCAGATTCAGAAGGGTAAACCAGCTGAAAAGGGCTAGCCAGGAATCTGTTCTAGTGGTCTTCGGGATGCTAAAGGGGACTGATTCTAACCTTGCAGCCAACTTTGACCCTTTCATTAATTAGTTCAGCATTACATCCTCCTCTGCTTACCTTGTTATCCCTTACATGATTGTCCTATTGCCACTCATTCTCAAAGGAATCCAGCCCTGGATTATACTAACCATCTTTCTTTTCCATTCCCACTCACCTGCTGCTGAATGGAGCAGGAGGAAGTTATGCAAGTATCCTGATAAATCTCTGCAAATTTATTTTATTTTCTCTCACCTGGACTCTCACTGCAACAAGGAAATTGTTTTAATCTTCCCTGATTGATAATGGTGACGAGGGCGATGATGATGATGATGATGATTATAGATGGCATTTGTAAACCACCTACTATGTGCTAGGCACTATGCTAAGTGCATCATTTGATCCTCACAGCATTTATGGAAAGTCGGTATGATCATTATCCTCAATTTTTATTGAGGAAACTGAAACAGAGTTTGTAACTTTCTTATGGTCAAACAGCTAATAAAAGTTTGCGGCTGGATTTGAACTTGGGTTTTCCTAATGCCAGGTAGCACTCTATGCATAATACCACCTAGTTCCTTGATTCTCTGTTATGTTCCCCATAGCAACTATTTGAAACTTTCTTTTTTTTTTGTCAAGCCTCTTAAATCATCTCCTACCAAAACCTTAAAAAAAAGCCATTATTGAGAAAATAGCAACCATTTACTGTGTCTTCTCTTCTCTCCTTTCCTTTATCTCATAATCTTTTGCCATCATCCCTCAGTCTCTCCTCTATTCCAGAATCCAATGAAAAGATTTTTCTTCCTATCATCAAGTCCAGCTTTTCAACTTATATAATTGAATCCATCCCCTCTCACTTCATTCAAAGGATTGTCCCATAATCATTCTCCACTTCTCTTTCTGATCTTCTTCCTCTTCCTCTATTGGATTCTTCTCTGCTTTCTTAAAACAAGTCCAGGTCTCCTCAGTCCTTGCAAATTTCTCATTTACTCTAATTATCCTGTGGATCTTTCCCTTCTCCTTTTTTACAAACAAACTCCAAGGAGGAAAGCACCTATGGATATTGCTTCTACTTCTTCTCTGAACTTTTCCTAATCTAGTTTCTGATATCATTCAATTTAAAAACCTCTCTCCAATTTTTACACAGCAACAGCAATATTACATGATGATCAGTTCTGATGTATGTGGCTCTCTTCAGCAATGAGATGATTCAGATCAGTTCCAGTGATCTTGTGATCAAAAGTTCACCCAGAGAGAGAACTGTGGGCATTGAGTGTGGTTTACCACATAGCATTCTCACTCTTTTTGTTGTTATTTGCTTGCATTTTATTTTCTTCATCATTTTCTTTTCTGGTTTAATTTGATTTTTCTTGTATAGCAAGATAATTGTATAAATATATGTGCATATATTGAATTTAACATATATTTCTACCATATTTAACATATACTGGACTATTTGCCATCTAGGGGAGGGGAGTGGGAGAAAGAGGGAAAAAACTGGAATACAAGGGTTTGCAAGGGCTAATGTTACAGAATTATCTATGCATATGTTTTGAAAAATAAAAAGCTTTAATAAAAAATTCTCTCTTCAAAACTACCAGTTCGGGTAGTTAATTGTCAAAATCTTAATTGTAAAACTCAATTGCCTTTTCTCACTTCTCATCCTGTTGCAACATTTGATATTTTGACCACCCTCTCCTCCGGGATACTTATCCCTCTCTGTTTTGTTGTTAAATTTTTTTTGAGCTCTTCTCCTATGTGTTTAACCCCTTCTTTTCAGTCTGTTTCATTAAGCCATCATCCTTAAGCTTTCCTTCTAACTTTGTATGTGGGCAGTCCATTGCACAGTTCATTAAGCACTAGGCACAGAATTAAGAAGACTCATCTTCCTGAGTTCAAATGTGATCTCAGACATTTACTAGCTGTGCTAACCTGGATGAGTCACTTCCCCTGTTTACCTCCATTTCTCCTCTGTAAAATGAACTGAAAAAGGAAATGGTAAGCCACTCCAATATCTTTGCCAAAAAAACAAACAAAAAACCCCAACTGGGCTCAGGAAGAGCGAGACACAACTGAACAACTAAATCTGGATATAACCCAACAGCTTGGACTTTCTCTCTGTATAGTCTCTCAATAACCTCATTAGCTCTCATGACTTTAATCATCATCACTATGCAGATGACTCTCTGATTCATCTATAGTCTCTCTCCTAAAATCCAGTTCCACATCATCAATTGTATCTAGTGCAAGGACTGGCAAACTATAGCCTGCCTCTGGGTTTGTTTTGGGAGGGTATATTTGATTGATTGGTTTATTTGTTTGTTTTTATGGCCCATGAGCTAAGTTCATGGACCATATCAAATCAAATGGTAGACCAAATCTGATCCAAAGGCCATAGATTGCCGATCTCCTACCTAATGGAAATTTTAATTTGATCCAGATGCCTATAGGCAACTCAACATGTCCAAAGCAAAGCTTATAGTTTTCCTGTAAGTCTCTTCTTTGAAACTTCTTTCTATTGCTCTTGAGAGCATCATCATCTTTTTAATCTCATAAGTTAGCAATCTCAGACTTCTCCTCGGTTCCTCACTCCACTTATCCCATCAGTTGTCAAGTCTTATCAGTTCCCCATCTGAAATATGTCTCACATCTGTGTTCTTTGCTCTCCTCACATGGCCACCATCCTAGTTTAGACCCTCATTATTTCTCACCTGGAGTAGTATAGTGGCCTATTGATTGTTCTCCCTTGTCTCCAGTCTAGGACTCTTTAATTTATCCTCCACATAAAATATCTGCCAAAATTTTCCATAAAGATAAGTCTGATTATATTACTTCTCTGCTCGTTAAGTTCCAGTGGCTCCCTATTTCCAGTAGGATCAAATGCAAACTGCTATTTTGGCATTTAAAACCTTTACAACTCCCCTTCAATCTGTCTCCTCAGGTTGATTATACATGACACCCTTGATTCAGACATTGCAAGCTGGCCAAAAGACTTTAGATTTATTCCTCACCAGGGATATTCTGCCTCCCATCTCCTTATCTTTGCAGAGGCCTCTGCCTCCCCGAATTCTTGACTGCCTTCAGAGTTCTCCTCAAACATCCTCTCTTTTTTGAGATTTTTCCTAATCCTCACAGCTGCTAGTGCTTCACTTTCCCAAAATTACCTGGGAGCAGAGGTCAGAGACTTGGCAGCGAATCTGGGCAACAGCTCCAGGCCACAGCAGTCTCAAGAACTGAACTTCTGAGCCAAAGACTTTCTGAACCATGAGCTCCATGTGTGCTTCCTGGAAGGGCAGAAAGGGAGCTCAAGGAGTGGGAGTTCTCCTTCACTGGCTTCTTTTCCCACACTCATAGCTCAGAGGGCCCCTTTCTGCTGGGGTTATTTCCAGACCTCCAATTCGACCCCCTTGGGTTTGACTTTCACCAGCTGCTTCATTATCAGGCTTTTTATCCTTGTTTCTGATATTATAAAAGTACCCTCCTGACACCTTGTCCCTTCCCTACTGTTTGTTTCATGCTTTTATGTCTCTTCGTTGCTTTTTGCAGGAATTGTGTATGTGTGTTTATATGGGAGCAAATTCTTCTGATTAAATCTGTTTTCCTATTTAGAAATGCTCTCATGGAGTAAGGCCCTCACTCATGTGCTTGGATATCTTTGCTGCCTTCTCACTCTTTTCCTTATTGTTCTCCCTACTCCTTCAGGGTTCCTATTGCTTTCATACATATATAGACCATCATCTAAATAACAACCCCCCTCAACAAATCCTATTCTCTTCCCTTTAAAGTGCCCAATGCTCCTAGACAGAATGTTTCTTAAATGCTTACTTTGAGGCAGGCACTATGCTAAGCACTGAAAATATAAAATGAGCAGGCCATACAGTCCTGACCTTAAAAATTTTACATTCTAATGGAATAAAGCAATAGTTAGGGGTGTAGTGGGGAAGAAGACATACTCATTCAGGGAGCCCAAGAGTGGATAATTAAAAAGAAGCAGAATCCCAAAAGATTCGGATGAGAATAATATAAAGCAAAACTGGAGCCCTTTCTAAAAATGTGGTCCCTGGACATGGAGTCACCAAAAGCCCCTTCTCCTCCAGGAAGCCTTCCCTGAGAGCGCCATGCTATCATCTGTATAGGAGAATAAAAACTTTATGGATTTTCTTATTCTCTAATTGTTCCATGCTTATTCATATATTCTCCAAGCTTTTACTGATTTGTTGCAAAAGGTAAATCACAGGGCTATTTTGTCAGAATAGCAAAACAGACTTTTATAGAGCTTTCCTGTTTTCAAAATGCCCATACCTATATTATCCCATGTGATCCCCACAGCAACTCTGTGAGATAAACATGTCAGGTTTCAGTATCTCCATTTTATAGCTCCACATCGTCTCCCAGGTCATACATTGCCAAAGTTTAGCCAGGCCCTGAGCTCAGATTTTGTGACTCTTCTTGGGCATTAGAGCAGAGGATATTTTAATACTGGAAGGAAATTTTTTAGAACTCTTTCTATGACACCTGTGTTTCCCAATAGCCAAAAAAATTTACCAAGCCTACAAAACTTTTACTTTTTTAGATTTTTCAGTATATATAAACAGGAAAAAATTGACCCTACTCCCATTCCCCTATCTCTCCCCATTCTGTTCTTTTTCTCTGGTTGCTGGTTATTAGACCCCGAACTCCTCAAGACTAAGATCAGGCAAAGGAGGATTAATCTTTGCCTGGGAATTGGAGTTTGGATTGGAATCAAGGTATCAATATTGGTCTTGTTACCCCAATGAGATTTAAATTCTGAGAGAAGGAATTATATTGTTGTCATAGCCCACATAGCACAGAACTAGGCACACCAATAAATATGACTCATTGCTTGCTTGATTGATAATCTGTGTGACAGACAATGATTCCAGATGTTTAGGGACCAGTATTATAGGACAATTCATTCTGAAATGACACAGTCCCAACAGACATTATTACTTCTGTGAATCATCCCCTCTGTGTGCTTAAGGATGTTCTATAAGACACAAAGCTTTCAGGAAATGGACAGCATGCTAGTAAAGTTCACCTTCCACTCAATTAACCTTGGGAGAGAAGAATTTTTTTTCTTTTCTCTCCCAAGAGAGACCTTTTATTTTTTTTAATGACCTTTTTGAAGCATCTTATTTTCTGGGCAAAAAGCCAAATGATACACTTCCTTTCCAGCTCTAGGCTTTTGCAGATTTTCAAAGCTGAAGTAGACAGTCATTAAAATAAAAGGAAGATGTTAGAGGGGAGAGGTGGAGAGGAGAAATATTGGAACCAAGGAGGGGCTTATGAAATGAACAGGAACTTGTAGGTCTCAAAAAGGAATGTATATTAGAAAAAAAAGCTCAGAAAATTTTAGTCATTGACAAAATTTTGTAATGAATTTGTCTTCTGCATAGTCTTCCTTTTTTTCTGTGCTCTTTTCTCCTTTTCTTTTTACTCCCTTCTCCTCATCAGTGTCTAAAGCTCTCAAGCTGTCCCATACCTTTCCTGTCAGAGTAGAAATTACCTGATCAATATATTCACACTATACAAATATGAGATAAAATAATAATTGTTATCTTTATTAACATTTTAACACTTAATGTGTTATGCCTCCTAGCAATGCTTACATTTTGGAAAAGTGACTACGATGGTATAATTTCAGGTATCACAGGATTGTAGCATCATAGAATTAAAAGAGATTTCAGAGATCATGTAGAATAAATTTTGTAGATAAAGTCACTAGTATCCAGGAATATATTACTGCTATTTAGGTGTTCTTTTCCATAAACAATGACAGGAAAACTCTTAAGTGTGGAAAGTGTTTGGAGGGGATTAAGGATAGAGATTTGGCTTCTGAGTCAGGACAAATGAGTCCTATTGCTGTGTAATATAAGCAGAGTGATCTTAGGCAAGACATTTAATCTTTTTTTTTTTTTTTGAAGCAATTGGGTTGGATTACTGGCTCAGGAGTTTCTGAGGCCATATCTGAAGTCTTGACTCCAGGACCAGTGCTCTATCCACTACATCACCTAGCTGCCCCAAGACTCTTAATCTTCCAATGCTCCAGGGAATTTGCTATTAGTATTATTAGTTCCTAGTATTTATTGCAGGAAGGGGTTTTCTCATCAGGAGTCCCCTATTCCAAAAAAGTCTCAAATTCAGGAGAAACAGAGACAGACAGAGTAGACAGATAAACACAGACACAGACATAGACATACACACACACGCACACGCACATGCACAAACACATACACACACAAGATAATTTCACAGACTCGTAAAATGACTTCATATAAACAACACCTTTTCCTTCTATGTGTCTCCTAACTGAAAATAATGCTAATGTGAGGTATTTCTAATTATATCATATATGTGTGTTTATATATGTTTATGTATATTTACAGGCATGCATACACATAAATATATATGTATAATGTATATATTTTTAAAAATGCAATATTACAACTGGCCCTTCCATGTTTATGATTTATAGGGTTTGGGGCATAAATGTGTATTGTTCTTTGTCAAAGACTTTTTTTCATCTGTCAATAATCACATAGTTTAAGATATTTATGCTTTTAGTTGAAATTTTTTTTCTAATGTAGAAACATTTTCACATTCCTGCTATATTCCAACTTGGTCAAAGTGAATTCTTTAAAAAATGTATTGCTGAGGTGGCCTACAGTACTAAACTGTAAGCAGTAAACATAAAAATAATCTGGTACTGACTTAGAAATAGTGGTAGATGAGTGGAATAGATTAGGTACATGATATACAGTAATAGTATAGTAGTCTTGCATTTGATAAACCCAAAGATTCAATTTTTGGGATAAGAACTCACTACTTGACAAAAACTGGGAAAACTGAAAAGCAAATTGGCAGAAACTGAGTATAGAGCAACATCTCATATGGACTACTAAGATGTACCCAAATGGGTACATGATTTAGGCATAAAGAGTAAAAACATAAGCAAATTAGGGGAGCATGGAACAGTTTACATATCAATTCTATGAACAAGTTAGTATTTCTGATTAAGAGCTTGAGAGGATCATGAGATATATAAATGGATTATTTTGACTATATTAAATTTAAAAAGACTTTGCACAATGAAGCGAAAATTAGAAGGAAAGCAGAAAAATGGTGAAAAAAAGTAAGCTTCTTTGATAAAGACCTCATTTCTCAAACACATAGAAAACTGAGTCATATAAATATGTTAAGTCGTTCTCCACATAATAAATATTAAAAGGATATGAACAGGCAGTTTCAGATGAAGAAATCAAAACTACAAAAAGTCATATAAAAATGCTCTGAACTATTGATTAGTGAAATGCAAATTAAAACAACTCTGAAATATCACTTCACACCTATCAGTTTGATTGATATGATAGAAATGGAAATTGACAAATGTTAGAGTGAAGGTAGAAAAATTGGGACACTAATATATTATGGATGGATTTGTGACCTGATCTAATCATTTTGAAAAACAATTTGGAGCTATGCTGAAAGGGCTATAAAACTGTACAAACTCTTTAAGCTAACAAAACTATTGCTAAATCTGTACTCTGAAAAGATCAAAGAAAGGGAAATGGATAAATTGTACAAAAATACATATAGCAGTTCTTTTTGTAGTGGCGAGAATTGGAAATTGAGAGGATACCTATAAATTGGGAACTGGTTGAATACGTTATGATTATTATTATGATAAAAAATACTATTGTGCTATATGAAATGACAAATGACAAGAAAAACTTGGATGTACATGAACTGATGTAAGTTGAAGTGAACAGAACCAGAAGATCATTGTGCATGTTTAATATCAATACTTTATGATGATCAATTGTGAATGATTTAGCTATTCTCAGTAATAGAATATGTCAAGACAGTATCCTATTCACATCAAGAGAAAGAACTGAGTTTGAATGCAGATTGAAACATACTTTTTTTCACTTTCTTCATTATTTGAGGGATTTTTTTCTCTTGTGTCTATATTTTCTTTTGTAACATGGCTAATACAGAAATTTGTTTTCCCTGACTGAAAATGTACAAACTATATCTAATTGCTTATTGTTTCAGGGAGTGAGGAAGGAAAGGAGGGAGGGAGAGGATTTGGAATTCATAAGATTAAAAAACTAGAATTAAAATTTGTTTTTATCTATAATTTGAAAATATATGTATACTCACATAAAAACATATTGCTTTATTCTTTTTTGTTTTTATTTAAATATTGTATATCCCTATTCATTAGTGGTATTGATCTGTACTTCTCATTCTTTGTACCCAGCATATTTTTATTCATATATGAGATCATTTGGAAGACCTTACTTTCCATACTGATTCCCTCTTTAACATGACTCTGAACTGGTTGTTCTAAATGATGAGCACATTGGATATGTATCTTTCTGTTTTATGTCTTTTGCTTTATATTAATCCTGAAATAATGTTCAATGGTATAATTCATGTTAGGAATTTTGCATAGTTTGATGTATATGCAGGAGACACTTTGATGGAAGAGAGCCTCCATGTTAGTACTGGTAAATAAATAGTTTTCAAATTAATTAACAAACATCAAAAATATTGTGATCATATACTTTCTACATCTCTCAGCCAACTTTGTCATGATCAAAATATGACCTAATACATACTACTTGTAAAAGCTCACCAGTTCTTTATCAACAACCTTATCCATGATGCCTTTAATAGGTATGTAGATTTTTTAAATACTAATTGTCTGTAGATTATGTATCTATATATAACTATAGATATAAAGGTACTTAGTTGTTTTTTTTGTTGTTGTTTTATTTGTCTAGTATTAATAAGTTCTGAGATTATTTTCCATGGGTTTTTTTAATGTTTTCCTTTAGATATCTTGTGAATTGACACATCAACACATTCATATTCATGTTAATCTATAGCATAGATTTCTTCAAGTATACTTGCTACATTGCTTTTCTCCCAGTTTCTTCTCTTTAGCGCTATTTCTATCTTCTTTATAAATTTGGTCCTACGATATTAGGGTCCAATTATGCTGTTTCACATTCTTCGGTGATAAAAAGAGATTTTTATAAAAACTTTTGCAGATCTTTCCCATATCTCTTTGGTTTGTTATCCTTGTGCCAAGTTCTTATAATAAATGCTCTAAGGATGACTTTTAAAAGTCAGATCTCTTTCCAAGTTCTCTTTAAACTGGCTTTATATTTAACTTTTTATTTCTATTCTGTGAGGTGATATTGACCATAACCTTTCATTTTCCCTCTAAGATTTTCGCAAATAAATTTATATTCTATACCAGTGTTACTTTTAGTTGACATACATCTCTACTTGGCAACCAAACCAATTATTTGTTAACTAAAGCATTTTTTAGATTCAGCAATTAGGCTATATTAGTGAAAGTGGTATATGAAATTATTATAATCAGTTTCTATATCCTTTCCTCTAAGTCATAGTTTTCAGTAACTTTAAATAAGTTAGTTAAAGTTGTTTTAGTTGTAGACGTCTAAAAATTTATTTCATTTTTATTCTTGATTTATACTAATTTTGACTTCTATAAAGAATATGTGGTTTGACTACATATACACATCCATAAAAAAAGAAAAAATTTCCTTTCTGTTAAAATAGAATGTTTTGTGATATAATTTGGCATTCACTAAGTCTAATACCCACTCATTCTTCCTTGAACCAATGAAATAGTCTTCAAACATTTATTAAATATCTACAAGTCCCTATACTTAAGCATTATTAATAAAAATACAAAAGCAAGAAAGTTGCCTTCAAAAAGCTTGTGTTTTAATTATTTATTTTAATTAATCTTAAAAGTATCTAGAACTTATATGACATATTTTGAGTACAGTTCATTTTTGTTTTGTTGTTTTGAATTAAGATCAAGATATCAATGCTTAATGTGTATTTGTACAAATTACCTACTTTCCTAGCATTGTCTTTTCTATCTGTTAGAATAAATTTGTGGAATATCGATAAGAAACTATTGGTATAGACCTTACATGTAAATGTTACAGAAGTTCATAGGATCTTTAATCTTTAGCTGTAAGAAGCCTCAAAGACCCTCTAGTTCAACTCAGCTCATTTTCATATAGGATAAAACTGAGATACTCACTTACCTAGGACATGTAAGTGTCAGAGGCAAGATTCAAGTCCAGATTCTCTCCTCAGAATCAATGCAATTTTTACTTTACCACTCTGACTTCAAGAAGGAAGAGACTATGTTATTGTATGCAGAGAAGTGCTCAGTAAATTCTGATTGAGGGAGAAATTATAGATATGGTGTTAAGGATGAACATGACTGCTTTTGGTAATCTAGACAGTAGAGTCAATTCACGTCTCTTATGCAAACATATTAAGCCCTTTCACCTCCTGGATTATAAGAAGAAAGACTGGAGAGAACATCTGAATGTCATATTTTCTACCATTTATCTAAACCCTGAATAAAGCAATAAGTTTTATGAAAGGATACCAGATCATTTATTTATTTAGAACATTGAGCTCAGCACTTTGTCATAAATTACTTATTTCCATTCTGAGTGTTGGGGACAGTGTTGTTTCTGATAATGCTTGTTTGTGCAGGGCTCTGAAATGATATGATTTGTCTCCATATAACGCAGCTCCCACAGTTCCAGCAGCATGCTTCAAGACCCTTTATAACCAAGAAAGTTTTATTGTTTTTGTTTGAGTTCAGGATTACATCAAAGAAAACAATTTGTAGTCTTGACATTTGAAAGAAAGGATGAGAAGGAAAGAGAAAGGGGTGGTAGTAGGGATGGGGACAGTGGGGAGAGAGGTGAATGCAAAAAAACACAGGAGAGTTCTGAAAGAATGGGA
The DNA here is from genome assembly GCF_016432865.1 of Antechinus flavipes. Classification (NCBI taxonomy): domain Eukaryota; kingdom Metazoa; phylum Chordata; class Mammalia; order Dasyuromorphia; family Dasyuridae; genus Antechinus; species Antechinus flavipes. Next base: position 364,945,655 of record NC_067398.1, on the reverse strand, counting down.
AATTGATGTTGTGAAGTCTTAAGAATTCTGAAGTAGGAATCCAGAAACCTTGATTCTACTTCTATGATTACTGTGACTACAGGTATGCCCTTTTCAGGCTTATCTCTAAGGAAGGTTCAGATAGAGAAAAGAATGAGATGGACAAGATAGTAAAAAGAGGGTTGTTGATTTTAGAGCTGAAATTGTTAAAAACCATGGTTCATAGATTTGGGGACCTAACACACCTAAAAGGCCATTTAGACAATGTTTTTATTTTACATATTAAAAAACTGAGATTAAAAAACTGTGAATTTAATCACAAAGATTAAATGATTTGTCTTCAGTCACATTGTTAAAATAAAAAAGCCAGGATTTGAACCCAAATTCTCTGATTCACATCCAAGGTACTTTTCACTGCAGCACACTGCCACCCTATGTGTATGAGGGCAGAGGGATGTGGTTCAAAGTAAGCCCCTCTGACTAGGAACACTTGTGCGCCATTTAAATCTCTCATGTATTTGATAGATAAAGCTTTTGAAAAATTGTAGATACTCACATGAACTTGGCAGTCAATGCACAGTGCTTTCTTTGTGTTCATTTTAATTCAACAAGTACTTATTGAGTCCTTACTCTCTGTCTTGCCTGTGTTGGGTACTCTGGGGAATACAGGAAAAGCATCAGTTGAATTCTATTCAATTCAAATATTTATTAAGAGCCTATGATGTGCAAGGCACTATGCTAGGATATAAAGATGAAAAACCACATTCTAATAATAACTCAGAGCAGCTTTAAAATTTCCACAAAAGGTGGTATGACTTAATGGATAAAAAGCCAGCCATCCAGTCTCAGAATCTGGATCACGTCAATTCAAGCCCTGCTTCTGACACAGTGGCTTCTTCCCCTCAACCAAGTCACTTATTCCAAACAATTCTCTCTAATTTTGAGCCTCAGAGCAGATGCTGTTCACCAACAAGTACCAGCACTTGGCATCAAATCCAGATTTTCAGATCAGGATGCCTTCCCCTAGAAACTGCCATCTCTCCCTCATATCCTACTTAAAAATTAGTAGTCAAAAATACGCATATGAAAGAGACAGACAGACAAACAGAGAGAGAGAGAGAGAGAGAGAGATAAACAGAGAGAGTAAGAGAGAGAGAGAGAGACAGAGAGAGAGAGAGAGAGACAGAGAGAGAGAGAGAGAGTGAAAATAATTCAAGGACTCAATTTTTACAATCCTCTGGCAAACAATTGGACCAACTTTAATCATTCTTTGATTGGTTATCCAATGAAAGTATGAAGCAGATCCATCACTTCTATTTCTTCCTATATTTATCCACTTTTGAGTCATATCAAATTGGCACAGTCCAGCCATAAATCCAAATATTCTCTCATGTCTTTAAGTTGTTTCTTTGTTTGTTTAAAAATATTTTGTAATTACATCTATTCAACCAATGAGTGTGCTTTTGGTGATTGACTCCCAGATATTTTATGTATTTTGTAGTTATTTTTAATGATACTTATCTTTCTAATATTGCTTCTTAGATTGTTGTATTTTGTTTTTTTTAATAGAAATTCTATTCATTTTAGTGTTGTCTTACAAGCTGAAACTTTACTAAAACTCTTAGTTTCCTCAATTAGTTTCTTGATAATTCTCTCTTTGTAAACCATAATCTTATCTGAAAATAGGGATGATTTTTACCTTCTTTTTGCCTTTCTGCTTTTAATTTTTATCTTTTTGCTTTGTATAGCATTTTCAGAAATATAACAAATAGAGAAAAGTCATCTTTGCTATGCTCTGATATTTACTGGAAAAACATCAAGAATTTTCCCATTACATATAATGACAGTCATTGGATTTAAATAGGTTTTTAAAAATCATATTAAAAAAAGACTCAGCGATACTAATATTTTCTAAGTTTGCTTGTCGTGTGTTTGTGTGTTTAGCATAAATGAGTTTTGTTCTTTAGTTACTGAAACAATCAAATGGTTTGGCTTGTTTTTGTTTTGGGAATGATTAATTATGTTCATTGTGTTCCTAATGTTAAACCATCTTTTCATTTCTGGTATAAATCTAATTGATCACAGTTATTGTTTTTTTTTAATAAATTACTATGCTCTGTGCTAAGACTTTATCTAAATTTTTAATCAATATTCATAAATGATATTGGTTTATAATTTTCTTTCATTGCTTTTGTATGCACTAAGTATATGCACTAAGAAAATATTTGTCTTATAAAAGAATTTTGGTTGAGCACTTTCATTCCCAATTTTTTATGACAATTTCTGTAATAAAGGTTTTAATTATTCTTTAAAAGCTTGTTAACTTCTGTAAATATGTTTGAACTCAGGCTTTTTTCTTTAGTATTTCCTTTATAGATCAGTTTATTTAAATTCTCTATTTGTTATTTTATGAATTTTGGTTTTAAAAATATATTTTTGTAGATAATCTGTTTATTTTGGATTTTCAGTTTTGTGAACATGTAACTATGTATAGCAGGTTCTGATAATTCTTGTCTTCTGTGTTTGTTATGACTTTACCTTGCTTATTTTTTATTCTTTAAATTTGGTCACAGAGTTCATCTGGCTCCTGTCAGAGAAGGGATAGTACCTCCATTGTTGTTCCCTTCCTCCCTCCCCCAAATGCCCTCATATTAATCCTCCACTCCCCGGGAAAAAAACACCTAAGTCTTCTTTACAAAATGGATCTCTGGCCTTTTTCTTTTCCATGTCAAAACTTTCTATGGTTCTATCTTCTATTGGAAAAATCTGGTAAATGAGTTCATAACATATTTTAATGGCTGCTTTATTTCCTTGATCCTCTCAAGTTAAATGGATCCAGAGGTGCTCTTCATGAAACCTATAGGATGTCAAAGAAAAATGATTGGAGAGTTACAATTTTCATATAAGCTCAGCCAGTAAAATTTCCAGTAGCATCATTATGTGATGATACCTGTTAATCTAAATCTCTCTTTAAGTGATATTGTAAAATCTTTGATTAACAATCCCCTCTGAGAATGCTAAAATCACTTTGAGATGTGTGTGACAAGGGAAACAACTGAACTGGGGTGTTCTACTATGTCCTTCTCCTCTTTCTACTATCACTCAATTTGGTCATAGGCACCTTGTGACTCAGACTATATGCTGAAGGCAAAGAAAATCTCCATCTCTTGATAAATATTAGTCAGGCCCATCTATTACTAACTTCTCCAGCTGATCCTAAAATACCAGTGGGAAGGGCATTAGGTCTGGAATCACAAGATTGAGTTTGAATCTTGACTTCCAAGATTCTTCTTTAGTTTCTTCTACAAAATGAGGAAATTCGAATAAGTGTTTTCTAAGGTCCCTTACTGCTCTAAATCTTATTACTCTAAAATAATGGACCAAATCACTAGAGTAGAATAAAATAATCTATTTATTGGAAATTTTTCAGAAAAAAAGGTTTCTTCCAAATGATTGAGAATGACTTTAATAATTTGAAATGACAAAGGATTGTAGAAGGTACTACTAAGAACTGAAAGTCAGACAACCTGGAACATCATCCCAGGATTCACCTTACCTCTTTGAAACTGTTTCCTTATCTCTAAAATGAGAGTTCTAAAATGAGAGAAAACTAGAGTTAATATACTCTTGTTTTATTGTTAGGTATTTCTTACCCTGCTTTTGCAAGATTTATGACTCACTTTTCTATTAGCCTGCCCAACTTATTTTGTATTTGGTGGAATCAAGCTTAAGTAATGATATTCACGTTTAGTATGACTGAATTACTTCAGAGAAAAGGTCCTTCTCCAACACTATTCTCAGATTAGCTGGCTTCCTGATTGTTTTACTTATCTGCACTACTCCTTAGGCTATCCATGCCATGTATATTACAAAAATTAGGAAGATAGGCAGTCATTTGAAGTATATTCAACAGAGAAATGTCATAAGGAAAAGAAAATTTGCCAAAGTTTTATCAGGGCGTAGGTCTGTAGAATAGAGTGGAAATGAATAAAAAGAAGAAGTCTAGAGTCAGGAGGGACAGTTAGGATACTGGAGCAATAACATAGGAATTGAGATTATAAGGAACCAAACAAAGGAATGGACCAGTCAGGAGGGACAGTTAGGATGCTGAAACAATAACATAGGCATTGAGATTATAAGGAACCAAATAAAGGAATGGACCATAGCTTTCTCTAGAAGTTGAGCTTATCAGGGGTGTTTCTCCACAAGTTGAGGAAACAAGATGAGTGCAATAGCAAGTCCTCCTCCTGGCCAGCCCACTACTACTTTTTGAATTGTTTAGCTATTTTCAGTCCTGTCCATCTTTTTGTGACCCCCACTTGAGATTTTCTTGGAAATGATACTACAGTTATTTGTAATTTCCTTTTCACTTCATTTTACAGATGAGGAAACTGAGACAAACAGGTTAAGCTAGAAAGTATATGAGGCTAGATTTGAATTCAGGAAAATGAGTTCCTGAATCTAGTCTTATCTCTCTATATACTATATCACCTAGCTACTACTCTTTAGATAACACTTGGCTATTGCCAGGCACTTTACAATTATCCTATTTGATCCTTAAAACAACTCTGGAAAGTGGGTGCTATTATTACCTCCATCTTGCACATGGGGAAACCAAGGGCAACAGAATTTATGTGACTTGAAACTAGGATCACATGGTTGGTAACCAAATAGCAGCTGAGGTCATATTCAAATTCAGATATTCCTGACTCCAGACCTAGCATTCTATCCATGGCACCACCTACCTGACCCATTAATAGCTGAGATGGAGAAAATAGAAGAATTTTCTGAAAGGGGAAATGTAGAAAAACTAGAGTAGAGGCTATCCGGTCTTGGTTCAGCTTTCAGATCTCTTGGAAGGAACCTGTCCTTTCTGAGACCCTGGTAAATTTTTGGATTTAGTCCTTCCAGGGTGTCAAAAGGTAAAGTAGTACTGGTAGAAGTTAACTACTGCCTCACCAGAGGTCTAATATAGAGGAACAAGTAGAGAACATTTCAATGTGGGGATGCACCAATATAACTTTCTAAAGAGCTTGTAATTTCCCTATTCTTGTAATCACTATCCATTTGCTGCTGAGATCAGGAATTAGTAATTTTTCTTTAATGAAGGCATTTTTTTCCATTCAATCATTTTTCTTTTCCTTCTATTTTTCCCCCTGAGGCAATTGGGGTTAAATGCCTTGCCCAGGGTCACATAGCTAGGAAGTGTTAAGTGTCTGAGGCTAGATTTGAACCCAGGTCTTCCTGACTTCAGGGCTGGTGCTCTATCCACTGTGCCACCTAACTGCCCCATATTCAGTTATTTTTCAACCATGACTGATGCTTTGTGACTCCGTTTGCAGTTTTCTTAACAAAAATACTGGAGTGGTTTGCCATTTTTTTCTCTAGCTCATGTTATAGTTGAGGAAACTGAGGCAAACAGATTAAATAATTTATTCAGGGTCACACAGCTGGTAAGTATCTAAAGGTGGGTTTGAACTCAGGAAGATGAGTTTTCCTGACTTCAGTCCAGGTACCCTATCTACTGTGCCTCCTGGAAGATCATAAAAAGATAATTAGTATTAAAATCTAATCTACTTGATGTGGGCTTGGACAAGAGGAGGATGCAGAGATAATGGTGGAGAATGGAGTACCATCATCATAAAGAAAATCATACAAAAAGAACTAGCTTTATTTGTAGGTGGTCACCAACATTGATCTCACCTTGCCACTAATGTAACTTTGATCTCATGAACAAGAGGACCATTTATGTTAATGGAAGATTTGTTAAGAAATACTCTGGCTCAAATTTATAGAAATATGAGCTATTGCCCAATTGGCAAATCATCAAAAGCTATAAACAGACAATTTTCAAAAGAAAAAATCAAAACTATCAATAATCACATAAAATGCTCTAAATCACTATTTATTAGAGAAATTCTAATTAAAACATCTCTGAGGTACCACTTTATTCCTATTGGATTGGCTAATGACAGAAAAGGAAAATGATAAATGCGGAGGGGATGGAAAAATAGGTACAGTAATGCACTGTGGGTAGATGAACTGGTCCAACTATTCTGGAAAACAATTTGCAGCTATGCCCAAGGGGCTATAAATTTGTGCATCTTCTTTGACTCAGCAATACCACTTCTAGTTCTATAATCTGAAAAGATCAAAGAAAAGGAGAAAACCTACATGTACAAAAATATTTATAGAAGCTCTTTTTGTGGTGGCAAAGAATTGGAAATTGATGGGATGTCCATCAATTATGGAATGACTGAACAAGTATGGCAAATGATTGTAATGGAATACGATTGTGTTATAAGAAATAATAGGGGGGATAGTTTCAGAAAAAACTTAGGAAGATTTACATGAACTGCCCAATGTGGCATGAACAATAACAGCAATATTGCAATGATGATTGATTGTAAAAGACAGCTATTCTGATAAAGATAATGATCTAAGACAGTTCCCATAAAGGACTCATATAGAATAGGACCCATAAAGAAAAATACTATAGTCTAGTTCTAGCGATAGAACTCAAAAACTCTGAGTGTAGATTTTTTGCTTTCTTTATTTTTTTCATGCTTTTATCCCAACATTGCTCATATGAAATGTTTTACATAACTTCATATATAATTGATATATTGCTTACCTTAATAATGAGTAAGGAAGAAGTAGGAGGGAGGAAAATAATTTGGAACTCAGAATTAAAAAAAAATGAGTGTTTAAATAAATCTTTAAAAATAATTATGAAGTGTTGAACAAAACAAATTAAACCATAATTTAAAATGGGGATAATAATAGCATGTATATCCCAGGATTGTTATATGGATCAAATGAGATAGTAACTATAAAGCACTCAACACAGTGCCTGGCACATAATAAGTGCTATGTAAATGTTAGCTTTTATTATTATATTATCATTTTAGTTATTATCATTATTAGATAAAGCATTATCCCTTTTTTTAAAAAATATACCAACTGAAGCCTGGAGATAGTAATAAATTTGCCTAAGTGGACACAGATGTTTAATAATATAGAAAACTAAAATTTGGATCTTCTGACACCCTATGGTAAGGTTCCTTCCCCTACACCAAAATATCTTGCATCTTGTCACCTTGAAGTCCTCTAAAAATTGATGAAAAGAGAACTGAAAATTAACTCCTTCCCCAACTTTCATTGTTCTACCCTCCCCATAGTTTAGGAGGGTTAATTTACTATGTCAATTAAACATTGAGCCTTTTCCTTCTGGTGAAAAGTTATTTGCCAATCATACTCAGATAATGTAAGAATTTTACTACTACTTCTTAATATGTTGACTTAATTTGTCTATGATGGTCTAAAATACATGACTAAATAGTGAAGTACTTCAATACATTAAAAACTCATGAAGAGAATACCCCCTGCATGCCTTAAAAGATGTTTTTGAATTTCTACGGCCAAAAATGTCACTTTCTGGTGACTGTCCTCTTTGAATTTAGCTAGGAAGGACCTTGAATGACAAACCCACAAGGCCCATGTTTGCAGTTTTTCCAGTAGAATATAAGCTCTACAAGAATAGCTTTTGTACAATTAGGGTCATTTCCAGGAAAAAATAATGATGAATGTTGGAGGGCATGTGGGAAAACTGGGACACTGATGCATTGTTGGTGCAGTTGTGAAATGATCCAACCACTCTGGGATGCAATTTGGAATTATGTCCCTTTGCTATATAGCCCTTTGGCTATCAAACTCTGCATACCCTTTGATCCATCAGTGTCTCTACTGAGTCTAGATCCCAAAGAGATCATAAAAGGGGGAAAGGACCCACATGTGTAAAAATGTATTTTGTAGTGGTATCAAGAAACTAGAAATTGAGTAGATACTCATCAATGGGGGAATGGTTGAATAAGTTATGGTATGTGAATGTAATGGAGTTTATTATTCTATAAGAAACTATGAACAGGATGACTTCAGAAAGGCCTGGAAAGACTTACATGAACTGATGCTAAGTGAAGTAAGCAGAACCAAGAGAACATTATACATAATAACAACAAGGTTGTGGGAGGCTCAACTGTGGTGGATTGAGTTCTTTTCCACAATGAGTGATTCAAGACATAACAATAGACTTGTGATGGAAAGTGCCATCCACATCCAGAGAAAGAACTAAGTTTGGATAACTTCACAACTCCACCAACAATGCATTAGTGTCCCAGTTTTCCCACATTCCCTCCAATATTTATCATTATTTTTGGAACCCTTTTGCAAGGGTTAATGTTAAAAACGATCTTTTCATGTATTTGAAAAAATAAAATAATATTTAATTTTTTTTAAACTAGGGTCATTTCTATAGCACAATTAGGTGTCAGAAAAAGACTAAAGGAAAAAATAACTAAATAGCAAATTCAAATAATAGTTCTTTGACAAAAATCATATATAATTATTATACATTGTTGATGTTGTTTAGTCCTTTCAGTCAGGTCTAACTCTTAGTGACCCCATTTGGCACAGATAACTGAAGTGGTTTGCCATTTCCTTCTTCAGCTCATTTTATAAATAAGGAAACTGAGGCAAACAAAGGTAAATGACTTGCCCAGGATCACATATTTAGGAAGTATCTGATGCCAGATTTGAATTTAGGAAGATGAGTCCTCTTAATTCCAGGCCTAGCACTCTATTCACTATGCTACCTAACTGCCTATATGCATTGTCTATTTACAACTTTTTTCTGTTAATACTCTTAGCTAGAATCTTGCCCTTAATATGTTTGTTTACAACAAAACCTATCTTACAATAATGTTGAGTGGTAACTGAGAGGGATAAATTGCATCCAGTCATAACATTTATGAGACATACCCTGATGAACCGTGCCCATACCTTTGATAAATGCAATCTCACCCTTCTTGTATATTTGCATATGCACAGCCAAAGGGAAAACAGCATGTTTTCAAAAGGGTGTAGAAAAACATGTAGTGTATCCCTTTCTTCTTTCATTTTGTCTTTATTATTTTGGCGACTGACTGCATGATAATGAAGTCAATCAAAAGAAAGAAAAGCCCTAAGCTTTAAAATAATTCACCTAGGACTTACACACTCATTTTTTTTCTTAATGAGTATATCTTCCTCTTAATTTGGGTGCCTCTAGCACACCTCTATTTTCCTCTTCCTCATTTGTTCTGTATCTAATTCTTTTTTAAATAACTTTTTATTTACAAATTATATGTATGGGTAATTTTATAGCATTGACAATTGCCAAATCTTTTGTTCCAATTTTTCCCCTCCTTCCCCCCACCCCCTCCCCTAGATGGCAGGATGACCAGTAGATGTTAAATATATTAAAATATAAATTAGAGTGTATCTAATTCTTTACCAGATTTTGATCTACCTAGAAGCTAAAAAAGATTTATTAAATGTTTTCTCAATTTTTCTTGAACCTGATTTGTGTTCCTTCTGTGGAATATTCTATTTCTAAGGATTCATCCAGATAGATGAATTCTCCAGCTCATTTAAATAAATAAATCAACAGGGTTTAGTGAATAATTGCCACCAACTACCAGTGTGATCCTAGGTAAGTCCTCTGAGAGACTGCAGGGTATCATGGGAAGATCTCTGAATTGGAGTCAGTAGGGATTGAATCCTGACACTGCTGATTCCTTTAGGCATTAAATCACTCTGGAGCCCCATTTCTTCCTTTGTAAAGTGAAGGGGTGGATCTGGGTAACTTCTCTGAGGACTATCTAAGATCCTCTGTTAGTATCTCTTGCAGTTTCAACATTCTGTGGTTCTTGGTCAGCATATTATGAAGTTAAAATCACCATAATACTCCTTTAATAAAATGGTATATTGTGGGGTAGAGACATTTAAAGAAGAGGATGATACAGAATGGGGCACTGATTGTGCAGCAGAGATGCTAAGAGCCAGAAGTTCAGAAGTGGAGATCAGTGTGGGTAGCACTGGTAGCTCTTAGACTGGTTTGTGAATTGTCCATGGCAGTTTCCTAGATCATGGAAGTAGATATATGATCCATTCTGAGTAATTCTTGTGTTCAGATTGCCACCCACAGGAAGAAAAAGGCAGCAGTTGAGTTGGAGTATGTCGAGTTGCTTCTCTCATCTCCCCAGGGTTCCCATCTCATCATTGTATTGTGGATAAAAGAATGTCCTTGGATGGAGATGGCAAGAAGGGGGATCTGTGTTAAGTAGCCAAAGAGTAGCTTGGGGTTAATTTTTCACATGGAGCCACCTTAGAAACACCAGCATTTTTATAATAGTTCAGGTTATAGGAGCATTTTTCTTTATCTCTGGCCAAGATAAAAAGCTTTGCAACATACTGCCTTTGTCACCCTATTTCACAAAGACTATAAGAGCTCCCAGGGCAGTTTGATGATTGGAAGCAATAGCTAGGAAGAGCCCTCCTGTTGTAAATCAGAATTTGGAGGTAATGGAATTAGGTAGGGTCATGGAAAGGACATTGAATGGACGGTCAAGGTAACAGAATTCTATTCCTGAATTTGCTGCTAACTCAGTGTGAGCCTGGGCAAGTCATCTTACCTCTCTAGTTGTTATTGTTCTGGAGGTAGTTAGATCCCAGGATATATACGATTCTTCCCAGATCTATTCTTGTCCCAGTTTCCTCAGAGACTAGATTTTCACAAAACAAAATAGAAAACAAACTAAGAAGTATAGTTTGTATCTGCTCCTGGGCTTGGTTTCAACTCCAGGGAATAAGATGGTCCTCTCAGGATAAGCTCATGGCTTCTAATCTCATTATCTTATTAAAGGCAGGGGAATAATAAGAGCAAGAATGGAAGAGGAAATCAGAATAAAAGATGACAACAGGATTCAGTCTCCAGAGGGGATGATACTACAGAGTCTGAGGCACCAGAGGGGTCAATATACTATAGTATCTGTCTTGAATCATATAATGTTTCCTCTTCCCATTCTCTCTTCTATTTAAAAAAAAATAGAATGCAAGAATGCAATTAAAAAAATTAAATAGTATTTGCAAATGTCTAGGCAAATATAGTGCATTCTTGCCAGTCCTTTTAAGATATTGATAAGAATGGCCAAACAAGCTCTTTTTAAAAGCCTGTGATTTGTATATTTTTTAAGATATGGTCCAGAAGTCTAAATCCAACTATCAAATGCCATCTTTTTATTCTTTTTGGTTGTTTTATTATTACCTTTTTCAAAACTACAATCATTTCCTCTTAATTTACTAAGTTGAGCCCTTCATTGTATAGCATTTGAATTGTATTCCTAACTTAAGCCTACATTCAATTGTTAGTATCTCAGAGGACAGTTGCCCCTCAGAGTTCAAAAGAAACTTTTTTGGTGTCTCCTAAAATTATAGCACTCATGAATCCCTTCCCAGTGGATTTCTCATTAACAATCAGCCAACTGACATAAGTAGCTCTTAGCAAAAAAAAAAAAAAAAAAAAAGTTGGCATATTAAGGAGAGCAAAATATTGCCCCAATGAATCTTTCACAATTAATACACATTGTCTTTAGGAAAAGTGAATCCAGACTTAGAATACAGTGGTAATGAAGTGCATATGGAGGGAATGTAGATGTCCAAAGCAAATTATAACTCCAGAATTGAAGGTTTCTAATGTCCCTCCTTTCCAAATGAAGACTTCTCTGCAGGACATCTCTTTATTAAGCAGGTATCTCTTTTGGGTTGATTTCCAGTCATCTTCTCCTTAAAATTAGTTCTGGGATTCTGGGACTGCCTTTCTATTTTGAGTGCCTTAAGTTGACTTTCTAGAATTGACCTCTAGATGGGACTTCTCCTGGTAAAGTCTCTTTACTACTAGGTGAAGTGACTGATGGGATGGAGGAGAGAAAATCTCCTCCTTCCTTCCAAGAACTAAAGTGCAGGGTTTTTCCCCTATTGCTGACTCCTATCTCAACCCTTAAGCTTCATATCATGATCAATTATCTTAATTCATTCAGTGACATTGTGACATTGCTCCTTTCACACACACACACACACACACACATACAGAGAGAGAGATAGAGAGAGAGAAAGAGAGAGAGAGAGAGAGAGAGAGAGAGAGAAGGTTCATATTTTGTGGAGGTTTATTAAGTAACCCCTAGATACTTAATAAATGCTTATTCTTCATTCTCTGGGATTATATCCTGTGACCATATCAATTAAGCTTGGAGAGGAGAAAGGGACAACTAAATCAGACATGGCAAAGAAGAAGAAAAGCAACACTTAATTTTCAGGAATTATATCTTAGTATGTATATTACATTACATTTCAATGGTCTCCACCTCTAAAAGTCTGAGGAGACAGACTTTTAGTTGGGGGAAGCTATTACCTTTCCAAACCCATCTTTCCTTTTGAAATTGCTTATCTTTTATGGATAGCAATAATATAAATGATGCCTGTGCTCCTGAGATCTTCAGTTTTTTGCCCAAGATTTCATCACCTTTAACAAATGTTCTTGCTGACAGTACTGTTTTTGCCCTCTTGAATCACCTAAAATGATTGGTAGTTACCTGGTTTGCTACATCTTTAAAGTTCTCTGTTATGTCTTGAATATCTGCCCCAAGAAGACAGCAGGCTCTTTGATGATGCTGATGTGATGCTGATGATGTTGTTAGATCAGTTTTTTGGTTCCTCAACAGGAAATCATTATTCTATTATTAGAATTATTAATTATTAATAATTATTAGCTATTGTTTCCTTTGACTTTCATTGGAGTATCTCTCGTGATACCTATGAATAAACAACAACTTTCCTTTGAGAATAATCAGTGAGAAAGTCAGCATGCAGTTCCCTTACCTCTGGGAAGAGTCTTAAATCCATTTCTTAGCTCCAGATATTCAGTGGTGTGTTTAGCTGTTTCTCCTCTTTGTAATATTCTTCCATCCTCTAACCCTTATGATGCACAGTCAAGATTTAACTCTGTCCCTTCAGCTCTTTCTTTGTTTCCCTTCTTCTATTTTTAAAGGAACTCATCATTCGCTCGTGGAGGCTTTCCTCAAACCTCATTTACCTACTTTTTAACTTCTTATTCCAGAAGCAAGACCAATCTGTAATTTGAATATAGGTAGCAACAATTCTGTTTGCGTGACTATGTGGATAAACCTCACAATTGGCCGTTAAGAGTACCAACAATCTTAGATTTCCTCAAGTGTCTCTCTTTTAAGTACAATCCTAATTATTTGAGTATTATCCCTTATCTTTCTTAGTCTGAGTTCAATTTAGGATTTACAGAGGAAGATATTTTTAGGACCAAGTATCTAGAATAATGCTGACTTTGAAAAGGAGTGATTTTGTGACATAATTAGTCTTTGTGATCAGGCCAGCCTTGTGTCTAGATGGAGCAGGTGGTTGTACTATTTGACTTACGGGGTGTCAGGCAAGACTTTGCTGTCATCCTGCCCTCCAAAACATATTTCTCTGACTGATGCCTAAAATTACAACCATTAGAGATCATCTTCTTTGAATTATGCATTAGTCTTTTTTGTTGTCTTCCTTTAAAAGAAAAATCCATTGGGATTAAGACCCTAATACTTGAATGGGTTTGTTGTTTAAAATTATTTTTCTTCTTGACAGGAGAGCTAGGGAAGCATGAAAACATTGGGACTGTGTGAGGGAGGGGAATTGGAAAGGGGCAAAGAGATCCACAGAAAGGAAGCCGATGGTGCCACATATAAATTTCACAATTTTCTCAATTTCTATATCTACCTGAAGCATTAGGAAATGTCAAGCTCTCAATAAAGGAATAAAAGAAAATCAGAAACCAAATAATTCCTTTGTTTTTGTTTTCACAATTCTATTGGAAACACAGTCCTTATACCATCCCCATTTTGGCAAGCCATGTGCAAGCTAAAGATTCTCATTTTGCTCAAAAACCTTGAGGTTTTTTCCTAATCTCTTAGAGAGTAGTTATTAACTTATTAACCCTCAAAATACAGTGTTGCTGGAATCTTTGAAAATATTGAATACTCTATATCAGCCTCATACTTTTATTCTTGATCCATATATCTTTGTGGTAATCTGAAGTCAGAACAGGGGTGGAAATTGTGCCTCATTTTAGAGTATTTATATATTCCTAAGCATCAGTGCCTCAGTGTGAGGCACCACATGAAGTTCCCATACCTCTATATAGACCAAAGGAGATATGTCTTATTTGCCTGAGGATATGGATACAAAGATATAGAGTGCAGACTTAATTGGGGAAGAATGTTATTAAAGAAGGATGAATTTCCTTTTATTACAATAGCAACTAATTTCTATAGTACTTCATCATTTTCATAGCACTTTCCTCAGAAGAAAACTCAGACTTTGAGAGATTAAGGTACTTTACCAGGCAATAATTGTCTTAATTGATCTTTGAACTCAGGACATTCCTGATAGCAAATCCAATGTTTTTCCTGTTTATAAAGCGTGCTCCAAAAGGATGTGTTTCTCACAAGTAAATTTTCTTGAGAATCAAAGCTTATCTTTAAGTACTGGAACACTTTATAAAGATAAATAATGTTGGTGATATTATAGCTAAAATGAATTGTATTTTCCCTTCTTATACAAAGTATGCCAAACTTGTAATCCTTTCCTTCCTTCCTTCCTTCCTTCCTTCCTTCCTTCCTTCCTTCCTTCCTTCCTTCCTTCCTTCCTTCCTTCCTTCCTTCCTTCCTTCCTTCCTTTCTTTCTTTCTTTCTTTCTTTCTTTCTTTCTTTCTGGCAATTGGCATTAAATGACTTGCCCAAGCTCACACAGATAGGAAGTGTTGGAATTCAGCTTGGAATTCAGGTCCTCTTGAGCTGGTACTCTATCCATTGCACCATCTAGCTGCCCCATACTTTTTCTTCATAAGAATAAATTTTTATTGAAGCTTTTGTTTATGTCACAAGAATTTCTCCTAGCATCTTTTTTCTTTCACTATCTCAGAACATCCTCTCATACAAAAATTAATATTTTAAGGGGAAAAAAAAGAAAAAGGGGGAAAGGGAAATCAGTAAAATTTATTAATACAACAAAAGTCTAAAAGAATATATAGTGTACTATATCCATTGCCCATTTGCTTCTACAAAGGAGTATAAGAGAAGGAGGTTTTCATATTTTTTCTCTAATGTTCTGTTTGTTCGTTGTAATTTAGCAACATTCACTTTTCATTGTTTTGTAGTTGTTCTTTCCATTTACATTATTATAGACATTGTGTACATTATTTTCCTGGTTATACTGATCTGCATCAGATCATCAGATCATATAATCTTTTCACATCTTATGAATTCATCATTTATTACAGCAGAGGATATTTCTTTATACATATACATCACAATTTGCTTCCTCAATCAATAGAGCTCTACTTTGTTTCCAATTTTTTGCTGTCACAAAATTTGCCCCTGTAGCTATTATGGCACATATGGGGCCTTTCTTCTTATCAGTGGTTTCCTTAAGGAATAAGTCTAGTACTACAATCTTCTTTTATTATTCAGCAATCATCATTATTGATGAACATCAATTATTTTGTTTTCTGCTGCCATGCAATGCTCTTTGGCAACTATTGGAGTATGTAGATCTATTTGTCAGTGAATTAAGTGGCCCGAAACAATTGTACTTTTATAGTTACTGGAATAGTTGCCTCTCAGCTGTCATTTAAGTATGTTTCATCTGTATCCCCATAACCTACATAGTATATCAAACCCCTTTCACTGTTTCTAATTTGGGGTTCTTTATCATCTTAAATGAGATTGAGAACCAAGAAAAACCAGACAATCAAATTTATTGAATCATAACCTTAATTTTATATAAAATATCAAGATGATAAGCTCTATCATGACGGTCAAAGAGTAGTTCAAAATCTCTTTGACAGATTAAAGCTTGGAAACAACTCTTTTTCTTTCTAGTCAGAGACTTTTGTTAGTTTTCTCATTTCTAGGTTTGAGGATACTATAATCAAGATGATTGTAACTGTCCAAAATCCGAGTAGGATGTCTATGCTTTTTTGATATAAGACAGGGAAGCTAGCTGGTGCAGTGGATAGAGTGCTGGATTTGGAGTTAAAATCTGACCTTAGATATTAACTATGTGACAATTAGCTATTAACTAAGTTATTCACTTAACTCTGCCTCAGTTTCCTTATCTGTAAAATGAGCTGGAGAAGAAAATAGAAAATAGAAAGCCACTCCACTATCTTTACCAAGAAAACTCCAAATGAGGTCACAAAGATTTGGACATAAATGAAATGACTGGACAACAATATGATGCTTTTGTGGCCCATACTCTGAAATGCTTTGTTATAGTAGTTTGAAAGGAAATTTTATTTTTGTTTTTTTTTTTTATTCTACATATAGTTGACATGGTTTGATCCACAAAATAACAGAATCCATAATCTAGGAAAGCAATTCTCAAAGGTCTTTCAGTACAGTAAAAAGAGCTGCCAATTCTATGAGGCCAAAGAAGAGATCAAAACAATTAAGTATTCACTATTCTGTCATAATATTATTCATGCCTTGAATTTTAGTAGTATATCTCTTTCTTTGAAATACTTTGCAGAGGCTCGTGATTCCATTTATACAAGAAATGTTGACATATTTAGAAGATTTGGGGCATTGCATCAAAAATCCAAACATTTTCATCTTAATGCTCCACCCTTTAATCATTTTCTATTATTTGCCATGCATCTGTAATTTTGCAAGCTCCTTGAGGACAGCAAGGTTATTTTTTTCTATCTTTTTTCTATTACACTATTATTATTAATAATAATAATAGATAGCACTTAAAGATTTGCAAAGCACTTTTTACATATGTTCACTCATTTGATCCTCATAACAATCTTGTAAGATAAATACTATTATTATATGCATACGGAAGAAGAAATAGGAGAAAAAGTTTTAAGTGACTTATCCAGGTACACAAAGCTGGGTTATTTCTGAGGCAATTTCTGGTCTTTTCGGTTGAAAAAAAGGGACTGAGAATATGGAAAATTGCCCAATGAATATTTGTATGTATGTAAAATTGTCTAAGAAACCAGACTTCATGGTTATGAGTAGGTTCTGAGTCTCATTTATATTTAGGAGGCTATACTTGCCTCTCCTTGTACACCTAGATTTGGATATTGATGGAGAGCTTTTCTCTGTACGCACTGAGAAGTATTATGGACCAAGAATTAGGTTCTTCCAGTCCTAGCTCTGCCACTATCAGCTGACAAAACAGCATTCATTAAATGCTTCCTGTGTTAGCAGTGAGAATATAAAGACAAAGCAAGTCTCTGACCTTAAAAAGCTTAAATTCTAACAAGGAAAAAATTATAGGGCACATACTAAATGAAAAATACAAAGTGGTTCTAGGCGAAGGGGCAATAGAAATCATGGGATGGGCTAAAGTGGGAGGAGCAACACAGACAATCAGGACAAGCTTCCTGCCTTTTTCACTTTCACCCCCTTAAAGTGATTACTAAAAATGATCAGAGATTCCAAAAGATGAAATTGGGGAAAGAAAGTATTTTAGGTAAAGGAGACGGTCAATACAAAAGCAAAGATAGGGTGATAGAAGATCCCTGTGTGAGGAACAGCAGGGAGGCCATGGTGACTAGGCCAGAGAGTTAGGAAAGAAGCAATGCATAAGATGACTGAAAAAGATGAAGGGGCCGATTCATTTCTCCTTGTCTCTGCTTCTTTATCTATAAAATAAGGAAAATAATGTCTGCCCTCCTCCCTTCACAGAATTGTAAGGCAAAATAGTTCAGGGGAAGGAGAAAACAGCCTCTACCACCACCATCAGGACATTTAGCCTGGGGGCCTGAAGGCCTGTGTTCTACACTTGGTTCTGTCACTAACATGGTTTGTGAAATGGGAAAGTTGATTAGTTTCTCTGGGCCTCAGTCTTCTCATATGTAAAATGAATGACTTGATGAGATGATCTCTAAGGTCCTTTTCAGCTCCATGAATATCTGAAGATCAAATGGGGATCATGGATGTGAAAATAATTTGGAGAGGATAAAGTGCTATTCAACTGGAAGGTGAATGGTGAGCACATAATAGGCTTGTAAATTGACCATAGCCCATTAAAGAGGATGGTTTGAAAAGCTGTACCCTTTTTTTCCCCTTTTTTTTGTGGGAAGAAATGGAAAGGGGCATTTTGTTTTGCGTTTTAAATCTATTTCTTGCTGCTCTTTGCTTGCATCTGTTAAATACTGGGATGTCTGGAGGGACATTTGCAAAGCCGCCCAATGTCAATTAAACTTGCCGAGCAGTCTATCTTTGCTAGAGTGCTTGTGACCTTTTCGGGCTGTCATTTCCTGGGCAAGGCACCAAGTGAGCCTCTGAGGAGGCTGGTGTGGAGGAGCAAGCCCTGAGCCGCAGGGGCAGCTCAAGCTGCAGGTTTCTGGGCCCTATGCCAACCTCCAGATAATTGCCAGCAGCGGGAGAGAGGTAGCTGAGCTTGGCCAAGCCTGTCTTTGACAGATAGATTGACCTCTTCCCACCACTGCTGCATCACAGGCAGAAAGGAACACAGAGTGAGAGTTAGGGGGGGAGGCAGAGGGGGAGGAAAAAAAGAAAGAGGTAGGGAGAGAGGGAGAGAAGAAGAGAGGGAGAAAGGGAGAGAGGGAGAAAGAGAGAGGGGGGGAAAGAGAGAGGGGGAAAGAGAGAGGGGGGAAAGAGAGAGAGGGAAAGAGAGAGAGAGAGAAGGGGGTAAAGAGAAGGGGGTAAAGAGAGAGAGGGAGAGAGAGAGAGAGAAAAGAGAGGGGGGAAGAGAGAGAGAGAGAGAGAAAGAGAAAGAGAGAGAGAGAGAGAGAGAAGAGAGAGAGAGAGAGAGAGAGAGAGAGAGAAAGAAAGAGAGAGAGAGAGAGAATTTTAGCAAAAGAGCTGTACCAGATTCTAATAAGGGATATTTAGAGGTTATGCTAAGTGGGGAAGACAGCTCTGCTTCCAACCTCATATATGTGCACCAGGGAAAAGAAAGGAAAAGCACTGAATTAAACTGATTTCACAGCCACCCCACCCCCATATCTGGATTTAGCATTCAGGTCTATGGTGCCAAAAGGGTGTACCAAAAGCAGCCAAGCTCTAGGCAGATTATGTCAGAGTCTGCAGCACAGTGCAGGCAGTCGCCCAAAGGAGGATTGGGGGAAGGGTTAAAAAGGAACCAGGAGAATAGGGAAGCAAAGTGGGGAGGGGGTTGGAAAGCCCAGGAAAAGCTGGACTTGATGGGGAGATGAAAACCTTTTCTCTAACCCGGGGCTGTTTTGAGGATAGGGAGAAGGTCTCCAAGACTGTGATCCAGAGCACAATCTACCTTCCTCTCTCCTCTGGCCAGGTCTATAAAAAACTATCATGGCTTCCAGCCTGCTGTCCTGGGGCCTGCTGGCATGAGGGAATGGGGCGGCTGGATGCCATAGCTGGGCAGGCAACTCTTGGGTGTTAAAGGAGGGGTGAAGAGGAAAGAGGATTTCTTAATGCCCTTGCCAACATCCATGGGCTGGTAGCTGGAGGATTTAATGTGTGAGGGGCAGCCAGACGCAGAAGGCTTTTAAAGGAGACTCATAGAGGAGACTGAGTTTGATGGGTAGAGAAAAGAGATGACTACTAGGGCTGGCATGAGATTAAAGACATTAGAACGTGTTTTTCAGGGCCCTCCACAATCACCATTCAAACTTTAACTGACATCATTTTTCTCTCTAACCCTATCTACTTTAGTAGGACAGGTCCCTTCTCCCTCCCACAAATTCACCATGCCCATTGTAGTCTTTCTTCACTCATTTTTCTCCCTCTTCCCTCTCCAGAATCAGATTCTACCCCATTCAAATTCTGTCTTTTTTAAGAGGGACACTCCGTGCCTAATTGAATTTCCCTTGTTCGAAATTCTCTGAGGAATAGTTTCTCCCAGGTCCTTTCCCCCTCTCTCTGGCAGTCATTTGGAGATTTTGCACAATCTCATCGGGGAAAGAAGACATACACAAACAGAACAATTAAACTGTATAACAAGATCTCTGAGAAGCACCTGGCCTTCGCTAGCACTACATCATGCCACCTGGAGTCTCCAGGCGGAGCCAACACCAAGAAGTCAGTTGTGGGAAGGAGAGCCCTGATCCTTTTTGTGCATCAACTGACTCATCAGCCTCTCCAGCTCAGCAGCCGTTCTGTCAGCTTTTGGTTCAGTCCCCTCAGTGATGGCTGGAAGCCAGCTCCAGAGCTCCCAAGGTGTCTTATAGAAACAAGAAGGGCATCTCAGCCATTTTAACAACTGAAATACAAAACAGTACATGAAGGGGAACAAAACAGATGGTACAAACTGTGATTGAGGGCTATAGGACTGAAGTGGTCTGAGGAGACCTGAAAGATGGCACTTCAGCTGGACCTGGAAGAACTCGGAAAGGAAGAGATTGAAGTGCCAGAGATTTTGAAGGAAAACACTAAATATATGGCACTCTTTAGCTTGAGGAAGAATGTCTAACAGCGCTGGGGGCTGAGGGGGTCAAGTGATGGAGTCAGGTTAGAAGGGACTTGTGGAAACACTTCTTTTCCCAGAACAAAAGGTCCTCAGAGGCCCGAGTAATGGATCCTCTTAGGAAGTCTAACATCAACACTCCTTACTTCATGATCTTTCAGAATCTTGAGGACAGGGATTGTATCTTTTCTAAACTTAGTGATATCTTTTCCATAAATGCAAAATGCCTTGCACATAATTCATTATTTAAGTATTTAACATTTAGTCTAAGAGTTCAGGGCCTGACAGGGACTCTTAATTCTTTATAAAAAGATCTTAATTCTCTCAGGTCATGAAGGGATACCTATAGAATCCTTTAATATAGTCTAACCATCCACTACTTGGGGCAAATGTGAATAATAATTTTAAAAAACCATTCTTTTTCTATCTCCCTCCTCCTTCCCTCCCTCCCTGCCTCCATCTCCCCTCCTCCCTTCCTCTCTCCTTCCCTCTCTCTTCTTCCCTTCCTTCCTTCCCTCTCTCTCCTTCCCTTCTTTCCTTCCTCCCTCCTTTCCTTCCTTCTCTCCCTCCCTCCTATCCTCTCTCCTTCCCTGCCTCTCCCTTATCCCATTCTCATTCTCTCTCTCTCTCTCTCTCTCTCTCTCTCTCTCTCTCTCTCTCTCTCTCTCTCTCTCTCTCTCTCTCTCTCTCTCATTCTCTCCTGTTTTTTTCGCTCTCAGAATAAAAGTAAACTATAGCTATTCCAATGAAGGAAGCTAGAATGTTCCGTGGATAAAGTGGATGGCCTGGAGTCAAGAACATTCATCTTCCTGAGTTCCAGTTTAGCTTCACACATTTACTAGCTATGTGACCCTAGACAAGTCACTTAATCATGTTTACCTCCATTTTCTCATCTGTAAAATGAATTGGAGAAAGAAATGGCAAACTACTTTTGTATCTTTGCCAAGAAAATCCAAAATGGAGCCAAGGAGAGTCACCCAGGATTGAACAACAACAACAAATTCCTGTGAATCTTTTTTGTAAAATAGCTAGTTAATTCAGAGTTTGAAATACAATATAGCAAAGACTTATTGAGTGAGAATTATTTACTAACCACATTGTGACAAAGGGATAAATAACATGTGGACAGGAGACAGTCCCTGCTCTTAAGTAGGGCATTAAAATACTAATGCACTGTGAACACAAAATATCATATAAGTGCATTAGAAAATGATAACATGAGGTTTGAGGTTGACAATTGTTACTAACTAGAATGATTAGGGAAGGCTTCCTGGAAGAGGTGTTATGTGAATTAGACTTTGAAGAATGAGAGGAGGTCATCAAATGAATTCGGGAAGAATGAGAGGGGTACTACTGCAGGCTTGGAGAAGAGCAAATGTCCTAATCTTTAAAAGAGAGAAGAGAATAGTTAGGAAATTACAGGTTAGTGAGCTTGACTTCAATTCTTGGTTCCAGTAGAACATCCTGTTAAAAAGGTAGTTGATATAAATGGATGCAGCAATTGAAAAATAAATAAATGAATTAATAATTTTCAAAATATCTTAATAATGTCTTAATTACAAACAGATAATGTCAACTACCAGGGGTTGTTGACTTATTAGAGGGAAAGGTTCTTGGCCTAAAAGAAGAGAGGATGTTGCCCATACGATTGCCTTTAGTTTAGCAAAGAATTCAACAACATCTATTAGGATTTTTTTTGTGGAAAAGATGATAAAGTTCTATCTTAGGTGATAGTAAAATTAAGTTGATTTGGAACTTACTGAATGGTTAGACCCAAAAATTGGCCATCAAGGAATCAATGTTGACAACATAAGCCTCCACTAGAGTGGTCCAAGCACCTGTACATGGTTCTGTGCTGTTTAACATTTTTCTCATTGATTTCAATAAAGTTATAGACAATATGCTTAGCAAAAGATGCATTTATAGATTTAATACATATCTTAGAAATAACTTAGAGAAAGGATGTGTAGGATTCAAAATGATCTTAACATTGTAGAAGTTTGTCAAATCTAATAAAGTGAAAGGTAATAGAGATAAATGTAAAATCTTTTCGTTGGTTTCAAAAAATCAGCATCAGAAATAAAAAGTAGGAGAGACATGGATAGATAGCAGTTTCTTTGAAAAAGGATTTAGTAAACTATAATATCAATTTGTATGTCCTTTTTGTGTGTTTATTTATGTGCATGCTCTCTCCCCCTTCAGAATGTAAGCTCCTTGAGGGTAGGGACTGTTTTTGCTCTTAATTTGTTTCTTCATCATTTACATAGTATCTGGCACATAATGAGCTTAATAAATACTTAGTGATCAATTGGGGATTGCTTTCTTCAAATATTTGAAAGGCTGCCCTGTGGAAAAGGAATCAGGCTTGTTCATCTTCACTTTAAAAGTCAAAACTTCTGTAAGATCAATGAATGAAAAGGTTATTTTGATCCCATAAGAAAAGAATTCCTAATAATTCTACTGCTATTCAGAAATTAAATAGGCTATCTCAGGAGCTTAGAGATTCCCCCTTACTAAAAATTAGGAAAAACAAAGATGAAATGGTGACTTATGAGGGATATTAAATTCAAAAACAACTTCTACAGCCATTTTACAGGAATGTTGGAACCCAATCCTGGAAGCATAAGTTTGGACTGGATTCTGGAAGACTCTGAATTCCCACGATTAAGAGTTTAGATTTAATACTTCAGGCAATGAGGAAACTATGAAAGGTTTCTGCACCAAAGAATAACTATGATAGTCATATACACCTTAATATAAATGAATGAGTTGAACCACTTATAATTTCTCCTAGGGAAATTTGTAGTTTTAGTAGTATCCATAATGACACAATGAAATGTCTCATTCTAGGCAAAGGGATTTCTAGTATCAAGACTGATGTGATTGGAGAGGGGCGACTACAAAGATCTTTGTTTATAACATGTTTTCCTTAAATATGAGGGTTACTCAGATGCCTCAGTAAGAAGCTTCAGACAAACTGGGTTTCTAAGACGTGGAAAGAATGAAAGGAAGAATAGAAGGTCCTTTAAAACCAACTTTATGATCAGTTCCACTGATCTTGTGATGGAGAGAGCCATCTGCACTCAGAGGATTGTGGGGACTGAGTATAGATCACAACATAGAATTTCACTTTTTTGTTGTTATTTGCTTGCATTTTGTTTTCTTTCTTTAGTCTTTTTGATTTGATTTTTCTTGTGCAGCCTGATAATTAAGGAAATATGTATAGAAGAATTGTACATGTTTAAAATATATTGGATTACTTGTCATCTAGGGGAAGGGATAAAGGGAAGGGAGGGAGAAAAAAAATTTTGGAACACAAGGTTTTTATAAGGGTGAATGTTGAAAACTATCTCTGCATATGTTTTTAAAAATTAAAAAAAAAAAACTTCACCTAGTTTACTAACTTGCTGAAGATTAACAGGTCTCAAGAAAAATATCCTTAAGTCAATTCATTCAATTCATTTCAGTAAGTATTTGTTAAGTACTTACAATGTGTCAGGCACTATACTTGTTTTCTATACACAAAAAGAAAAAAAAACAAAAAAACAAACAAACAGGTCTTGCCTTCAAGAAGTTTATACTAGAACTCATTTCTATATATATAGATAAGTAAATATATATCGCTGTTGTTGTTCATTGTGTCCAACTCTATATGACTGCATGGAACCTTACTGTTTGGGGTTTTATTGGCAAAGATACTGTAGTCACGTGCCATTTCTTCTCCAGTGTTTTCCCATTTTATAGATAAGGAACTGAGGTATGTGGGAGTTAAATGATTTGCCTGATGTCACACAATTAGACACACTGCATTTGAACTCAGATCATCCTGGTTCTTTGCCCTTTAGACAAAATAGATGCAAAATCATTTTAGTTGTACTAACAATTAGAGAAATGTGAGAAACTATTTGTGGGGACGGGCACTTAATCTAGGCTGTGGGTACCAATCTGTCTCCATTTCTCTAAATGAATCCCACTGGCCATCTGAGGAAAATCCATGATGAAATAGCTCTGATGGAGTCATTTTAATGATACTATACCTACATTCCTGCACCACCATCCATGATTGTTGAAGGCTCTACCAATGTTTTTCAATCGGTGACTTTTCAAACTTAAAAGGCTTCAAATATATAGAAGTAGATAGTGTATCTGTCTTAAGAGAACTATCCTGCTAAGTACCAAATACTTAGTGCTTGGTTTGCTTATGTAGCATTTATATGTCACAGGACCAACTACTGAGATTCAAAGGGGGTTGCAATCAGTATGAGTTGAATGAATGTCTAAAGTCATCTTTACATTATTGAAATATCTCTATTGGGAAATAGGAGTGACTTGAGCAGGGAGGTGAATCAATCACAATAACAAACCTAGATACAGAAGCAATTGTGCTCACTGAGTTCAGCAAACACTTTTACTTATGTGTTATGCAGGAAGAGATCACCTGTCCTAAATGATGCCAGGTGCCTTAGCTGACCCTTGAGCATGAGGACATGGCTCTCTCTTTCCTGTTTCCCCCTAGCAGAATCCTGAGAACTTAGGGGCTATCTTGCAGGAAGCAGGGCCTTCCATCTGAGGCACTTCATTAGCTGGGAAGTACAACCTCTCAGGAAGTCCCAAGGAGAGGAACAAGAATGACTTTTAAAGGATATTGGCAGGAGACATTACAGCAGAATAATGCTGCTCTGGGGGTGGTATGGTTGAGTGGAAATTCAAGCAAAGGGAACCAGAAGAAAACCAAATGGTGTCATCCATCATTCAGGAAGGACAGGGAATGCTTACCAGGGAAACCAATGATAGGAGAAGGAGAGAAGGAAGAAGGAAAGAGAGAGAGAGAGAGAAGGAGGGAGAGAGGGAGGAAGGAAGGTAAGGAGGAGAAAAGGGGAAAGGAGAGAGAGACAGAGACACACACAGAGAGAGACAGAGAGAAAAAAGAAGGGAGGGAGGGAAAGAAGAAAGGGAGGAAGGAGGGAGAGACAAAAAGACAGAGAAGGAGAGAGAGACAGGGAGAGAAAGAAAGAGACAGAGAGAAAGACAGAAACAGAGAGAGAGAGAGACAGAGAGACAAAGACACAGAAAAAAGAGGGAGGGAGGGAGAGAGACAGAGAAAGAAAGAGAGAAAAAGAGAAGGAGAGAGAGACAGAGAGACATGGATAAAGAGAAAGACAGAGACAGAGAAAGAGAAAGGGGGAGAGAGAGACAGAGAGACAGAGACAGAGAGAGGAAGAGAGAGACAGAGACAGAGAAGATGGAGAGAGAGATTGAGAAAGACAGGGAGAGAGAGTCAGAGAGAAAAAGAGGAGAAAGACAGAGAAACAGAGAAAGAGAAAGTGGGGAGAGAAAGGAAGGGAGAGAGGAGGGAGGGAAGGAAGGAGGGAGGGAGAAAGTTGGAGAGAGAAAGAAAAGAGAAAAAGAACAAACCATTGGTTGAAGCAAAATTTTAGAATAAAGGTCTCTGGAGAAGGAAATTCTAGAAGTTTGGTCATGTGAATATTTGGGGATAGTAGAAAGAGTTAGGACCAAGAGCCAAGAATGGCCTAGATCTTCCACAGATTTGCTATATGATCTTGAGCAAGTCCTTTAACACATCTCAGGCTCAATTCCCACCAACAAAATGGAAATAATCAGCCCTTATCTTTTCATGGGAGTAGCTACAAGTGGGAATGAAAGTGCTTTGAAAAAAGTATGAAGGCATAGGAACAGCAAAGGATTATTATAATTAATTAGGCTGACTGCATAATGAGAAAATAGATCATTTCTTTCACTTTGCAAGTAGGAAGCAATGAAATTAGTTCCCTTAAGGTTGATACCTAAGGCTTAGGATTCAATTCACAGAAGACAGGACTATGGTGTTCAGCACCCTGCTGAGAGCCTAGGAAGGAGACCCTGGAGTTTATTTCTTATTAATTAATCAGCAAGTGTTTATTGCTCAGCTGGAATCAGGAAATGTTTAAGGTATGTTTAGGGGACAATGGTTAGTAGATAAGTAGAGGTTCATGTTGAGAAGTAGAAGAAAGTAAGGTAGACATTTTGGGAAGAAAAAGCTCTGACTTGAACACTAAGAAAAAATGGGTTGTAGTCCTAGCTTTGTCAAGGACCACATGATTTTCATATATGTGTGGATATGTGCACGTACATACATCATGCATGTATATATGTGTGTGTTCATATTTTATTTATATATTCACACAAACTATTAGCATATGTATATCTGTATATACACATATAAGCATATTCATGTATTTATATATAGTACATTAATTCACAATTCATATGTATATTTATTTTTACACATACCCTGAAAATAATGTACTCATACTTCATGTATATTTATGTATATTATATAATCATATATCTGTGAGAATATATATGTGTGGGTATATTATATATATATATGTATATATATATATAAATATACACATATATATACATACACACATATATGCTCTCTGAGATCAACTGCTGAAACTCAAGGAGGTTGCAATTTGTATCAATAGAATGAGTGCCCAAATTCATCCTTAAATATTGAAATATCTTGAGCAATGGGGATGGTCCAAAGATAGAGAAAGATGAATCAATTACAATAACCAATCTAATATGTATGTGTGTGTTTCTATGTACACATATACTATATATGATATATGCAAGGGATATATATGCTAATACATATAGAATAGTGCTATATATGCGCATAATATAAAATTACTATAATATTTATACATACACAGAATAGGTACACACACATATCCATGCAAATACACACATACATTATCACTTTGCTCTCTGGACTAAATTTTTTCAAAACAAAGATATTGATTTAGATGGCTTGTGATATCCCTTTCAACTCAAAAATGTCATGAATTTTTAATAGTAGCTTTTTATTTTAAAAATATATACAAAAATAGTTTTCAACATTCACTCTTGCAAAACCTAGTGTTCCAGTTTTTTCTCCTCTCTTCTACGCATCTCCTCTCTTAGACTACAAGTAATTCAATATATGTTAAACATGTAATGCCATGATTTCTAGGGTCAAGATTTTGGAAGATATTAAATGGAGAGACTTCCAAGTTTGGGACTTTACTTGGTAGACCATGGGCTATCACTGAAGATTTTAGATCAGAGAAGTTTCAAGATCAGAGTATTATGCTTTAGGATTATTCCTCTGAGAGAGATGAGTAGTGTGCAAAAAAGAGTTGGGTGGGAAGAGATTGCATATGAAATATTAGAGATCAGCATCATAAGTATTTGATCATTGGGTCAGTTTCATTGTGTATCTGTGTTCTGAGAAGCATAAGCATTCAAAGTATCTTTGAGTGGCTGAGATAGATTGGTATCAGATTTCCAAGGAAGCTATGGGAACTTATTGAGTACAGAAGTATCCTGTTCCATAAGTGTGCAAAAGAAGATTCTTTTGAGAGCTAAGTGGAAGAGGATAGAAGTGGGAGAGGATATAAATGGCTATTAGGTGGAAAAAATTTGGTAGGAGAAATACAATGGTGAAGAAGATCCTATCTCTTCTCTCAAGAACTTTTTTTTGTCTCTTATTGTGGAAAGATCAGTTTGGTTGGTTAAGAATCTGAGACTCACAGCCCTCTCCCCTTCCCCCCCCCCCCACCACCGCCAAACTCCATTTCCTGGAAGAAGAATTCATTATTTCACAAAAATTTCTGGGAAAATTAGAAAGCAATATGTCGGAAATTTAACATAAACCTACTTCTCACACTCCATACCAAAATAAGATCAAAATGGATATATGATTTGGGAATAAAGGGTGCTATCATAAATAAATTAGGACAACAAGGGATAATTTATCTATCAGATCTTTGGAGAAGGGAGGAAATTATAACCAAGAAGAACTAGAGTATATTATGAAAGATAAAATGGACAACTTTAATTACATTAAATTAAAAAGATTTTGCACAAAAAAATCAGCAGAAATAATATTAAAAGGAAAGTACAAAGTTGGGAAAAAAATTTATAGCCAGTGTTTCTGATAAAGGTCTCATTTCTAAAATATATAAAGAATTGTGTCAAATTCATAAGAATACAAGTCATTCTCCAATTAATAATGGTCAAAGGATATGAAAAGGCAATTTTCAGATGATAAAATTAAAGCCATCTATAGTCATATAAAAATGTTCTAAGTCACTATTGATTAGAGAAATGCACATTAAAACAACTCCACCTCATACCTTTCAGCTTGGCTAAAATGACAGGAAAAGATAATGATAAATGTTGGAGGGGATGTGGGAAGACTGGGACACTGATGCATTATTGGTAGAGTTGTGAAATGATCCAACCATTCTGGAAAACCATTTGGATCTATGCCCAAAAGACTATAAAACTGTACTACCCTTTGACCCAGCAGGGCTATTACTGGGTCTGTATCCCAAGGAAATCTTAAAGGAGAAAAAAGAATTCATATGTGCAAAAACAAAAAAGCAGTTGTTTTTTTTTGTGACGCTAAAGAATTGGAAAATGAGTATATTCCCATTACTTGGGGAATGGCTGAACAAGAAAGGCTGAAGATAATGGAATATTATTGTTCTATAAAAAAAATAATGAACAATCTGATTATAGAAAGACCTGGAAAGATTTACATGAAGTGATTCTGAGCAAAACAAGCAGAACCAACATCTAGTACAATTATGAAAGGCTTAGTTCTTCTCACTAGTTAAGTGATCCAAGGCAATCTAAATAGATTTTGGATGGAAAATGCCATCTGCATTCAGAAAAAAAGAACTATGAAGATTGAATGTAAATCAGTACATACTATGTTCACTTCTTTTTTCTGTGTTTTTTTTTCTCTCCCATGGTTTTTCCCTTTTCTTCTGATTTTTCTTTCATGATTCATAAAACAATGTGTATCAAAATTAATTAATTAATTAAAAAGTAATCTGAGAGCATAGGTAGGTATGAATGGCTTGTAACATGTATCATTGGAGAGAACTTCCAAATATATATATCTTCATCACATATTTACATATTTAGGAGGAGATAAAGTTAATTTAAAGGAATAAAATGCTTCTTACAGAACTTGCACATAGTAAAGAAATTATACTAGAGTAGGCTGGCTTTCCTGCCACTCCTTCAATTAAAATTACAATATAGTCCATAGGCAAGGAGAGTTTATGGATAATGCACATTTTGCTGGCTATTTCTTATAGCTCTTTGGCAATAATGTCCCACTGATTGGTCTATGTAGCCATTTATAGGGGTGACTTTGGGCCTCTTTCTCTGGTCATAATGCTGATATATGTGTGTCATATAAAGCTGGCTTAGATAATGGATCCTATTTTATTTCTTAATTAAGAATCTGAAAGTACTGCAAATTGCTGCAATTAACATGGATTTTCTCCCCCATTTATTTACTTATTTAGATGGCTGAAATTGCACCCTTTGCTTAAAGCAACCTTAGGGGTCCAAAGTCTGTTAAGAATGGTAATGGGCCACGGAAGTATATAAGGTTTTCCAAAACTGTGGATTAAAATTTGGAAAAAGTGATGGTATCTACACAGCCAAATTCTTTCCAGAAAACACATGGCTAAATTCAAACAACTAGATGTGTTTGTTTACTTATTTTTAAATGGCCAGCCAATTGATTTGAATAGCATTTGTATTGCATAATGTAAATGATTGTTTCAAAATAAATAATTACTTCAGTCAATTAAACTAGTGTTTAAAAAATAATACGTGATAAAAACTGACTTTTTAAAAAGAGTATTAACTTAAAAAGCTCTTTGCATACATAATCCATTCTCAAAACCACTGTGTAGAATGGGTACTGAGAGTATTTTTATCCCCATTGTATGGATAAGGATAATAACTGAGTTTCAGAAATGAAATGTGACTTAATCATAATCACACATCTGGTATGTAAAGTTGAGATTTCCTGTCTTCGTGATTCCAGATCTACCACTCTGCATTAAATCATTCCATATTTCCATAGGTAATGGTTACACTGGCTAAATGGGAGCACTCACCAATTAAAGAGTAAAAATTGATTGTGTTTAATTCAACTGATTACTTTCATTATGGTCTTTGAGTGAAATTTCCTCTGGTTGATTTCGAATTCAAATGAGGGGCTAAAACTAATTTTATATCCTATTGTTTTAATTTAAATGCTTTGCCTCTACAGACACAATCTATGATTTGATAGCAGAAAATAGAAAGAAAAATATATTTGTGAAGTGTGAACTCACACATCATCCTTTGGACCTATGGGCTCTGACTTTCTCTGTCTTTATAGGGTAGTCTCCTGGAACTTGGCTTGAACTGGACTACACAGAAATTTATGGCAAGACCTCTTCCAGAAACCAGAAAACCACGTGTAACAAAGCACTAATTGTGAGTAGGCTCTTGCCAAGACCACTTCTCTCATTGCCTTGTGTTTGCCACCCCAGAAATAACAATTTGTATTAAAGATTCTCTTTAAAAATTAATGAAAGAGATCTCTGAAGATTTGGGATTTTATTCAACTTAGGAACAAGAGATGAAACAAATCATGGGAGATTCTTCATTCAGAGAAGAAGCACCTAAACTTCAGAGACATGGTGTTTCTTCAATGCCATTTACTTTCTTCTCTAACTAGCAGTTACGTGTGTCTGGTTTTCCTGAGTGATTCTAAGGGAATGAGTTCTATTTATTTGTGAATGACAGATGAGCAGCTGACGTGTTACACACAAATGTGAAATTCAAAGAGGGGAGGATGTGGGAAAGATAAAAGATGAAGCTGTTAATAAAATCCACACTTTATTAGTTTTGCTGTCTCATTCTGCCAGGCAGGCCCAGAGATGGGACTTCGGCCTTCCAGCCAGAATGGTGTCTTCTATAATGTAAATGTTACCTTAAGGTCACTTGCTGATGAAAACTATTGCTCTGCCAAAAGCAGATTCTGAATCTTTTGACAGATGAACCAGTTGCTTTTTACCCCTACGGCTCAAAGGAAGCCATTCATGATAGACAAACTAGTGGGAAAGGAAGGCCAGCTTTCCATGACTGAAAAGGAATCAGACCAAATCTGACCTGAAGTGCTATTGGTTCCATTCATGAGTCTGTCAGGAGAAATTGTGTAGCTTAAAGGTTATTGCTGAGAGAACTAGCATTTTTACCAGAACTTCTAGGAAGTGAGATGCTTTGGGGTAATCTGTCACTCAAAGGAAAGTTGTCTAACATTTTCTGGCTCTTTTAAATGATCCCTGCGGCTTACTTCTTGTGTGGTCTTATGGGAATAATAGGGGTAATCTAGGGCTTCAGGGGACATAGACTTTGTGTTTGGAAATTAGACCTGAGAAGTGGAGCCATATTGGATTAGCAACTCAGGATGGTGTCTCTTGGGGGAGATGTCATTGGCTACCTGCCTAGTGCTGGACAGTCTTAAGCCTCATATACAAAGTTAAAGGCTGCGACCTGTAAGAGAAGTTAAGAGATTGGTTATTTCAGTATAAACAAATACTCTATCATTATCACCAAATTCAAGGTCCTCCTGTATTTCCACAAACAACGCCCCACCACATATCTACTTCTTTCCCTCTTGATACTGTGTGATTCCTGCAATGATCATTTTGACTGAATTTTTTTTGGGTGGACAATTTTGTTTGAGTATGTCTTAGG
Source organism: Antechinus flavipes (assembly GCF_016432865.1). Classification (NCBI taxonomy): domain Eukaryota; kingdom Metazoa; phylum Chordata; class Mammalia; order Dasyuromorphia; family Dasyuridae; genus Antechinus; species Antechinus flavipes. The sequence continues at coordinate 364,913,702 of NC_067398.1, read as the reverse complement.
TGGGGAGGGATAAGGTGCAGCAACAATGGTTCAGCTTTGGTGTTTAGGGAAATTTTAACCTTCAGGAATTTGGTATTTGGAAATAGGTGGCTCTGGGATAAGTAGTTAAATGGCTCAATGGATAGAGCTTTGGGTTTGGAACCAAGAATGACACTGACTAGCTATATGACTTTGACCAAGTCACTTACCCTGTTTGCCTCAGTTTCCTCATCTGTAAAATGAGCTGGAGAAGGAAATTGCAAACCACTCCAGTCTCTTTGCCAAGAAAACCCCACAAAGAGTCAATATAATTGAAATCCCAGTAGCAAGCCCTGGGATGGGTTGGTTGAAAGCCATTTAGTGGACAACTGCCCACAGCTAAATAACAAGAAACAAGCTTCATGTGACAGAAAATTGATTCTGCCAGAGTGAAAGAGACTCTGGAGCACATGGGAAGTATCTCCAAGCTTCTGCTTCCTGACAGGGGACATTTAAAGCTCACCCCCAATTTCAAGAGGGATAATCACTGATAAGTAAAAATGTTACCTGAGATGACAAGCCATATTCATTCATTGAATATTTGCTTTAAATGCAAAATCACACACCTCAATATTGTAATAGTCCCTGAAATCATCTAGTCCAATCTCCACAAAATTATGGATCTATTAGTTTCCCTTGTGTGGCAGTTATACAGCTTCCAAATGAATACTTCAAGTGAAAGAAAACTTTTCCTTAAGTAATAAGTTTGATGTATTGGACTGCTTGCCATCTAAAAAAAATAATATTTAAAGATCTAGACAAGCTTAATCTAACCCAAAGCCAGCTGAAGCTTACCCAAGCCCAGAGAGTATAGAAGAATATTTTGCTTCTTAGAAAATGGTACTTCTTCTGGTTGAAGCTTAGGACCACTTTTCCCTCTCAATATCCCTTACCAGGTAGTAACATTCCCTAAACAAACAAACAAAAATCTTGAATTGTGATAGGCACACAGACTGATGCTTGCCAGGAATCTGGAAGTAGTCTTGTGCTAACTTATAATTAATACATATATTCTGTATACTTTTGGGATTATGCAAATAAAGTTGCATTGAAAAATCAAAAAAGAAAAAAAAAAGGCTGTCCATTAAAGTTTTGAAAACTCTAAATGTTAGGTTGTTTTTGTTTTTGTTTTTTTCTCAAATTGGCCTTCTTTTAACTTTCTCCAGTGGTTCCTAGTTCTGTCTTCCAGGACCAAACAGAACAAATTGGATCTCTCTTTTCCCTCCCTCCTGTCTTGGATATTTTCTCAGTAATGTTGGTGCTTTTTAAAGTATTTTAATTACAGCTACAGTTAGTGTGTTTACTGCCCAAGGGTACATGGGCAAAGGATGTTTTTTTAAAAAATGAACTCAACAATCTTAAAAAAAAAAAAAAGGTAACACTAATAATAAAAGATGAATTCCCTCAGGCCTGTATTAAAGACATCTGGACCTGGTCAGTAAGATTGAATTTGGTCTTCAGCTCTGAGCTCTGTCCTTTTGGCTTTTAATAAACTACTTACAGCATTAGAGAAAATAGCACCTTCAGGTCCACTAGCAAAGAGAAAAGTTATAAGGGCTATCAGTCATCAGGTTTCAGGCCATAAATTGATAACCAGCTGGGATCTAAGAGGAAGCTGTCCCCATGACATGAGGTGTTATAGCAATAGGCAATTTAGAAAAAAAAAAAAAGAAAAAACGGAAAATATAGAAACAGAGATTATTTTACAATTGGCCCACCCAAGTGCATTGTGGGCCATTTCAGTCCCCCTGCAGCATCTCAAAAAGGCTCAGCTCACCATATGAAGCCAGGGAGTGGAGCAGGAAATGAGGGCTGAAGGCTGTATTTCACATAGAATATTTAGGTTACTTCATTCAGTTAGAATTGTAGAGGAAATTGTAGAAGAAAAAGACTTGAGAAAGTAGGCCCAGAGAAATTGGATTATTCATATAATTATATATATTTCATATAAGAATTACATTGACTCCAGAAAAAGGGAAGAAGGAATTTAGAACTCTCAGCTTCTTTCAGGAGGGGGAATGGTAGAGAGCATTCATTATGAGAACAAGAGAAATGAGTAGAGGACATGGCAGCCATCATACCCCAGCACTGCTTGTGATTCCATGAATTAGAATTAGCAGGGACTATAATATCAATTTATAGATGAAGAAAACTGAGGTCCAGAGTGATTCGATCAGCAGCTATTAAGTAGCAGAGATGACAGAGCCAGGGCTTTTGAATTAAGAGGTCTTTCTACTTTGTTCCGTGTCCCTGTAAACTCTTTGGACTTATATATTCATATGAGTAGATCCCAGGAGATAGAATCAAACTCAAACCCAGAAGATTTCAACTATTTGATTGTCAGAATCAAGGTTCTGATGTTAGTGAAGTACTCAGTCTTGGTTATGACTTGAAATCAGGAAGACAAGTTCAAATCTTGTTTCAGATACTTAATAGTTGTGTTCCCCTGGCAAACTACTTAATTTCTTTCAACCTCAGTTTTCTTATTTATAAAACAGGAATAATAATAGTAAATGCCTTGTAGAGTTTTTGTATAGATAAAATAAAACACTGCAAAAATTTTAAAACATTATATAAATGCTGCTGCCATTGTTGCTGCTATTACTACTAAGCATACAAACATGCATACATACATATATATGTATTCTTTTATTATTATTCCTCATCAAATATAAAAGAAATAAATTAAAAGTAAGAATCGAAATATTGAGATCAAGACCAAGGATAAGTTATTCTAAGAAGAAGCAAATGGGGATGTGGCTCTCAAGACTAGCCTGAATTCTGGAGATCAGTGCATAAGAGTACTAGTAGGACACATGGATCATTTTTCAATCCCCAGCTCCCAGTTATCTATCCAATCGAGGATGGGCCAGCCAATCAGCAGAGGTCCAGGAAGTTGTTGACCATAAACAGATGAGTAGGATGTAGGTATAGGAACCTCATCATGAAGGGAAAGAAGCAGAAAGATTCTCCACTGGGATAGTTAGGGATACCAGTTGGAAGGAGTCACTGAAGAACTAGCAGACAAATCAGCAATGTCATCTTGCTGGAAAGAACAGCAAGAACTCAGTTACCTGAATATGGAAATATGTTTTAAATGATTGTAGATGTATTTTCTATATCAGATTGCTTGCTGTCTTGAGAAGGGAGGCAAAGGAGCAAGGAAACAAAGAAAATCTGGAACTCAAAATCTTACAGAAATGAATGGTGAAAACTATCTTTACATGTAGTTGGAAAAATAAAATACTATCTGAGGAAAAAAGGAACTTAATTATCTAGGGATAATCAGGATCAGAGTAGGACCAATCACAAAGATGATAGGGCTCAGCTGATAATAATGAGTGTGTCCTAAAAAGATTCTTCTATCTCAACCCCCACAGTCCCAGCACTGGGATTGGACTAGCAGGTAGGGATGATGTTGAATCAGCTAGCAGCCTGGGGGTTGAGGGGCAAGCAGGTCATTTACAATGATTTCAACTAGCTCTTTAGCTAAAGCCCTAATTCACTCACATTATCCTTATGTTCCAGGTGTGACAGAATGTGACCATGTTTATATAGATATATAGGGCCAAGTTTCTGCAGTCTTGATGGTTAAGTTTTAATTCAATCACTCCTCTTATCTCCAACTTGAATTCAGTTCTCCACTAATTTCAACTCAATACGGGATGTCTTGTGTTTTCACCAAGCTGTGATCTACCTGCCCAATTGTCCTTTAACCATAAAAAGACCTGTTCTGAGAAAAGGAATTTAGAAACTCATTTATGCTGAAGAATGAATGATTATGACAATTTAGAGTAGGATTTCTTAACAGGAGTTATTGAACTTTTTTAATAATATATATATATGTATGTATATGTATTTGACTAGCTGCTCTTTGATATAATTTATTTCCTTTATAATTTCATATATTTTGTTTTATCCTCTTAAAAATACTGGGAGACATCATTGAATTCACCAAACTGGCAAAGGAATCCATGACACACACAAAACAGATTAAGAATCTCTTGTTTAGAGTATTCCTACTTCAAAAAAGATTTTTATTTAACAAAAGATCACAAAATTCTATGATCCCAGAATTGAAAAATGACCTTATCTTATTTAGATGAAGTCTTTGCCTAGCGTACGAATGTTTTCTATCACATTTCAAGAATGGATTGCTCATTTTCTGCTTATACAATTCTATTGACTTATCTTCCTAACTTCTTGGTTTAAGTATATATTTCTATACCCCAAAACTATTAAACTAGGAATACTCTTTGACCCAATAATACTTAGTTTGTGCTCCCCCCCCAAAAAAAAAAAACAAAGAGAAAAAAGACCCACATGTACAGAAATATTTATAGTAGCTCTTTTTGTAGCATTAAAGAATTAGAAACTGAGGGGATGCCCATTGATTGGGAAATGACATATGTTATGGCATATGAAAAGTTATAAAATATAAATGTGTTGAAATACTATTGCATAATAAAAAAATGAAAAGGATAGTTTCAGAAAAAAAGCTGAGAAGTCCTCTATAAACTGATGCAAAGTGAAGTGAGCAGAACCAAGAGAATAATCAATACAATGTCAATATTGTAAAGATAGTGCTACTGACTCTGATCTACACAATGATTTACACAAAACCAAAATTTTAAAAGTTTCATGATGAAACATACCATCTCCAGATAGCTGATAGACTCAAAATATAGTTGAAACATTACTTTCTTTTCTTTTCTTTATTCTTTCCTTTTTTCATCAATTTGGAAATTTATTTGGCACAATGATACATATTTGCAATGGGTTTTGTTTTTCTTGACTTCGGGTAAAGAGAGGAGAGAGAAACTTTGGAACTAAAAGAAAAAAATTTAAGTAGATGAATGAATGAATTCATGACCTAGACATAAAAACTAATGTAATTTACACAAAATTGACCAATTCTTTAGTGCATTTGCAACTTTAGAAAGTCCAAATAAGCTATAGAGCCCATAGAATTGTTCTTTATTCCTAATAGAATGTATTATCTTTGTATTTCTTGTGGATCTCAGCTTCAACTTTACAGTCCTATGCAACTGATCAATTAATATGATAGTCCATCAATAAACACATATTATAACCCTACTCCCTGCTTCTCTATATTCTCTATACTATGGCAAGTTATAAAGACAAAACTAAAATGGACACTGACTTCCAGGAGTCTACATAAATTCTAAAAGAATATACCCGTAATCCTGCCTCAGTGTGATGAAAAGGACTCTGCTTTTGTAATCAAAAGACCTAGCTTTATACCAAACTTTCATATTACTAATTTGCTATGTGATTCTAGGCCCAGTAATTGTTCTCTCTGTGCTTCAGTTCCCTACTCAATAAAATAAGGGAATTGATTTGGAGGATCTCAAAGAGCTCTGAAAACTGAAGGTATGTGACTTCTGCAGAACATGCCTCTATTTTTTTTTTCATTTTATTTTCATTAATTTTAAGTTCAAGAAATAAATTTACGGTTTCTGATGCTGAAGATCTGGTGTGAGATGTGAGAAAAATGGATTTTGGAGAAGTCTTTGGGGATTGGACCCCTGGGGAATCCTAACATCACACCACCTATTGATTGCTTATTTTACCTACATGAAAAATCCAGTTGCGCTTCTGTTCCCCTTTATGGTTTGAAAAGTACTTTATGTATGCTGTCATTCAGTCTCTTTGTAAACTTATTTGTGTTTTTCTTGGCTAAAATAATGGAGTAGTTCTCCATTTGCTTCTCCAGATCACTTTACAGATGAAGAAATTGAGATAAATGGTGAAGTGACTTGTCCAGGGTTATACAACTAATAGGTATCTGGGACCACATTTAAATTCTCAAAGGTAAATATTCCTGACTCCAGGCTCAGTGCTCTATCCACTGCCTCCAAGTTGCCCCACTGCCCCAGCTGAACTTTATTTTAATTATATTATTTACTTCTTTCAACAACACTGTAAGATAGATGCTATTGTGATTCCTATTTTATTGATGAAAAAGTGAGGATTGGCTTTTCTGGGATTAATATAGCTAGTGCATGTCTGAGACCACTCAAGCCTTCCTTACTCCAGGTCAAATGCTTTACTATAATAAGTAGGTATCTGGGACTCTTCTATCCAGGTCTCTAGTTAGACTTTGAGCTTCAATTTCAATTATGTATTGAAATCTCTGAGAATAACAAATCTTCATACTCCCTGGGAGTTTATATGAAAAATTCCTCATATTTATGAAATCATAGGTGTGTAATTTCCCTGAACTCATTCAGCTCAGCAATGGATCTTTAACTTAAGGTGCAAGAGAATTTTCTAAGGTATGAAGACATTGAATGAATTACCCATGGCCACACAGCTGGTATATATGGCAGACTCATAACCTATACCTAATTCTCCCTTTCTCTAACACTGACACATGATATACTCTGCCATGTTGCCCCAGAAATTATGTGGAGGGAGGTGAGGGGCAGGAGGAGGCGGAAGAGAAAGAGGGGAAGGAAGGAGGGAGGGAAGGAGGGAAGGAAGGAAGGAGAGAAGAAGGAAAGGAAGGAGGGAGGGAAGAAGGGAAGGAAGGAGGGAGGGAAGGAATTGTATGCAGTCCACAAATCTTTCCAGTTAACACTAAGAGCCAGTGGAGCAATTCTATGCTCCTCTTTTTTCCTTCCCCCTAAAAAATATATGTCAATCTGCATCCTTTCTGTCAGGAAATGGATAGCATATTTTCTAAAGTTCTTCTTTATATAATATTACTCCTAACTAAATCCTCCCCCTGAAATCATGTCATCTAATGAACTTACTATACTTACTATACTACATGCCTTGAGTAAAACCCTTTCTCCATCCTTAAAAAGAAAAAAATGAATTAAATAATAATTCTCACTACTGGGCCTAGATCCCAAAAGAATTCAAAGACCCATATATACAAAATGTTTATATGAAGTTTTATAGTAACAAAGAACTGGAAACTAATGGAGTACCTATTATTTAGGCAATGATCAAACAAATTATGGTGTGTGAATGTAATAGAATATCTAAATGTAATAGAATTCTGTAAAGAAATAATGAAAGCAACTGTTTCAGAAAAACCTGGGAAGATTTGTGTGAATTATTACAGAAAGGAGTGAATGAAAACAGGACAATAATTAATAGAATAGCAACAAAATTGTCTGAAGAATTCTGATCAAGGAAATGATCAATCATGAATTCAGGAAACTCAGAATGAAATATGCTATTTACTTCTTGACAGAAAAATTCCAGATCGAGACATGTTTTTAGACATGGCTAATATGGGAATTCATTTTATTTGACTATGTATGTTTATATTTTTATGAGTTTTCTTTTTATTTTTGTTTCCTGAGTGGGTAGGTGAGAGAGAGAAAAATATTTTTATTAATAAAAAATAATTTGATTTAAAAATTAAAATTCCCAAAGGAAAATAATAATCATGAAAGGATTTAGAACCTTTCTATTTCTGGATGTAAAATTCCAAACACATAACTCAAATTTCAAGAGGATCTATCTACTGCCAAAGCCTTGTTCCATAAGATTTTGGAAGGTAATGATCCAAGGTCCATGCTCAAAGAATAAGACATCTTTGCACCCAGAGTACAAGAGCTCCTTCTTAAAATGTGTAATGCCCTTTAAAATTTTATCTGCACAAAAGAAAACCCACCAAGTCCATAAGATTGGAACATTTTAAAGTAATTTATACCCTATAAACATATCAATGGGTAGTATAAACAAAGTAATATGGCTTAAAAGAGCATGAGATAAAAAAACATCCTCAGAATTATTTTTCATAAATGCTATGCTACAAAATTGCTGCTGGAATCTCTGAGGTATGAAAAACCACCTGTCTTTGGTGTCTGATTTTTGTGACTTTTTCTCTTACATTGATGTGAAAATAATTAACTATAAAAAGGTTGTGGATCTTTTATTTTTATTTTTGAAAAGTTTGATGTTCCTTTTAAACAATGAATGGCAGAGCAGGAAAGCATATTATAAAGATCAGTAATTTTATCCCTCTCAGTTTTTCAGTTTAGAAACTAAGATCCAGAAAAAAGGAATTACTTGTACAAGGTCACCCATGGGTGGAAGAACTAGGGTTTGAACTCAGGTGTTTAAATGCCAGATCCTGTGTTATTTTGCCAACATCATGTATTTACTGAGATAAAAATGTTCAAGTGAGATGGGGATAAAGGATTGGGAACTATTCAGAGTTGTTCCCCCTCAGACTGTAGCCATATAAAACTCACGGCACAAAGGTTATTTAACTTAAAAAATTAAAAATCCCAAAGGAAAATAACAATCCATGAAGGAATTTAGAACCTTTCTATTTCTGGCTGTAAAATTCCAAATAAAAATTCCAGAGAATCTGTCTATAACAAAAGCCTTGCTCCATAAGATTTGGAATGTGATGATCCAAGATAAACCATAATCAGAGAATAAGACATCTTTGCATTTAGAATACAGGATATAGAGACCCTGGCTTTTCAGTACAACTCTGCTAGATATAGGCTTGGTTCTTATACCCTTTAGGATTGCCTCTGAATCCTACAGCAACTATATAATTCTGTCCATCCATACAAATATCATTGATGGGATATGATAGACATCAGATTCCTGACCCCTCACCCCAAACACTTTCTACATTCTGCAAATCCAGTTAGCAGTACAGATCAGTAGTAATATTTCTGAAAGAAAGAAATATATCCAGCTTATCCTTCTCTGCATTTATCATCTACAATGATATGTTGGAATTGCATAGTCCCGGTCCTAAATGTAGACAAAGTAGGCGGTCATTTGCATGTTGTAATTTGTAATTTGTCAACTTTCCATACCTCTGAAATATCTCCCACACTTGCCTGTCACTAGTTGCCTGAAATCTAACCAATAAGCAATTTAGTTCTGGAAGTTAAGCACAGGATCCTATTTCAAAATATCCCCTCTTCCTGGAAGAATATGCTAAATCACTCATACCTTAGTTTGAATTAGTTTGCCAAATATTTCTCCATTTATAAGAAAGATCCTGCAGAATTATATCATTGGAAATGCAAGAAGAGAGGGAAATGAGAAAGTACAGAAAGGAGAGATTCTAAAGACTAATTTTACCTATTTCAGCAGTTTTAACCAAGTAGGGTACAGAAATTATCATGATTACCTCACTTTTCTATGGTAAAAATATGATCCCTTTGAGAGTCTGAATTGCTTTATTTTTGTCTTTGTAGGTCTCCTATGATGCTTGTTAGTTGTGGTCATGGGTTCATTATTTAATCTCTACTCAGGGTCTTTCTTAGACTTACCTAAATTGAAGTCTGGAACTAAAATTATAGCCATCAAGTATTCCCAGCCCCTTGCATGTAGTAGGGACTTAATGGATGTTTATTGAAATGAAGGTAGTAATATGATTGTCTATGCAATCTCCTATTCATAGAGGAATTAACTGAGGGTAGTAGAGGAAAGAAGCAAAGGGATTTCTGCTCATAATTGTAGTTGGCTTTTTTTTTTGATGCTTTGAAGTTTGCAATTTGTAAGTAAACTGACTTAAATGGTAACTTTAAGAGATAATTACTATTGTTATATTTATTTTACAGACATAGAAACTAGAGTTCAAAGAAGGTAGGTAGCTTTTGCAGGGTCACACAACTAGTGAATATCCAATTCAAATCTAGACCTCTGTGACTTCATTCAAGTTTCTTAGTTTCCCTAGGTCTCAGTTTCCTCATATGCAAAATGAGAATAGTTGGAATACATGATCTCTGGCCTTTTAGAGTTCTCTTCCAGTAGTGATACTATAATCTTACTGATTCCAAGTCATCCAATTATGACGTTCCTAGGTTTCTATCTCTATTAATGCCTGAACTATCATGAAATCATGGATGCTTGAAACATTGAAATACCTTACATTTATGCTATTTTTAATATTTAAGTATTTTTCATCCAGCTATTATCATCAATCCTCCCAAGTCTGCTAGGTTCACATCTCGCATGATGCTTGATTTTTCACACTTACCAAACCATATCTAAGTAGTAACCATATCTTGTGTATTCCATGTTCACACTTTCTGATCAATTAACTTATCCTAATTCATATAGTCATTACACTATTTAAAAGCTTCATTCTCTTGCCTAGACTATTGCAATAGCCTCTAGTGTCTCCTATTTTCATTTCATCTTATACATAATTGCCAAACAAGTGATTTTCCTAGAGTACAGATCTGACCACATCAGTCTCTTACTCAATAAATCCTAATACTTCAATATTTAACTATAAACTTCTCTTTCATTTCAATGTCTTTATGACTTGGTTCCAAACTTCCTTTTCACCCATCCCCACACTTTGGGGTACAGCTCCATAATCCTCAGATCTTTACATTGACTTCATCCATGACTGAAACTCATTCTCCAATATCCTCTGCCTCTTAGTATTCCTAAAGGCTTTCAAGCCTTGCCTCTATCAGTGTCTTTGAAATGAAGCCTTCCCTGATACCCACAGCTATTACTGTCTCTTTCCCCTCTCCATTTTATCTTGCAGTTACTCTGTTTATATTCATATATAAGCTGTCTCCCACAATAGAACTCCTTGTGAGTAGGAAATGTTTCATCCCCCTGTTTTTTAATTCCCAGCACCTAGTTCCTAATACAATAGAGACTCAATAAATGACTTTCTTTATATCATTAAATTATGTAAGAAAGGTTGGAAAGGAAGGTTGGGAAAGTACTATCCCCACTTGACAAATAAAAAGACAGAGACCAAGAGAATTTTAATATCTTTCTCTGAGCCATACAGAACTAGAACAGGTCTCTGGGCTTAAGCTGACAGGTCCAGGCTTTTTCTGATGAAAACTTTCCTCTCTACTCCTAGGCAGCTCAAAGCTTTAAGATAGGCTTTAATGGTTTTTTTCCTGACACAGTGCTCAGCATGTGGGAGATGAAGGGGAGGGGTGGTGAGAATATATCCAGATTATGCCAAGGGAAAGGAGATGGAGTGTCATTAGAAACTTAATAACCAATGGCTTGTGCTTCAGCAGTTGGAAGAGAAGCCAGAGAGAAGCAGGGAGATGGAGCAAAACAAAACTGACAGCTTTGAAAATTACTTTGCCTTTGCCTTCCTTCTTTGGTGTTTGATAGAGGATGGAGAGGGGGCAATCATCCTAACACCAAGTCATTCTGGGTCATGAGCAGACAGCACAGGAGAAATTCACTGGACCACGAGTCTACTTCCCGTTTTGCCATTGATGAGTTTGGTGGCCTTGAGAAAGCCCTTTTTATCTTTTTTGTTTGCTTCTTTTGTTTTTTTTTAATAATTATAACTTTTTATTGACAGAACCCATGTCTGGGTAATTTCTTTACAACATTATCCCTTGCACTCACTTCTGTTCCAACTTTCCCCTCCCTCTCTCCACCCCCTCTCCCAGATGGCAAGCAGTCCTATACATGTTAAATATGTCCCAGTATATCTTAGATACAATATATGTGTGCAGGACCGAACAGTTCTCTTGTTGCACAGGAAGAATTGGATTCAGAAGGGATAAATAACCCGGGAAGAAAAACAAAAATGCAAGCAGTTTACATTCATTTCTCAGTGTTCTTTCTTTGGGTGTAGCTGCTTCTGTCCATCTTTTTTTTTTTTAGTTCTGTCCATCATTGATCAATAGTTTCAGAGTTAGATCTTCTCTTTGTCAAAGTATTCCATTTCCTTCAGAATACATCTTCATACAGTATCATTGTTGAAATGTATGATGATCTGGTTCTGCTCATTTCACTCAGCATCAGTTCATGTAGGTCTCTCCAAGACTCTCTGAAATCATCCTGCTGGTCATTTCTTACAGAAAAATAATATTCCATAACATTCATGTAATGACCGCGTATTTAAAATCAGCTAGAGTCAGGAATTCAGGTTAAGGGAAAAATCTTCAATATTTATTGAAGTGAAGAGATGAATAAGGATTGCGATAGCAATATGGGCAAGAAAGATTGCAATAGCAATATGGGCAGCTGCGACAGGAAGCCACCTAACAGAGAGAGATCTGAGCTGAGCAAACCGTTGCAATGGCAATGCAAAAAGTCTCTCTTTCCCCTTCCTTTTCCACTCCCCTGCCTCCACCCACCAAAATCGTCATTTCCTATACAACACATCAGGACTTGCACAAAGAGTGGGCGGGGGCCATTCTTTCTCCAAGCTTATATATTACTAGAGTATGGTCCAATTACTATTTAGCCTCATGTGCTTGGGACCTCAGTGCATCAACTCAAGCCTCAGCCCATTACAATTCATATATCACAATTTACCCAACTATTATCCAGTTGATGGGCATCCATTCAATTTCCAGTTTCTAGCCACTAAAAACAGGGCTGCCACAAACATTTTGGCACATACAGGTCCCTTTCCCTTCTTTAATATCTCTTTGGGGTATAAGCCCAGTAGTGACACTGCTGGATCAAAGGGTATGCACAGTTTGATAACTTTTTGAGCATAGTTCCAAATTGCTTTCCAGAAGAAGCCCCTTTTATCTTGACCTTTTTTCTCTCCTATATAAAATAAGGAATGTTAAACTAGGTATTCTCTAAAATCCCTCTCTAAATTCTATGATTCTTTGATCACTGACATCAGAGTCATAAGGACTGCTCCTCCATAACCCTGAGAACATTTATGTTCTTTCTTTGTCCCAGTTACCACAATTTTGGAGTGGGACCTCCCAAAGAAACACCTCACTTCCCTCTGACATGCTCTATTCGTTTTTTTTTTTTTTTTGGCAATTAGGGTTAAGTAACTTGCCTAGGTTCACACAGCCAGGAAGTATTACATGTCTGAGAACAGATTTGAACTCAGGTCTGCTTTATCCACTGTGCCATATGGCTGCCCCTATGATCCATTCGTAAGATACAGAAAGTTTTTGACAAAGTTTCACTTTCTATCAGAAATCCTCATTGATTTTTTACGCCATTAAACACACTTCTGATGGGATACTATTCATACCTACTTCTATCGCTCTAGTTTGTATTGTCATAAAATAGGAAATTCTCCATTCATAGGAAATTAAAGCTAGAAAGCACCTTAAAGACTATTTAATTCAGGCTTTCACTTATAGGTGAGGAAACTAACACATAAAGAAAGATAATGAAATGACTTGACCAAGATTATACAACTATTTAGTAGTAGAGCCAAGAGCCAAGATTGTCAATTATAGAATTGGAGGGGGACGTTAGAGGTCAGATTATCTGTGTCATGTTACAAATAAAGAAACTGATTCCCAGAAAATTAAAGTTATTTGCTCAGCATCCCACAGCTAGTAAATATTTGAAGTAGGATTCATTTTCAAGGTTTCTAGACTTCAAAGCCAGCATTCTATCCCCTATACCATGCTCACTCCAGTCCAGGTCTAGAACATTTTATTTCACACTCTCCTCAATGGTTATTGAGAGGAAGGTTTCTGAAGGTTGTTTTATTTTCTGATTAACAATTTGTTATGGTCTTTTCTAACTACCCAGAGACACTTCTTTTGTAAAAAAAAAAAAAAAAAAACACACACACACACACACACACAACTAGCCAACATAAATAAAACTAACCAGTACACAGACCACATCTGACAATGTGTGCAATGTTCTGAATCCAGGAAAGGAGGAAGGAGTATCTGCAACATGGTAGACATTCAAGGAGTAAATGCAGCTATCTGAATGGAAAATAGTGCCACAACCCAAACATGTTGACAGCAAAGAACTGTTCTGTGAAATTCTGTTGCACTTTGGTCTTTTTAATGCTGTTCTAACAAAGTTCCTATCCTAAATCTCCCTATATAAGGAGTCATCTTTAAGAAAGGCTGTCATATAGTTTATGATGTATAGAACTATATAGTCACTAGGCAAGGAAAGAAAGAAGGAAGGAAGGAAGAGAGGGAGGGAGGAAAGAAGGGAGGGAGGAAGGAAGGAAGGATAGAAGGGAAGGAGAGAGGAAAGGAGGAAGAAAGGAAGGAAGGATAGAAGGAAGGAAAGATAGAAGGGAGGGAGGGACGGAGGAAAGGAGGAGGGAGGGAGGAAAGGAGGAAGGAAGGAAGGAAGGAAAGAAAGAAAGAAAGAAAGAAAGAAAGAAAGAAAGAAAGAAAGAAAGAAAGAAAGAAAGAAAGAAAGAAAGAAGGAAGGAAGAAGGAAGGAAGGAAGAGAGGGAGGGAGGAAAGAAGGGAGGGAGGAAGGAAGGAAGGATAGAAGGGAGAGAGGGAGGAAAGGAGGAAGAAAAGAAGGAAGGATAGAAGGAAGGAAGAAAGGAGGAAGGAAGGAAAGATAGAAGGGAGGGAGGGAGGAAAAGAGGAAGGAAGGAAGGAAGGAAGGAAGGAAGGAAGGAAGGAAGGAAGGAAGGAAGGAAGGAAGGAAGGAAGGAAGGAAGGAAGGAAGGAAGGAAGGAAGGAAGGAAGGAAAGAAGGGAGGGAGGGAGGGAGGAAGGAAATAGGATAGGAAATAGAGAGAAAGGACAGAGAAACAAGTCCAAGAAAGAGAGATAAATTAACTATTTGTCTTTGTGGAAGCCTCAACAATGACCTTCTGAGTCCTTAGCTGCCTGTTTTAAACTAAACTGGCTTATGCAGCATTCTTTCCTAAGAGATCTCTCACAAGGACTAATATGAGCCTGGCCACCATTTAGAAGAGAAATGGGATTTCTGTAGAGGAATCAGAAGGTCAGTGACCAAACCAAAGAAACGTGACCTGGATCAGTCTTTGGGATTGCTGAGCAGCACATGTTACTTTTGTAATAACTACAAGCTACTGGGACAGAGAATGGCATGCAAATTTATTAAAATGAGCGATTACCACTGGCAAGCATTAGACAGCCCCATTTCTTCTCCAATCCTCTCCAGGACACCCTTAGAAATTCTCTTTCATGAATAGTTTGGCTCTGTTGCTTGAGTGATGTGGATTCCCAAGAATATACATAAGAGATGTCGAATCAAATTTCATGGCTGGACTAGTAGAGTAATTAGTATTATAAACGTGGGATGACAGGGCTCTGAGAAGAGGGTAGAAAGGATGTGTGATCCTCCTCGGTATTTATAGATGTCTCAGTCCAATGAGTCTCATTCAAACTAATGCCAAGTTTCCTGAGCTCTGTAGGATTCCCCTCAGTAGAAACTCTTGGTCAGCTTTTTAGTAAAGAGGTCAATGTGTTGCTGCATATTGTGTGTGGTAGGTGGAGGGAAAAGCCAATTCAAAGGACAGAGTTGGACACTTTTACTTAAGATACACTTGCTGCTGTCACATTGGCTGCTTTCAAAACATTGATTTGGAATTAGTCAACAAGATCTTCTGGATTATCTACTATGAATTCCAATCTGTGCTTTGAGAATAATAAAAGAGAAATAAAGACAGAGAAATAAAAGATCCAGCTCCTCCCTGAAGGAGTTTACAACATCAAGGGGAAAGAAAATGTATAGAAATAATTAGAGTGGTACAATTCAGTACAAAGTCAAAAGCTAAATTGGGTAGGAAGTCAGGTCTGGAAGAATGAAAAATAATTTATATTAAGAATTTATTATATTTAGAACTCTGTGCTAAGTGTTGTGGTAAGTAGGGGAAGGAGGATAAAGTGATAAGTCTTTCCTCTAGTATCTTATATCCTTATAGAGAGAAACAACATCTATAGCATGTTGATGAGTAAGGACCAGGGTAATTGATTTTCATACCCTTTCCTGAAGCAACAATAATTTAATTTGATTCTAGTTCCCAGAACAGCAGATGAAAGGCAAGGATATAGGTGCTGCAAGATGTCAGGGAGGTATCTGGAAGTATAGAAGGGCAACATAAATGAAGGTTGAGGTAACTCAACTAAGGCTTTGTAGAGGGTGTGGGATCTAACCTTGACTTTAGAGCAGGGAATCAATATTTTTTATGTCTTGGATCCCTTTGGCAGACTAATGAAGTCCATGAACTAATGAAGTCTCAGAATAAGTTGGGACTTTTTTTAAGCCTAAAATTAAAAAAAAATTAAAAAGACATAGGATTACCAAGGAAATAAATGGCATTGAAAGTTATCAAAATAGTAAAACAAATTAATGAAAAGACAAAGTTTCCAATTCCCAAGTGAAGAAGTCAGATTGTAAGGATTTGAAAAGTAAGGAAGTTAAGGCAACAGATTCAGAATGTTTTCCCTCAAAATTTAGCTCTGAAAGGGAGAAGAGATTTAGGATAAAAGTTTGAGGGGATGTCAAGCCCAGGCTTTTGTTTGTTTGTTTGTTTTTTAGCATAGGAGAACTCGACATATTTGTATGCAGCAAGGAAATAATAGTAGATAAGTAGTGATGATGATGGTGTTGAGAGAGACAGAGACAGAGAGACAAAGAGAGGAGGGGAGAAAGAGGGGGAGAGAAAAAGACAGAGACAGAGACAGAGAGAGACAGAGAGAAGGAGGAAGGGAGGAAGAGACTGAGACAAAGACAGAGACAGAGAGAGACAGAGAGAAGGAGGAAGGGAGGGAGAGATATGAGAACCAGAGACAGAAACAGTGACAGATACAAAGAGACTGAGAAAGAGAAATAGATAGAGATAGAGACAGAGAGACAAATTAAAACAAACCAAAAGAGAAGACGGAATCAAAGGCACAAAGTAAAAAGTTTCACCTTGACAACTCACACTCTCTCTCTCTCTCTTTCTCTCTCTCTCTCTCTCTCTCTCTCTCTCTCTCTCTCTCTCTCTCTCAGAGAAGCAAAGAAAGAGGGGATAAGAAGCAATTTAGGGGAATTTGGAAGCAAGGAATAGGGAAGAGGTTTCATGAAGAATAACCTCCATTTTTTTTATTAAAATCTTCATCAGTATCTTTGGTTTTGATATTACCTTTGTTTTTGAATATTTCTTTTTCTACTACTCTATCCATAGAATACTTTGTGACAGATCATTTTTAAAAGAGAAAAAACAGCTGTTCCACAAAACCAACCGACATATCACCCAAATCTGACAGTATGTGAAATGTTCCATACCCATAGTCACTCACTTCTGCAAAAAAGGGAAGAAAATGTATTTTTTCATTTTATCTTTAGTGACAAGTTCATTCGTTATAATTATATTTTCATATTTATTAGTTCTTTCCTTTTATATTGTTGCAGTCATTGTGAATAGATTGGTTGATTGAAAAAGTATTTATTAAATTCCTATTTTGTGCCAGGCATTACAATAAATGTTGAGGATATACCTACAAGCAAACAAGGAGTTTACATTTGAATTGCAGAAGAGAACACATAAAGGGATGCTGGAAGGGGAAGCTGGCATCAATGTTTTAATGATGTGGAAGAGGTCAGAAAATAATGTGGGAGCCTAGTTTGGGGAAAGATAAAACAAAAATAATTACTTATCAGAGCCCAGGATCTTAGGCATTGGAGTGCAAGTTTCCAGAAGGGAATAGTCCTTGGTTCTACTTACATTTCTTTACATCCGTTCATATATCTCTCCATGCTTCTCTGAATAATATCTAATTCTCAGAATAATCATTTTTAAAGCTTAGTAAGATTCTGTTGCTTGCACACATAAGAGTAGCATTTCTGTCTCTTGTAGAAATATCATAAAGGAATTTGAAGCTGTAAAGTTCAGAACCTCATCTAACTGAGATTAAATGGTTTGCATTTGTAGTGGACCCAGCACAGTTGTGTGAATGGACATTTAGCTTTACTCAAGCTGAAACAGAGAAAGTGTTTGTTAAGACCAAAACTGGATTTTAGTGAGACATGAACAGCTTTGTATGTATTTGTGTGTATATGTATGTATGTGTGTGCAGTTGAACTAGTTAGCCACAACATAAAAGTAGTAAAATATGGAATGCAAGATCAGAATAGGGAGTTGCCTGAAGGAACAGGAATGAATAAAAGGACTGGACATTGTCAAATAGATTTAGAGCTATAGGAATAGAGAGTGTTATAATCAGAGAAGAGTATTAAATTTTTAGCTCAAGGAGGCAGAAAAGTCATGAATGATATTGTGATTTAGGACATGATCATTTCTTTGTGTAAGTTCAATGAAAGAATAAAACATGTAAAGGACATCATCTATGATGGACAGAATCACAAAGATTGGGGAGAAATGGGTGAGATTTAACTAATCATACACTGAGGCTCTTACTCTCCAGGGTCTTCTGATTGAGGATGGTATCAATGTGTTTTCCCTCCCAACACTGAGGGAGGAAGGTATTGAACCAGTAGGAAGTCAAGAGATGTGGGATTCAGTCCTATCTCCACTACTAACTAGCTATGTGAAATTGCACTAGTCATTTAACTCCCCAGGGACAAGGTTGCTTCATCTGTCAAATGGGAATGACAATAGCTATTCATTTTATTCCATGAGGCTCTTTGTGAGTATTAAATGAGATGAATGAGTGGATGTGGAGGAGTATAAAGCATAGGATTTATTTCTCTCAATGCTCATTAACTGACCTCTGATGGGCTCTACAGAGAGATTCCAGCTTCAAGGTCCATGCTAACTTGACTGAGACATTCCTTTAAAATGCCATTGGAATTCCATTAAAACCACATTAAATGCAAGTGAGGTAATCATGGATAATATCATTACATGGAGAAGCAAAGAAATTAATAATGATTAGCAATTTTTCTAAAGAAGAAAAGAAAACAAGAGTAAGGGAGAGGGAGTATCCTTTGTAGTAGGAATGATAACTCCCCAGACATTTGACTCATTTTCTCCCAGAGAAGCCACAGTGAATGGCAGCAACCAATCCTTGGTGAGTTGAGGTTACTGAACAACTTCAGAGAAAGGCTGTGTTTGGAGGAGCCTGCAAATATTTTTCAATCTGAAATCCATGGCTTTTTCTTTCCTTTTTGAGCTCTTCTGTCTTTGTTCTGATAAGGCTTTGTAAATATTATGAGGTTTCTCATCTATAACTTCTCTATTTCATGACTGTCTTCAAGGCTGGGACCTTGCCCCTTATTTCTCTGTCACCCTTCACTCTCATAGTCTTCACAATTACTTAGCCCAAGGCTCATGGAGTAAAAAGTGATTATTAATTGACTATTAGATCCATTGAATGGTTAGATGTGAATTAAGAAACTTTTATCTTTGGCCTCTTTCCCTTGATCTCTTGATTTCTGAAAGAAAAACAGACAACTTAATCTGAGTTCTATACTGTGCCTCTGAGAGGGTAAAAATGGGACTAGCAACTCTGGAGAAAGTTATTCAAGTTGAAGCCTTCTAGAATCTGTAGGTCCTCCTTGTGCCCAGAATCTGTAGGTTCCTCCTTGTTCACAGCAGAAGTGAATGCAATATGTCTTTGTAGTCTTATAGAGGAAAGATTAATGTTAAGATCCCTAATCCCTATGCAACAAAATATTTGAAAAGTTGAAGGAAGACAAGTAAAAAGGGATCCCTATCAATCTTATTATCACATTTGATACATACAGCATGATCTAAGACTAAGCTCAGAGTCAGAAGATGTGATTTTGAGAACTGGTTCAGACACCATTTTGTATAGCACTGACAAGTCCCTCTGAAAGCCTCTATTTTAGATTAAAAACAAGTCTATTTTATACAGTTGGAAATGCTGAAGGATCAAATAAGATAATGGATAGGAAATACCTGCTAACTCAAAATAACTATATAAATACTAGTTATCATCACTTAAAAGAAAATGTTACCTCCTATCTCTCCCAAACTCCAACCCACATTGCTTATTAATTTTCTATCTTCTGAAGCATCCAACCTCTGTAGGAGGCTGAGAGAAGAGAAGGAGACTCGATATAACTCAAATCCTACATACAGGCCCTATCAAGCTCAAGTCCAGGTGCAATATGGTGGCCAGATGAGTCCTTGTCTCAGCTTTTACTGGCCTTGATCCAGAAGGTCACTCCTTGTTTCTCTGGGCATCCATGCTGAGCTAGGTGAAAAACCCATCCTCGAATCTTTCACTCTTCAGATCTTTCAAAACTCACAAAATCTAGGAGCTCTTTTTTTTTAACCTAAAGAGGTCTATTTCTCAGCCCACATGGCCTGAAAAGAAAGAAAACCCCAAGTTCTCTTATTTTACATAATGAGCTTCCATTGCATCCTATGAGTAAAGACATCTCTAAATGAAGTGAAAATGAAGTCCTTGCTTAAATCTGTATCCCCAATTTTTAATACAGTTCCCAGAATATAGTAAATCCTTAATAAATTCTTTCCCATTACATCAAATCTAGCCCCATCATTTTATAGAAAACTAAAGTCCAGAAAAGTGAGGTAATTTGTTTAAGATCACACAGGTTATTAAACAGGATTTGAACCTGAGTCCTATAATTTGAAATTTTGTATTTTTTTCCTCTGGGGCATGCTATGAAATAGAATAAGCCTGCTAGGAGAGAAAGATAGAATGTACACAACCGTGATGCCAGAGAAAGTTGGGTAAGTATAAAATGGAGATCCAGGTGTAATGCTGGGAGATTTGAGAAGGAAAAGGTGCTTTCATTTAAGGGAGTTACTGAAGATCACAAGAGGTTGAAAATGAGCCAGGTCTTGAAAAAAAAAAGAGATTTCAGTGGAGCTAGAAGAACAAGTCATAATCTACTCTAGGCGTGAAGAGAAGAAAAGATCAGGCTGAGACTAGGAAAAGCTAGAATCCTAGTTTTGCTGGAATTGAGAAATATGTGAATATACTGCAGGCTCACGCAGGTAGAAAAGGCAGACTCCCAGTATGGCCAGCTTTATTCCCTTTAATTTTTACCTGCAAAAGAAGTTGATGCTGGCCAAAATGTATACACTGTTAACTTTCCTGCCTAATTCACTAAATGCAGAGCAAGTGATTCTGAAAAAATTGTAGTAAAAATGTTTTATATTCTCTCTTTCTTTTTAAGCATTGCCAATATGGCACTAACAAGAATTTTGGCTTGGTTAAAAAGAAAAATGTCATGGACTCCAGTCCTCTTCCATGATTCTTCCTTACCAGTTCCATTAATATGCTTATAACACTAATGCCCATTTTCTTATTTAGTAATACTTATTATAGTTATATATTTGTTTGTGATCCAATTTTGCTTAGTTAAATGTGTGTAAGCTGCATATCTGAAATAAATGTAAGTCCTAATAAAAGAGAGAGAGAGAGAGAGAGAAATAGATGAACAGAATCATGAGATATATCTGAAAAGGTATAATGGAACTAGATTTTAGAAGACTGCCTAGAATAGGGGTTTTACTTTATTCATTAGGCAATAAAATTAATTAGTAATGAGAAAGACTACTAAGGTAACAGTTAGAAGGATGGATAGAAAAGATACTAGGTGTAAGAAAAAGACTGTCATAATGGTCCAGAAAAGAGATAATTAGGACCAGTACCCTGATGGTTGCAGAAAGGAAACAGACATAAGAACTACCAAAATGGAAGTGACAGAATTTAGTCACTGAGTGAATGAAGATAGTGAATCAATGAATGCATGATTGAATGAATCAAAAAATGAATGAAGTTAAATATTTACCATGTACCTGACAAGCCATGTTCTAAGCCCTGGGAATAGAGATAGAAAAGTAAGATAGCATCTATTTTCAAGGAACTCACCTTCTAAACATGTTTTCCCCCATGTTTAAACTGAGAATCAGTTTAATCATTTAAACTGACAATCAATTTAATCATAAGTCCCATAATCATAAAGTCCCAGTAGTGTATAATATGCAACAAAATAGATTGTGCTTATTCTTTAGTGTCATTTTCATGAATAAAACAATATAAGTCTCTGATGTTGAAACATTTGATGGTATCAAGAACATTAATTTCAAAATTTTTTTCTTGTTTTTTTTTGGTAGTGATAATTACTAAGAAGGTAGGGAATACAGCACTTGCAGGTCACATCTTTGATGGGGTCACATCTCCCTGGATGTTATGGGAGACCTAAAGCCTACATACTGATTTGACTTGGCTTTGCTCTAGGCTTTTGGGCTCACAATCTGTCACTCGCACTTAGTGTTGTTGGTGGTAAATCCTTTCCCCACAGATTGCTCCTTTATGAGGATTATGGTAGCTGCACTTGATCAAAGTCAGTGTTCTGGTGGGGACTATTCTTTTCAGGGATCTTGAGCCATTTACTAAGATATGAGATTTGAGAGGGAAGGAAGGAGGAAGGGAGAAAAAGGGGGGAGAGAGAGAGAGAGAGAAAGAGAGAGAGAGAGAGAGAGAGAGAGAGAGAGAGAGAGAGAGAGACAGAATTAGAGTCAAAAATAACTTTATGAGACTGGATGATGATGAGGACAACTGTATCATCAATTGAAATGAAGAAGTTAGGGGAAAAGGTAGATTTGGAGACTGGGGGAATAAGCAATTCAGTATAGAATATGTTGAATTTGAGGTGCTAACAGTACATCCAGGTGGACTATAGCAGGAAATTGGAAATAATGGGAGTGGAGCTCTAGGGAGACATTAGGGATAGAGATACAGATTTAGGAATTACTTTGATAGAGCTTATAATTGAAACCATGTGCATTGAAGAGTTCCCAGAGAATAAGTATAAAAAAAGAAGAGAAGGGGGCCAAAAAACAGAATTTGAAAGATCTTAACATTTAAGCAACAGGAAGAAAATAGGGGGAAAGAACAGCAATATTAGGAAAATCAAGAGAGTTCAGTGGGACAGAAGCCAAAGGAGGAAAAGATATCAAGAAGGGAATAGTCAACAATATCAAAAGATATGGGGAACTCAGAGAGCATGAGAACTAAGAAATGGCAATTGAATTTGGATATATGGATTTTGCCATAAGGATATCATTAATGACCTTGGAGAATATTGTTATTTAGAATGGTGAGTCCATTCTAAGCCAGATTGCAACAGGTAAGAAGTGAGTGGTGAAAAAAGTGGGGAAAAGCAAAGATAACTCTTCTAGAGAATGGGCTCTGAATAGGCAAGACAAAGATTATATAAGACAATAAATTAGTTTTTAGTAGCAGGGAAAGATGGAGGGGGAGCAAATTTCATTTAGGCACTTGAACACATTTATAGATTAAAAGAAAGGAGATAGAAAGGCATTGATTGAAGATGTATGAAAGAGAAGATGATTCACTGAACAGAGGGAATGCTTTTTCAATACAATAAGAGGCAAGGTCATCTGGTGAAGGGAGATGCAGAGAATGTATCAAGGAATTTGAGAAGAGAAGTTAGCAGTCAATTCAGCAGTGGATGATATTCAGTCAAGGCTCCTTTATATATTTGCTACATTGATCTTGTGTTTTTTTCCCTCTACTTATTTCCCTTATTCCCACAACACCCAGCATTCGATTAAATACAGGAAAGGTGCTGAATATATGTTTCTGTAAACAATTTGTAAAGAAATAAGAGGAATGGTGTTTTCCCAATGTTGGGGGAATTCTGTTTTCTCTTTTTTTATTTTTGGAGAGTCTGGTTCCTTGTTCTTGCAGCTTCCAAACTGGTCACTAATATTACCCGACCATTCTAAAGGCAGACATCACAGAATCTAAGTGATAAGAGAAAACCTTCTATTAGTCTTTACCTGGTCTAGAAACCCAACCATGAATTAAATATCTCCCATAAAGGCTTAGTTCAAGTGACTGAAGGAGTGTTTTTTCCTAAATTTCTCTCTACCTTTCAACACATATGCCAGGATATCATTGGGTCTTAGTTCCTGACAAAGGACTCATTGCCCAAGTAAATCATAAATGTGCCCAAGAATTAAAAACCTAGTATTAAACATCAATTCTTTTTTTTTTTTTTTTGCTGAGGCAATTGGGGTTAAGTAACTTGCCCAGGGTCACACAGCTAGACAGTGTCTGAGATCAGATTTGAACTCGGGTCCTCCTGACTTCAGGGCTGGTGCTCTATCCACTGCACCACCTAGCTGCCCCAACATCAATTCTTAGATTTTAAAAGTTACAAGAAACCTCAGACAGTATCTGTTGCCATTCTATTATTATAACTTCAAGAAAGATGTGACTCAGAGAGTCATCATCCTAGATCATTAAAGGGACTTCAGACCTCATGTAGGTCAGAGATTCTTAAACTTTTTGTGTCACAACAGCCTGGTGAATCCTATGGATTCCCTCTTAGAGTAATGATTTTAAACATATAAAAATAAAATATATGATTACAAAGGAAATATTAAACTAATATGATTATCAGAATATTTTTAAAAGAAGTTCAGGGCCCCCATGTTAAGATCAGGCTTAACCCTCTATTATTTTATAGATACATGAAACCTGATTTATTTGTAGACATAGAAAGAAAAATAAAGAAGAATTGAATTCTTGATCAGTACCATAGGTCTGGTTGGTAAAAAGCTGGATAGAAAGTAGATCTCCTGATTCTTAAGGACAGACTCTTTCCATCAGACCACATTGCCTCCCATATGAGAAGACCCCCCTGAACTGGTCATGAACCTAGAGCATGCATTGAGTCTGTGAGGGAACTCACTGAGTTATATAGTATGTGCAAATGAAATTATAATAAATTTGAATATTAAATAATATTATCAGAATCAAACATTTAGCTCATGATCATTTGGCTTACCATATGCTTTTTAAGGGATGGTTGAAAGGACCTAAGACTTTTTAAAAGCTCTTCAGAGAAGTTTAAATTTATTCTTTTTCTCTTTTGAAAAGTTTTCCTATAATAAGGAGAGGAAGCATTCAAAAATTATCTCATTGACCATTTTAAATATATATGTATATATAAAATCAATCAATTATGGAATCCTTTAAGATAAAAAGAACAATATCTCAAGATCTGGAGTTTGGCACTCAGGATATTTCTGCTTTTTGGACCTCAGTTTTCCTATAAAATGGAAGATTTGGTCTCCAAATTCCATTCATTATTCTCTAAATCAGACATCTCCTTGAAGGGAGAAAGGATGATAAGCTACAAAATATGTAAGGAACTGGTTGAATGGAAGAACAAGTTGAGAGGGGAAATAGTCTAGCTTCTTTACATGACTGATGATGGGAGAGGTTATGAGCTTTTGGAGAGGGGCTCAGATCTCTTTTTTAAGCCTCTGGCTGGCAAGCTCCCTTCTCTTCCCCATTCCTGTTGCCTCCTTGAGGCATGGAGGACTCTATAGATGAAATAAGCTAAAATCACTGGTAAGTGAATAATAGATGTTAATTAGGTGGTTTAGAATAGGGGAAGGAGGGAACACAAAGCTTAGAAAAGTGCAAATGCCTGTCCCTCTGTAAATGAAGGACTTCCAGCAGAAAAGCAGTGGGCAGATAAGAAGATGATCTATAAGATCCCTTCTGACTCTAAGATTCTATAACTCAAGGAGAAATAAGACCTTGTCTAGTCCTGGATCTACTAAAAACTAGGTGAGTTATCTTTGGTAGATCATTTCTCCTCCCTAATCCTGTTTCCTCACCTTAAAAATGAGGTACTGAGAAGTACAGTGGATAGAGTGCTGGGCCTGGAGTCAAGAAAGGTTATCTTCATGAGTTCAAATTTGACCTCAGATACTTACCTAGCTGAGTGACCCCAGGCTAGTCACGTAACCCTGTTTGACTCAATTTCCTCACTTGAAAAAATGAATTGTAGAAGGAAATAGCAAAATCACATCAGTATCTCGACCAAGAAAATCCCAAAGAGTCAGACACAACTTAAATGATTCAACAACAAAAAATGATGTAATTGAATTAGATCACGGTTTTCTTAAACTTTTTCTACTTAAAATTCCTTTTCACCTAAGAAATTTTTGTGTAACCCCTGGGTACATAGGCATATGAAACATATACACAAATCTAACATTTTATGATAATAAATCATAATTTCACAACCTCCACATTCAGTTATGAGACCCCATATGGGATAGCAAACCATAGTTTAAGAAGCTGAGAAGTAAATGACTTTTAGGAGGCTTTCTAGCTTTAATGTCCTATGATGCTATGTTCTGGGAGCCAAAAAGTCTGTCGGCCCAACCCGTCAACTAATCCATTCTCATGCCTCCAGACAAATGATTACCTAAACAAAACAAGTCAGGTCAATTGTTCGATGAATCATTTATTAGGCACTTACTGTGTGCCAGATACTGTATTTTATCCTAGGGATACCACGATAAAGAATAAAGCAGCCCATGATCTCAAGAATCTGCTCTCCTTGCCGGGAATAATAACATATACATATATAAATAAATGCAAAATATATACACATTAAATACAAAGTGCTTGAAAATATAACAGGCACTGGACACTAGGGGAGATCAGAAAAAGCAATAAGCCTAGCCCGTATTCTGTTTGGAAATTTCCTTTAAATTCTAAGATACAAGAAATTTTATGAATGATAATTTGTAGATATATAACTTGGCTGGTAGGGATCCTGTTTTCAATGATACAGATTTATAAACCCACCCCAACCTCTTAATAGAGATTGTTCAGAGCTGTTGGTCCAAAAATGTTCTACTTTTTGAACTTAGCATGGTAGCAGACCCACAGTCCATCAAAAGATCTATTCAAAACTATCCTAGGTTGGTTGATAGGATCTCTTAGATCCTGCACTACACCAGCATAAGCTTTGAAAATCCAGGGTTATCTCTATACCAAAAGGAAACAAAATGAAGATTGACAGAGCTGATAATAAATTTCTAAAAAAAAAAAAGATTATCCGTAACTCACAATTGCTATTTGTGTATCCATACTGTCACTGACTAGCCCTTGAGTAAGTACTAAGTTCTATTATTATTATTCTATTAGTGGATTAGTTTATTTGCAGGGTTTATATTATCTTCAATAAGCTCTAAATTTTATTATTTCCCCCTTTTTATTCTTTCTTCTTTTTAGTTTCCATTATGCATTTTAAATTTCTGACTGAAATATCTGCCCATTCCTTAGTTATTTAGACAATTCAATGAGTATTTCTTTTTTATAACATTTTTATTTTCAAAATATAGGCAAAAATAGTTTTCAGCATTCACCCTTGCAAAACCTTGTGTTTCATATTTTTTCCTCTCTCTTCCACTCTTCTCCCTCCCCAAGACAGCAAGTATTCCAATATAAGTTAAACATATATAATTCTTCTAAACATATTTCTGTATTTATTATCCTGCACAAGAAAAATCAGATCAAAAGGGAGGGAATGAGAGAGAAAAACCAACCAACAATCAAACAACAACAAAGGTTAAAATACTGTTGTGATTCACATTCAGTCCCTGTAGTCCTCTTTCTGGATGCAGATGGCTGTTTCCATTCAAGTCTATTGGAATTGGCCTGAATCACCTACCTCACTGTTGAAAAGAGCTACGCTCATCAGAATTGATCATCATATAATTTTGTTGCTATGTACAATGATCTCCTGGTTCTGCTCATTTCATTTAGCATCAGTTCACATAAGTCTCTCCAGGTCTTTCGGAAATCATCCTGCTGATCATTTCTTATAGAACAATAATATTTCATTACATTTATATGCCATAACTTATTCAGCCATTCCCCAACTGATGGGCTTCCATCAATGAGTATTTCTTAAGAAATATAATGCATTGGTTCTTTTCAACAGTAAGGTGATACAAAGCAATTCCAATAGACTTGTGATGGAAAGTGCTATTCACATCTAGAGAGAGAATTATAGACTGAATGTGGATCAAGGCATGGTATTTTTATCTTTTTGTTATTATTGTTTGCTTGTTTTTTTTCTTTCTTGTGTTTTTTCTCCTTTTAATCTGGTTTTTCTTGTGCAGCATGAAAAATATGGAAATATGTTTAGATGAATTACACATGTTTAACCTATATTGGATTGCTTGCTCCCTTTATGGCTGGGGGGAAAATTTGAAACACAAGATTTTGCAAAGGTGAAGTAAAAACTATTTTTTCATGTATTTGTAAAAATAAAAAAGTTATTTTAAAAAAGTATACGTCAATGCAGAATCACTGGCCCTGGGTTCATATCCTATCTCTGATGCTTACTGCCAGTGTGACTGGACAAATCATTTGATAATTTTGGCCTCAATTTTGCTTCTAGAAAATGAGTGGATTGGATTAGATTACTTCTATATCTGTTATCTTATAAACCTTGCCATTGAATCACAAAGAAGCCTCTACATGCCCTAGGATCCCCTTGCCACCTGTCTTCTGCAGATTGACCCCTTTGTCATTTCCATTCTCTGTCTTTCTTCAATTTTCCCTGCTTCCCTCCTGCTCACAAACACCCAAATCTCCCTCATTGTCAAAAGACTCACTTGATCCATCCATCCCAACTACTTCTAGTCCTATATAGCTTTCCTTGAGCTAAATTCCTTGAGAAAACCATTTGCAATCAAGGTCTTCACTTCCTTTCCTATCACTCCTTTCCTAATTTTCTGCAATCTGGTTTATGACCTCATCATTCAACTGGAACTACTAATATCTTACTTGACAGATTCATTGGTCTTTTTTCAATCCCCTTTCTCCTTAACTTCTCTGTAGCCTTTGACACTGATTATCCTCTTCTCTTGATACTCTTTTTTCTAGAGTTTCATGAGTGGTCTATCTTGGTTTTTCTATCTTTCTGATTGTGCCTTCTGGATCTCCTTTGCCAGATCTTTATCTAAGACCTTTTTATTGACCGTACATATTCCCCCAAGGTTCTATTCTCATCTCCCCTCTTTATCTCATATATATCTGGTTTGTATGTTTGTATCTTCTCTCCCCCGTGCTTTTCAGACTGTGAGCTTCTCCCTCACTGAGCACATTATTAAGTAGAGACTTAATAAATATTTACTAACTTGACTTGACTACTAGGTGCTTTGTACTGTTTTAGGTAATCGATGTACCTGGATACAGAGATATTTTATTCTGTCCCCTTATGGAACTTAGAACTGAATGGGAATGATAAATAAAAATCAATATTTTTATAAATACCAAAGAAAAGTTGACATGGGCCCAAAAGTGGTGCAGTATCCTCTTGCCAAAAGAGAAAAATTATTTTCAACTAAGTGATCAGGTAGGCTTCCTGGAGGAGATTGCACTATTAGAGTTATTACTACTCATTATTACTACTCTCCCCTTTCCTCTCCTTCTTTCCTTTTGTGAAGCATATTGTATTCTTCCTTTATAACTAGCTATAATACAAACACTTTCCTGAGACAAGCAGGCAGCTCAGTTGATATTGAGCAGACTACATGCCCCCACCCCATTTTTCCTCCTATCAATGAACATAACTAAGTTATGCTCGATAAGTTTCTTTCAGTAACCTGCTTCTCTTTAATTTATCCTTAAGCTTTACAGAATCCCTTTTTCTACAGCCTTTTATTCCTTCCAAATTCTTTCACAATAGGAAGGGTAGATATTCTTATCCCCATAATACAGATGGGAAACTAGAGGCTTATCACAAGGACATGATTTTCTTTGACTCATACAGCTAAGTTCAAAATAGAATTGGAACCCTAGTCTCAACTTCTGGGCTACCATTTTCCCATTTTTCTGAGTATACTTTAGCTGTAGCTTTAACCCACTTCCTCTTCTTTCTGATTTTTTATTTTTAAAGAAGAGGAGGCAAAGTGGCACATCTGTAGCTGGAGCAGGAATATGCTATCTTTGTTTTCATCCCCGTGAAAGTCCACATCCCTTGGAATGTACCCATAGTTCCAGCTGTGGCTACAGCTTGTGGTTTGAGAGATTTTTACTTGTTTATTTTCTTTTGAAAGATCCTATCTCAATTCCAGCAAACTTCCCAGCAAACAAACCTTGAGGCAGCTGGGAAAGAGAGGACGAAACTTTCCCTGTAATGTGTCCTTAAAATAGCAGAATGGGAGGCAAACCTTCAGGGTTTGCATCAGTTCCCATTATGAATTGGCTAATCATAAAAGGTTCATTGGCTCCTGAGTTCCAAGTGATATGGTAATGAATTGCCAATGAGCCATTACCCAAACTGCAGCCATATGGTGAGGGAAAGGACCCGGGCACATTGTAGCTATAATGCAGGCTTTTCTATTTAATTGTTCCCGGCAAGCAGGCTTCTTATGTCTTATGACCATTAATTAATGTCCTGTTTACACTTGTGTTGTCAAGGATAATCATTTATTTGTTTTAAGTGAGCCAGTTCTGTCTTCAATTCAGCTCAGTAGTTGCCATGAAGGAGTGAATAGGTGTTTAAATTTACAATGCCATGTTTTACTTTCACAACTTACACTTCATGACAGTAATCTAGCCCTCTAATAAGCTATCATGTGCTGATAACTAATCAATGCTTAAGATATTATTGAAACTAACAAATGTCATGTTTTATAATAGAAATATATAATGTATTTATAATTTGAGAAATTTTTTTCTGCCTCATTCTTGACAGACTATTGAATCTTTAGCCCCCAAATCTGGATTTTTTTTTAATGGGAGTTGGAGAGGTGAAAAGATTCATTTCTGGAAATAAGACACCTTTCAAATGCACAATTCCCCCTTGGTTCATTGGGATGGAGAGATTTTTAAAACAGATAATTCTTTGGTATTTCATCTCTGTTTCATTCTCTCAAGTTTCACTGGCAATGTGCCACTTGGATATTACCCAATTGTTGGCACTTCCATTAGAGTCAAGGCCAATTAAGGATTTCCTTTCAACTATTTTATTGACTCTCTCACCTTCTCTTTTGAATGATATATAGCCCAGTGAAGATGTGGAAAAGTAGGAGGGTTTGAGGAAAAATTGGATTGGGGTGGTATCTCCCCTTAGTCCTGAGATTTCATTGGTTTAAGGAGCTCCTAGTGAATAAACACCTTCTTTCTACTGATGCAGCCCTGTCTCTGAAAGTTTCAGTCTCAGAGAGTTGCGTTTTTATCTACGTCCCAAACAAAATCCTGGTTAACTGTTGTCTACAGACTCCCCATTCACTCCTTTCCTTCCTTCAATGAGATTAAAAACTAGTTTACAATTTTTCTTTCCTTCCCAACTTCTGTCCTTTATTCAAGGGCACTTCAATAAATACGTTGATTCTCCCTCAGCCTCTCTAACCTATCAGTTCTTTAACTTACTCACTTTCCATGATCCACTTCTTGATGTCCACCTCAGCCATACACAAAGATTATCTTGCTTTTGATCTTGCCAAGACTCACAAATATACATTTTTATGTTTGAATTCTCCAATTCTCCATCCAACCATAATCTTTTCACTTGTTCTTTTTTATTTCCTTACAATAAATCGTAGTTTCTTCTTCTATATCATGACTCCAATACATTGACTCCTTAATTCTCTCAAAGATTTTCTCTCTTGCACTTTTACTTTTAAGTCCTTCCCATTTCCTATATTCTTGAGATGAACTTAAACTTTGGGTAGTAGGCATCCCTCATACCTGGAGCATTATTCTTTCCTTGCTCTACCTACTTACTTGCCTGGTTTCTTTTTAAATCCGATCCAAAATCCCCTTTTTTATTCAAAGCTTTCCCCAACCTATTTTAATTCTAATTATTGTCATTTAATCATTGTCAGTTGTGTCCAACTCTTCGAGACCCTATCTGGGATTTTCTTGGCAAAGATACAAGAGTTCCATTTCCTTCTGCAACTTATTTCACAAGTAAAGAACAGAGGTAAATAAGGTTAAGTGGTTTGCCTAGGGTCAGATAGCTAGTAAGTATCTGAGCCCGGATTTAAACTCAGGAAGAAGATTTTTCCTGAGGACTGGCACTTCATCCATTATTTATATAATGGCCCCTTAATTCCAGTGCTCCCCCTCTATTAATTACTTTCTATTTCTCCTGCATATAGCTTATTTTATATATATTTGTATGCATGTTGTCGTCCCCATTTGATTCTAAGTTCCTTGAAGGCAAGGGCTGGGTTTTCCTCTATTTGTTTTCCCCAAAGCTTAGTACATTGCCAGGAACATAATAGATGCCTAATTAATGTTTATGTATTGCTTCACTGATTGGAGATGTCATAGGAAAGCATCAAGGAAATGCTATGAATCCCTAGGACATCAGACATCCCTCTATTCTCAAGGATATACTCTAACGTACTAAAGAAGAAAGGAGAAAAAAAAGTCTGTGTTGTTATAGATTACTAATGAGAACTATAATAATTACTAGCATTTTTGTAGTACTTACTATGTTCCAGGCACTTTGCTAATCCCTTCACAAATATTATCTTATTTGATTCTCAAAAAAACCTTGGGAAGAGGCATGTGATATTATTATTCTCATTTTACAATGGAGAAAACCAAGGAAAAAGAAGTTAAGGAACTTGCCCATGATTTCATGTCTTGTAAATAATACCTCTTCCTAAGCTATGTGGTAGAGTATGTGGATAGAGTGCTAACAATGGAGTTAAAAAGA
The DNA here is from genome assembly GCF_016432865.1 of Antechinus flavipes. Lineage (NCBI taxonomy): Eukaryota > Metazoa > Chordata > Mammalia > Dasyuromorphia > Dasyuridae > Antechinus > Antechinus flavipes. The sequence goes on along the minus strand of NC_067398.1, from coordinate 364,881,540 downwards.
TTCTGACATCAGACACTAGTTGTATGACACTGGGCATGTCACTTAAGCCTCATTGCCTCAGGAAATAGCAAAACATTCCAGTCTTTTTATCAAGAAAACCTCAAATTGGTTCACAAAAAATTGGACCCGACTAAACAGCAAGAGTTTCTTGATTCAAGATACCTATATTCTTCTCCCTTTCTTTGGGTAAAAGTTTACTTGAAATGTTCCTTTCTTTTTCTATATCAAGAAGTAGGGCAAGGGCTCTGAAAAATTGTGACAAACAGGTTTTTTGTGCAGCCCTCACAATTTCTCCCTTTTTGTGTCCCAGCCCTCCCCATCTATCATGCACCTTCATTCTCTACTTCCAAAACAGTAAGGGAATATGAATAATGTTCATAAACTGTAAAATATTAGTGTTAGTTATAATGCTTGTTGTCATTATAAAACTGAGCTGTTCCACTGAGTGCAGGGCCCCTTATCACTTCTGCCACCTCATGGGTGCTCTGAGAAGAACTCATGGATGGCTGGGATTACTTGGAAAAATGTGGTTTCCCAATTTGGGGAAGAGAGAGAGAGGAAGTAAACCTTTGTGGCTTGGAGATCTACTGGCTGAGCCTACAGCTTGAGTGTGAAGTACAATAAGTCCCCAGAGCAGTTAGAAAAATAACCTGATTGCCAAGGTTTTGCTTTCATGGCAAGTGAAGGAATAAATCTGGTCTTTTCTTAAGCCTGGCTAGGAATCAGAGCCAGTGTTGTGTGTATGGGGTAGAAAAGGGTTAAAAGCCTCGTGGGCTGTGAGAAGGAAAGGGAAGAGAAAATGGATGGGGTGTAAGAGGCAATATGGAGTAGTGTTTAAGTCTCTTAACCTGGAATCAGGAAAATCTGAATTTAAATTCTCCTTCTGACACTTAAAAACCTATGTGACTCTGGGCTTTTGTTCCCTAATTTAGAAAATGAGAAAGTTAGTTAAGAACTCTAATCAATGAATGACCTCTGACCATTGATGGACTATGCTACACAACTCCTGCCAGAGAGGTAAATGGATTCAAGATTCAATTGGGACAAGAGAAATGAGTGAATTTGCTTTGCATGACTGTTCATATTTGTTACAGGGTTTTCCCCCCTCCTTTTCAATGAGGGAAGGAGAAACAAGAAGAGAAAATAAATACTTGTTAATTGAAAATTATTTTTTTAATGAGGAAGTTGGATTCAATGGCCTCTAAGGTATTTTCCATCTCTGAATTTCTACTCTATGAATTTTAAGCATTTAGGAATTTTTTTTTGGAATTGGGCTTTGGAACTCCTATTTGAGAGGCAGTATAGTATAGTTAACACTAAGTGCTGATTTAGAAGTTAGAAGAACTAGATTTAAATTTACTCTGTAATGCTCTAAGTCATTTTTTTTCTCTACATCTCAACCCACCCCATCTAGAAAATAAGGGTGATAGTGATACCACTTTCTGTACATACAATACATTGTAAATTTTAAAACACTATAAGAGATTTTCTGGTTGTTGTAATTATCTGGGATTCCAGGGTAAACCCATATGCCCAGGGAAAGGAGATAGTTGCCTGTTGGAACCAGAGTCATTTCTGTTGTATAGCAATGGCCCACTATTTGTATATGTACCAAGGAAGGGGTGAAGACTATGCAGCATGAGAGTTGGCACCCAGACAGTGGCTTAAAAGGCTCAAACATCTGAACAGTGATGCAAAAAAATGATAGTTATGGGAGAAGAAGGAAGTGGCTAAGTCAGCTTGTGCTAAGAAAAAACTAGAGACTTTTAAAATCAGTGGTGTAGTACAGAGCTGGCAGAGGAGTCAGGAAGACTTTCCTTCCATAACTACTAGTTGAACAACTCAGGGAAAGTCGCTTAATGTGTATCAGCCTCAGTTTCCCCATCTGTACAGTGAGATGGATTGAAGGACTCATTGGTCCCTAAGGACTCCTCCAGTTCTAAGTCTACAATCCTATAACCAGTCATTCACCATCACCAGTCTCAAGACAAAGCAGGTAAAATTGCCTCCAATCCCCACTTCTACACAAATTTCTCAGGCTACATTTCTGTGGTACTTTTTCCCCTTAAAGCCTGACCTTGCATTTGATTTTACCATACTGTCACCCATATTCTAACAGGAGACGAAAGGGTTGAGGAGGGGAAAAATGTGGTCTGGAATGGCCCAGGGCTCGCATTCCTCCAGGGGACAAGCCCTATTGGCAACATTCCCCCTTTCCAGTAATATTTCAGTCTGCCTCTTTCCCTTGGTATCCCCCAGAAACAGGCTACGTGTGAATCACAAGGTCAGGCTAATGTCTTTCATGGCATCTGGGATATGGCATCACAAAACATATTTCCATATGCAGGCCCCCTCGGGTTCCATCTCCGGCCCCCTGTGCATCCAGACCACGTGAGAGTCTCGTCTTCTTAGGAGACATTGACATTTTAATTGGAAGCATCTGTTGCCTTTTCTGTTATTTTTGGCCAGGTTTGGTTTATTTGTATGAGCTGATGTTTGTGTACAGACCCGCCTACGTGTTCCATGGGAGGCAGAACTCAAAAGCCTGTTATTGCCTCGTCTCTTATTTTTTTCTCAAGGAGTGGCCTGGGACATGTGAGGGGACCAACTTGCCTCCCCCAGCGTCTGTTTGTGGAGCGAGTGGATTGTGCTTGGCAGAATAGGAAAGATTGGGGATGGGGAGGGTCAGGCTGAGGACAGAAATAAAAATGCTTCTCTGAGCCAGACCAATGTCTCTTCCACCTGGCACAGAAAAAATAATCCTTTTAACCTCACAAAATGGGTGATCCCAGGATGCAGAGTTCACACTCCTCAGCTTAATGCAAAACCAGTGCACCCTGGTTTTAACTTACTGCTTCAGCTGAACTAGCCTTCTTCCAGTCCCCCTACAGGATTTGTTCTTTCCTGCCACTGACTTGATGTTCCTTCCTCCCCCCCCCACTATCCTGTATTCTTTGCTTCTTTCTAAATTCTCCAGAAAATTTAATTTCTTCATGAATCTTCCAATACTAAACTTATCTGTCCCAGAACTTTAACATTAATTAATTAACTATATTATAATCAACTATAATAAATTATTTATTGAATATTTACTTTGTGCCCAACATAATGTGAAGTGTTAAAGAGACTATATATGCATGAGTGCATGTATGCCCACACATGCATGTATGTATATATACATGCTTATGTTAGAAATTGCCTATTCTTTTTAAAAAGACAAGATATATATGTATATATATGTATATATATACATATATATATGGGAATAGTATTATGAAACAATGTAAAAGCAAAGAGTAGATAGGTACTAATATCTACAGAGTTACTGTAAGAGAAGAGGAAAAAATGATAGAACACAAAAGTGATGAGGAAAAAAGCTTCATGAGGAGGGAGGTAAAATTTGAGGTGGATGACTGAAGATTAATAGAATATGAATCCAGAAGGAAGAAAATGTAATGGCAGTGGTTGGGTTAATGGTGGAAAATCTCATGGCAAGCTACAGTCACATAATACCAGCTGCCATTTGGATATCTTAAAATGGATGTTCCATAGGTATATTAAGCTCCAATGATTCCAAAAAAGAATTTCCCCCAAACCCTTCATTCTTTTGACCTTCTCTATTACTGTCAAGGACACTATCATCCTTTTTGTCATCCAGGTTTACCATTTCAAGTCATCTTCAACTTTTCACTCAACCATATACCCAATCTTGTCAGTCTTGTCATTTCTACATTCATAATGTCTCCCATATAAATCCGTTTTTCTCTCTTCACAAAGTCACAACCTAAGGGCAGGCCCTTATCAGCTTCCCCCCCCCAAACTATTATAATAACTGTTCTCCTAACCTCAAGTCTCTCTCCCTTCAAATCTATCTTCCACAACTACGAAAATGATGCTTCTAAAATGTCAGTCTGATCTTGTTACCCTTGCTACTTAATGGGCTTCCATGACTCTCCATTACCTTTAAAATAAAATATCAAGGCCTTTATTTGGCATTTCAGAGCTCTTTGTGACTTGGCCCTTTATTTCTTTTTCAATTTTCTTATACTTCAGTCCCCTCTATATATTCTAAGATTCAGGACCTAAGCCAATATACTTGCAATTTCTCAAATATGATACCCCAAATTCAATTTCTGTGCCTTCCCATTAATTGTCCCACACTTGAAGTGATCTTCCTTTCTTCTGCCTCAGTTTCACTGGCTTCCTTAAAGATTCAACTCAAAAATTATTTTCTATAGAAGATTCTTGAAGGTCCTTCACCTGCACATGAATTTCTCATTCAGATTATCTTTCATTTGCTCTATAAATATCTTGTATATACTTACTTACATATAATCTTCCCCACCCCAATAAAATGAAAATTCCTTGAGAGCAGGAACTGTGCTTTTGCCTTTTTTGAATCCCCATTGCTAAGCACAGTATTGGCACAGAGTAAACAATTAATAAATGTTTATTGACAGACTGATTAAAGGTCAGCAGTAAAAATTTTTGCAACTTCATTTGTCAGGATTAAGTCTAAAAGACATAAAATGGCAAACAGTTGTCACAAATTCCATACAGTTTACTCCAGGAGAGGCAGAATAGTTTTGGGGACTTCCTCTTGGAAAAAAAAATAACAATAACAAACTATATGTAATCAAACACACAAGTCAAACTCATAACATGATGACAGCAGCCAGTAGTGATCTTTAACAGTGAAGGAAGGGACAGGAAAATGAACACAATTAGAAAAGCTCAACAGCAAAGTCACCAATGTAGAGACAAAACATCTTCCTTGCCTCAGTGCCCCACAAAAACATCAGTATATAAAGTACAGTATAATAATTACACTCATGCTGAATCCAGAACAAGTTAAATACATTCAGACTATGTATTATATATTTTAGCATTCAAAGGTACCAACTTCAATTATTGTTTTGCATCCTTGATGCAGGATAGGATAGTGGGAATAAGTTCAACAGATAAAATAGCAGGGCTAACATGATATACCTCAAATTGAATATTATTGACATCCCTATTTCTTGGGTAAATCTTGCATAAGCCCTAGAGTAGTGATGTCCCTGGTTTAACTAAAACACTTATCACTTGCACTTATCACAATGATGACATAAGGGAAGGAGAGTTAACCCATACTACCATACATTTCATTGATTCTTACCAAATATTCTTTTTTTTTCCCAAATGAAGGCTGGCTCCTTTCAAGGCACACTAATCCCCTTGGATTTTTTAAATTTTCCAACAAAGCTTTTGGTTCAATTAGATTTCATGCCCTTCAGCTGATCATGAGAACTCTATAAACTTGAAAAAGGGAGGAATATGCAAAGAACCTAGAATGAGACTTACCAGCTGTCAGAAGCACAGAATTTGAAAGTTAGAAGAAATTTATGAGATTGTCTAGTTCAGACTATACCTGAATTAGAAACTCCTATACAACAGTGGTGTCAAACTCAAATAGAAACAGATCCCTGCAAGAGGACATTGACTTAAAACCACAAATTAACATCCTCTCTGTTGCATTGTATTTATATTTAGAACATTGGCTAGTTACATTTTAATCTAGTGTGGTTACAATTTAATCTATGTGGTTGCATTTAGGAGTTTTGTATCTTAGCTACAAATTTGACATCTTTCCCCATGTGTCTGACAAGTGGTTCCCTGAGCTTTGCGTGAAGACTTCTATCGAAGTAGAGCTCTCCTCAAGAAGCTATTCTTCCCATTTTAGATAGTTCTAATTGTTAAGAAGTTGTTCATTCCCTCCCTGACATCAAGGCTAGATTTGTTTCTTTGAGTCTTCTCCCCATTGTTTCTGATGAAACCCCTCTTACATGTGAGCTAGAGGTCCTTCATTATCCTGATTTCTCACTTTTTAACACTCTTTTCTTAACATTCTTCTCAAAATGTTTTTAAAACTGAACTGAATACTCCATATGGGATGTAACCAGGACAAAATACAAAAAGAACATCCTGGTCTGACAAAGACACCTTGGAAGCCTGAGATGCCCAGCACATTTTCTTTTGTTTACCATTGCTGGTGATTTATATTGGATAAAAATTCCAGATCTTGCTCTCCAAACACACTGTCCCTACTGTCCACTTATGAAGTTTGCCTTTTTTAAAAGATACTATCGTTTGTTCTCATTCTCTTCCTAAGTACTTCAAAGTGCTATATACTCTCTACAAGGCTGGTCAAAATTGGGAAAACTAGATTATGTAGAGCCCTATTCTGGAATATACAACTCAAGTCAATTTTTAAACTAATGATTTCAGAGTTCCCTCCAAAGTTACAGGTCCCAAGCTATCATGATTGTCCATCTGTGTTACTCTAGTCCATGGCCTCCAAAAGTTCACTGTGTATTCCTTGCTTTTCCCCAATATTGTGTGAGGACCAGTAGGCCACTTTGGTTGTCCACCCATTATCCTTCATACTCATCATTGCACATTTCACATTGCACATTTGGAGTGAAATTAAACTATTACCAGATTAAAAACTGCAATTCTAAGTATGTACTTTCCCCTTTCTAGTCAATCTGCCATCATCATTGAAAAAACAAAAGGGTGCGACACAAAACTGAAAGCCATTGATTTTTTTTTTCCTTTGTATCACTAGTTAAGGCCAAAAAAGTTTCATCACTACAGGCAATCACTAGCTATAACATCATTAGATAAACTGGTCATACAAAAAGATACTCAAGCTGATACCAGAGCCAACATGGTAAAGCCTGCCAGAACTTATACTCTGTTGACATAACCTTTTAAGAACCCCAGGTCCCCTCCACACCATAAGAAGGCATCAGTGTAGGATATTTTGGGTTTCTGCCAGTTAAACAAATTTTCACTGTTCTTGTTTGTATTCTTCAATTGCACAACCATTCTCTGTGTTTTGATTGGGATTTTGCAATATCCCACTGTAGGCTTCGTGAGGGAATGTGAATCCCTTGAAATCAAGATATATGCCTGTGCTGTGGGAAAGATTGATGTATTTCTAGTGAGAGGACCTAATTAAGAAACTTAGCTCTGATATTTATTACCTGTATGAACTTGGGCAAGCCAGGTAACCTTTTTAACCTTAGTTTCTTCATCTATAAAATCTGGGAAGTGAACAAGATGTCTTCTATGGTCTGTTCCAGTTCTAAATCTGTAATTCTGTGATTTTCTGTTTTCTTTGCTCCTATCATAGAATGATAAGAGGCTTTGAATACAATTAAGAGCATGTTTGATCAACTGACCCATCTTGCTAATCTCCAACCCTTGTCCATTGACTACCAAGGTAATTAATTTAGCTAGGCATCCATGAATTTAATTATCACCCAATCTTTTCCATCTATCCGTGAATGATGGACTTTTTGTTCATTGAAAAATATAAGTTGAATAATCAAACAACCCATAAATTGTCATTGAGTAATTACTCTGTGACAAGATTGAAATGTCTTGACCTACTTTGTGAATGGCATGCTATTGTACTCAGTTGTGTTAGATAGTAAGAGAGATATAAAGATCTATACAACATGATCCCTGCCCTCATGGAGCCTACAGTCTACTTGTGGCAGATAAGACAAATGCAGGAAAACAGAAACAGATCCAAAGTCTTGTGTGATATAATGGAATGAGCAGTAGATCTGAAGCTAAAAGATCTGGCTTCAAATTCTAGCTCTGCCATTTGGTATCTTGGTATAGCAAGTCACTTTACTCCTAAACCTCAATTTCCTCATTTATAAAATGGAGATGATTGTGAGGTTATAGATGATAATGATATTAGCCCCTGATGACATTGCTGATGATAGCCATATGACTATTGTAAGGAAAAACCTTAGCCTACGGGTGGAGACAACCAGCCTACAGGCCATATAAGTACCATGAAATCATTTGCTAAGGCAACCACAGGTAAAGATGAGCTGAAAGCCGGGTACAACAACCTCCCACTGCTTTAGTTCTGTAAGTCGATACTTTTATGTAGTCTGCAAGTGATATTATAAATATCCAAATGGTTCTTGGCAGAAAAAAAGGTTCCCCATTCCTGCTTTAGACAATCTAAAATGCTTTAGAAATGTGCATGGTTATTATTTAGTCAGATTCTTTGATGATAGAGCCATGGCTACCAAGGGTAGTTAAGGATATTGGAAAAATAAAGTAATCTTTGAGATTTATGTCACTGAGATCAACTATGTTCTTCCCCAAAAATGTCCTTCAATGACTCCTTTAGAGATATATCCAGAGTTGGAAACCATGAGGCTGACCCAAGTAAAGACAAACATTTTTCATAATTGTGTTTTATTGAGTCAGGTATAAATGACTTTTGAGTTATCCTTAGAACTTTCTTCTCCCACAAAAGAAGGCAAATTGGCATGAAAATGTTAAGAAAAGACTCTGTGTTTCATATCTTTGAATAACTGGACAGGTCTTTACTGATTAGTCACTAGAACATGACAGTTTTTATTTTATTTCTCTTTTTAGCCAAAGAGAAAGGATAAGTCCCTCAGTCATTGCTCTTATATTGGTCACTGTCTCATTGTCTCATTCTTTCTATCTGTTATTTTTTTTTACTGCCTGTTCTCTTCTCCTGACCATTTCTCTCCTTTCTATGTCTCTGTCTATTTCTGTCTTTTGCCCTTTCTCACAGACACACAGAGACACATAAAATTACATTTTTCTGGTAAACCAACTAGTCTTGTCACCTACAGAAAGTCTTAGTTCCAGTTTATTAGCATTGTAGAGATAAAAGTTTAAAAGCAGAGGGAAAGACATTTACAGGAAAGTCAAGATAAGGTTGTGACTGGATTTCAGGTCAGCCCAAGGACAGCTGAGGGGAAAAAATATAAATTAGACATAATGGAAAAGTTAAAACCAAGAAAGCAAGGCTGTCTCATGTCAGTGATCTGCCACTCTAATGGACATAGTTCTTGCCAGACTTGGATCCTGTATTTTACTCATGAGGAACATGTTGAAGGTCATACAGCTAGTCATTGGCAAGCTAATAACCACTTAGTTTGGCTTCTTTTTGAGGTTCTTTTCAAGCACCATGCCATGTTTATTAGATCATAGACCTATCTGTATGTTTGAATTTGGTATTCTTAGATATGCTAATTAGCTTCCTTGCCCTTTAGTTTCCCCCCTTATAAAACAAATTACTATTTTTGCCATCTTTCTTTCTGGGATTGATTGGAAGGAATGTGTATCCTTCAAGACTTAGATCAGAAAACATATCTGCAGATGGTCTTTTCTGGTCTAGTCTGCTTCTGTTGCCTTCGCCTCTAAGGTTACCTTTTATCTACTTTGTATGTTTCTTGTGTATACTTATTTATGTACATGTTATCTTCCTGTTAGAATGGGCAAGGACTGTTTTCTCTTTTGGTTTGTATTCCAGCAATAAATGACAGTATAATTAAGCCCATTACCTGCTTTTTAATGATGCTGATGTTTGAAAGAATGTTTTCAGTCAAGAAAGTTGTCCTTTTCAGCACTACAGAAAGCAGTTCTAACAATACCGCCACATTGCTCAAAACACCTTAAAATTTTCCTTCATCTGAATGGCCTTTACATCTTGTGCCACATGCTTTCAAATATCCTTAGTGGTAGCAAGTATCCCAGTTCAGTTCTGTGACTTTCATGAAATGCCGACTTTGGCATCAAGCACTGTCCTAGGTGCTAGTTACAGAGACAAAAATGAAACTGTTTCTGCGCTATAGGAATTTATATCCTACTAACGGAAAAACAGCATTTTTATGGGTAAGTCAATAGAAATCTTTTTTTTCCTCCCTTGGAAAGCAGATTTAGTTTTTGGTAACAACCAAAAGTCATTGGAGCCAACTTTTTGTGAAAGAATGAGTTAGGAAATCCCATTCTTGCCAACAAATGAGGTATACCTATAAAGGAACAAGACCACTTTTCTCTCAGGCTTCATAAACAGGTTCTAAAGTCAGCTCCCAAACATAAAAACAAAGGCATTTTAAGGTAATGGCAACATCTCTAGAGAAAGAGTAGTCTCCTGAGGAGCTACTTTAAAGAGAGCAAAGGTCAGTGTGGTAGACTTCTGTGTTTATAGTCATGCCTAGGAAGGAGCTTTGGTTTACTTCCCAAGCAACCTCAACATGGCACTGAGGGCTCAAAATTAGTCTAGATGAATTTCCTGACTTACATCCACATCCCATGCAAAGGTCTTGAAAATCTAAACTTTTACATCATAATATCACTCTTGGAGCATCTAGATGAGAGGATCATGCCAAAAGCCAATATAGCTCCACTGAGTATTTTTGAGAAGGAAACATGACCCTTCCACTCAATCCCACTAAAAGGGGAAAAGGGAGAAGCAACAAGAGTGACAAAATTTAAAAGTGATAACAACTATTCACATTTCTGATGTACTTTACAATATAAAAAATATTTTCTTCCAATTAATAATGAAAAGTAGGTGATGAAAGTATTATTAACCTCATTTCTCAAATGAAAAAAACTGAGTCTTCCAGCTTCAATGTAGTTTTCTTGTCCCATATCTAATATGCATTGGAAGTCAGATGTTTTGACTCTGAATAGAAGAGGCCTCTTCTATTCTGCAGCACTATAGAAGCAGGCAACATTGGCTCTAGGGCAGAAGAATAACTCTCATTTGTTCTAAATGCTGAATTCAATAAGTTTTTCCTCTTTTCAAGCTACACTCCCTGTACTAAGTGAATGTAGGAGAGTTATAGGGTCTAGTTAATTCAAAGTTAATTTAGAGTTTTGTAAAGTTCCCCTCTCCCACACTAATCTCCCATAACTACATATATCCTTGATCAGTAGAGAATTGAAAATCGTTACAACATCTATTGCTTTCTCAGTTCTAACTCCCTATTTTGAAAAAGAAAACCTTTGCAAAGCTACAGCTCAGTGGTCCCTTCCCCCCTTCTCACCATTCTTGTGTATGCCATATATTCAGCATTGCCCAGTGACATTTTGCAAAGGCTATGCCTTTCTCTTTGGATTCAAGATATTTTCTCTCCTTTTTATAGACTAAATATGCTGAGTTCCTGGATCTGCAATGGTACATATTGGCTAAACTATACATCTACTTATATTCACAAATATACACATGTACATGAACACCCCTCCTGTGATAGCCGACCATTTCATTTCTCTCTCTCTTCAGTTCTTATGCTACCTGTGTAGTACAAGAACCCAATGGGAAGTTCAGTTGTGAGTATATGAACTATGAAAGAGTAAAGAGCCTACAATCAGATGCCAGCTATTGGCAGGAGTAGATATAATCCAAAGGAAACACAGAAATGATAATATCCACTGGAACACTAGAGAGACTAGACTTAAATGAGGATCTAAAAAAGTAAATAAATAAAGTACTGAATTTCTTTCTCTGAGACCCTAGGTTCAAATCCTATTTGTGATGTTTGCTGTTCATGCGTGAGTCCTCTTACATTGACTTCCCTACCTTAAAAATAAGAGTGACAAAGCCTATAGCCTCACAAATGAAATAATATATATAAAGTGCTTTAAACTTTTTTAAACTCTTCTATTATCCCTTTTTTTGCAATAATAATAATAATTCTCTCCATTGGTTTCCATTTACTTTTTTAACTTCTAAGATTATGAAATCACAGGAGCTAGAGTTCAAGGATACCTAGTCCAACATCATTATCTGAAAGATGAGAAAGTAAAGTCAAGAAATACCAAAGTTTTAAACTAATGTCTCTTTCTATGTCCTTTCTCCTTCTCTTAAAGTCTCCCTACTTCTACCTATATTCTCATACTACTCAGTGTCTCCTAACAAAGAAAGAAACTAACATTCTCATTTGCAAGCAATTAAATGTGCTACCCCTATCGTGGATGCTCCCAAAGAAAATTTCTAATGGTGAAATTTCAGACATCTCTTGGGGAGGTATTTTTAAATGAGGGTCCTCAAATCTCTATTAGCCTATCTATTTTGCTTATACATTAAAATAGCCCTATCTTCTGGAATCTTCAGGTCTGTACCAAAGGAAGCCATTTGTTGAATTTAAGCCATTTTGAATAATCAAGAAAATTGATTTTATAATAGAAGGTAAGCAAGAAAGAATAAAAAATCATTTGGAAGCTCCATCATTGATTATGTTAAGAGGTTTTCTCCCATATTATGTCTCCGTGAGATATCATCTAGGACATCAGATTTCCATGCACTAAGCTTATTCCCCTTTGAAAGATAGGCTGAGAAGAGAAGTTTATTAAGTCACTACTGGAGATGATGTTGACTTTTGCTGAGGAATGGGAGGTTAGTGAGAGGAGAGGTGCTGAGGTACAGTTTGTCAATGTAGGGACTACGTATTTTCTTCCATTTCCAATATCCTTTAACAATGCACTAAAAGGATTAACTTATTTTCATTTGACATAATATAAAATAACATGACATGAGAGCAGAAGACTTATTTGGAAGATATAATTAGTCTTTTGTGCCCTTTTCACAATTTCCTGGCATTTCCTCATCTATCTAACCTTATTCCATTCTCCTGGAAGGAGGGGGGACTTTAAGCCTTACTTTCAGAAAATGTCTGTCATTAATAGCTCCAAGTTACCTATTCATAATGAAATTATGGGAAAAGAACACTGTTTTTGAAGTCAAAGGATCTGGGTTCAAATCTAAGATACTGCCCATATTGCCTTGGAAAAGTCACCTCCTCTATGGGTCCTCTGTTTCTTTATTTGTAAAGCATGTGTCTTGGACTAGTTGGACCAGATCATTGAGGGTCCTTTTTAGCTTTTCCATCTTTTTGATTTCTGTAACTTTTGCTTGAGACTTGATTTTAACCCATTGTTAGATTTGTCATAGGTCCTGTCCACAGGAAAACATTTTTGTTTTCAAGGCTATCTCTTCTTATTTTATAGATTCCAGTGAGTCTTCAAGCATCACTGTATCAAGGTACATTCTGTCCTTATTCTATCCCCTAAATGCTTTCAAACTTTTGCTTCTTAAAGCAGGAATTCAGGAAAAAATAGAATTCAGTTCACTTAGTACTTCCTGAATAGTTACTCTCCATTCATTCCTACATTCATTTATTGAATAAATGTTTACTGGGTGCCTATCATGCGGGAACCATTCAGTTTGGTGCTATGAGAAGCATAAAAGAGTCATCATGATCCTATCCCTTAAGGCAATCAAAATAATCCTTGGAAGACAAATTTGATGTAAACGAATTGACCTTATAAGGTAATGTAGACAATCCTCTCATCAGTAAAAATGAAGTAGCTAGATTAGGTAATCTCTTGAAGTCCCTTTCAGTCCTGTCAGGGATATAGAGGATTCAGAGAAGTAGAAGATAGCAAGGAATACTGGGAAATGACCATAAGAATGGGAAAAGGACACCAACATGGGAGTTGCATCAGGGCCAGGAGACACTCCCATTCAGTAAACAGATCTCATCTAAAAATGCTAAGGGCAGTGTCCTATTCCTTTTGATTCAGTTGACTTTGCCAAGCCTGAGAAAGGCTGGTCACTAAAGGAGCAGATGGATTGACCTTTTAAAGCAAATTCTCCTAACAACGGATATTGTTTGAACTCATTTGGCTGGGATTCCAAGACCTTCCAACACTCAGTAAGAGGACAGGAGGTCACCCAGGCTGGTGACCTCAGTTTTTCAGCTCCCAATCAGATAATCCCACCTTATCTAATATTTGAGATGTTTCCAAATCCTGAGGATGATAACCCTGGGAAATAACATGCTGTTTCTAGAATTTGAATCTGGAGTGACCCCCCCAAAAAAAAAATTACTCAGAGAAGGGTGAGAGAGGAAAGGAGGAGAAGGAAAAAAAGAAAGAAACAGAGTCAGAGACAGAGAGATAAAAGAGGCAGAGAGAGACAGAGAGAGAGAAAACAGAAACAGAGGGAATAAGACCCAGAAAGACAGAGACAGAGACAGAGATAAAGAGAAGGAGACAGAGACAAAGAGACAATGAGACAGGGAGAGAGAGAGAGAGACAGACACACAGAGAGAGAAAGAGGTAGGAAGGGAGAAAGAAAGAGAAATTGACATTTAATAATGACATTAAATCTCAGGCTTTCATTACATATACTATCATCTCTCCCTCCAGAAAATATGAAAAAAAATCTACCTTTTCTGACTATGTTTGCTTTGCCAAGTAGGCATTTAACCATGAAGATAATCAAGAGGACTCCATGAGGGGCTTCTCCTACTCAGGATCCCTTTCCCCTTCCCAGAACTGACACCCCAAACTTCACTCTTGGCTTAAGGCCAGATACAAGTTGTTCTTGGGATGGATAAGACACTCAGCCTATTGTGAATCCAATACCATCTTGGCTGTAGATGAGATTGGCCTGGGAAGAGGTTTGTGGAATAAAGAGGAAAGTGAAAAATTAGTCTTTGGCAAAAATTGCTTGCTTCAGCCTCATAAATCCTTCTTTTTATCTTGCAAATTTAATTTGGGGCAGTTTTATTTGTGTTATAATATGTTTTGCTTAAGATTTAAAGCAAACTTCTTTCAGAACTCTTTGCTTATACTGCTGGTTATATAATATTACTACTGTAGTTCTTCAAATTTGTAAAATGTTCTAATTACTTTTTCCCAGGGTTCCCACATTTAATAATAACTCATTTTTATAGCACATTAATATTTGTACTGCCCACCTTACAGAGTTGTTGTGGGAAAAACGTTTCAAAATTTTATTTACATTTTACAAATGAGGAAAATAAAACTCAGAGATTTTATCTGACTTGCCCATGGTTACACTTAAAAGGGTTACAACCAGGATTTAAACCCAAATCTCTTGATTCCAAGTCCAACACTCTTTCTATCATGTTACATTATTTACTGTACTTAAACCCAGAACCTGAGAATATAGAAAAGTATAAGGTATGATACTTCCTCACAAGGACAGATAAGTGGTACAATGGATAGAGCACAAGGCCTGAAATAGGAAGATTCCAGACTCAGATATTTATTAGCTATGTGATACTGGTAAGATCACTTAACCTCTATCTCAGTTTCCTCTATTGTAAAGTGTGAATAATAATAATAATAATGGTAACAACAACTATCTCACAGGATTGCTTTAAAAAACAAATAATATCTAATGATATATTTATAAAACACTTAACACAGTATCTGGCAATAGTAGGCTCTGAATAAATGCTTCTTTCCTACCTTCCTGTCCTCAAGGAGCTTATATTTGAATTGAAAAGTTAAGACAAATGCATAAAAAATACCCTCAAATTTGCAAACAGTTTGTATAAGTCAAATCTATAGTTTGGAACTAGGGAAATTTTTTTCTTTTTTGCAACAGACATTATAAAATTACTAAGCCACTAACAAATAATAAAAATAAATCATGTTTTCCTAACACTTTAAGTGCAAAAAGGACTCTCTTCACAATAACTCTGTGAGGTAGATAGTATATTATCTCTAATTTTCAGATAAGGAAACTGAGGCTCAGAAAGGTTGTTACTTGTTCATCATCACACAGCTCATAAGTATTGACATTTTCTTTAGTTCACTCTGCAGCAAAAGTTACATTAATTATACTCTAGAAACACAGAACCACTCTTTAGAATCTAGAGAGTGTAGATAGGAACTGGAAGGAGCAAGTATAGAAGCTTTAGGGTTTTATGGGGAAATGTATTAAAAGTTCAGTTTGGGATGGCAATAATACAAATTTCTTTCCCTCCTAGTGCCTCAGTTTTCTCATTTAAAAATGAGATAGCTGGTCTGTATGGTCTCTAGGGTCCTTTCCAGGACAAAAACTTATATATGATCTCCTGACTTTCTCCACTGTGCCATGCTAATCCTATAGTGGCTGAAGTCCACCACTCATTTGTTTCTTTCATAAAAATATAGAAATGTAAGGGAACTGAAGCTTTAAAAATACACTCATAATTTTCCATCACTTTTCTTGGCAAGTGAAACAAGAGAACCTCAGAACATTGGTATGGCCCCTTCCATAAAGTGTCACCTTTAACTTTAACCCCTCAGAGGGAAGAAAGTGGGCCAACAAACTGCTTTGCACAGGTGTTAGGGAGAACAAGCTCTGTCCGCCCTGTCTCTAGCAGGATAAGATCCCCAGCTGGCATGGGGCCAACTCAGTGGCATTCGAGTAATATAATACACAATCTAAATGCAAACGTTTGGGGCCTGTTTGGGGAATCAATTAACAATAAGCATATACATCCATTTACAAAATAGCAGTGTGCTAAAGCATACCCGCATTGTAATTGGAAACTAAAATAATACCAGGAGGAATAATCATTAAAAAAAAATCCTCACCAAAAAGCCAAGAATAATATTAAGAAAATAAAATAAAAAAATTCATCCATCTGCAGAGTTCTATCCTTAGGGGAACACTGCAGACTACACTAACAAGCAACTGAACCCATGTATAAATGAACAGAAATCTGTGAGAGCAACAAAAAAGGATGGGAGGTGGTGGTGGTAAAAATTTCCCTTGCAGATCAGCTAGCCCTGAACTGAATATAGCTCCTTCCATTTGATCACTTTTTGCAGGAGATAAAATTTTGTGAAGCTAGGCAGAATAGCCTAGCTTATAGGGATGTCCTTCTTTATCTGCCTTTTTGGAGAATTCTTCTGGATTGATTTCAGAATAGGAACCTTTCTCTCACCTAATCCCCTCCCGTCTCCTGGGAGGAATTCTAGGCACTGTATTCTGGCAGTTGCTAAGAGTTCCTGACTTCAGACAGAGAGGTCATGAATTAAAAAGAATGTCTCTAAGATCACTTTATTCTGACCCCCTTAGTGACTAAGAGAATTTTGCCCTCTTTTGATACAAAAATCTGAGATCCAGCAAAATCCCAATTCAAGGAAATGACTTGCCTTTTTTCTACTGACCTGCATGATCTGCCCATCCCCATATCTCTGTTCTTGTTTTTCTTCTGCAGTCTAGCTGTGGAATAGGTTTAGGATGCCACCCCATGGCTAGATCTCTGAAAGAAGATATAGAACTGAAAAGTACCCGGCTGAAGGCCAACAATCAGGAGTTCAAATCCTGGCTGAACTTCTGACTCAGTGTATTACTGTAACCTTGGCACCTCACCTTTCCTGAGACCTGCCTGACTCCTTATGGAGAGAAGGATTTGTGAACCCTGCCTTCCTCTCAATAGGACTTACCCAGAGCAGTTACATTCCTGCTTCCTGCTTTGTTCCCAG
The DNA here is from genome assembly GCF_016432865.1 of Antechinus flavipes. Lineage (NCBI taxonomy): Eukaryota > Metazoa > Chordata > Mammalia > Dasyuromorphia > Dasyuridae > Antechinus > Antechinus flavipes. The sequence goes on along the minus strand of NC_067398.1, from coordinate 364,864,410 downwards.
GGACCACTTCTTTGTTTGCTTAGAGACTCTTGCATCTATTGTTTCCCCACCTATCTTGTAAACTCCTTGAGATGAAAGACTGTACATTCTTCTCTTTTAGTCTCTATAACCTAACCCAGTGCCTTGAACACAGAAGATGATCAGTATTTTTAAGTAAGTGAATTCAAGGTATGTTGTTGTTCTTGTTGATAAGAATCTCCTCAACTTAATTGTAAGCACAATGCCACACAGAATACATAAAGGGCATGATCCTTGTGGGAGCTTCCTTTCAAAGGAAACATGTTATGTTGCATATACATATTCTATAAGTATAGAATATAGAATATATAAGATAGGAGGTGAAAAAAAGGAATCATGGTATAACAGTGGGGTCTAGAAAAAAAGAGCATTGCATCCAGGAATCAAAAGAGAAATTTTTAAAAGTTGTATGTATGTATGTTTGTGTATAGATGTGGGAACATATGTGCCCACATCAGCATGATTTTTCTGTAGAATTTCAGTATTAATAGAAATGTGCTTGTTTCTCTTCTGTAGATACAAATATATACCATGATTTTCTACCTACATGGCCTTGCTTACCCAATTTTATATTCCAGCAATGCCTATTCCCATTTCTACCTATTGACCTTGTTTTCATACAGATCAGTTGCAGCCTTCTTCATTATAGTCTGCTTCACTTCTCCAGTGGGAAGTAATTTATACTTCATCTTTTCACATAATACTGATAGATAGATAGATGATAGATAGATAGATGATGGATGGACAGACAGACAGGTAGGCAGGTAGGCAGATAGGTAAGTAGGTAGATAGATAGACAGACAGGATAGGATAGATTGATAGATGGATGGATAGACAGATGGACAGGTAGGCAGGCAGGCAGGTAGATAGATAGGTAGGTAGGTGAGTAGGTGGATAGGGAGAGGGAGAGAGAGAGAGCTGGATGGATGGACAGGTAGGCAGGCAGATAGATAGATAGATAGATAGGTGGGTGGACAAACAGGTGTTAGGTAGGTAGGTAAGTAGGTAAATAGGTAGATGGACAGACAGACAAATGAAAGAGATATAGACATTGATTTACACAAATAATTCTAAATAGATTATAAGTTTCTTTAATGTTAAGATAGTAATATAGAGCTATCCTTAGAACTGAGAACTGGGTTCAAATGGGTTCTCTAACATGTCAATTGTGTGACTTTTTTCATGCCCTTTAACTTCTTAGTGCACTGGGAAACTCTTTAAGACTGGGTTGCAGAGAAGGTATCCACTTGAATTGGCAGCGAGACTTTCCTCACCCAAGACCTCTCTATATCAGGGAAATCACAAGTTCAGTCCCTACCTCTAGCTTTCTCAGTGCTTTAGCCTTCCATAGAGTAGATATGCTTAATAAATATTCAGTGAAATCTATTGTGCTTGCTGGACCACACTTGAAACATAAATAGCATGACCTTAAACACAGACCACCTGGCCCACTACAGCAGGACAGTTTCTGGGATGCAGTGATAAACCTAGCATGTATGTTCCTTAACCCTGTGACATCTTTAAAATGACAGTTTCTTGTCAGCCTTCCTCTGTCACTGTCTCTCTTCATTCTTCAAATAGCTCTTGATACTGTATTTTGTCTTTGCAGAAAATGCAGATACTGTCAAGAATATCTAATTCTGCTCCTAGAAGATAATCTGGAATCTAGGTGGATCTTTTTCTGAAGCGAGTAATGATTTGAATAGTTATCCCTCTACTCATGTCCAAAGACATCTTTGCTCAAACCCCTCACTAATCCCTTAACATATACAGCCATTAGACATTTAAAACGCTCCACAACCTTGCTGCTTTTTGTCTTTCCAATCTTTTAGTTTAGTTTACTTATCTATAGATTCAAAATTCCCCCCCCAAAAAAATGAAATAAAGGTACAAGTTGGATCAGTGCAAAAAGTCAATAACTTCATTCATTATTATGTGTCAGATAATGTGGTAAATAATGGAAATGTAAAGACAAAAAAAATCCACTTTTGCTTTCAAGAAATTTATATTCTCTCATGAAAAATAACATGAATATATGTAAGTATCTATAGAATGATGTAAATAAAAGTAAACTAAATATGCAGGGTCATACAGATGAAAAATTGAGTATCATATGTGAAAAACAGAAAAAGGCCAATTTGACTGGAATTTAATATATAGGAAGGGGAGAAATAAGCATAAAATAGATTCAGATTGTGAAAATATATAAAAGTTAAACAAGGGAGTTTGTAGTTTATCCTAGAAGCAATAGGTAAAACAGAAAGTTTGCATTGTGTTAATCAAATAAATATCCAGGTAACTAAAACTATAGCTTCTCTGTAAAACTGGGAAATGATGAATCCAAAGAAGGCTGGTAACCATTGACAAGTACTTCACAATGCATGTGATTTGCTAGCAAAAGTAATTTTACCCTACCACCTAACCAGCTTCCCTTTGATAAAAGCCTGATCCCATCTTACTTAGTAGAAAAACATTCTATATTTATTACAAAAAATTGAGGATGGCAGTAACTACTATAAATACTGCTATAAATAAATAAAAATGCATGTTAATATACTGCATTTTAATAGTTTTTTCTCAATTACATGTAAAAAAGTTGTAACATTTTTTAAATAATATTTGAATTCCAAATTCCCTTCCTCCTCTCCCCCTCCTTGAAAAAAGGCAAGTACTTTGATATAGATTTTACATGTGCAGTCATACAAAACATATGTATATTAACCATGTGGCAAAAGGGAACACATACCCCAAAAAAGAAAATAGAAAAAACAAAAATAAAGTTTTTACAAGATTTTTAAAATCTGCATTTAGACTTATAAGTTCATCTGGAGATGAATAGCATTTCTCATCATGAGTTTTTCACAACTGGCTTGAATCAGTGTATTGTTTAGAAGATCTAAGTCAATAACAGCTGATTATCACACACTATTGCTGTTACTATAAACAATGTTTTTCTGGTTTTGCCCATGTCACTTTGCATCAGTTCATATAAAACTTGCTGTTTTTTCTGAAACAATCTTGCTCATAATTTCTTAAAATACATTAGTATCCCACCACAATCATAAACCATAATTTATTCAGCCATTTCCCAATCAATAGGCATCACCTCAATTCCCAATTCTTTGCCACCACTGTTATAAATGTTTTTATATAAATAGAACCTTTTTTCCATTTTCCTTTTTTTTATGTCTTTGGGATATACATCTAGCAATGATGTTGCTGAATCAAAGGTTATGCACAGCTTTATGACTTTTTGAGCTTACAGTATTTCCAAATTGCTTTCCGGACTATTTGGATCAATTTACAACTCCACCAACAACACATTAATGTCATTTTTTTTCTACATCCGCTCCAACATTTGTTGTTTTCCTTTTCTCTCATATCAATCTGATAGGTGTGAGATGGTACCTCATAATTATTTTAATTTGCATTTCTCTAATTAATAGTGATTTAGAATATTTTTTCATATGACTATACATAATTTTAATTTTTTTCTTTTAAAAACTGCCTGCTCATATTCTTTGACCATTTATTAATTGAGATTCACTAAAAGTTTTATAAAATTTACTCTATATGTTTGGGAAATGAGACCTTTATCAAAGAAACTTGCTATAAACATTTTCCTTAGTTTCTCACTTTACTTCTAATCTTGACTGCATTGATTTTGTTTGTATAAAAACTTTTTAATGTAATGTAATCAAATTATTCATTTTATATCTCATAATGCTATTCTCTCTTTTTGTCATACATTCTTTCCTTATCCATACATCTGATATGTAAACATTCCATGATTTCCTAATTTACTTATATTTCCATTTATTTTTAAATTATGCACTTATTTTGACTTTTTCTTAGTATATGTTGAGACATGATGGTATATACCTAGTTTCTGCTAAGGTCTGTGAACTTTAAAACAAATTTTTACAGTTTGCACCACTTTTTAAAAAAGAATATCTATGTACACCAAAAAGCAACATATTTGGTGAGCATCTAAAAGAATCCCAGGGGCATAAAGACTAATTTGTTATAAATTCAGGGATGTCTGAGAAGACACCTGAAAATATTTAATCATTTATACTTCTTTTATTGACTATCACTGAGTCTATTACATAGCTCTGAACTCATGACTTAGTCATCCTGCAAATAAAATAGATCCTAAAATACCAAGAGTGCAAGTGAATTTGGAAGTTCATATTAGAAAATAACTTCTTACATAAAACACCATTCACACAACAATGCCAAGAGCCATTTCTATAAAATATGGTTTTGTTCATTTAAATCCACTAGAGTTCTGCCTATCCTTAAACCTATTATCATCTGTCCCAAATAGATTTAAACATGGCTTTCAAATTAAAGATAAGTCAACAAAAATACACTGAGGTACATGGATAATATCAATGTGGCTATCTGAACATACCATTTGTAATGTGGGATCTTTCTCCAATAATATTAAAGTGTTATTTGTACTCAATTAAAGTAAAATGTTTAATGAATGCTAAGGAAGGAAAGACAGAAAGTTCTGAAACTAAACCCACAGATCAAATTGAACAAATTGACAAAGAAAATACTTATACATGCTTTGGTCTCCTCCAGAAAAAACACATCAAATACAAACTTATTAAGGGGAAAATTAAGGATGAATAAATAAAAAGACTTGCTTGCTTTCTGAAATCAAGCTGAATGGGGATGAACATGTTTAAAGCAATTAACACCTACATACCATCTGTCTTAATGTACACCTTCAGAACTGTAAAATGAATCATAACAGATTTGGGAAGTATCTTGCATGATATTAACATAACAAAAGGCTCATCACCCTAAGACAGCTATAGAAAAATTAACACTTCCTCACCAAAAAGGACAAGGATTGATAGACATTTTTATAGCACATGATAAACATGTGGTAAACAGATTTAAAAAAAAAAAACCTACAGAAATGCTTTTGGAAAAAGTCAGCTTCACTTAACTGACAGCTAAAGGTTGATGAGAAATACAAAATAGGATTTCTTTAATTCAACCAAAATTGAGTTATCTTGGTGGAACCTAAGAATTGGCTCAGCTCAAAGAATGGAATCAAAATATCCTTCATGGGTAATATCCACATAAACTCAGACAACATTATATAGACAAAAGAGTATTGAAGAAATTTTGCCGATTTATTTGTAGAAGTAGGAGAGGAGTTTTATGATAGCAATTCAAGATCAGGTTATTGCCCCCAAGAAATTATAACATAGTTATCCTTATCGAGCTTAGAATTAGTAATCAATATAGATATTGCAAAGAAATGATAGAAATTAGCATAACAATACTTCAAGCTATAAAAATTTAGCATCTCCTGAACATCTAGCAAGATATGACCTAGTAGCAATAATTAGACACCAGAAGCTCATGAAAGCCTAAGCTAATAGACAACAAATTTTCATCATTCCATTAAAAATGCTCTCTCCATAGTTACTAGTGATACCTTATTAACAAAATCAATGGTCTCTCAATTTGCAGGCTTTGACATTGTTGATCATTCTCTTCTTGATTTTCTCTTTTTTATAAAAGAGATATCCCTCTCTCTTGGTTCTACCTTTTTGACTATCCTTCTGTCTCCTTTGCTGAATCCTCACAGAATTCTCTTTTGTGTCTTCTCTTCTCTGTTTATATTTTACTTGCTGATTTCATTAACTCCCATGGATTTATCATCTTTGCATATACTTAAATTTACCTTTCTTACTCTAACTTTTCTGTCTCATATTTCAACTGCTTTGCAGGCATCTTGTAGTAAATGTCCAGTAGACATCTTAAACTGAATATTCCAAAACCAAACTCATTGTCTTTCACCCTAAATATTCCTAATCTCCTACCTATTGAGAACATTACCATCCTCCTACTCCCTTAGCTTGCAACTTATGTGTCATTCTCAGTTCTTTACTATTCCTCACTGGTACTGTCATCCCATATCCAATCTGTTGGCAAGGTCTATTGATTTCACTTTACAACATCTTTTGAATCCTCCCCCTTCTCTCTTCAAACACTACCACCACTGTAGTGCAAGCCCTCATGCCTTGATTACTGCAGTAGCTGTTGATAGGTTTGCATTCCTCTGATCTTCACTCTAATACATCCCCTGTCCATCCACCAAAGGGATTGTAAAATAATTCATCCAATCATGTCATGTTCATCCCCATCCACCACCACTCCTCTCACTACAGTGATTTTCTATTGCTTATAGGATCAAATACAAAATTCTTTGACATTCAAAGCCTTTTATAAATTTCTACTCTCTTTGTCCCCTTGACCCTTTTAGTGAGTAAAAGATGAAGTAATTGAAGCTAAAGTTCAAGTTCCTAAGCATAGCAATAATAAATTAATAAAATAAGTAATGTGACATTTGCCTAACAAATTGAGACCAGGCTCCTTCCTCAGCTTAAGGCTAGACCCTGAATATAGGAGAAGGCAGACTTTTATTTATTGGAAACAATTAATCATATATAAGCAATTAAGTAAAAGAAAAAAATTAGCCAGAATGCACTAGGTAATCTGATTCCTAAGTGGAAGAAAGATTAAAGACTTTCCAAATTAGGAAGGAGAGTATGAACAGGTGCATTTCCCTGAAATCAGAAAAAATAGATGTCCCACTCCTCCAAAATGTCTATACAATCCAAGGAACATGCAAACAATAACTAACTGATCAGTATAGGGCCAGTTTTCAGATGAGACATATGGATTGCCTGAGATATACAATTATGAGAAAACTCCCAGCATCAATCATTGGATCTGACTGAGTTATGCTGACTGGTCAGTGTAACCTAGGTCCTTAGTAAGAGTTACTTAGGGTCTCTAAATAGCAGGAAGAGGTGGTTCAGCTTCCCAGCCATGGATGGCTAGGTTTTAACAATACAATAAGGTTTTCTCCCAAATCCCACAATTATACAAAGTTTTCTCACAAGACTGAAGTTAGACTAAACCCACAATTGAATAGAAAGGAAATGGAGCTAACTCCTGAATTGAGTCACAAGACGGAGTCAGCGTAGTTCACTTAATTCCCACTACAACTTACTGCTCCCATTCCTCAATTCTCTCATCCTACCACCACCTTTCCATTCTTTTTATATCTAACTCTTTAATCCAGTGATACTGACCTCTTTGCTATTCCACAGATTTATCTTGCCTCCTGGAATTTTCTCTGGATGTCTCCCATGGGGCAAATGCTCTCTTACCACAACTCTGCCTTGTGGCATCCTTGAAGTCTCAACTAAAATCCCATATTTCTCAGGAAGCCTTTCCCAATGTCTCTTAATTTTAAAATTTTCCTTCTACTAATTGTTCTATTTATTTTGTATGCAGCTTGTTTGTTTGTCTTCCCTTATTGCGTGACCAGAACTGGGGTAATTTTTGATCTTTTTTTAATATTTAGTACAATGCTTGAAATATAATAGGTGCTTAATAAGTGCTTATTAACTGACAAATATTCATTCCATAATCATAGAACTCAAAATCCCCTGATAATCCAGTCAATATACTATACCGTAACCAAATCATTATCCCAGACTGAAATGTTACCACTACTCTCCATGTGTAACACTGATATACAAAAAATTTAGAATACTATTTTAATAAATGATATAATATCAGATATACATTATATATGAATTATATGTGAATTATATTATGGATCAACTTTATCCAGGATCAAATATAAAAATTTTTAAGTATTTAAAGTCCTTCCTAATCTGGCCTCTTTCTATCTTTCCAGTCTTTTTGCATCGTATTTATATATGCATATTCTGTTATCTTCTGGACTTCTGAACTCCTTGTACAAGGCACTTTATTTCCTAAATGATGTTTTTATTTGCTATTCTTTATGCATATCATGCTTTCTCTCTTCACCTCCCCTTCTCTGTCTCCCCCCCCACCCCGGCTTCCCTCTCTTCTTCCAAGTCCCACCTTCTACAAGAAGTTTTGACTTATCCCCCTTAATTCTACTGCCTCCCTACTGTTGGTAATCTCCAGTTTATCCAATATATGGTGCCATTTGCCTTTCTTTGTATCCTTAGCATTTAGCACAATGTCAGAAACATGTAGGTGCTTGATAGATGTTCATTGATTGAAAAGACTATATGAAACAAAAAGCTTTTAAAATGTAGAGACCTATAACAGAAAATCAAAATTATGCATGATCAGGATAATATACATTATCATCTCTGTTGTCCTATCTGCTGATATTGTTGTATGATGGATATTATCAGTGAACCTATAGGGGATGAGCTTTCATCTTAATATTTTTAGTCAACTCTGAAAAAGCAATTATTTTATACACCTGTGAAATAGTTCATAGAATGTTAAATATACTAAGAATATACTAAGTATACTAGCAGGTTATCAGCTCTTCCTGGAACCATTTCCAATTGAACCCCATCAAAAAATGAGAATGAGAAAATATCTGTGCAATAATCTTTAAAATATTGCATATGACAGTTATCACAATTTGGTTAATTGTTTCAGGGATATTTCTATCTAAACTCCATCAAATAACATGAAAACCAAACAATAATGATGATAGTAGCTGCCACTTTAAGATTTTAAAAGGATATGTTTTATATTCACATGTGAAATATTTGTATATATATAATATATCTTATTATACCTATTATCAATGCAAAAAATTTATATAGTGAACATTTAAGATGTGGTTAACTCTCTGCTAGGCCTATTGGGGAGATCAAACTAACTTATAAGAAACCATGAAACAGTAACTTATAGCAGGGTATGGCATAATAGGTCTGTTGTCAAAAGACTTGGATTCCTGATTTTTCTAGTTATTACCTGCATGATAATTGAATCACATAAACGTACATACTACCTTACATAAACTACCTTACTGGGTCTTGCTTCCCTCATTTATATCAAAACAATGGATTGGGTGGACTAGATGAACTTTAATATCTCTTCCAGCTTTAAATTCTATGATCTTATTTTTAGGATTTTCAATGCTAAGATCAACTTTTAGTGATAAATTTTGTGGTGAGTTCTTTCCCAGAATCTCTATTTTCGGGAATGGCCCCAGACTACCTACACCTTATCCTCCAGATTTAATCACTATGTGCCACCTGGATACCTCTTTCCCCTCCCTTTTCAGTTTCTCTTTCATATGTTGTGTTCTTAATTAAATATAACCTCTTTAATGGAATAGACTGTTTCTTTTTGTTGTATTTGAATCCCCAGCACTTAGCATGGTGCCTAACACATTAGTTAAAGGCTTAGTAAATAAATTTTGATTTAACTTGACCTGACTAGGTGCAGATTTCAGTTATACAAACTATTGAATGTCCATTCTTGCATGTAGTTATAATGCAGCACTTCTAGGTTATAGACCTAAATCCTCCACCAAAAAAAAATTCTTCTCTGGGTATCTTTTTCTAAGTGAGCATTATATGATGTTCAGGAAGGGAGGTGGTAATCTTGCAAATTAGAACAGGGTTAGACTCTCGTAGAAGATTTCTCAGTGACCTTACAAAAGACCCTTGTTTCCTAAATATCAGGACTATACTTTTCAAAGAAAAATGGATGAGTTTGAATGATTTTCCCAATAGTTCTAGATTCTAGTTCTATAACACTTGGTTTTGTCATTTAATCTTTGTCTAAGCTCTAGTTTCTTACTTGTCAAATGGGAGTCATTAATCACTGCCCTGCCTGCTCATAAGATATTGTGTGAGCTAGTAAAATCAATTTAAAAACACACTTAGAATGCCCTTTCTACAAACTGAATAATGCTTATGCAACAAGTATTAAAAATCATTTGTGTATCATGAAGAGGGATCCCCAAAATAGCAGGCTTTCAGGAAGCTCTCAGTAAAGATGATTGCTTAAGAAGCACACTCCAAGGATAAAGCTGGAATGAATCTTGGCTCTGATATTCATGGACCCAACTGTGAGAAGTTTTTGAAAATGACCCCATGAAACTTCCCAGACTTTAGAAACCAATCTAAAGTGATTAGATTGTCTTAGATCAGGCTATACAGGATAGACTGTCTCCATCGAGGGTAGCGAGAACATTGGTTTTGGGGGGGAAAATATGGGTTCATATTTTTGTGACTGTGGGAGAGTTATTTAGCTGCTATGGGGCTTGGTTGTTTTCATATATTAAAAAAGTCAGATAATTGTACTAGAGGATCTCATCATATTTGTGGAAAGAGCCCAAAGTATCTCAAATCTAGAGGTGTGCTGGAGCCAGTCCAAAATGGTTAGTGAGGGCCAATTGTGAAATTTTTACTCAGTGAATTTACATATTGGAAATTGGCAAACAGTACAAATTGGGAAGTAATTTTTTGGTTGTTGTTCTTGATTATTTAGGCTTAAGAAGATGAACAAAATTTTTGCAATTCCAATAAAACTTACAAGTGCATTGTATATTCTTTTTTTTGGAGAACTGATTATTGAATAATTACCAGTGATCTCTGTTCAAATCCCTGCTTTGCTATATACTATTACCTATGTCAGGCTTCAATTTTTATTTATTATCAGAGAGATATTAAGAAAAAAATATCTCCTTTGTAATACCTATTTAAAAATCATGGGTAATTATAAACATTTTTATTAAACTTAATAAACTAATTTTATTTTTATTTTATTTTATTAAACTTAATTTTATTAAGCTTTTTTAGTTGATTTTATTAAACTTAATAAAATAAATTTTGCAAAAAAGCACAAATATTTCATTGTATAAAGAAAGAAAAGGAAAAATATTTTAAAAGAAATTAAAGTTGCTAGTCATTTATTCTTAAAAATATATCATATACAAAAATATGTTGTGATATATTTGAGAAGATAATTGCAAAATTTCTCTTTGTGTCCTCTTCTATAATTCTTTTTGTTTTCTTTTGTTCATACTTAAAATCTTTCACTGGTACTCTTCTTTTATACTACCCACTAGCCTACTACTAGCACCCAATCCAATTTGAAGTTCTCCCTTGTAATAAATACATATACTTCAGCAAAACAAATCAACATACTAAGTCTGAGAATTTATATCTCATTTTGTATTCCCAGTTCATCATTTCTCTGTCAAAAGGTGAGAGAAATGTTTCAGTATCAGTCTTTGGATGACTATAAAGAAGTAGTCAACTATAACAAGAACACATCATTTGCAAAAATGTCTGCCTTTTTCCTTCTCATATTTCATCAAGAAGATCCTCAATGTGTATATGGAATACTGTAAAAATTTATAGAGAAGAGGAAAAATAGAATGTGATTTTGTAATTATTGGTGATCTCTGGATCATCTTTTTCAGTAATAATAATGGCCATGATCTTTTCCAATTGTTTAAAGGTGAATAAATGATGTTTAATAAGTGAATTCATGAATCAGTATATGAAATCAATTTAAGAATTTTCAAGGACCAAGTTTTATGCTAAGTTCTCAGGCTACTGAAATAGAATTGAGACAGTCTCTGCCTTCAAGAAACTTAAATTTTAATGGAAAGGAATAATGTCCAAGTAGTTCTTTCATTTGAGAAGTCACTGAGATGATGAATAGAACCATGGAAAGGTTGATTGACATGTACTTTATAGTAAAAATGACTTACTAATTATAGTTCTCAGATGAAGAGGTAGGAAAAAAATAGGGGATCTAAATGGGGGGAGGGGAGAGGAAGGAAGTGTTAATGAAGTTTTCTTTAAATGTGTATTCCACAGGAAACCAAGAAGCTGAACAGCCTTAAATACTATAGAAATAAACCAGGAAGGAAAGAAATGTATTAGAACAGTAGTTATAGTTCTGTTACCAAGTTCATTGATTAGGACTTAAATTTTAGGTCATAAATTCAGACCTGGAAGGGTCTTCATATGCCATTTACTTTCACCCCTTCATTTTACAAATGAGGGCCAGAGCAGAAAAATTATTTGCCTAAGCCCACATGGCTGACTTGGAATTTGAACCTATTCTCTGAATCAAAATTCATCATTTTCTCTACTATACCTACAAGAATATTTTAATAGGTCCTTGACTACTTAAGCTTCAGATACAGCTGACATATCTCAAAGCACAGCCCTTCTTTTTAGCAAATGCTCCTATGTCTCCTAAGCTTTCTTGAGCAAATAGATACTCAAACTAAATACTTATTTTCTTGATTTTCTTATTTTTGTCATTAGGTTTCTGGACTACTTTAATAAAGTTTACTGATAAAAGTCAAATTTGCTCAAAACCTCAGTGACCAAAATGACTTTTGGTGTTAATAGCACTGGTAATAAAAATGAGCATTTGTCTCGCTCCAGTTATTGTTTAAGTATCTAGTAACTTAAAGTTTTTTCCATTTGTTTTGCTTAAAATGCCATTCTGATGGAGAGCAGCCTGAGACAAGGGACAGTGTATTTTCCCATATTCTATTCATTGTTCTATGATCTTAGGACCATAAAATGACAGTTTTAGAGCAGGAAGGAGTCTTAAAATTGTAGTCTTCACTGGGAAATCACAAACTTCTGTAATCTTTGTCAATAGGCCAAATTTCCTTCAAATGTGGAAAGCTGAGAAGATAAGACCAATTTTAAAGCTTTCCACTGCCATTTTATTTCATTTTATTCATAGACTGAACCATAAATTGAACTTAAATTACATCTCAGTATTTTTTATTACTATGTTATTTGAATTCAACTCAACAAATGTATATTACATGCCTACTATGTGTAAGGCATGTGGAAAATGAGATTTAACAGAGATCTGGGCTTACATTCAGGAAGCCTCTGAAAATAAAGTTATGATCATGGGTAAGTATGGGAAGAATTACTTATTCTCTATGTACTTCAGGCTATTCCTTAAGATCTTTCAAAGCTTTCCTTTCAAATTAGGCTTACTGTACATTTTCCCATTTCACAAACTCTTGAGGGTCAGCCAGACTGGCCTTCTTGCTGATCCTCACTCATGATAATCCATCTTCAGTTTCCTTGCTTTTGCACATACTGTCCCATCCCCAATGCCTGAAATGTACTCCCTCGTTTCTCTGCCTCTTAGACATCTACCTTTCTTTCAAGGTTTGGCTCAAATGTCATCTCCAACATAGACTCCTTGATAGACTCAGTTACTAGTGTCTCCCCAATGAAACTGCCATTTAATGAATATATTTTGCAAATACTTGCATGTATACTAATATATACTTAGATGTGTATTAACTTGCAATGGAAGCTTCATGAAGGTAAGGGACTATTTCATTTCTGTTTTATATCTACATCACCAAACACAATAGTGGGCGCATAGTAGACATTTAATAAATGCTTATTCATTGAGTGATAGATCATTTGGAACCTGCATTTATGGAAAAAGTTCCCACACCAAAACTTTCCTATGTTAACAGAATTATGACTACTTTGCATATACATATATGTGCAAAGTCCTAGAGATACAAAAACAAGAATAAAAACTTCATTCCTAGTTCTTGGAATTCAAATTCGTACCATGGAGAGAAATGTTTTCATGAAGAGTATTGAATCACTTTGATGGACATGGCTCTCTTCAACAATGAGATGATTCAAACTAGTTCCAATTGTTCAGTAATGAAGAGAATCAGCTACACCCAGAGAGAGAAATATAGGAAATGAATGTGGACCATAACATAACATTCTCACTCTCTCTGTTACTGTTTGTTTGAATTTTTGTTTTCCTTCTCAGGTTTTTTTTTTATTTTCTTTCTAGATCTGATTTTTCTTTTGTAGCAAGATAACTATATAAATATGTATACATATATTGTATTTAACATATGCTTTAACATATTTAACATGTATTGAACTACCTGCCATCTAGGGGAGGGCATGAGGGGAAAGAAAGGAAAAGATGGAACAGAAGGTTTTGCAAGGGTCAATGCTGAAAAATTACCCATGCATATGTTTTGTAAATAAAAAGCTATAATAATTTTAAAAAAAGAAAGAAAAAGAAAAGAGTATTGAATCAAAGTTACAAACCAGGTCCAACTCCTGGCCCTTCTCATTAGTCATTTATATGAATATAAGCAGTCATTTTGCCTCTAGAGAATGTAGTTTCCTCACCTGAAAAAGCAGGAAAATGGATTAAATGTGTAATACCATAAAATGTATTAGTTTTCAAATAAACATAATATAAAGTAAATATAATGTAAGGTGAAAAATGATTAGGACAAATGAAAGTTCCAAAGTGCTATGAGAAAACTGGAAAGGGAGAGATTTAATTTCGAGCTGAGAGCTATGTAATGGTTCAGGGAGTGGGTGGTCCCTAAACTAGACTGGAAAGACAGAGAAGGATTTCATCTGGCAGAGATAAGAAAGGCCAGTACTTTAGAATCTTGAATAACTTCAGGGAGTCAAGAAAGTGCAGCATGAGATGGGAAAACAGCTTATGGTGTATAAGTTGTATAGGAACAGAAAGTACATGAAAGAGACTGATATGAAATGAGACTGAAAAGTTAAATTAGAACTAGATTTGGAAGACTATAGACCTGAGGTTAAAGGGGTTACCTAGACAAGAAGGATATTTTTGGAGCAAAGAGTAACATAGGCAGATCTAAAAACTAGAAAGCTTATTTTACCAATCGCAAAGTGTTGATAAAAAGCAGTAAGTATCAGAACCGTCTGTGATAGTAGCAGAGAAGGAGACAACAGGAGCTAATTAAACATGAGCAAGGAGGTTAAGATAAAGATGACTGAAGTTTTGAGCTCTGGTCCCTGTGAAGATAATAGGAGAAAGTTTTAGGAGGAAAATGATCACAGAATCACAGAATTGGGAGGGATGTCTGAAGTTAGTCCATGTTGTAACTGATCAATATCTTCTACAACTTCCCTAAGTGATCACCCATTCTATACTTGAATATCTCCAGTGATAAGAAACTCACTACTTCATAAGATAGCCTATTTCTTCTTGGGAAAATAACAGGTGTTATTTCTTTAGAGAAAGCTGAAATTTATCTCTCTTCAACTACTACTGATTGTCCTTAGACTTGCTCTCTCTCATAAATCAGAACAAATACTGAGTGATGCAAAAATATTTTTAAAAAAAGTTTGATAGCTTAAAGCTGCACTAAAACTTTTAGGCCATAGTATAGAATCCTTCCACATGAGACTATTATAAATCCTTGCACATGATTATGACATCCTCAACAAGATTTTTCTTTGCCAAGCTATAATCCCCTACTTTTTTGAATCCGGACTTTGGATTTCAGGTCTCCTCACTATACTGGCCTTCCTCCTCCATTCTGGGGCATGTAAGATCTGGACATCCAAGAGGATATCTAAGTAGAGATGTCCAAATTGGACAATTGGACATGCAAGATTTGAGCCTAGGGGACAGAACAGTATTGGGGATGAAGATTGGAAGATTTTAAAAATCAGTAAGCCTCAAAATGTATTATGAAACAAATTCAGAATGACTGCTGCCTGAGTTGAAAGAAAAGACCTTATTTTAATAAGTTAATGGAGACATAGGGTATAGAAACCTAGGCACAGTTCCTCTCCCACAAACCAGTTTAAGGAAAATTTTATTGTTACAAAAGGAATTTCTATCAGAAAATAAGGAAGCTTATGTTTCAGCATTTCAAAGAATTCATCATCTCATGAATGTGGATATTTCTTTCATTGGGGTAAATCTCAACCATTCATATTATCTCATATTGCACAATTCTTGCATGTTCCCCCAAATTCTCCTGAGGCTATCTTTTCAATACCACTGAAGATTTTCCTCTACTTAATGCAATCATTTGTGGTCCATGGACTCCAGGTCAATCTGTCACCACCCACCTGAAGAGATTGCAAAAAAAAAAAAAGACTGTGAAGTCTCTTAGGGAAATTGTGGGATGGGATACCACCTTCCTTCCACAATGAGACCCTTGGTGCTTTCTAGTCACTGTGGCTTTCCATCCAACCAGATCACAAAGCATCCCCTTTCACCAAATCTTAGAGCCTTCGAGAGATCCATGTATGATTCAGCATGGCTTAGTACTGCCATATTCTGCCTTTGATTACAAGGTGAAGTGAACTCTTCTTATTAAAACAAGCAATATATAGATCTATTAAATGTGTTTAAATGTGTTAGGCTTCATGAAGAATATAGAATTCTGATTTTCCATCTTTTCAAGGAGTTCTAACCTAATTGGATAGATAAGACTATATAGATTAGAAGACCAATAACCACTGTCAAATCAGTAGTTTGGACAATATATGCTATATTTCTTAGTCTTTTGACTTTGATTAAGTATAAGCAAAATCAGAAGAAGGAAAAAGATCTATAAGAAATGATGAGTTCAAGGATCTTAGAAAAACATGAAAAGACTTGAATAAAATAAAATTAGCAGAACCAAGAGGATACTGTATACAGTAACAGCATAAGAATGACATTGAACAAATAAGGTATTTTGACTATTATAAATACTCAAATTAATTGTAAAGTACATATGAAGAAAGATACTATCTGCATCCAGAGAAAGAACTGATAGATGATAAAAAAAAATGTATAGTATAATTTTGTATACATAAACACACACACACACACACACACACACACACACACACACATACACACATTCCTAACGGTAGTCACCTCTAGGGTAGAAATGGGGGAGGGAAGAAAAAAAGGGGAAAAAAAGACATTTACATGATAGCGTTATTATATATTCAAAAAGAACAGCAAGTTGTACATACTACATTTGCAGTTTCATGTGCAATCATCTTTTTTATTATACCATGTTATAGAAATGCTTGTTTTCTTAAATAAATTTCTATTTAGAAACATAATAATAATAAAAGGAAGTTTGGGATCAGAATGTAGAACGCTTCAAAAACCATGCAAAGGACAATCATTTAGCACATTTATCATAATCATAGGTGGAAAGATGGTGGTTCCTTTGAGAAGAGGGGGTAGAAGGGTAAGAAGGGATTCAACTCCAATAAATTACCAAACATCATAGTAAATAAAGTACTACTGCCCAGAAAACTCCTGATGGCAAGTAGGAGCACATTTCTAAAGAATAGGAGGGTTGACCATGTGACAAATCAAGAACCTCAAGATAAGAGGAAGAATTCAAAAATGGAAAGCTACAATGTAAAAAAGAGCAATGGCAAGTAATAATAATAATTAAATGGATATATAATGAATTATGTGAAGAAAGGTAAAATTATCAGGGTATTCCAGGCTTGAAACATAAGAAAGATTTATTGAGGGGTATTCTGACAATATAATAATTTAGTACAATCATTTAAATTTAATTCTCCCAATCTTGAAATTTCAGAGAATTTCAGTTTATATATCATTTGCTGTTTCTATCATTACCTAAATTCTGTACCTGATAAGAATCGCTTAAAATTTATGAGGTTCCAATGATAAAATGATCTCTTCTGCCATTTAAAATTATCCTACAATTTTAAAATGGGAAAATTATTTCACATTCTTTACCATTATCAATACAATTTATATATGAAATCCTTAATTTGATGTTGAGAACTTATTACTAAAATATACTTAAAACCTGAATTACTATGATAAATAAATCTGGAAGCCAATCATATACATATCTATGTACTTGTTAGAGAAAATAATCTAATCCTGTGGATTTCCCAAAATTTACTGTGCCACTTATTTAGAAAAGGTTTTATAGTACATCTTTGTCTTATTACTTTGTTTAATCTTTTCCCCCTTAGGAAGATATTATCTTCATATTATAATTTGGCCCCAAATACAATTTAAAATTGTAAGATGTTCATGTTTACATCTTATTATAGTAAGTTAGAAATGTTTCAATATCAATGTTAATAGATTTTGATTTCTATGTACAAAACTTTTGATTACAGACATTTGCTATGAGAGGAAAAGGAGGGACAGTGCGGGAAGCTCCCTTAATTTTGTTCGATTCCAGGCATAACGTCACATCTGACACCCAATCATAGAATCACAGGGTTTTACAAGCAATGCTCAGGATTAACCAGGTGGGGAATTTCCTTTCAAAAAGGAAATAGCACAGTTGGGAAATAGAGTCAAGAGGATTCTTCCTTGGGCTTTTACCTTAATTAGCAAAATTTCACTAATTAAAACTCAGGATTTGAAATTTTTTCTTGACGTTTCCCTAACGGTTAACATTTCATTTGTCCTTTACTTATAAATTAAAACTACCCATATTCTGGGATTTCAGATATAACATCAAATATTTGATAGTTGAGTTATTAATGTTAAATATTAAAATATTTAATTAATAATTAAAATATTAAAGCTGCATCTTTCAAACACTCTATATACTTTCATAATAGTAAAGATTTTCAATTGAAAATTCACTATTTTAGTAAACTTATTATCTGATTTTTAACAAATATACCTCAATAAATATTTAATTGTTTCCAAATATTTATTTTTATCACATCCTTTTAAAAGCCCTATTCATATGTAAAATTAAAAAGTTGTTTTGTTCAATAAAATTTCTATTGCAATTGTCTCTCAAGTCTCACAATATAAGAGAATTTAGAAATAGAATAATAAAATAAACAGCATCATGTAACTTCAAATGACATTAACAGCATTTCTAAATTATCCCACATTAAAATTATTAATCTTATTACCTTTGGCATTTTAAATCCATTTTAGAATTATCAGGCATGTACAATTATATTCAATTAAAGAAATAATAATAATGTAGTTCTTAGCATAAGCCAGCCACTTTGTTAAGCACTTTACAATCATTATTTTTTTTTTGATCCTCACCATAACCCTAGTAGGTGGTTACTATTTTTTTTCCTCTGGGGCAAACAAAATAATATAACTTGCTTAAAATTACATGGTTAATAAATTTCTACAACCCCAAAGTAATTTGTTTCCCTATATATTTCCAGCATTTTTCCCAACACCTTTATTTGAGAACCTGATCTGAGATAGGTGGGTTAACAGGGAGAGGGAAAGGGTCTCTGCACTGGAGGAGATACAGGGGATCTTTAAATAATCATTTCTCTTTTTGTGGTATAGGAAGAGTTATCAACAAGAAGAGACTATAAAGTGCAAATTGTTTACCTACTTTTTTTCTTTCTTTACTCTGAAATTACTTCCAAATTAGCTGCCTTCCTTCATTGTCCTAGAATAATGAAACTATTAATCTTGGCATTTACTTTAAAAACATTTAGCATTTAACTCTAATTTTTCCTTGAAACAAATTCTACAGAGTGTTACCCCAAAAATGATTAAAATATTTTGGAAGAAAGTGAGTTCCTGGAATCATTTCAAATTCCAGAACTTCTTCTCTGCAATCTTAAAATCATTAATCTCCAAATTTCCCAAAACTGCTAAGATATTTTCAATAGTTCTACAAACTTAGATCATCTGATTTTATTTCTAGAATTCTAGCATAACCAAAAGTGAAATAATCGGGGGGAAGATTTTTTACAGGAATTTTTTTCCTTTTTCTTATTATGATGCCTCACAGAAAGCCTAAAGTAGGAGTTAGTTATACTTACTGGGACAATTTGTTTCAAGTATGAAAATTCATTATCTTTTCCAGTGTTCTAAGTTCTAAGTGTCCAGAAGTTTTTTCTGGCTGACCACATTTTAAATTTTTCAAGGTAAAAGAATCTACAAATAAAGCAAAATGCAGGTATTTTGCATATTACTAAGATAGAGATAGACAAAACAAGACAGTTATAACAGACACAATGTGTTCAATTACAATCCATAACAAGATGTGTTTACCAGTCCAGTAGAGACACACAGAAGCATGCAGTTTAAAAACAGCAAAGGCACGAGAGGGATCAAATTACAGAGGTGTGCAATTAAAAAAAATCCTTAACAAAGTTATCTGAGACAAATTAAGTCATCACTGAAACCCATAGTTTTTCTCACAAAGAATAGTAAGCGGAACTTGGACATTGGAGCAGGAAGAAGGGAGAGGACTCACTAGAAGAGCAGAAATAAATCTCCAGTGGTTCCTAGTCCATTTGCACTGATACCAGAAAGTCCAATGGTCCAGTTCCATGTCCAATTCACTTCTGACACCAATTAATGTCAACTACACTAAATAGGCTTCTAACCTGGCAATGGCTGGAGTGGAACAAAGCAGGTTAAAGGCAGGAAACCGAGGAATCAAGCAGAAGTGTAATTTCAAAGTGAGGAAAATGGTTTGTAAATGATGATATGTGTGTTAGAGCCTGTTAACTGTAAGGAGAACTGAGGCAGTATGGGGAGACCTCAAAATTTATACTAGAAACTCTGCAGTGTGCTGACAATGAAGGGTAACAGCAACAGTGTGACAAGTCTGATCTATAACAGGGTTTTGTGGCTAGAACATGGATACAGCAGGTGCTGATCCAAGCTCAATGGACACCCAGTTCTAATCACAGCAATAAAATAATTATATAAAACAATTCTGGAATTTTGCTGTGACTAACATCATTTGGAGGGTACCAAACTCAGGACACAGTTTGCTTTCTGGGACTTAGCTCTGAAAAACAGGATGTCTTGATATTATATAGAGACACGTGGATTAAGATGAGAAAAAGATAGGGTAACCATTCTTTTGCGTAGCAGTTTGACAAGACTAGAAGGAGAGACTGCTTGAGAGCACCCAAGGATAATTTCAGTCTTCTCATAGAGAAGAATCCCCCTTTACACCATTTATCTCCACCCATACCATTTTTATTCATGGAACAGTCAGTTGGTGCAGTTAAGAGAACACAAGTCTAGAGTCAGGAAGATCTGAATTTAGATACAGCTTCAGACATTTAATAGCTATGTGATCCTGAGCCAGTTACTTAACCAGTTTGTCTCAGTCTTATCATTTGTAGAATGGGGACAATAACAACACTTCCCTTCCAAGGTTGTATATAACAAAATGAAAGTGTTTAGAACAGTGCAGGCAAATGTAAGCTAATATTATTACTGTTACTATTACTAGTATGCTGTTCTGTATTACAAAATACATTTATTTTGTAATTTTGTAACATTTTGTAACAAAATATTGCTTGCAAATGTTCCAGAATGTTCTTTTTATGGCCAAATGCTATTGCTCTCACATGGCATGGAGCAGCCTAAGATAACCTCTGCCTTGTCTCCAATTCACATGGATGGATAATGGCAATAGTATAATACAAACTAATCTAATATTCTCCTAAGGCATGTAATATATATAAACATGATTTTCTGGGTAGGGAAGGGGACCCTTGTATTGTGAAGATTCATTTTGCAAATCTTGACAGTTAAAAAAAATGTACCATTTCTACTGTTGTTAATGACAATGACTAGAAACACTACAGAAAAGAAAGCAAGAAAACAATGTCACAGTGAAATTACTACAACTGTAATAAGTGTTATTGTTTTATTGCTATTATCATTACATGAATCACAAAAAAAATCATTCTTAAATTTTTTCTTAGGAAGATGCTATAAGGGGCTGTGTAGCAGTAGAGGAAGAGAATGAACTGAAAATGCAAATTATTCCCTCTTGCCCTTTTGGTACTCTTTAAATATTATATGCATATATATATATACTCATACATATAAACATATGTATATATATATGTATGCCCGCATTTGACTGGCTATTCCTCCATATATAACTTCAGTGTTTTCCATTATGTGAATTCATACTTGTTGATTTTTCTAATTCATATATGGAGTCATGTGTGGATGATTCATAAAAATGATCAGTTTGACTGCCACTAAGTCCTTGTGTGACCCTGGGCAAATTCCCCCCAGTTGGTTCTGAGCTTGCTTATCTGAAAGATGAAGACGTACCAGATAGTATCTCAAGAATCTGCTAGCTTTGACCTTTTCTGATTAGACAATGACAAGTCACAACTAGTCACTGAGAGAACCAGGATTTTTGGAACCCAAGTATCCTGACCCCCAAACAGACAAATTTTCCTCTGTACCTTATCATTTATTTTCCTTCACATAATTTAATGAGAGAAGTAGAGGTAAATTATCCTTTCTTCTTCTAATTTGTTTATAATATCACTCTTTATGTCTAAATCATGGACCAATTTTGACCTTATCTTGGTATAGGGTGTTAGATGTGGGTCAATGAAAGGCTTTTTTCAGGGATTGGAAAGACATGCTCATATTTGTGGAGAGGTAAAATGAGACAGAGATAAGGGAGAGACCAAAGAGTAAGACTGTCTTTCTTGGGAAGGAGGAAAGGGTGAGGGCAATAATGTCAATAGGATCTGAGGAAAGAGATAATTAAAGAAGCACTCCGGATTTCCTCAGTAATATAGAAGGCTACATCAACTGCTATAGATTTGTGTGTGTGTGTGTGTGTGTATGTGTTGCATTGAAAATATGGGAATAGTATTGCAATCTATGCCATACTATTATTTACTAGTGCAAGTAGAGGGTTCAAGAGGGAAGGAAATCTTTGGGAAAGGAGCAATGAAATAAGAAATCAATTTATTCTTGAAGGAGAAGGATTGCCAAGCAGCAGGTGGGACTTGGTTATATAGACAATATAACTCTCTCTCAATCTCTCTCTCTCTCTCTCTCCCTTTCTCCTGGTACAGTGGAATGAAACTAGAATGAATGAATAATCTCAAATTCCTGTACAGTTCCCTACTACCTCAGTGACTTTCTCCAAATTCCTCCATTTGTCCAGGCTTTAGTTTTCTCTTGAATTGACCTCATAAAATATTTCTTTTGGATACATTAGCAAAGCTGGAAGAAAGATAAGTACTTGTCCTCATTTTCTTATCAAGAACAAGAGTAAACTGGATACTGCAAAATACTGCAGATAATTTACTTAAAGGCCATACCATTCATTCAACTCTTCCTGACTCCTAGTTCAACACTTTATGCTCTATGTGACTTAGTAACAGGGTATTGAGAAGTAAGAGACTGATAAATAAGTGGTATTTTTATAGTGGGGGAGAGAAGGAAAAAAAGAAATTTTACATGGTAACTTTATTATATATTTAAAAGAAATAGCAAGTAGTACATAATATATTTGCAGTTTCATGTACAATTTTTTTTATTATACTCTTATGGAAATGTTTGTTTTATTTGTTAAAATAAAATGAAATAAATGTGGCAATTTGTCTCTAGTGAAATTCCATCTTCTGTGTTCTACTATTTCCTCATATTCTTCATTCCTACCCTACCTCTCTTCTCAGTAAAGCTGCTATAAAATTCCAGTGTCCTCATGCTAAACCCTGGGAAGGGAAGAAGAGACCAGCAAATTAGAGCCTTTAGGTAAATCACTCCTTGCCGTGATCTCATTTTCTTCAGTTATCATATAGCCCCTCATCCTCTCTTGGTGTCATTTACCTTTTAACCAACTCTCTGATCAGGCAAGATTTCATGAAAGGGGATGGGTGGAAAGGGAGATAGGAAATAGAATATGTACCTAAAAGGCAAGAAGTGGCCAAACCAGGAATAAAAACTAATTAATAAGAGTTTTATTTAATGCCTACTAGGCATACTACAAATACAAATACAAAGAATAAAATAATCTCTATTCTCCAGGAACTAATAATAATAGTAAATGAAATGTTAAAGACAAGGTGTCCTGTAGAGATCTGAAACTCTGAATCAGACAAGAGAGCACTTAAGGCTATCTTCCATTTGAGACAATGGCTCTATTAGCATATATTTAGATGATGGCTCTCCTCACCATTGGTGCTTGCTGAATGTTTGGTAGCAAGATAATCATTGGCAATAATTAGAGGGCAGAGGGAGAGAAGTGAGAGGCACTTAGCGGCAGGACAAGGAGGAAAGAGGCTGGAGACTCCAGACTCCAGAACCCAGGATACATCTTTGGCAAGCCCAGTGGCAGCTTGCCTGCCTCCTTCACTTCTTTCCTTAAAGACCAAGAACTTTCATTTATCCTAACTCTGGCTGACCCTGAGGCCCTCCAGGAAGCTAGCCTGTACTTTAACAATGTCCCAAAAATCTTAATGCTGTTTTAAGTTTTAGTAGCTTAAATTTTACTAAGACTTTTGGAACATGCTGAATAAAAATATAATTTAAAACATAAATTAAGAGATTTCTAGGACTTTTTCTATCAAAATTTCATTTAAAAATGTGAAGAATTAGATGATTATAATAATATTTAATATTTATCAGTTTAAGGTTTGAAATGATTAGATATGTGTTTCATTTCATTTGATCCTCAAAGTAGTCCTGGGAAATATCCAATCATTGAAAAAGGATTTATTAATCATCTATTCTGTTATAAGCGTAATGCTAGGTAGGGAAACAAAGACAAAAAATAGTCTGTCTTTCAAGCCCTGCTCTCCATTTGCTGATATGAGAAAGGATCTTCAGTGGCCCTAGAGATCAGATCAGTACAAGCCCAGAACTTATCCTGGGCTTGAACAGCTCTGATGGAGTTTGACAAGGAAGCCCTCTGACTTCCTAAAATGAAGTGGAGGCAGCTGAAAATATTGCTGCCCTTCACAGACTTATTCCCTTCATCCCAAATGATGTCATCCCTAAATACATTTCATTCAAATAGCTTTGGGAACTTTTAATTATATGTGATGAAATTTTGCTGTTGCTAAAATTCAGCAGCCTATATGGACAATTTATAGACCATGGCCTCAACAGGCACAGGATAATAAATAATATGAAATAGACCTTTTAATCTTGAAAACTCCAGAGCTTTCCACTAAGCTATGAGGAAGGAAAGAAGCAAGGCAGGGAGGAAAGAAAGGAAGGAAGGAAAACAGGGAGGGAGGGAAGGAAAGAAAGAAAGGAGAGAGGGAGGGAAGGAAGGAAAGAAGGAAGGGAAGAAGAAAAGAAGGAGAGAAGGAAGGACGGAAAGAAGGAAGGGAAGAAGAAAGGAAGGAAGGAAAAAAGGAAGGAAGAAAGGAAGAAAGCAGAGAGGGAAGGAAGGAAAGAAGGAAGGAGGAGAGAAAGGTAGGGAGAGAGGGAAGAGTGAAATGCATGAGGGGAAGGATATAGACAACTGACAATAATAATGACTCAAGTGTATAAAATACAATATGGGAGATCCATTAGTGTGAATTATATAAGTGGTGCTGTCTAATAGGCGACTAATGGAATCTCTATTACCATATAATGACAATTTTCCTTTTAAAAAGTATTACTGTTTTTGTTTTTAACAAAAAACTCCATGCTGAAAAGATGACCTGTTAAAAGATAGGGCTTCAGCATACCAAAATAAAGTCAAAATAGGTACATATCAAAGGATGATATCATAAGAAAATTAGAAGAGCATAGAAAATTTTACCTGTCAATTCTATAAATAAAGGAAGAACTTATGATCAAATGAGAGAGAGAGGAAGCATCATGGCATATAAAATGGATACTTTTGATTGCATTATTTTGAAAAGTTTGGGCACAAACAAAACCAATGCAGTCAAGATTAGAAGGAAAGAAAGAAACTAGGGAGAAATTTTTATTGCAAATTTATCTGATAAAAGCCTCCTTTCTCAAATATATTGAGTAGTGAGTCAAATTTAATATAAGTCATCCTCCAATCAGTAAATAGTCAAAGGATATAAACAGACAAGTTTCAAAAGAAAAATGCAAAACTATGGTCATATAAAAATTACATAAATCACTATCAATTAGATAAATGTAAATTAAAACAATTCAGAGGTACCACCTCACACCAATCAGATTAGAGGGGATGTGGAAAAATAGGATCACAAATGAACTATTGGATGGAATTGTGAACTGATTCAATCATTCTGAAGAACAGTTTGGAAATATTGTAAACCCAAAGAGCACTTTGACCCAGCAATATCACTTCTACAGCTGCATCACAAAGTGATTTTTTTAAAAAAGGAAAAATATTCTATTTGTCAAAAAATATTTATAGCAGCTCTTTTTTTGGTGAGAAAGAATTCTTAATCCCCAGTTGGGGGAATTGCTGAATAAGTTGTTGATATGTGATTCTTATAGAATATCAATGTGCTATATATATTGAGTAAAACTGTTTCAGAAAAACCAGGAAGACTTATGTGAATTGATACACAATAAAGTGAACAAAACCAGGAGAATATTGTACACAGACACAGCAATATTGTAGGATGGTAAATGACTTAGCTATTTTCAGGAATACAGTAATTTGGAACAAGTCAATTATGATGAAAAATGCTATTCACATCCAGAAAAAGAACTAATGAAGAGTGAATCATAATTACTTTTTCTTCTTTTTCCTTCCTTTCTTTTTTCTTTTTTTCTTTCTTCTTTTTTTCTTCCTTCCTTCCTTCCTTCCTTTCTTCCTTCCTTCCTTCCTTCCTTCCTTTCTTTCTTTCCTTTTCTTGCAACATAGCTAATATGGAAATTTCATTTTATATGATTTCACATACATAATTGATATCACATTTCTTGCCTTTACATTTGGTAGGTGAGAAGAAGGAGAAAGGAAGAGACAAAGAATAGAAGAGAATGTTTTAAGATAGGATGAATAGGTAGAACCATTTTCCCTGCACATTTTCAGTAAAAAAATAATAGTGTTTAGCTGTGGAAGAAACCTTAGAGAGCATCATACAATTTCATTATTTTAATAGGGAAGCACCTGAGATGCAGATAAATGCCTTGCCCAAGGTCAAGAAAATAGTAAACAGCAAAAAATAAGTTTTCAACTAAGATCTACTGACTTCCCATCCCTTGCTTCTTTTGTTATAGAAAAAAAACATACCCTATACTTACTGTATTAAACTTTGGATAGTTTTCAAATCTACTATCATTGTATAAGCCCTCATTGCCTTTCATTTGGATCAGTGCAATTGATCTCTCTGCCTCCAGTTCTTCCCCTTTCCAATTCATCCTCCACTGGGCTGTCAAAGTGATGTTCCTAAAGGATGGGTCTGACCATTTTATTCATTTGCTCAATAAACTTCTTATTACCTCAAGGACAAATGCAAACTCCTCTTGCCCTTTAAAGCCTTCCTAACTCCGACTCCAGCCCCCCTTTTCTAGTTTATTATACATTACCCCTTTTCATGCATTCTTAAATTCCTGTCAAACTGATCTCTTCACTGCTTCTTGTACCCAGTATTCTGTCACATGACCTCTGTGCTTTCCCATAGGTTGTCTCCATGACCTGAAATGCCTTTCCTCTTCACCTCTGGTTTTTAGAACCCCTAGTTCCTTCAAAGTAAAGCTCAAGAGTTAACTGCCATATGAGGCATTTGCACATTCTCCCTCCCCTCAGCCTGCTAATATCTTACCTATTTACTTTGCATTTGCCTTGTATATACTTTTTGTTTACTGTATTTATAGGTCCTATTTCTTCTCAATAGAATGTAAGATCCTCAAGGGCAGGAACTATTTCATTTCTGTCCCTCCATCCTTAGCATATAATATATGGTTGGAACATATCAAGTACTTAATAAATTCTTGTTGGTTGATTATCTGCTTTCAGGAAGCTTCTTTTCTAGTAAATAAGAAATCAACAGAACCTCAGAACTGAAAGGCATGTCAGAGGTCAACTAGTCCTAACCTGTATTTGAATAAGAATTCCCTTTAGAGCATCCCTGAAATGGGATTGGTTCAAAAAGACAAATACAAATACCATCTACCTCTCTTCCCCCTACCTGTTTCTGTCTCTCTCCTCTATTTTTCCCTTTCATCTCTACATCTCCTCACTCTATTCTCCCTTCCTCTCTCTTTCCTATCATCTTCTTTCTCTTTCTTTCTTTCTTCCTCTCTCTCTTTCTCTTTCTTTTTTTCTTTCTTTCTTTCTTCTTCTTCTTCCTCTTCTTTCTCTTCTTCTACCTTCTATTTTCTTTTTCCATCTTCCTTTTTCTTTCCCTTCCTTCCCCTTCTCTCCTCTCTTCTCTTCTTTCCTTTCCTCTCCTCTTCTCTCCTGTTTTGTTCCTCCCTATCCCTCCCACCCATGGCATATATTTGAAACTATCTGTGGCCTTGAAGCAAAATTAAATGACCCTCATTGGCATTGGACCCATGACTGTGACCTCTTTGACCACATAATAATCTACTAAGTAAACTAGCAAACTAGCAAACTAAGGAAACCAGGATGTTAGACCAACTTTCTCTACACACTCTGCCATGTAGCCTCTCTTGTTTCTCATAATCGTTCTCAATAAATATGTGTTTATTGCCTGATCTTTATTTCAAATTTCTCTCCAAAGAGCAAGTCAATCCTTTTGTTTTAAAGATGGGAAGAAGGCCAGAGACATTAAGAAGAAAGATTAAATGTGCAGTAGGGATTCCTGGCACAAAGAAGGAGATTAGAATAAATAATCTCTACCAAAGATCTCTGAACAGCTACATAAATAGAAAGTAATGGCTTTTTCTTGAGTTTTTAATCTCTTTCTTTTCAATCTCTTTACAGTTGATACCCTCTCTTCCCAGATACCATTCTTCTTTTGTTAGCATGACACTGCTTTCTTCTTGGTCTTCAACCTTTCTGATTGCTTCTTGGGCTCTTTTGTTGGATCATCATCCATCTCCTGCCCCTTTCAAAGGGTTGTTCCCGTGATCTCTGACACATGCCCCCTGTACTCTTCTCTCCACAATTTTTTCCTTGGAATTCTTATCTCCTATGAATTAAAATATCATTTCTACACAAGTATCACCCAAATTCAGCCTCACTTTCTCCAAATTCAGTGATGAATTCAGTTGATTCAGGTAATCAACTACTTACTCAATATCTCCCCCCAAATATATCCTATTTATATCTCGGACTCAACATTAGTCAAAATGGAACTCATTGACTTCTACCCTGAACCATCTTATTTATTTTAAAGGTGCCATCATCCTTTCAATCACTCAGGATGCCTACCTAAAAAGTCATCCTTACATTGCCAATCCTTCATATAAAATCAGTTGCTCAGTGTAATGGTTTCTACTTCTAAATTGTAAGCTCTTGAGGGCAGGAATTATCTTACTCTGTATTTTGTTGTACATATTCTCTTTTTGTATTCCCAGTGCTTAGTACATGATCTGGTACATAATAGATACTTAATAAATGTTTATTAACTATTTCCTAAATAGTTTTAACTTCTATCCCCTTTTCTACATTACCATAATAATTTTTCTATTTCAGGTTCTTATCCTCTCTTGTCTGGGCTATTAGAATGTGTCTCTTACTTTCAGCATTTGACCTTCCTAATCTATTCTTCATATAGCAGGTGATATAATCACCCTAATATATTGGTCAATATATATGGTCAAAGCAATATATTAGGATGATTATATCATCTGCTGTGATCCTGAGCACGTCACTTAACCTCATCTGCCTCAGTTTCCTTATCTATAAAATGAACTGCAAAAGGAAAACTCAGGAACATCCCAAATGGGATTAGGATAAGTCAGACACAGCTGAAAAGAGTGAATATGTTCCTCCTTTAGACAGAAGGGTTTGCATACTGACAGATGGCACTCAGAAAACTTGGTGATACTAGAGGTAAAATTACCCAGCCCTAACATAATTTTGATCATGACTTCTTGCTAGTTAAGCAACCATATTATTTTAAAGATGACCTTATTTCCCACAGCTGATATTCAACTCTCATTCTTATAGGTGAGAGAGGAAACTGTATATAAATTGTTAAATTAAAGATTGACTGGCAATTTCTGCTTCCAAAATAAATCATTTACCTTAATG
Source organism: Antechinus flavipes (assembly GCF_016432865.1). Classification (NCBI taxonomy): domain Eukaryota; kingdom Metazoa; phylum Chordata; class Mammalia; order Dasyuromorphia; family Dasyuridae; genus Antechinus; species Antechinus flavipes. The sequence continues at coordinate 364,834,886 of NC_067398.1, read as the reverse complement.
GAATATAAACTTGAGATGTATAGAGTTTCCCACCAATGGAGGTTATTAGCCAAATATATTGTAAGGATGATTCCTGTTCATCTACACATAGAACTAGATGACTTCTTTCATAATGTGATTCTGTAATCAAGCCCAGGAGGGATTCTCTATGAATAGTCCTCAGTCCTGGGACTCTAATATTGTTCCTTGTCTTACTGTAATTTCATTTCCCCCCTAATCATCAAGCATTTTTCTCCTTCTAAATTCCCCTTACTCATTGAAAAGAAAGAAAGGAAAAACTCTTATAAATATGACATAGTCAAACATAGCAAATTCTCATATTAGTCACTTCCAAATATGTTTTTTTATTCTGCATATCAGTACGTTCTCTCTATCCTAAGGTAAGCAGCATTTTTTATTAATCCTCTGGAACCATGGTTGCTTATTTTGTTTTCAGAGTTCCTAAGTCTTTTGGAATGGTTTGTTTAATCATATTGATATTATAATATAGATTCTGCTCACTTCTCTCTGCATCAGTTCATATAAATCTTTCCTGTTTCTCTGAAGTCATTTTTTTCTTCATTCTTACAACTCAATGATATCACTGCTAGGTCTATACCCAAAGAGGTTGAAGAAAGATAAGAAAGTCCTAGATATACAAAAATATTTATAATATCTCCTAGTGATGGCAAAGAACTGGATACAAAGAGAGTGCCCATCGATTAGGAAATGAATGAACAAATTTTGGTATGTAAGCATAATAGAATTCTATCGTGATTTCTTTTATAAAAGACTATTGAGGAAACTCCCTTTACCAAAGAAGTTCAGCATCTACTCTGAATCTTGTAGCCTTAGAAAGTTGCCTAGGGCAACTAGCAGTTAAATAACTTGCCGAGAGCCAATCAATAGATGGTTTTCAGAACTTGAACTGAAGTCTTACTGATTCTTAGGCTGGCTCTCTATCTGCTCTCCACAACCATCTCTCCTAATATTTCTTCTTCTCGTCCTTCTGTGCTGGATAAAAGCAACTCCAGGTCCAACTCTTACTGACATGAAACTAACACTTGTATCTTTTCAACTAAACAAAAAAGAAAAAAAAGATTAAATTGCTATTGATTTTGGCTTAGGAGAGATGAGCCGCTTCTTTCTGAATCTCACTGGGTTTAATAAGTCATTATTTTATAAGACAGACTCCTTGAGTCAGTGGAATATTGAATGCTTTAAAACATTCTCAAGAAAATTTACTGAGTGATTTCCAAAATCTAACTTTTGGTTCCAGGGCCAATGAGAGACCACAGAACCATTGAATCTATATGTTACCTGACAGCCTAGATTTCAGCTCTCCTGGTTTGGCTTTCTGAGTCCAGATGATGTGAAAATGCTAGCTAGTATGTGTGTTCCAGAAAGACATAATGTGAGCCAAAGTGTTGGGCTGAGGAGGTGACCCTTCTCACGTGGTGCTCAAATGGAATAATAATGATGATGATAATGGCTAGCATTTATATAGTGGTTACCATGTGCCAAGATAAGTATTATCTGATTTGATCTTCACAGTGATGCTGATAAATAGGTACTATTATTATTCTCATTTCAAAAATAAGGAAATCAAGACAAACAGAGTTTAAGTGATACCTAAAGTTATACAGAAAGGAAATGCCCATGGCCAATAAATGGATAGTTCCGTTGAGTGACTTTCTTGACTTTAAAACTTCTTTCTCTTCTTCCCCTTCCTTCCTCCTTTTTGATTGCATTGGTATTCCCATTGCTTAGCACATTGCCTAACACATGAGTGCTAAGTAAATGTTTGTTTTCTCCCTCCATTCTTCTTCCTTCCCTTTTCTCCTTTCCTCCTTCCCTCCTTCCTTTTTTCTTCTGTATTTCCTTTCCTCTTTCCTTCTCTCCCTCTTTTCTTCCTTTCTTCCCTCTTTCCCTCCTTCTTCCCTTCCTTCCCTCCCTCCCTTACTTTCTTCTACATCCTTTCTTCCTTGTTGATTTACTCAAGAGCATATAGGTAGTAAGTAGAAAAACCTGGATTCAAACCTAAATCTTCTGTCAAAAAAACAAATCCTCTTTTTACCAAATATCAAACAAGATAGTATATCTATAAGCACTTTTTAACATTGTAAAGCACACATAAATATTTTAATACTAGTATTATTACTCCAATCAACTAATACAGTACAAATATATTAAGCACCTACTACATATATAACACCATTCTAAGTGCTTAGAGAAATAGAAAGTTTCAATAAGACATGGTACTTGCTCTTATGCAGCTTAGAACTGAGTCCTAGAAGAGTCTTAAAAGCTATCTCCCCAGTATAGTCACCAACAAGCATTTATTGGGCAACTACTATGTATCATACAAGGGATACAGAGTCAAAAATGAAGGAGAAAAAGGTGAAATAAAATATTTCCTGCCCTTATGGAGCTTAAATTCTAACTCTCACAATATCACTTTTTTTTTTTCCTGCCCTGTATACATAAATCCTCACCACTAGAAGTATCTCTTTCTGTAGATGGCATAGGTGAGGTCTTTGTATTTATAAAACCACTGAAAAAGAGAGAGGAGAAAGAGAAATAGAAGTCAATGAAATCTGAGTCACAAAACCAGGAAAGCAGTTAAAGAAAAAAGCCAAGTACAAGTAGTTTAAGAAGTAATAGGGGATCCTCATACTTCCAAAGCTCTTAAAGCAAAAGTTAGGTGACCAATATGTTTCCCACTAATAAAATATAAATCTGTTGAGGAGAAGGAATATATTGTTCCTTTTTTTGTATCACTAGTATTCATCACAGTACCTGGCATATATAATGTGCTTATTAATTTTGGCTGAATTAGGGACATTGTAGAGGATATTTCTATTCAAGTAGGGTTTGTACAAGATGACCACTAAGATCCATTTAGATGCTGAGAATATATGATTCTGTGATTCTCAAGATTAGAGTTTGCTCAAAATAAATAAATAAACAAATGAATAAATAAACTTCAGTGACTAGCTCTAGAGAGGATTATGTATTCCCTTGTACTCAGTACCCAGTAGAAATTGTGCTTAAAACAGGGACTAAGGATGCTCATCAATTAGGGAATGATTGGATAAGTTATGATATATGAATGGAATGGAATGGACTACTATTGTTCTATAAGAAATGAAGAGCAGGTTGATTTCAGAAAAATCTCTAAAGACTTACATAAACTGATGCTGAGGGAAGTAAGCAAAACCAGGAGAACCTACACAGTAACTACAATATTATGTGGTGATCAATTGTGATAGATTCAATTCTTCTCAACAATGCAGTGAATAGCAACAATTCCAACAGACTTGGGATGGAAAATACCACCTACATCCAGAGAGAGAACTGCGGAGACTGAATATGAAGCATAACTTTTTTTTCTGTTGGGTTTTTTTGGGAGGTGATCTATTTTTTTTTTTACTTTCTCATGTTTTTTCCCTTTTGGTCTTATTTTCTTGTACAACATGACAAATATGGAAATATATTTAGAAGGGTTGTGCATATATAACATATCAAATTGCTTGTTGTTCTGGGAAGGGAAAAATGTAAGGGAAAGAGAGGAAAAAATTGGAGTACAAAAATCTTATAAAAATTAATGTTGAAAACTATCTTCACATGTATTTGGAAAAATAAAATACTATTGAGGGTGAAAAAGTGGGGATCATTAGGGAGAAAGAGCTACCTAAAAGAGAATGGGAGGGAATGGGCAAAAGTTGATATCATATCATGTAGAAGGCCTCTCTAAGACAGATAGCTTTTCCCTCCACTGAGTTCATTCTCTTTCTGTCCCAGAAGACTCTGAATGACCCTGTTACCTGTAATTCAGACTCCTGAGATTGGGTCCTGAGACCCAAGATGTAGAGCTTGAAGGAATGCTTACAAACACCTAATCCAAACTCCTTTTTTTACAGAGAAGGTAACTAAAGTCCAGAGAGCCTAAATAATCTTTCCAAGGTCACACAGTCAGATCATTAAGTGTTAGTACTGAAATTTAAACCCATATCCTCTTCAGACATCACCATTTTCCACTACACATTGAGAGAGAATCATTTTAAGACTCCATCAGAGGTAGAGTAGCCCCAGCATTACAAATGTTGATTTTGAAATGTTCTTCTACCACACTCCAAAGCTGAGCAGATGAAGTGATTAAAGGGATTCATCCAAAGAAATGGGATCATGTTGATCTATCAGTTTGTCCAAAAGGATAATAGTCAAAAAAAATTTTATTTGAGCACCAGCCATTAGCTTATTTGGAGAAAAGAATGACATTGTGGATGACTTAAAACCAATTAGCTGCTGCTGGGTTCCAGCCTCATCTCTACCTTTACTGCTTAGGGGAAAGAACTGAACTGAGAAGGCAAGTATTATTGGGAAAGAGAAAAGAGATAGGAATGAGAACAGGGACCAGATCTGTAATTTTTGGTATAAGTTGCTCCTGTGGGAGGAAACTCCCTCTACCAAGCAACTAGTCACCTTCTCTACAATTGATAGCTTAGAGAATTGCCTAGACATTAAGTGACATGCTCTGTATCAGACATCCAGTATATGTGAGAGGGGAAAATATCCATCCTACCTCACTCTTTTCTGTAAGGTAATTTGTCATACCTAAGAATTCCCTCCACCTCCTTCCTTGTCTCCTTTTCTTTCCAGAAGAAGCATGGTAGAGACCAGGGGTGGTAAATAGCAAAGGATCCTTGCAGGCTGCATGTTGACTTAGAAAGTCACAAATTCACATTATGTTATATTTTTATTTATTTTCTTAAACATTTTCCAATTACATTTCAATTTGGTTCAGGCTCTACTGGGGGTTTTGTTTCTGTTAGAGTTTGACACCTCTAGTGTAAGAGAGAGAGAGAATTAGATTTGAAGTCAGGAAGACCTGGATTCAAATCCCTCCCCTAACACTTATTAGCTGTGTGACTTCCAGCCAGTCTTTTGACCTGTCTAGCTTTAATCTTTTCAGTTTAAAATGGGGGCATTGGAAAACATGACCTCTAAGGTCCTAGATAATAGTTTCTATAGAGAGGAATCCAGAGCATGGAGCAATTGCTTTGAATTTAAATAGTAGGGAAAGGCTTTCTGAAAGAAGCAGGACTTGCATTTCTGTTTTGAAAAATGGGTAGGATTTGGAAAGGCAGGGATGAATAGGAATAGATAAAAAAAATTCCCCTCTTTCTAAGCTTAATAGAGCAGTGGTTCTTTATTGAACATCCATTACAGGCTCAGCCCTTCTCTAGGCACACTAGAAATCATATATGTATTAGCCAGGATCTCATCCTTCATGAGCATATAATTTTAGATAGGACTTAGGAGACTTAAACTGAGCCCTTAGAGGAAGCATAGTCATCTTACTTTTGGCGGGAATTGTTCATGGTAACTTACACATATTACTATATATCACAAGGAGCAGTATGGAGCAGTGAAACATGCTCGTTCAACCTGGGCTTGATCTCTTAGTGTTCTAGACTAAATTACAGAGAAGGTGACCTTTTTGGAAGAGGGAGTTTCTTCACAGAATAGTTTCCTATATCAGTAGTATCAAAGATCGTTCCTAACCTTGTTTCTACTGTATTATAAAAAATATTCATCATAAAACTATTATGATTGTAAATTGCTCCTGAGGAGTTAGCTGAATCATCAGAGAGAACTTGTGGAGGTAAACCAAGATGTATGATCATTCTTTGGACCTGAAGTCTGTTAGTCAACATTCTGTTCAACATGTGAGGTCAGAGCTTAAAAGGAACCTCAAACCCAAAAAAGAATTTAGCAAGAAGTCCACAAGAAGTTAGTTATGAGCATTTCAAGAAGAAATGGGAAGAGACTTAAATCTGAGGTTGGCAGGTGAGACAGACTAGCTTAAATCCAAAAGTGGCTAACTTACAATTATAGATGAAAAAATCTATAATTAGAAACAATTGGAATCACGAGGTACTTGTGTTTCATGTAAACTCAACAAGACTGAAATTAAGGCATCTAAGTAGAGTGTACAACTTCCAGGGTCTAGAGCCTTAGAGTCATCTTCCAAGAACAACAAGGATAATTTCAGGGGTCAGTGTAGTTTAATCTAAAGTCAAAGGAAGAACTCTCCATTTGATTTTAAATAGAAGCCTTAATTCTTGGGCATGACAACCAGTTCAGATGTTATTAAAGAAAGGAATGGGGGCTGGTTGCCTAAGATCTCTGTCAATCAAGTCAATCTCTAGCTGGATGTTACTTTAATCACAAGCATATGGAAAATACCTGGTAATGTATAAGGCATTGGGCTAAATATGGGGGATACAAATGGTGGGGGGAATGAAGACAAATTTAACCTTAATGTCAGTAAAACTTTCCAACAATTAATTAGAGCTATCCAAAAGTGAAATAGGCTACCTTGAAAATTATTGAGTTCCCCATTTTTAGGGGTCTACAAACCAAGACTGTCTGGCCACTAATTGGGTATATTACACTGGGGATTCCTTTTTAGCTATGAATTAAACTAGATGAGTGGATCTTTTTTGCATGTCAGGAGTGCTTTTGGCACTTAGGTAATCCTATTGAGTCCCTTTCAGAATAATGTTTTAAATGCGTAAAATAAAATACATGGGATGGAAGATCTGAGTTCAATTCCAGCCTTAGATACTGACTGGCTGTGTGACCCTGGGCAAATCACTTAATACTTTTGATCTCTCAGTTTCTCATCTGAAAAATGAGCTGGAGAAAGAAATGGCCAACTACTAAATACAACAACTACTGAATACATCTTTGCCAAAGGGAAAAAAAATGGGATCACAAAGAGCCAGATACAACTGAAAATGACTGAACAAGAACAAAGGAAACCAGTTATATTGAAATATGGCTATTAAAAAGCCATTTTTTTTTTGGTTCTGGGACCCACCTCTACTTCAATTAAGAATCTCTGGATAGCCACTGCAATCTCTTCCTACTTAAAATTCTGTTATTTTAATGAAACAATCTTTGCCTTTAAAGTAATAACAATATTGAGGTGAGGAGGGAGAAGGAGGAACAACCTAGAAACAAGTAACTATAATATTAGGTGAGAAATGATCAAGACAAAGAACCTACAGCTCCCTAGGAAAACTTGAATGGGGAGGAACATTTTCAACTGGGAGCATCAGGGAAGGTAATACTTGAACTACCCCAAAATGTGAAGATGAAATCATTAAGTTAATGCATGGAAGACAGCCTGAATGAACATATGGAAGTTGTGGGGATGATATCACAAATTTAGGGGATAGCTAGAACAATGTTTATCCAGAATATGGAATGCATGAGGGCTAATTATGGAAGAAGTAGATTTTGAAAGTATTTTGTTAAAACCTTTTAATAAAGGTTTTAAATATTTAAGAATTTGTTTTAGAACAGGTGATGGTAGGAGACCAAAAGTCCAGGGTCAACAAATCCCAGGGGCTCATGGAAGAGGAAAAAGTTGACCATGAGATATTGGGCAAGACCATGAAGCTTTTCTAAGAGGTCTTCTCTAGAATGATTTAGATAGATGAATTTCAGGAGTGAGTAGTAAGAAATGAATATGTTTAATGCAGTGGAGAGGGGAGGGAAGAAAGGACACTGGTCTAGGGGAAAGGGGAGGAAGACCTTTCTGACTTCATCTTCCTAATCTTATTTGGATGGCTTATAAAAGAAGAGTACACAGGCTAATGGTGTTTTTTCCCCTCCACTAAGACAGTGATTATTTAATTTTTTAAAAAAAAAATTAGAAAGCATGGAAGATGGCAAAATCCTCCAGATGGATTTTAAATACAATGGGGAATTGGGCAGCATATTGGCAGATGGCTATTGCAACTGCACATGGGTAAAAATAATTTCAACTCCCCAATACCCAAGACTGTACTGAACTTGTGAAAACCTCTTAAGAAAAAGCTTTAGTAGGAAGTCCCAAGCATAGGGCCACAGCAGATGGGGAGCCAAGGGTGTGGAGCTTGCTAAGGGAGGGAAACATCAGCCCCTGTTTTAATGGCAGCCTTCTGTAATGGGGCCATGTCATTGCTGCACACTGATGGCCAGTGCCACAGATTCACTTTGAAGAGAATTACACATCATAGTGAGAAAGCCCAAACAAATGCAACCAAGAAAATAAAAAGAAAATAGTAACAAAAGCAAATGTGTAGGAAAGATCATGAGACCAGATAAATACCTTCAAAAAAATTGTTAAACAATGGATTTTTAATTAGATTCTAGATTTAATCAAAATACTTCTCCAAGGAATCTTCACTGACTAATCCCCACCTTGATCAATTTTTTTTTTACATTTATCCCATGTTTCATCTACCCATAGCATCATAGGATTGAGCCCTGGGAAGAACCTTAGAAATTTTCTTGTCCAACCCTCTCATTTTACAGATAAGGAGATTGAAACCTGGATATGAGAAATGACTCATCCAAAATTACTTAGATAGTAAGTAATCTAACTAAAAATCAAAAGACTTTCTTTTGATTCCAAATCTAATATTTAGAGTTCTATTGTTATATATGCACTTCTGGGTTACTTTTGGCCCCATTATATATAAGAAACTCTTCATTAATACATGAAGTTGTCAAGCATAGTACCTAGTATTGTGCTTTGTAAAAGAGTAGATGTTCAGTAAATATTGCTGAGATGAGTAAATGACAAATTCCAAGAGACTTTTATAGCCATATAGAAGCATGAACTTCAGGACTCTATGGTCATTGGAGTTGATTGGGTGAAATGAAGTTGACCCTATATAACTACTAATACCTAAGATGTAAACTCATGCATAAAATAATTATAGGCTCCTAGTGGTATAATATAGGTATCTCTTCCATTACTTGTATCCCTCCTCTTCTTAACCTTAACTAGGACCAAGCACAGATCATACATAGTAGGTCTTAAAGGGAAGAGGATTAAAAAATAATTGCTTTTCATACACCAATCCAATCTAATGAACATTTATCATCTCTACTATGTGTCAGATATTGTCCTAAGCATTTAGGATACAATTAATAAAAAGAAAACATTTCCCTGCTCTTAATGAATTTATAACATAAAAGATTATCAGATGATGAGAGGAAATCAGCAGCAAAATGAGTAGACTTCCTGGAAATAGATACCTATAAAGATGATCTGGGATTGAATCTTTCTCTAAGAATGGCCCCCTCTGGAATCAGGATGTAAAGAATGATATTTGTTTGCTAACTGATTGAAAAGAATTGAAACAAGCAGAACTGTGCAAGCAGAAAGGAAGAGACTGGAGAACTGGTGTATCTCACCAATATAGGAGCTGTGAGGCATGATATGGATATTGTGCTTTGGGATAAAGGAAAAGGGTGGAAATTTGGGTTGTTTATCCTAGCAATTATATTCATAAAGAGGAGAGAAGAAAAAAAGAGGTGTGAAAAAAGGAGGAAGTGGACAAAAGAGAAAACAGGATAACACAAGGAAAAAGAGATAAAGGGAAAAATTATAAGGTCACTAGATTTGAGTTATGTGAGACATAGCATTTTAGAATTGAGAGGAAGCATGGCATAGTCAATTGAATTGGCCTTGATGTCAAGAAAAACTGGGTTTAAGTCCTTCCTCTAACACATTAGCTACATGAGCATGACAAATTATATAATCTTTCAGTGTCCTCAACCTACTCTCTACAGCCATAATGTATAAGTGGTGTGCTAGCATATATCAATAGATAGACTTTCCACACCAGGAGCCAACATCCAAAAAAACTAAAAATCACAAAAATGAAACAAAAGAAACGAAAAAAAATCAAGTCTGGTACAAACCTTCAAGATCACTTTCAATTAGTTCAAATGCCTTTTTTGCTTACTTGTCAGGCAAACTGGGCATCTCAAAGTTCAGATTAGGTTACATGTAGATAAGGAAACTATGGCCAGAAGAGAGATGGAAGGAAGGAGGTAATGAGGATATGGATGTGTAGAAAAAGAGGAAGAAGGTAGAAAGAAAGGGACTGCAAAGAAAAGAAGGAAAATGAGGTTCTTCTCATTTAAAGAAAAGCCAGACACTAAAATTCCTACAAATAACAATTCATTTTAGATGGCAATTTGGGAAGGAAATGGTGGTAGGATAGATATAGTCTTGGACCTAGAGAAAGGAAGATTAGGGCAACTCACTTAAAGTCTATTTTCCTCAATCACAAAATGGATATAATAATACTTTTCATGGTTGTTGTGAGGATTAAATGACATAATAAATGACATAAGGCATTTAGCACAGTATCTGGTACATAGTAGGTACTGTCTAAATGTTAGCTATTATCATTTTTTAATTATAAAATTTATCACATCATCCTTACTACCTTTATTGTTTTCAGAAATTGGTACTAACTTCATGTAATTAGCCCCCATTCTTTTTTGAGCTGATCATGTAGAATTAAAGTTAGAAAAAGCAGATACAATGTTGGGGATAGAAATAGGAGCAGAAAAATTGAGGAACCATTAATTAATTATTACAAGTCAATGGATTCTTCTTAGAGGATGCAATGAGTTCCAAAGCTAATGATAGACTTGAGAATGGTTGATGGAGAAACACTGACATTATTATGAATAATCTTTCAACAAGACATCTGAGAGAAAGCTAAAGTTCTAATAATGACCCTAAAGAAGAGAAAACTGAGTTATTTTATGATACATATTAAGTGTATCAGTCAGTGGCATTCATGAAGTTCTATTTACTTTGATGTCTCAGGGACTGATGATTTCATGATGAAGGCAGACCCTCTTTTTGAACAGTCCACAGTTTGCCAATCTGCAGAATTCTGGTATGTTTTTGTTTTTCATACATGCTTCATAGGAGATCCACTCAATATCTATTAGAATGTAAGTTCTTTGAGGTCAGGGCTTCTTCACTTTCTCCCTTTCTAACTCCAGGGCACAGCACAATACCAATCATATAATAGGCACTTTAAAATTGTTTGTTGATTGGTTGGTTGACTGATTGACGTATTAACTCTGGGATAAACAATGCACCTTTTGGGCTGCCCATCTGTTGTCTCTTGTAATCATTTGAGAATGGCCCATCTGTTTAACACCAATATTCTCACAGTGATGTTATATAGCTGTGAATAAAAGAACACTACAGCCTCAGAAGAATACAAATTACAGGTAAACCAAAAAGGAGTGCAAGGACTAATGATGGGTGTGAGCAGCCAGCACACAATGTGTTACCAGCAATGAGAATTGACACAAGGAACCTCATGGAAGAGCTCTCATAACTTTTTAAGCACTTCAGGGAGTCGTGTCATCATTAGTGTGGGCAAGCTTCTACAGCAGAGAGATTAGAGATTATGTCTGAAAGCAGGAGAAAAGGGAACCACCAAAGGAGGCAAAATGGTCAGGGAGGAAGGAAAAGAACCAGGTGTGAATGGTATCACGAAACAAAAGGGGGGAGATTTAAGAGAGATGGGTGGTCAGTCTCAAATACTGCTGAGAGGTCATGGAGCACTAGAATCGAGGAAACTATGTAAATATCACTTAATACTTGCTAAAAACTACTGCTGATAAAATGTAAGTCCTACAGTCTAGGATTGTGCTGTAGTCCAATCATACTGGCTTTCAAGAGAATATTGTTAAATTGTAAATGTGAGCATTGAAATCCTGGAAATCTTCAATTGCTGTGAATTGGTGCTTGATTTATTGTTTTGTTGATTGTTTGGACTTAAGAAATTGATTAAGAGAAAGTTAATAATGCCGATAAAACTGTAAAAATGTGTTGTGTTTTTTTTTGGAGAGCCAATCGGTAAACATTGACTAGCATACTATTATAGACCCTGAGTAACTAGTCCAAATACTTCAGAGCTATTAGAAATTTTAGAGAGTGCTTATTGTCCTTCAGAAAACAGGTAGGAAAAATTAAAATACCCACAGAGTCATGAAAATATTTCCACTTTTTATTTTTTTTAATGCTTGTCGATCAGACATATAGAGCTGGAAGAGACCTTAGGGTTCAAGGAATCAATTCCTCTCAGTTAACAGATGAGGAAATTTTGTATGCCAAAGAACTAAAGTGTCAGAGGTAGGATTTGAACTCAAACTTTCTTGTCTCTAAATCTGGCTAAGTGGCACAGTGGATATAGTGTTGTACTTTGACCAGGAAGATAAGAGTTGAAATTTGGCTTCAAACACTTAGCTACCTGAGTGACTCTGATATCTGTGTGTCTCAGTTTCTTCATCTGTAAAATGGGAATGTTGTAAGGATTTTGTTAAATAATAATTATAAAGCACTTAGCATAGTGTCTGGTACAGTAAGTACAACATAAATGTCAATTATTATTAGCTAGTTATTATTTTTCTAACTTTTATTGTGAAATCATTCATTTCTAAATCTATCCTTCCCCATTGTCCTAACTAGTGAGTCATCCCTTGTAACAAGGATTATTAAAAAAAAGGGTTTATGGTGTGGGGAGGGGAGGAATCATTCTGCAGAAAAAGGCTACAAGATAATTCCACCTCCAATATCCCATTTCTATGAATTCAAATTGCTTTAAGAAATCTGAAAGAATAATTAGCATCCCCACTATGAAAATATATTGCTATTGTTTGCAAAATCCCTGTAAGGCAAAGAATTAACCTCTTTTACACACACACACACACACACACACACACACACACACACACACAGACACACAGAATAAGAACATTAAATCACATGTTTTTATTACTACATATGAATAAAAATTCCTGATTTTTAAATATAAAATACAAAAATTACTACCTTTGAGTTATAGCCATTAGGCTTACCAGCCTTCAGAGGTTCAAGATCACTACTGTAAAAGTAGAAAAAAAAGGGAAGAAAATTGATGAGAAAGGAAAAACATCCTTCATTTCTTTCCAAATTGGGGGAAGTTTGGAGGTATGAAGTTAGATGAGTGAGGACATATTAAAAATAGATTGGTATTTAAAAAATACTAATGTTATCATAAAAGGCAGTATGACATAAAAAGCCAGTCTTGAAGTCAGAATGAATTATGTTCAAGTCTCACCTGACACATGTGGGTTGTGTCCCTGGCAAATCATTCAATCTCTCAATATACTAGGCAACCCTCCTCAGCAGAAATGATTGAAACCCCCCTATTTCATTGAATGTCCATCTTTTCCCCTTGAAAGATAATGCCTATTTTTTTACTTAGCTGATTCTTGGTTGCAGTCCAAGCACCTTTGACTTCTGGAATATCATATCCCAGGCCCTCTCATACTGTAATGTGGAAGCTGCTAGGTCCTGGATAATTCTGATTATGGCTCTTCAATATTTGAATTGTTTCTGGCTACTTGCAGTATTTTTAACTTGATCTGATAATTTAGGAATTTAGCTACAATATTCCTTGGAGTTTTCATTTGGGGGGGTCTCTTTCAGGAGATGATTGATAGATTCTTTCAATGACTATTTTACCTCTGGTTCTAAATATCAGGACAGTTTTCCTGGATGATTTCTTAAAAGATGTTGTCCAGGCTCTTTTTTTCATCATGGCTTTCAGGAAGTCCAATAATTTTTAGATTATTTCTACTGGACCTAATTCCCAGATCCATTGTTTTTCCAGTGAGGTAGTTTACATTTTATTCTACTTTTTTCATTTCTTTTTATTTTGTTTGATGCTTGGTGTTTCATTGAATCATTATTTTCCATTTGTCCAATTCTAATTCTTAATGAATTATTTTCTTTGGTTAGCTTTTTTTAAACTTCCTTTTACATTTGGCCAATTGTACTTTTAAAGGAGTTATTTTGTTCAGTAGACTTTTTTTCCATTTTTAGGCAACCCTCTTAAGATTAAAATTCTGAGTAAGGTTAGGGAGAGTTACCTCTACCAATAAAATTACACATTTAATCCCTATCTCTACTAGTTTACAGTTATATAAAAAACACATAGTATTTTTACATGGATTATCTGATTTGATCTTTACAACTGGATCAGGGAGTTAAGCTAAATGAAGGTTTAGAGCTGGAAAAGACATGAGAACATAATCCATTTCAACCCCCATCATTTTACTGATGAGAAAACTGAGGCCTGGAAAGATTAACAAAAGTCACACAAGTAGTCTGTGGCAAAGTGACAGCTTCTAACCACAAGTGTTGTGACTTCATACTGCATTTTTCTCCAGTGGCCCATCTTATAATTCAATTTAATTCAACAAGAATTTATTAATCCCTTACTATGCAGAGCACCATTTTATATACTGTAAATACAAAAACAGCATACATTGTCCCTGCCCTCAGGACACATACTAATGATTGGAGGAATGAAATGAATATGTGGATAAAGTAGGATTCTAGATAGAATGTGCTAAAGACTAGGAAGAGAATCACTGCCACAAGAAATCTGTGGGAGAAGTTGCTTTTAGCTGAGAGTATCTCAGGAAAGGCTTCATGAAGGAGGTGATATCTTAGCCCTAAAGGAACAGAAGTTTTTCCTTTTTTATGTCTTATTTATAATTTGTGTGATAGAGCAAGCATTATCATATCATGGTATAATTTTTTTAATGACTGCACAAGAGTGGAATGGAGGAAGTGCCTTTGATGCAGGGAGACTATCCAGCCTACATGAACCTGTGGAGGTAGGAAAATACACAAAAAAAGATCTAGGAACAGCAACACTCAGTTTGTCTGGAATATAGCGTCTATAGCAATTTTGTAAAATAAGCCTGTAAAAGTAGGTCCAAGTAATTCTGAGGGGAAGATGGAAGGAAAGTCAATCAGGCTAAAGATTTTGCCATCCCACAAGGAACAACATGCATATATGTAGACACAAGGGAGCTGGGAGTAGGGAAAGAAGGTACAAACATATGGGAGGATAGGAAAAGGCTTCATGTAAAACAAAGCTTCTTAAACTGTGGGTCACAACCCCATATGGAGTAATATAACTGAATATGGGGGGGTCACAAAAATTTGTTTTATTATCAGTAAATATTTGATTTGTATACCTATTTTATATACTTCTATATCTGGGATCGCATAAAAATTTCTCTGGCAAAAAGGGATCATGAGTGGAAAGAGTTTAAGGATCCATGATGTAAAAGATGGTACTGGAGCTGGGTTTTGAAGGAAACTAGATACTCTAATCAGCCAAGAGCTCTAATAGGGTGAGGAATGTTTCAGACACTGGAGATGACTGGAGAAAAGGGCAACAAGACCACAGTGGAGCTCCATATAAAGGAAAATAAAGATAGATTTGCTGAACTGTAGCATTTTTGAAGGAGGCAATGTGCAATAAGGCTAGAAAGGAACTTGGGAGCAAGTTGTTAAAGGGCATTTATATTTACTTCTAGAGTCTGGTATTTTAACACTTGCAAGAGGGAGCCAATGAATGTCTCTGAGCAGGGGAGTGAAACATTCAAGCTTGTGTGTATTATTCTGGTAGCTATATGGAGGCTGAATTGGAATAAAAATTGATGGGAAATAGGGAGATGAAAATATGTTTTTTAAAGGAAAATTTCTGATAGAGGAGAAATTAAGGATTAGAAGGTGGTTCAGAAAACATGTTATTCTCCCATTTTACAGGATTAGGAAACCAGAATTTAAATGATTAGGCCAAGGACACACAACTGGTTAATGCTAGAGCATGGTTTGAACTTAATGGCTATGCTTTTTTTTTTTACTTCATCACCCTAGAATTTTGACAACTCAAGCGCTTTGATTTAGGAGGCTGAGTAATATAGATGCTCTCTTTAGAACTGCTTTTTAAAATGTAGTCAAAATTAGCACAGCTCTTTTTTAAGCCTCCATAACAGTATTTACAGGACACTTTGCATCTTGAAGCAATCATCTAAATCTATAGGCTATGAAAATAGTAGTTGTGAGAATTTGTAGTTTGTGACTCTTGGGTAACAGGTGTTACCTGCCTCATAATATCTTAGGTTCAATAGTATCACTTGGATTTTATATACTTTTCTTGCCTGATCTGATTTGCCTTTGTATTGAGGGAGCTAGTTTAATTCAGTTCACTCCACCTCTACAAGTGACTACAACATGCAAGTCTTCTTGGTAAATGCTAGGGATTTTTTAAAAAGTCTAAAGGAGCTCTTGACCTGAAGTTGAAGGCAAGAAGGACACAGATAACTGACCCACAGGAAATAAATATTTGTCAAATGAAATGCTTAAAATTGAATATAAGAGAGTAGGCAGATCTAAAAAACAGGTTCAACAAAGTGCTATTACAGGAGAAATAAATCCCATTAAAATTCCCTTATTTTCTCTAACTGAAATTCATTTAGGAAAGCATTCTTAAGTTACACATAAGTTTTCCTGCCATGCTTGATGTTTGAGCAGCAATTATAAAGGATCAACCAGGAGCAGTAAAGATTTGATTTGGTTATCAATCAATCAAAAAATGTTTATTAAACACCTACTATGGCAAGCATAGAAATACCAGTAAAAAGAATGAAATAATCCTTCTTCATAATGGGCTTAATTTCTAATGGAAGAATTTACATTCTAATAGTTAGGCATAAAAGAGCTGGTAGATGCCATAAGTCAAGTAGTCCAGAGGCTGAGTTTCACAGGGACCATATGAGTCCGGAAGGATCAGCTAAACACCATATTGGGTAAGATGAGCAGGATGTTTTTATCCAGAAAAATCAGTTGCAATGAAAAATCTGAGTCTGAGATGTTAGGTTAGGGTAAGTAAACCTAAGGTCCACAACTAAATCTTAGGTCCACAACATAGGTGATCATAGAGGAAGAAAGAGTGATATTCACAAATAGTAATCACCATGGAAAATACTCATCTCATAGTAGGTGGGGAAGACCCCAAGTCTGCAGGTTTGCACCCTAACAAGATACTGGCATTAGCTCACAATTCCCCAGCATGGGTTAAATTGAAAAATATCTAGCAATGAGGGAACTGTGTCCTGGGAATACCAAATAGGTTTAATTTGTTGGGGAGAAAATTAAGACAATTCCATGATCGTGATGTGAAGCCATCAAGTCCATAAGTGACTTTGAGTGCTGACAGTTCAACATGCTTCAGGGGGAATATGTATTGAAATAGTAGCATAATTGTTGAGAACATTCCTGATGAATTGTTGTGCTGATTTTATGTTGATGGATGTCAGAATATACACTGAACTATTAACCAAAGTCAAGTGGAACTAATGCTTAGCTGTTCCACTACATTGTATGGGTAATTGATGAGATTTTTTGAAAAGGGAAGAGATCTGACAACAGAGAGAAATGATTAGAAATGGGAGATGACTGACTAAAAAAGCTTTGTTATATTATGCTGCTTTCTCCCATTTCTCTGACGGTGAGCTGTGGACTTTCACAGCATCTTAGACCATTGGGTCAGGGTCCTATAGGACCAAACTTCGTCCTCACAGGCAAATCTCCTTTGCTTCTGTTCTTTGGTCAATTACAAGCTTCCCCTCTTCCATTATCAATCACCTCAAAAGTCTGATTATGAAGGGGATAGATGAAGGAGTTTGAATGGTTCAATGCAATTCTCCCCCTCCAAGATGATGATCCTAAATTTAATGCTGAAAGTGACTCCAGAGTTCATCTAGTAGAACCATTTTATTTCACAATTGATATGATTGAGGCTCAAAGAGGCTAATTGCACAGAAGTAGAAAGTGGTAAAACGAACATTTGAATTCAGGTTCTGTGACTCCAACTCTAATGTTCTTTCAAAGAGCAGTGGTCTAGTCACTTTTATTCTAGGTTTTTTCACTAGTTTATCACTATTGAATCTTAATCAAAACACCTTACTTTTGAGCCTTAATTTTCTTATCATGAGATGGGGATAATAATTCTTCAATTATATAACTAATAGGAATGTTTTGAGGAAAACACTTTTTCGGTATTATAATGTTATAGAATTGTGAGTTCTTCTTATTATAAAATTCCATGATAGTCTAACCTGTGTTTATTACAGTACCTAGAATATAGTGGGATCTTTATAACTGTTTGCTGGATTGACTAAATTCATAGTTTAGCTTTCTTTTTTGTGTGTCAGTGAGGAACTGACAGACCATATTCTCCCATTGTGCTATTGAATCCCAAATGGTGCAGCGGTCAGAATCTCAAATATCAACCCAATAACCCAATACTCTACCACCCCAATAAGTGAACTCATTAGTATGACTTCACCATTGAATTACAGAGACTTCAACATGGATGTAAATGCTTTACACATGTGGTAACAACTGGGGTACTCAGTTATAAAGGAACTCTTAGAATAACGGCATAAGAAATTTAGAAACCTGTCTAAAGCTTTAATAAGTGAATGTGAAGAAGAGGTTATGATGATAATTGAGGTAATATGGCTCCTTCAGACACATCAGGCCTCGATGGCCCTTTCTACATCCTATTTTTCTTAATCACTGTCTCTTTTTTCCTGAAATTTTCTTTAGTTCTCTCTGACATGTCAAACCCACCCTGCCCTTTAAATCCTAGGTGAAAGCACAATTCCTCTACTCACTTTGATAATTTTCTTTTTTTCCACCTCCTTAATACTCTATATATCTTTTTCTCTTTCTTTTAGTCAACAGTGATCTCATTCACCAAGTTCCTACAATTATCATTCTTCCTTCTTTATTATAGAATGTATTTTGTTGTTCTTTGTTATTAGTTTAATCATATCCAATTCTTCATCACCCAGAAATAGGAGTGGTTTGCCATTTCCTTTTCAGACTTATTTTACAGATGAGGAAATTGAGGCAAGCAGAGTTAAGTTACTTTCTCAGGATCGTGAACTAGTAAGTATCTGGGCCCAAATTTGAACAAGGAAGATGAGTGTCCAGCCCAGTGCTCTATTCATTGTGCCACCTAGCTGCCTTCCTTTTCTTTCTTACTTCTTCATTATAGAATGCATATCATCAATTCAAACATTTGATTATACAAAACAAATTTAGAAACTAGTGACACAAAATTTTTAGCAAAATGACCACAAGTTTTACATCTAAATGAGAATTTTCCCTCTGAAAAGTTGACCTTGGACATTGTACACTAAATTGAAACAAGTTAATTTTCAGAGGGAAAACTCTATTTGAAAATCAAAAAGAGTTGTCTATTTTTTAAAAAGTGGAACTCCAGTGATGCAATCTTATACTCTCTCACCCAACATTCATCCTCCAATATCATCTAAAACATGACCCTGAAAAGTTTATGCTTTTGTTTTCTCTTCTATAGAGTTTGGTTCTTACCTATCATACAGCCACACTCTAATTACCACATCATATAACTGTGACTCTGACTTCTTCAATATTTGAAGACCTAAAATCTTGGCCTCTACCCTGGACAGCTCCAGAATACCCAGACCAAGTTTCATCAGTTCATACCTCTAAGTCAACATTTTTTCCTTGGTAGTTGTCTGACATTTCCCAGATGCTTTTCCCAAGAGGTTCAATGTCATTAATTCTATCCCCTCAGTTGTAAACTCAGTAATTTTCCTCAACTTCCAACCACACCAGTCAGTAAAAGAATAGCTATCTTCATTAATTCATCTAACAAACCTTAGTTGAGCATGCAATGTATTCATAGCACTGTATATATGCTAAGGAGGATTCAAATAGTTATGAGACATCTCTTGCATCCAAACCTTTCTCTTCCCTCCCATAATCCTAGCCCTTGGTCCTCCCTAACCTATACTATTGCAATAACTTCCTTATTGGTCTTTCTGACTCATGTTTTTCCTCCATTGTACTCCATTTACCACTCAGCTGCCAAAGTGGTTTTCCTAAAATGTAGGTTTGTCCATGTCAAACTGCCTACTCAATAAACTCTTATGACTTCCTAATACCTATGGAATCATATATAAATTATTCTGTTTGGCATTTAATGTTCTTTGTAACTTGCCCTTTACTTGATTCTCCTTACATGTTATTCCCCTCCACATACTCCACAGTCTAGCCATACTGATCTTCTTGTTATTCCTCACATACTATGTTCTGTCTGCCTTCTCTGAGCCTTTGTAGTAGCTGTTTCCCATTCCTGGAATGTCCTCCCTCCTCATAGAGTTTTTCTGAGAAAAGTACTTTGTAAAGCACAATATAAATGTGAGTTATAATTGTAATTATTGCATATGATTTATAGGTGGTTTGCATTTAATTTAATGGCAACCTTTGTAGAATAGAATCACAGAGCATTAGAGGTTGAGGGGATATTATAGTCTAACCTCTTTTTAAAAATCAGAGACCATAGCCACCTACAAAGAAAAAGTGATTTGCTCAAAGTCACATGGCTATTTAATGATATGGTACAGAATAGAAGCCAGACTTCATGACTCAGTTTACCACTATTGTTTATTTTTCCATAAAAAAAAAAAAAAACACTGGGTGCTTATGAGCAGTCCTTGTGATAATATTACAGCGTATTCCATGAACTAGGAGTAGAAAAGTGGGAGAAATGAGACATGAGGACCCAATGAAATAGAGAGGTAGAAATGGAGAGGGTCACCTCAACCCTTTTCTGAGCCTACCATGGTCCCTAGATGTGAGTCTGTTCTAGACTCTTAGGAAATACTTCCTCTCTAGGCTGCTGTCTCTCCTACTTCTGATCCTGAAAACACTTAGAATTAGGATTGCTTTTGTCAAAGTTGGGAAGGAGGCAAATCTTGCCTTCAATCTATTTTACTCCCTTTTTCTCACTTTCCTCGTCTCTTTAAATACCTTTCCTGCCCTCCATCAGTCATTCTATATCCCTGTTCTGTTCTGGAGATGCCCAGGACTTTTCTCCGTGGTACCCTAGCTAGGTCTCCCTTCTATAGTCAAAGTCCTTACTTTTAAATCTTTACATTCTTCCATGAGCCCTACTCCAATTTACTTATGCTGTGATCACTTACCTTAAAACTCTGCTTTCTTCTAGGGATTAATCTAATAAAGTACTTCTAGCTAAGATAATGATAACTAGCAGTCATTTAATGCATTACTTTCCCAGACAAAATTTGTGTTTTAATAATATCTACAATGTTTCGCCTCTAAAAAAAATTAAGTAATGATCATAAAATCATAGATTTCAAACTAAAAAGGACCTTGGACATTCATCTAGCCCAATTCTCTCATTTCACAGATGAGACTATTAAATCCCAGAGATTTAGTTATTACCCCAAGGTTGCATGAGTGGTAGTAATAAAAAGTTGGATTTGAACTCAGGACTGTGATGAAGAATTGGTCATTTCTATGCAGGGAGGAAGAAGGAATATATTTTAGGACAGGAAGTTCCCCAAATCATCCCCTTTCAAGTGACTTCCTACTCCACACACGAGTAATTGCATTTTGGGATTAAAAAGGGAAATTTATAGTTCCTTCCCAAACTTTTCTTGATCATCCTTTGTAGGAACAGCAGATTTCTTGATTGAAAAGTCTTTAAGGTGGAAGCAAGCTGTGCTCTGAGATCATTTAAAAGGAAACTATGTATTTAGAGTGAAGAAATCTAAACACTGGGTGTTATCCTCTGATAAATTGTGCTTGATTCAAAGGTCAAGAGCATTACAATGCCCCATTTCATGGGGACACATGAAGACTGTGCCTGGGTTATGGTGGAAGACTTTGCAGTGTATAATTACGTGGCCCCCTTCAACATCCACGATTGCCTTACACACCGTGCAGAACAATGTGTCACAGTTCGATACAGTCAAAGAGGGAATTTACGAGAGTCAGCAATTCCATAGGGCAAGTAGAACATATTTCAAAATGAGAAAGGGGGGGAAGGGGGAAATGGAAGGAAGAGGGAGGGGGAAGAAAACAGCCGATCAATTTACAAAGAGCCCATTTCTTTGCCACTCCATTGACCTTTCAGGTAAGACCTAATGCCAATTAGTTCAGTTATAAAGTCCATAATTCTTGTGGGATGGCCGTGTGTAGCACATGATCATTTTACAACGTTTGCCCTAATTTGCAGCCCCCAAACATGGACTCTGGTGGGGAGGGAGGTTTGCTGGCAAGCCTCAGGAGCAGCTGGAAGGAATCACAGAGAGCAATTACTGTCTGTGAGCAGCCACATCTGGAAAACAGCTCTTTGCAAGCTTTAAAAAGGCTTAATGAAAAATGGAACCTTGTGCTAGAATGGATGGGATTGGGGAGGAGGGGTGGATGAGAGGCGGGGGAGGGGGAGAGTCCCCCCTGCTCAACTTGATTGAGAAGACAAGGATACAAAGAAAACAGTAGACAAGGTACAAAACCAAATCCAGGGAACGAGGGTAGTGGACAGCGATGAGGCGATGAGAAAGTGATCTCAGGGTGGGAAGATGTATCCATTTGCCTCCAACCATTTTTCAATAGTACATTTTTAAAAGGCAAGATATTTATGTAAGTCTTGCTATATACATTAGTAGATGGCAGGATTTAGAGTTGGAAAGAACCTCAGAGATTATCTAACCAAGCTCCTTCATCCTACACATGGATCAAATGAAGCCCAGAGAGATGATGTAACTTGCCCAATGTCAGAGAGAGTGAAGGACTGAATTGAGATTCAAACCCAGGGCTTTTGCCTCTAAACCCAACCCCATTCCCTCTGTACCATATTGCTGCTGCTTTTCCATCTGAGCCCAGGCTATTTCAACTACACCACAAATAGGAGATATGACATAATAAGTGTTGGGGAGATTAGCATTCACCACCCAAAAATTCCCTCCTCCACTAATGCAGGAATTTCCAATATTGGCAATTTATTCCTTTATCACTACTCTTTTTCTGTGTTAAGTCATTTTAGATGTGTCTGATTTGGGGGTTTTCTTGGCAAAAATACTGGTGTTTTCCTTCTCCAGTTCATTTTTCCCCAAATGAGGAAATTGAGATAAATAGGGTTAAGTGATTTGCCTAGTGTGACACAACTAGTGTCTGGGCAAGTTTTGAACTCAGATCTTCCTGATCAGTCCTCTTTCCACTATGCCATGTATCTGCCATTCTTTTCTTGTGACTACTTCTGAAGTGATATTGGAGTGGTGCTACATGAACTTCCCTTCTCTGGAACTATTTCCTCAATTATATAAATGAAGGGATTGAACTCAACCATCTCCAAGATCCTTCCCGAATCTGACTTTCTTGTCTCTGTTGCAGGAGAATTTGACTATGTGAAAGCTCTGGGTATCTTGATTCAGAGAGGGTTATTTTGAAAAATAGAAGGAAGGATATAGAGCTTGAGTTATTCTGAACCAATGGGCAGATTCAGGGATGATGCTTAGAAGCCACAGTTTTAGGATATTAGACAGAATTTGAGAGACCTCCAAGATTGTTTAGTCTGGTCCCCACACTGTACAAGTTAGAAGCTGAAGTCCTTGGAGATGAAGTAGCTTCCCTAAGAAAACAGATATAAGAGATGGAATTTGAACGCAGGTTTTCCCCCTCAAATCTAACCTCTTTTCCCTATACCAGATTGCCTCCTATTGGTATTAAATTCAAAGAGAGTTGAATGAAACCTTAGGGACTTATATTGTCTTGCCTTCTATCCCATCTGTAATAGTCTCTTGAGGCTTCTTCTGAACACTTTCATTAAAAACAGTTCTACTGCTTCTCAAGACAACTTTTCCACTGTTGTACAATTCTAATTTAAGGAAGATCTTTCTTGTATTACTGACAAAATCTATCTCCCTGTAATTTCCACTCATACCTCCCTAGAATTACACAAAACAATTTAAACCTTGCTGGGTTTTGAAGATATCTATCATTTATGTCTTCCCTATTCCTTTCACCTTCCACCTAAAATTATCAGCAATTCCATCAGCTGTTTCTCATTTGAAATGGTTTAATAAATGGAATATTACAGGTTATTCTTGAATCGCTAATTATTAAGTGTCTACTAAGTGCTTGATATTCAATTAGACTAGGTTACAGAGAAAGAAAAAAGTATAACAGTCCCTACCCTCAAACAGTTTATATTTAACCAGAGAAAATGACATGTGCATGTATAAGTATACCCAAGAAGTTTTTCTTTTTATAAATTTTATGTGTATAATTTTTTACATTTTAGTATTTTTATTTTCTCAGTTACATGTAAAAATATTTTTATATTTGTTTTTAAAATTTTGCATTCCAGATTTTCCCCTTTCTTCCCTAAATGCCCTCCAATTGAGAAAGCCATGTGAAGTTCTGCAAAACATAACAAAGATCTCCTCTCCCCCAAAAAAAGTGTGTTGGTTTTTTGAGAGGGGGTTGTTTTTGTTGTTTTTGTTTTTGTTTGTGGCAGAAAGGTAGAAGCCTATCACATAAATGGTTAGCATTTAAATGGTACTTTAAGTGTTGCAAATCACTTTACATAAGTTGACTCATTTGAGCCTCACAACATGTTATTATATCCCTTTTACAGATGAGGTAACTGAGGCTGAGAGGTCAAATGACTTAACTAGAGAAACACAAGTAAGAAATGAATTTGAATCCAGATCTTCCTGACTCCAGATATGTTTATTCTATCCAATATACCACTTAACTAATTGTAAAGCAAAATCAGGAAATAAATGGTGTAAAGAACAAGGTGCTGGGCTTGTAATCAGGAAGAATTAAATTTAAATCCTACCTCAGACAATAGCTCTGTGATCCTGGGTAAATAACAACCTTTCTCAGACTGTTTCCTCTTCTCTAAATGATCTATGGCCCCTCAAGTCACATTTAGTTCTAAATCTCTGATCCTGTAGCTACAGGTAATGAAGCTACATTTCCCCTATTTTATTTTATGCCTTGGGCCAACTAACCTAGACTGATGCTTGCATTCATCAGCAGATTCAGGGATGATGCTTAGGAGTCACAATTCTAGGATGTTAAGACTAGAGTTTGAAAAGATTTCTCAGGTTATATGGTTTAGTCCCCCTTCAGTCTGGTATTCAAGAATCCCAATAATTGAATCACAACCTACCTGTCTACCATTATCCACCATCAAAGGTTGGGGGCTGGGGGGAGGTGGGGCAACATAGTCTCATAAAAAGAATCAATAAGAAAGAATTTATTGTGTCTACCAAGCTGATACTACAACCACTAATAATAATAATAATAAATAATTATCATGAGTACCTGTCAAATGGTTTATAGTCTATTATGGAAGATAACTACAATATAAGAGTATTCCAGATATATATATAGATAGAGAGAGAGAGAGAGAAAGACAGAGAAAGAGACAGAGAAACAGAGAGAGAGAAGAGAGAGAGAGAGAGAGAGAGAGAGAGAGAGAGAGAGAGAGAGACAGAGAGGAGACATAGAGATAGAGAGACAGACAGACAGACAGACAGAGACAGAGAGAGAGAAATGGATGGATGTAAACTCCGGCCTGGAAATTAGGAAGTCTGATTTTCCCATCTTCTAACATTTACTACTCAGACAGTAAGACTAACTTCCAGGAGCCCTGAATTCCCTAACTGTAAAACAGAGAAAATTGTTGTTGTTGTTTGTCCTTCATTTTCGAACAGGACCTTGTCATCAGGGAGGTGATATCATGACATGCAGGTAAACTGGATTTAAGTGAGGGAGGCTGTGCAAGGTCACCTGCCTCACTTTCCCCTCCAGAGCCATCTGGGTCCAGTGGCAATTATAGATCAGAACAAATGGAGATGTCTCTGGATATAATGGGAGATGTTGGCCTTTTTAAGCTAAAGTCAGTTTGACTAAAACTACATCCATTCAGTGATTAAGACAGGTAGCAATTGAGGCAAAGAATACCCCCTTTCACCAACCCCCCCAAAAAATATAAATAAATGAATGAATAACTGAATCTGAGAGGGGAAGACTTTCAGGGTTTCTTATTTGCTCTACCTACTTCACAGGGTTATTTTGATGAAGGCACTTTGTCAGTTCTAAAATGCTATAGGAATCTTTCTCCTTTCTAGTTTACTCGCTGAACTTCAAACATCCTTTTTCTCCATCCTTCCTCTCCATTTCCCTTTGCTTGGAACGCTTATCTGCAGACACGCACATGCATATACATCTCACACACATACAGCTCCAAGGTTTTTCATGCCCAGTTCCAAAGCCACCTTCACCATGGAACCTCCCTTCCCTGCTCTCCTTATTTCCAACTGGGCAGAATGGGGCTATTCCTCCTCTGAAGTCCCCAGTTACTTGATCTGTATGTTTCCTACTGCACTGACCTTATGGTAGTGATTTGTGTGGACATCCTATCTCCCTGTCCAGATAATAATAATAGTAACATTGATATTTAAATCATCCTTTAATGCTTGTATCATGCTTTATATACCCCTTCTCACCCTAGAGATGACTTCCTCCTGCACTCTTCTCTTCTAATTCATTGATGGTTCCTAGCCTGGACTTCCATGGTATTATATACCCAGCCTGTGCTTATTTCACTCCCATCTCTAATCGCCACTCTCTAGACCATTCCACCTTCCATCCAGAAGTGTCACTTCCAACTTCTAATCTGTTTTATGGGTTGTCTTTTATCATTAGAATATAAGCTTGGGATGGAGGACAGGACTGTCTCATGCTTATATTTGTAGGCCTAGAATGGTTCCAGCAACTAGTAAGCACTTAATTAATGATTTATTTCTTTGATCATTTATGCCTTGTAACACCAAGAAGTAGGTGCTACAAATGTCATTATCCTCATTTTACAGACAAATAAATCAAAACTAAGAGTGGTCACCACTAGAAAAAACACAAAGGAATAGTTGAACCTATGTCTTGTTAGCTACAAATCCAATACCTCATTCATTCTATCAGGCTGCCTTGCCTACCTAGTGATAAATCATAACTTTTTGGTTGATTCCTCAGTAGTTGTTGAATAACTACCATCACTCTAGGGGATTATAAGAAATATTTTTAAAAATACCTGACCTCGAGGGGGATACAATGTAGTAGGAAGCTTAAAAAAAATGCAAATAAAAATATAGAGGAATATTTGATAAATTATATCTATGATGATGATAATATCATGCATTTTCTTTGAAACTTTTATAAAGCACTTCCTTTGCAATAGTGCTATGAGGTTAGTGGGGAAAATAATGAGGACCATAGGAGTTAGAAAGGACACTACATTATAGTTTTGCAATAGTCAGAGCTTCCTGAAGAAGATTTCACTTGAGCCGAGTTTAAAGGGTAGGAATTAATTTGTTGAGACAAAGAAAAGAGGTATTCCTTCCAGGAGGAGGGAATTTCATGAATAAGTAATTCAAAAAAAATGTATTTAGTAGACAACTTTTTGTTGAATTGGAAGCTTTGTTAAGGGATCCTGAGAGATAAGATTGAAAAAACAGATTGGATTGAGATTGTGAAAAGCTTTGAATGCCAGGATAAAGAATTCTGACTATCTCCTATAAGCAATGGGGAATTGGTTCCCACACTGGCATAAAAATTATATATCATATATATTTTTCCTTCCAAACATTCGCCTCTTGGATTTGTATCAGAGTCTTCCCTAATTTCATTTATGATCATTTCATTTTCTAAATGTGTGGTTATTGTGTTCTCTGCACCATTTGGCTAAACTCAATAAAGACCAAATTACTAACATCTGGATAACTGTATTTGCTTCCCTTTTCTACTTTGGAGTAAACTTAATGTAAGACTGGATTGACAGCCCAAAGCCTGCTACCCTCTACTTATCCACAGCTGCAGGACCAAACAGTGATCCTCAATCTTCTGAATCCCAGATTCTTTAATAGGGGTTTCTTGGCCAGTCCATTCAATCTTTAGCTACACTTTATATTTCATCTCCAAAGAACCACCAAAAATGGTGAATAAATAATAATAGGAGAACTGTTATTGGAAGGGACCAAAAAGACAATTTAGTCCAACTCATACCTGAAGATGAAAATGCAGCCAACTGGTGAAAAAAAGACCCAGAAGGGATGAGAGTTATGTCTTCAAGTTTTTGAAAGGCTGCCATATTGAAGAGGGATTAGGCTTGCTGTTCTTGGCCCCAGAAGGCAGAACTAAAAGTAATGAGTAGAAGTTGCAGAGAGACAGAATTTGGCTTGAAATAAGGGAGACTACTGTAATTTTACTATAATTAGGTAGAGCTATCCAAAATCAGAATGGACTACTTTGGGAGTCAGTAGCCTCTCAATCACTGTAAGTTTACCAAGGGAGACTCAATAATCACTTGTTGATTAATAGAAGAACTGAAGCCCTTGGAGGTAGGAAACACCTGCTCATAGATGTTCTAGGACAACTGTTTTTAACTCTGTGTGTGTGTGTGTGTGTGTGTGTGTGTGTGTGTGTGTGTGTGTGTGTGTGTTGGATTCCTTCAGCAGTCTGATGAAGTCTTTTCCAAAAAAAAGTTTTTAAATACATAAAATAAAATTCATTGAGTTCCAAAAGAAAGCAGTTATACTGAACAATAGTTATCAATTTTTTTTAACATGGATACCATATTAAGAATCCCTATTCCTACATATAAAATGTAGTGATCAGGATAGCACTAGTACCCCTCCCTATTTGTCATTTAATCAACAAATATTTACCAAGTGTATATTATGCTCTTGTCTGTACTGAGTTATCCTGTTATACTGAGTTATCCTGTTACAAGACAGTATGGGGGTTAATAAAAAATTCAATTCAAATAACTTCAACAAACATTTATTAAGCATCTGTTATGAACTTTGCTAGGCCCTAAGAATGCTTAGATGAAATATAGTCCATGATCTCAAGGAGTTTGTCATCTAATATAGGGTGATAAAATAATAAGTACAAAATAACCTTATGACTCAAGTCAGAATAAGAAAAGTGCACAATAGAAATCTAGAGAAGTTTGAGAATGAATGGCTCTGTTCCCTCAAGAAGTGGGAAGAGAAAACTAACATGTGAGCCAGTAGAAAAGCAATACAAGGCAATTAATTCCTCAAATTTATGGATCAAATTATAAATGCTATGGTATTTAGAGAAGAGAGAGACCTTCATATCCCAAAACACTCAAGGAAAGCCTTGTGGAGAAAATGGGACTTAAAGGATGGCTAAGATTTGGAAGGATAAAAAAGAGGAGAGTGAGTCATCCGGGCAAGAAAATAACACAAAGTAGAAATGCAGGGATAGAAATAAACAAGATGTGTTTGGGGGATGTGACTAAATAGACCATTAAACTTAAATTAAGGATACTATCTACTCTTCCTGTCCCACCAGGCTCCCCTTATAAAGTTAGAAAGATAGGTTGCTAACCCCTGAAAATTACATGTCCTCTCTTCACTGCAGAGGTGGTGGACTAGAATGTGGAATTTTGCATATGCTGACAGACATGGTGGGCTGACTTTTTTTTCCTCTTTACTTTTTTAATCTTTGTTATAAGAAATGGCTCACTGGGCATGAGGGGAAAGGGAAATATAAAGAAATTACTGTGATGCAAAAAGAAAAGATGCCATCTTCAAGAAAGGAAGGGAAAGTGAGAGAATAGAAAGAAAGAGGAAAGAAGGGGAGGAGAGGGGAGGAGAAGAAATAGAAACAAAAGGGTGAGTTGTGGGACAAAGAAGAGAATCAGAGGAAATACATAAGTGGTAGGTTGGGAGAAGGCAAGCTGGACACACAAGTTATTGCAACTCTAGGAGTTAGTTTTTTCATTGATAAAATAAGTATTTGAATTGAAATTCAACAAATTTGACCAATTATTTAAATGTCCATTGTGAATAGAATATTACGTTAATTGTCAGAGGAATTGTAGTTTAAATAAAATGGAATCTGTTTTCATGGAGCTTATTGTCTAGGTTATAAGGCCAGAAGACCTCAATGCTTTTTCCCAGGTCTGTTGATCTATAGTTATGAACAAAAATCCCCTTTAGAAGAAATCCCAGTTCAGGTTAGTGTCCAAAATCAGGAGCCCCAAAGCTTGTCACAGCAGTTACAATGAGAGAATCAGGAAATGGAAGACAAAGACACTGAATCTAAAGAACATCTTCCTTCTATCTTTTCTATAATCTTAACCATCCACAAAGCAAGTCCTTCAAGAAACTATCCAAATTGCTTTTATATGGACAAATTAGGTGATTTTGGGATAATGGAAGGATCAAGACAGGGTAGGTTTTACCATCTCATAGAATAGATTAGTCTGAAGCTAAAGCCTGAAGTGACAGTAGTTTGGGGGTTTTATAGTGTTGTACCCACAGATACACAGCAGATACTCAGTAAAATCTATCACTTGAATGAAGTCAGGCACACATCATGGTATCATAGAAAGAAAACCCAACAGTCAGAAAATTTAGGTTCAAGTCCTTATTCTACCATTTATCTGAATCCATTAAAACGTTGAGTTCCTTCAGGATACAAATTGCTTTAGTCTCCATATTTGTATCTCTAGTATCTAACAATGTCTTGTGCTAAATAACAGTGATACTTAATAAATACTTGAGGGTTAAATTTCCCATTCTGGGGGTCAGTTACTGCCTCTCTAAAATGATGGAATTAGACTAACTGATTGCTAGAGTCCCTTCTAGTTCTGATATTCTGTGACTGGAAGATAGATGCATGCATTCAGTGGGAATAGTGGGCGTGGAGTCACAGAAAGAAATGGGGAAGCTTAAGCAGAGAGACCATATTAAGGACAAACAGAAAAGAGATGCCCGGGGAACCATTCATCATCTTAGGAGGGCGAACTCTCCTCAGGCCTTGCATTTGTGATGATTTCCATGCAGCCCCTTGCCCTAGAAGGCCATCCAAGGGGGAATATTCCCATTAACCCCTCGGAAAAGAAACATGGTCACTTGTTGCTATGAGGTGACCAGTCAAGGAGAAAACAATTAGGGATGCTGGAGTTCTCTTCCCATGAGGCTAGGGAAGGGAGAAAATGCCTAGGGAAAGGGGTAGGATGGGAAATATCTGAGAGGGTAATTGGTAAATATTATCATTTCATTACATTGGCCTGCTTCACCTCAGTCCCGTTGTAGCAAGTGCTGCATTTAAATCACGCTGTCTGACTGTGGCAGATTTAATTGAGTAGCCACTGAAAAAGAAATTATCCCTGTGCTATTAATTTTTATAGTTCCTCGGGGCTTTTAAAAAGTGTTTGGATTTTCTAGGTCTTTGAAAATGAAAACATTAAATTTTATTAAAAGGAAACACAGGGGGGCTGGCAGGCTCAGCTTGGCCATGAAGGCAATGGTTGGTTCAAGCTGGTGGGAGGATTCAGGCCCTCCTGGCCATGACAAGAATCCTGCTGGTTTTAGAATAAGAGTCCTGCAGTCCCCTACCCCCATGCAGTGTGCTCCCAGGCCTTTCATTACCTCCTGCCAGCTGAGAGCTCCAACTGGCCATTTGGGCTTCAGTCTCCTAGTTCCCTCGATGTGGGATACAGCAGCATGGAACAAAATTAATAATAACAGTAGTTACATAGCACTTTATACACAACTCTGTGAGAGAGGCAGGAGGGGTATTACTGGTCTCCCTTTGCTAAAGAAGATGCAAACATTCAGGATTTGAGTTTCTCCCTTTTTTCCAGGGCTCCTCATGCTGCCAGGGGAACAGGTAGAGATGAAAGGAGTTCCTTCCTAATGAGTATAATCCATTTATTAATCAGGCAGTCCAAGAGTATTTAGTTAGCGAAGCATAAGGTCATGGATTTGAAGCTGGAAAAGGCCTTAGAGACCATTAAATCCATCCCTCTCCCTTTAACAATTGATTCACAAAGGTTAATTTTTTTTGTCACACATAAAGCACCCACTGGGTGCTAGGAAAACACCATGTGTTATGGGAGCAGAAGAGAAATAAAGGAGTACTTGGGTCTGTGTTTTCAAGAAGCTTACCATCTACCATGTGATGACAAGATTAACAAATGAGGCCATTAAAGGACAGTAGAAGGCAATGTGAAATTAAGTGTTTTGTTGTGCTGTTCAGACTTCTTCCAGTTCTCCATTTCAGAGAGATTAACATGAGCTAAAACAGTACTGGAAGGCATCTTGGAGACCTCAGAGCCAAGGAAACAATCCACGAGCATTTACTAAGCAGCTTCTCTGTGCTTCGTGCTAAGGATACAAAAGCAAAAATATAGTCCTTTCTCTCAAAAAGCTTACATCTGAATGGTGTAGCATGGTATCATAGGCCTGAGAATGGACATATTCAAAAGAAATGGATTCAATATTTGCTGTTCAGTCATTCATTTGGGTCCAACTCTTCATGACCTCATTTGGGGTTTTCTTAGCAAGGATCTGGAGTGGTTTGCCATTTCCTTCTTCAATGTGTCCCCATTTTAAAGATGAAGAACTGAGGTAAATAGAGTACATGTGTTTGGATTTGACTTGCACATGGTCACATAGTGTCTTTGAGGGCACATTTGAACTCAGATCTAGCTGCCCCAATATAAGTGAAGAGTCAACACATCCTAAGCCTTAAGGGATACAGAGAGTGCAAATAATTGTTAGTCAGCAGACCTTAAAACAATGAAAAACTGCATAATCAACTTTTCCATTCTTCAGAATATTAAAAGATCAGAGATTCTCTTCTGCCTCTGCAGTCCACAACTCTGCCTCCAATAGAAATAGCATGAGGTATACTATGTTAGGATGTGGTTTTCTGCTTCGTAAGCTTAATAATAAATACTGTTCTTCACACTTCCTCTCATATAGCCAATTGAATTCTATAATTTTTATTAAATGTCTACCATGTGCAAGGCATTTTGTGAGGCATTGGGGATACAAAGACCAAAAAAATCCCTAACTTCAGAGAATATGCATTCCATATTTAACCATAGATCATAGATTTAATAAATTTAATCCTTCTTCAACCCATTTTTATTTTCAACCCATACCATCTCTTAGAAGCTGAAAGTTTTTAAAATTGACTCCTCATTTATGAAAGTAAAACTACTTTTCACTGGTTTTCCTTTTCCATTATTCAAAAGGATCCCTCATTCCATTCTCTGGGGTTTGGTGAACAAGGCCACGTTTTCCCTCTTTTCTCTTCATTGACTCTAGGACTCTAGAGACTTTAGTCCTATCTCTATGGGTTTGTTTTTCAAGAAAACCACAATCCAGTTACAGGAGAGCAGATGGTTAATTATGCTGAGTACAGGGGCTGCAGCAAACTGAAGGGTTCTTTTAGCTTAGTGAGCTGAGACTCAGAGAGAAGCCTTGAAAATACTTACATCAAGACCTTGAGGTGATATGTTTGAATGAAAGGGGTGGACATACCAAATTGTTGACAGTTTAATGATTTCCTAAAACCGTTTTTTGGTGGAAATTCTGACGTTGTGCTGAGTGGTTTTCTTTAAGCCCTTGAAAGCCCATTCTCCATGCCTTTATTAGTAATAATAATGGATCTTTACATTTCTATGGTTGACATATTTTCCAAAGTCATCTCGCATCCATTAGTTCTTTTGATCCCCACAGCAGCCTTGCTAGGTAAGAAGAGGCAGATCATATTATTCTTATTAGATAACTGGGGAAAATATTATTACTAAAACCCAAAACCCACAGAGGTGATGTGGTATATCCATTTAAGTTACTTTGATTAGAGATTAGGAATATTTATCTAGGGAGGCAGTGGTGAGGGAAGAGCAGAAACAGATCAGCTTGAAGTAATTTCTTATTAAAAGTCAAGGAATTGGTTATTTAATGAGAACTAGAGTCCCATTCTAGTGCTAGAGAGCACAGTGCATGGGGCTCTGGGTTTGGAGTCAGAAAGAGCTGACTTTAATCTACTCTTAAATATTTAATCACTATGTGACCTTGGGCAACTTCAAACTGTGCCTCAGTTTGCTCATCTATAAAATGGGGATTAAAAAGAGTACCTACCTCCTAGAGTTATAGGAAGGATCAAATGAGATAATATTTGTAAAGTTCTTAGCATAGTTCCTGGCACATATCAGGCACTGTATATAAATCCCTATCTTCATCTCCCTTCCAATTCTGGTTTTAATAAAGGATGACAGACTATTGATCTTGAATTATTCCTATGCTAGCAGGCTCCATCTTTTATGTTGGTATTACATCCAATTAGTTTTGTGTTACTTGACTTAAATGTGAGTTGTCCAAGGTCACATAGAAAGTTAGTGACAGAGCTAACACTCATTATCAATTCAGTCTAGAGTGCTCCCTTCTCTAGACCAAGAAAAGCAAGAGTGCCCAAAATTCCATGGATATTGGCAATTCTTCATCAATGTTGTACTAGTGGATCTTGAACTAAATCTGACCAATCATATCTACAGTTCATTGTTGTTATTGTTCTTCAGACATGTCCAACTCTTCAAGACTCTGTGGATATATCATACTATACTGTCCATGAGGTTTTCTTGGCAAATATTAGCAGAGTACTTTGCCACCTTTAATGGATTAAGGTAAACAGAGCTTAAGTAACTTGTCCTTACGTGATAGAAGAATTACACATCAAGTAGTTGTCTGAGACTAGATCTGAACTCAGATCTTCCTAATTCCAAACCAAGCAGTCTGTCCACTCAGACATACCATTCATACATTACTTTAAAGATCTGGATCCATCCCTGGATCAAGTATTTGTTCAACACCTACTACCAGCAAAGCACTAAGTAAAGCACAAAGTAAGATACTTGCTTTCTATTGAGGAATACTGCATGTGCACAGACCAGTAACTACAAGGAAGCCAGGAGTACTGACAGCTGAGGATATCAAGAAAGGGTTCACAGAGGAGATGGAACTTCAGTGGTTTTAATCATTGCTCCATCTGAAGACAAAGAATTCAGAAGAGAAAGTTAAAACTAGGGAATGAACAGCTAGTTAATATGGTGAGGTCTTAAAATGGATTTGGATTTCAAAAATGGGCTCTTGGTCAGTGCTGGAGAGCACATAACAAAGGCATAAAACAACTGTATTTTTTCTGGTTCTTGCAAATATAGTTCTTTACAAAAAGTCTTTAAGCAAAAAATGGAAAGGGAAAGGAAAACCTAAGTATTTATCAAGCTAAATAGCATAAAGGGTAACTCTGATGTGGAAAGAATAATAATAGAGATTACCAGAAATTCATAGGATAAAAAACTAAGGGAAGTACCAATGATAAAATCCATATCTTCATAGTATGTATTACATAAAGGCATAAAGTATTGATAATATGGATTTTGAATTAGTTGACCTGAAAAGAGGCAAATCTGACATCTTAGATATCACTAAGACTTATAGCATAAGACCCATGACTGGAATATGGCCATTTTGATGAATATACCTTATTCAAAAGGACCAGGAAAGCCTAAAATAAGTTGAGGAAAGTAGAATAGAAGCAAGAAAGATCACAGATCAACGGGGGAATTAGAACAGGATTGAGAAGACACATATATATGAGGAAATTCAAGAACCAGAAGAAATATGATAAAGCATATTGGGATAAAAATAAACAAAGGCAAAACTAGAAATAATATAGTAAAGATTATAATGCAAGACTACTTGATTAGAAAGAGGAAACAGATATAAGAGTTCAGGAGACAAATCAAAAGTCTAATATGTAAAAGTTATTAATGAATAATTCAGTTATTCATAAATCTGATGGAACTCTTTTGACCAAAATAAAAGAGATAAAAATTTATGGAATTGCTTTGGGATTTTTTTTTCTTCAAATGGTGGAGTAAGCAATTAAGAGAACTAATTATCACCAACAAAGAGTAACTGAATTCCCAAGAGCAATGATGGAAAGCCTGGGGAGAAATGATCAATCTATCTTCTCATTTGGAATAGAGGTGATGAAAACCAGCCTTGTCTATCATGCACCCTTGATTTGGGGAGCTCTGATTTCAAAGAATTATGGGAAAGAATAAATAGAACCCAATGGACTATTGCTCTATAGGAGAAGCCAGCCCAAGATGAATGAAAAACTCTCTAGACTGAAATTCTATAGACACAAAGAAAAAATATAACAATAATAAGGAAAGGTTGGAGTTGGCCTAAAAGCCCTATACATGTCCACAGAGAACTGACTGACCAATGAGCTTTGTGGGGTGTGTGTGTGTGTGTGTGTGTGTGTGTGTGTGTGTGTGTGTTTTTAAACATTCTTAGAGGATGAAAACAACAGCAAGTAATGTAGGGTGAAAGCAAAAGGGTGTTGTACAAATTTAAGTATACTGTCAGGAGGGTTCTACTCTGAATGATGAGCTAAGTAAGAAAATTAAGGATAATAAAAGTTTTTTCAGCTACACTGGGGAAAAGTGGAGAATCAAAGACAGAAGAGAATTCCTGTTTCAGAAAGGTAGAAAAAAATAAAATATGAGAAACATATACACACAAATTCATCTATTTTGCTTCTGTTTTTCTCTGTCAAGAATAATAACCTTTGGAATAGGAAGGACAAACCAAAAATGGCTCATAGAAAACTGAAACCCAAGATAAATCGGAAGACAGTATGAACTGTCCTTAATGAACTCAAATCATCAAGCTCTGATGAGTCACATTCTAGAATACTGAAAGAACTGGAAGATATGATTGCTGAGCTATTCAGTGATATTTGAAATATTTTAAAGACTACTACAGTGCTATAGGACTCTAGAAGGGCAAATGTCCCAATTAAAAAAAAAAGGAATAGAGCATATAAACCATATTCCAGTGAATTGGCTCTTCCAGAAAAATTCTAGGATATGATATTAAAGTATGCTTAGAAAACATTCAGAAATGGAAGTAATAGCCACAAAGAGTCCATATAGTTTCATCAAGAATAAGTAATTCCAGACTCACCTCAACTATGCAGGGTAGTGGACAGAGTGCTAGCAAAAAGACCTGAGTTCAAATATGTTCTCAGACTCTAAATTGGGCAAGTCAACCTTTGTCCTAATTTCTTCTTCTATAAAATGGAGATTGTATAATGCTATTATATAATAGCATCTACTTCCCAGGGTGGTTGTAAGAATCAAATTAGATAATTATTGCAAAGTGTTTAGCACAGTGCCTGGCACATAGTGAGTGCTGTATAAATGTTAATGGTCATAATCTTTTTTTTTATCAGGGTCATTAGAGAGAACATTTGAAAAATATCTCAAGTTATTTTTAGTAAACAAGTTGGAGAGACATGGCTTAGCCAACAGAATTAGAATTAGTTGAATAACTAGATTCAAAAAGTAATCATTAATGAAGACTCATTTTTGTGAATTCAAAGCTGGCCTCAGACATTTACCAGCTGTGTGATCCTAATTTTAACCCTGTTATGTCTCAGTTTCCTTATCTGTCAAATAAACTAGAGAAGATGTAACAAGCCACTTCAACATCTTTGCCAAGAAAACCCCAAAATGGAATCACAAAGTCACACAACTCAAACATGACTTTACAGCAACAAAGAATGGTTTATTGTTCTCTTGGAAAGAGGTCTCTAAGGAAGTACCTCTGAGTACTCTGCTATTTACCATTTTTATCAATGACTTAGACAAATAGATGGCACATTAGGCAAATTGGAAAGATGGCACAAAGATGAAATGATTAGCTAACACATTATATAGATTCAGGATTTTTAAAAAATTATTTTAAAAAACTAGAAAACAAACCTAAATAGGATGAATCTTAACAAAAATAAATGTAAAAAACCTTTTGAACCATTTGGGTTCAAAAAAATCAATCTCCTAAGTATAATTGTATACAAGTATAAGATCAGAGAAGTATGTCTAGATAAAAAAATATCAGAAGAAAATCTGGATGTTGCATCATATACCACCTCCAAATGAGTCAACATTGAGATTGATAGGACAGCTGAAGGCTAATATACTCTTAAATTGCTTTAAGAGAGAGAGGCATACAAAATGTTTGTGGCAGCCCTATTTGTAGTGGCCAGAAACTGGAAAATGAATGGATGCCCATCAATTGGAGAATGGTTGGGTAAATTGTGAATGTTAATGTATATGAATAAATATATATATATAAATGTTATGGAATATTATTGATCTGTAAGAAATGACCAACAGGATGAATACAGAGAGGCTTGGAGAGACTTACATGAACTGATGCTAAGTGAAATGAGCAGTACCAAGAGATCATTATATACTTCAACAATGATACTGTTTGAGGATGTATTCTGATGGAAGTGGATCTCTTTGACAAAGAGACCTAACTCAGTTTCAATTGATCAATGATGGACAGAAGCAGCTACACCCAAAGAAAGAACACTGGGAAATGAATGTAAACTGCTTGCATTTTTGTTTTTCTTCCCAGATTATTTTTACCTTCTGAATCCAATTCTCCCTGTGCAACAAGAGAACTGTTCGGTTCTGCAAACATATATTGTATCTAGGATATACTACAACATATTTAACATATATAGGATTACTTGCCATCTGGGGGAGGGGGTGGAGGGAGGGAGGGGAAAAGTTGGAACAGAAGTGAGTGCAAGGTATAATGCTGTAAAAAATTACCCTGGCATGGGTTCTGTCAATAAAAAGTTATAATTATTTTAAAAAGATTTAAAAGAGAGAGAGAGGCATAGAAATAAAGGGATGTCATTGCCATTGCACCCTGATCTAGTCAGACCAAGATGTTCTGTTCTAGATACAACATTTTTGGAAGAAAGTGGTTATACTAGAAAGTGAACAGAGGAGGGCAGTCAGGATGGTGAAGGGTAAAGGTGTCAAATATTGGCTTGTAACAACAATACTCTCAAGTGCAATTCAAACCAAATTTAAATTTAATTTGTAAATAGTTAACAAATTTTTAAAAATACAATAGAACATAAATAATAGTAATATGTGGGGTCTTTTAAGTCAATATACAGTCGTCAGGGATCTTCATATATGACTTAGTGGTTTTAATTTTATTTGAACTTGAGCTGACTAATGAAGTGTTTCAAGACCATGTCCAGTAGTGGTCAACTGAAAGAAGTTGGGCTGTTTATTTTAGGAAAGAAAAGGTAGGAGGCATATTCAATTCAAAAAGTGTTTGTGAAATTCCTACTATGTGCCAGGTGTTCTGCCAGGTCCTAGGACTTACAAAGACTATTTTGTTTTGTCTTTCAGTAAAGACAAAACAAAATAGTCACTGCTTTCCAGAAATTTTTATTGTATTAGGGGGAAACAAGCACAAAAGTGAATAAATATAAATTAACTTTTGGGGTCAAGGTGAAAATGCACTAGCACTTTAAAGAAACAGGAAAGATCTCTTGTAAGAAGTGGTACCTGAGCTGAGCCTTAGAGGGAATGGGCACTTGCAAGAAGCAGAAATCAGGTGGGAGTTCATTGTAGACATGAAGCACACCTTGTGCTAAGGCTTGGAACCTGGAAATAAAATCCCCAGTTTAAAGATTTAAGAAGAGTCTGGTCTTCCTAGAGTATGTGAATGGAAGTGGTAAATGATCAGAATGGAAGGAAAGTTTGAAGCCAATTATTGAAGTGGTTTAAATGCCAAATCGAGTTTTTATCCTAGAAGTAATGGATAGACCATGAGAAGAGGAATATCATGGCTGGATGTATACTTTAAGAATATCAGTAGTAATTAAATGGAGGATTAATTGGAGAGGGGAAAGATGGATGCAAGGAAACTAATTTGAAAACTTTTTCAGTAATCCAGGAAAGACATGCAGAGGATATGCATTAGTCATTGTGACTTAAAGAAAAGGAAGGAGATGTGTGTGAGAGGTAATATGGATGTATAACAGACAAGACTTAACAACTAATTAGATATGGGAGATGGCAAAAAATGAAGACTTGAGAAAAATTAAGAGTTAAGGATGACTCCTAGAAGTTGAATCTTGAATCAAGAGAAGGATGGCGATTCCCATCAAAAAAAAAAGTAGGCGGAGTACCAAAAAGGGCTGTGTTTATGGGCAGAGGAAGTAGCTTTAGGGGGATCATATATGTCTTCAGATATCTGAAGGATTGCTATATGGTATAGTCCATTTTGGTCCCAGAGGTTAGATCTTTAGAGTAGAAGTTTTAGAGATAAATCTAAGTTCACTATAAAGAAAACTTTCCCAACAATTAGAAGTACCCCAAAGTGGAATGATCTATGTGGAAAGGCTAAATAACCACTTATCATGTGTTGTGGAAGGGAAATCTTCTTCTGTGCATTTGGATGAGAGGTCTTTGAAATTCCCACCACCTCTGAGATTCCATGAACCAGCTAAAGAAAGAATTGTGCTTGGAAGGAGAGGGGAAAGGAGGCAGTGCTGAAAGCATAGCTCTATGTTTCATGGGGAAAGGGGAGGGAGGTAATTGGGATTAAATGATTTGACCAGGGTCGCACAGCTAATAATATCTGAGTGTCTGAATTTGAACTCAGTTCCTCCTGACTCCAGGGCTGGTGCTTATTCTATTGCACCATCTAGTTTTCCCTTCTATGTTTCACAAGAAACAGCAGGATAGTTTCTGTCCTCTCTGAAAAAAAAAAAAAAAAAGCAGGATGGTAGGAGTGGTGTGCTGGCAAATGCTAACAACCCAAGCTCTCTGGAGGGAAAAATATATCCATGACATACTTTTAAGTTTAATCTTCATTGTTAACATTTGTTTTATCACTTAGGTCTAGGAAATTTACAAAACAATAAATTAAACTATGATTTGTAGTGTTTGGTTATTTCCAAGTATAAAAGTGAATGCTGAAAAATCTAACAACCCGCTTTCCCAAGCCAGCTCAAACTGGCTCTAGTATACTCCTGGATAACACTCCTCTCTATTCATTTTCATTTCATGACCTGTGCTCAGTCCAGTTATTCTCTTTGCTCATCTGCATTGTACATTTCAGTCTTTCCATCTGACATTTAAGGCCACATACAGATAATTTGCCAAACTTTCATTTCAATCTCACCATCCACATGGACCTTTAGGGGTTTGGCCTTTTGCCTGCTGATGTCAGTAACAATTTTAAAAAACCATTTTATAGGGATGAAAAAAAAATTAAATGTTAAAAGGGGGAATTAAAATTTAAAAGGTAATTTACAGAGCACAAAGTCAAGACTTTTCTAAAAAGATCAAATTTTGTTGTTGCTTGTTTTCTGAGATGTTGGGATAAACTCCAGTGAACATATATATTTGGGGGAAAGTAGGAAGCATCTCCAAAAATGTTTTTAATGAAATATTTTCAGGTGTCAGTGAAAACCAAGAGCCATAAAAAATAAAAACAACCAGGAAACACATGACATGAAAAGATCATTGGTGATTTATTCTAGCTTAGTGTCTGGAAGAAGGAGTAAATTTCTATGGTTCTGTCTTTCCTCGTCTCATTTTATAGAACTGTGGGTGAGACATTTCTTTAAGTAGGAGATGGGGGCAGTTGGTTCGAGTTAGACCCAACCATGCTCACAAAGAGCTTTACCTTCCTAAAGGTCCCAAATGGCATGTAAAACAGACCCAAAAGCCAAGCCAATCCTCTGATGCTATTCATTATCTGAGTAGCTCAGTTTAATATCCAGCAGTGGATATCATAATTGAAATAACATACTTGCCTATGCAGAGAAGAGGTAAAAATTACCCTTATCGTCAACGTGGCTGATTTTTTGTTTTTTCCAACATCTCACAAGTGCTCTGAGAGTCCCAAGCATCTGTTAGGAACACTTATTCCCCCCTTTCCTCCCCCCCATCCCAGTTAGCAGCTGCCTCTTCTTGCTACTAAAGAAAGAAGGCTTCCAAAGCAAAACTAGGAGGAAAATTCCACTGGTCCTTTAATAACCTTGATGCATCTTAAAGGAACTCCAGATGATTAGCCATCAGGATGGTACAACCAACGCAGATCTGGCTCTTCTTGTGGGAAGCTGCTTTTCTTGTCCCTCATTGGCTTTCAAAACGATTAGCATGATGTGCTTATTTCTTCTAAAAGGTAATAGAAATTTGGTAGAAAGAAAGTCAGCTTATTGTTTAAAATCAGAAAATCATAAAAAATAAAATCTAATATGTTTTTCTTGATGCTTTGTTTCTGAAAAAACAGCAGTTTTTCCAGATTTTATAATTGGGATATTAATAATGGAAGACCCTAAAGGTTTCCAAGAGAGAATGTGTATGTGAGCATGTGTTGTGTTGTTGTGAAATAATTATTTTATTTCCCAGGAAGCTATAGTGAAATGATTACTGGACTTGATAAGTGGTGTTTTGTGGTGGAAAGAATAGTGGATTTCTAGTCAGAGAATCTGGATTCAAATCCTCCCTCTGTTGGCCCAAACAACTCCCCCAACCTCCTCCCTATAGAAATATTCTCCATGCAGTTCTCCAAAATTAGATGCAGAAAGACAGAGTAAAAGAAATCTCCTTCTTCCAGACACTAATCTGTATGATCTTGGGAGATCCCTTCCACTTAAGACTTCTACACTCCCTAACACCCCTAAATTTTATGATACTCTGACTGGAAACCTTGGCTCTAGTCATAATAGCATTACTAACTGACTATGTGACCTCACATCTATTGTTCCAAGCAAAGAAGGGACAATAAGGTTGGCAGCCACATAGGGATCAACAAGAGACACTTCTCAAAATATGCTGTTCTTAATCATTCCTTTTCAGTCCTGTCTGACTCTCTGTGACCCCATTTGAAGTTTTCTTGGCAAAATACTAGAGAAATTTGCCACTTCCTTCTCATTTTTCAAATGAGGAAACTGAGGCAAAGAAGGTTAAATTGGGTCACAGCTAATGTGTCTATGGCCAGATTTGATAATAGTTTTTTTTTAATTATTTTCAAAATGCCTGCAAAGATCGTTTTCAAATTTCACCCTCGTAGAACCTTGTGTTCCAAATTTTTCACCCTCTCTTCCCCCCAAGTCCCATCTCCTATACATATAGGATATATATAATTCCATATAGTTTAACCATGTGCAATTCTTCTAAACATATTTCCACATTTATCACTCTGCACAAGAAAAATCGGATCCAAAAGGGGAAAAAATGAGAAAGAAAAAAAGCAAGTAAGCAACAACTAAAAAATGTGAAAATACTATGTGGTGATCACA
This sequence comes from Antechinus flavipes, assembly GCF_016432865.1. NCBI lineage: Eukaryota > Metazoa > Chordata > Mammalia > Dasyuromorphia > Dasyuridae > Antechinus > Antechinus flavipes. The sequence goes on along the minus strand of NC_067398.1, from coordinate 364,792,264 downwards.
TTCACTCCTCACAGCCCTCCCTCTGGATGGAGATGACTCTCTCCATCACAAGTCTATTAGAATTGACCTGAATCGCTTTATTGTTAAAAAGAACCAAGTCCATCCCAGTTGATAATTAGATAATTTTGTTGTTGCTGTGTACAATCTCTTGGTTCTGCTCATTTCACTTAGCATCAATTCATGTAAGTCTCTCCAGGTATGGCCAGATTTGAATTCAGGAAGATGAATCTTCCTGACTCCAGACCCAGTATTCTATGTGCAGTAGCTTTTATAAAAGCAATTTTTTTTAATTCTCCAAAATTCATGTCATGCTCTGTCCCCAAGATTTGATGATAACTCCAAAGTGATAAACCTGGATGATTAGAAGACTGGGTCCATTAACAATTTATATTTTCTGTTTTCAAATGAGGCAGCACTGCTGCACAGTAATTCTTTTGTCTATCATTCATGCCATAGTGGTTGTTCCAAATTCTCTCTTCTCTCCTCAAGTATTTTACATTGTTCCTTCCCTCTTTTCTCAAATTGTTCCCTCGCCCTTACCCTCTAAAACAAAAGATTCAAACTTGTACCTTATGAAAATATAAAAACCATCCATCATAAGCTCTAGATTTTGACAAAGAGACCTTCTTGCCAGGACCAGATTTCAAGCTGTGCCCTTAAACCCACTCCTTCCAGCCTTCCTTATAAATTCATTCCCTCCAATATTTTCTTTCTTTATTTGCTGTAGTTAACCTTCAAGACTGTCCCAATCTCTCTTCTTTTTCTCTCTCTTTGCTCTTTTGGTAATCTCATCAACTCTTGTGGGTTCAATTTTCATCTCTATGCAGATGATCTCCAAAATAGATATCCAGAAATAAATATCCACTTATCTATTTCCTGGAGTCATCTGCACATATATTAAATATATGTGTGTGCCCAAGTGTGTATATGTATGTGTGTATATATATATTATATATATATAATATATGTATGCATGTATATATATATATCAAGTTTCAGTCTCTCTCTACATAGGTTTATGTTATAATCTAATAATTTTACCATTGTATTAACACATAATATTGCATATATTATTAAATAATATATTCTTATAAATGCTTACATATTAGATATAGATATAGGCCCCCTCTTAGGTCTCTGATTTGAATTAACAACCTGTTGAACTTCTCCACCAGGATCTCAGGTCCTCCAGGCTTGTAAAAATCAATGTGTCCAAGTGAAGGTCTTCCCCCATGTCTTCAGCCCTATTCTAAACTTCCCTTTTCCTTTTGAGGATGTCAGCATCCTTCTAGATCCCTCAGTTTGCAATAGCAAAGAACTCCTAAGCAATTCCCTCTTCTTTACCTGCCCCCCTTCTATCTAATCAGTTTTTAAGTCTTATGAGATCTACTTCTATAACATCTCTGTCAAACCTTCTGATAATTAGCCTTTCTGAATTTAACAAGATTTGTCCTTACATTACAAATATATAGTCTAGGTCAATACCCTCAAAGCCTTCCAATTTAATAGGTCCTTCCAGGACTGGTGTTCCACCCATATGGCTTTCAAAACTCAAGATCTCCTCCTAGCCAGGATGAGACACTGAAAGGGAACTTTAATGAAGAAGGATTTGAAAGAACAGTTAAGTCACCCAAAATGGCTAAAAATATTAGAACTTCTCAACCTGAAAAGATATAGGCTAAGAGGGGGAGTATAGTTTAAAAGATTATAACATAATGAAGGGGGTGGAAAGCAAAAACAAAGCTTTGTTCACCAAAAGCAGAGTAATGGAACTGGGGGAGGGAAGAATTCTAAGCATTAAGAGAGGTAAATTTAGAACAAATCAAAGACTGTCCTACTTACAGAGCTTGTAAACTGTAAATCCCTATATAAATATGAGCAATTAGCATCCTCATCATTATTAGTATTATTATTTCACACTGGGGAGTCAATATGTAGAACTAATTATCCCTAGGGGTGGCACAGGCAGGAAATATAAATAGAATCAGAGAATCTCAGAATTGTAAGGGACATCAGAAAGCTTCATCTGTCCATGAGTGACCTCTATAACTTGCCTGAGAGGCTTTCACCTAGTCTTTGCTTGAAAAATTCAAGAGGGATAACTCCGTACCCTTTAATCTGCTAACTCCTCATTCCCAGTCAGCTCAGAGAGTAGTACTGTCGCCTTGAGGACTGCATGTTTGGATTTAGCCAGAGAAGGATTCTCTTGGTATTATTGTGGCCCAGAAACATCTTTATTCTTTACTTCATTAGCACATTACCTTTAAAGCTTAAGTACACCCTTCTACATGGAGCCTCCCCATCCCATCACGTTGTATTTATTTTGAGTATGATTATATATATATATATAATGTTGTTTCTCAATATAGTATATAAGCTCCTTGAGGACAAGGATATTTTGTTTTTGTATTCCCAGTGCTCAATATATGATTATCCTTGTTTGATTAATTGGTAGCTTTCCTAGGACAACAAGATGAACACCTAAGGGACAGCTTAATATGCCAAGTGCTTCAGTGAGTTTATTTACAGAGGCCTTAGGGAGGTAATCTTTGGTGTGTAAACTGAACAGAATGTAAGAGAAGTATAAAACGGCTGCTTCTTTCAAGAATTTTTACACTCCAATTCAAGACAAAACAGACATACTTTACATGAAATACTCAGAGAATAAGCAAAAGAAATATAATCAAATGCGATATTGTGTGACAAAGCATATGAATGCTTTAGAAAAGGAACAAATTTGACTATTTCAAAAGCTGATTTACAAAGTCAACTAAATATATGACCCTGTGGTGTGACAGGTATATCTGAATTGGGGACAAGGAGATCTGACTAATTATATTGACAATTATATTGAGTTTAGATAAGGCATTAAAATGTAGAAAGCTGTGTACAAAAAGAACCAAAAACTGCCAGGAACTGTAATAAAGGAGCAAAACTAAGAGAACACAAATTGAATCAAACCCTTGCTGCAATGTAATGTACAGATATCCTAGTACCAGCCAGGTCTTTTGGTCTGAATCTATCCACCTTCCTGGGGCTTTCACATACCCCAAAACCTACAACAAAGGGAACTCATCAATCAAAAGATTTTTCAGTTGCAGCAAATCTTAGCGTATCCCAGTCCAGTCCTCTCTCTTTACAGGTAAGGAAACTAAAATCAGGAGAAATTTAAGTGTTCTGCCTAGGGAGTGCCTGAACTCAGAACAGAATCCAGGTTTCTTACTTTATAGCAAACTGTCAGTCTGGAAGGGATGCTTCTTATTGTCCCTAGGAGGTTGCTCAGTTCAATGAACCACATAATTTAACCACAATATGTGAGGACTCTATAGTAAATTATCTTTATTGTCATCAAAGATTACATAATCACATACATGTACCCACATGGGGTGGAAATGGGGGGCAGGAACTATCCCCTTGTTAAGTACTATTTCATAAAATATTGATTTCCTCTACTGGATTGCCACAAGATAATTCATATCTGTCAAAGATGAGGTATTTAGTCTAAACTACATATATAAGCACATACAAATATATTTGCACATATATAAAAATATGTGCATATATTTATATACATATATGTGTATGCATAAATGCATGCATATTTTATACTGTTTTTGATAATAATAAATAGTATTTACATCAAAGAGTATCTTCCCTCAACAACCCTTTTTAAGGTAGGTGATCCCATTATCCCTGTTTTACAAATGAAGCATCTTTGGCAGAAATTGAACTCTTGACTTCTAGGCCAATACTCTATCCAGTGTGTCCCCTAATTGCCTTGATAGAAAGTGAACCTCAAATTAGGAGTTTTATTTTAGGAGGAAAGGGATCTTCTCTGACTCAATATAAAATGGGATGATTAGCATCAGTATTTAGATTTTCCTTAATATGTATGTGATATACATATATCAGCAAAGCCAAGTTGTTCATAGTGGTGGCAGGGAAGAATTGTTAAAAGGCTGACTAGTTATATTTTGGTTTCTGTTTAAACTTTCAAAACTAATTTTTTGAATGAGAAATGTTGCCTTGATCAGATATGTGATCAGCTTTTAGTAAATGCAACTATGTTTTCATTTTACATCAAAGAACCATACTTATGCAAAAATTTTGTGATCTGAAAACTTCTTTCCAAACAGAAACAAAACCAAAAAATGGCCTTTAAAAATACAATATTAAAGAGAAAAATAATTCACACCTTTTCCTTTTTGTTGTTGTTTTTGGTGGCTTTTATGACCAATGGAAAAGATTGTAACATATACGTAGATGTGTAGTTATGGGCATGTTGTCACAAAAAGGACTGAGTTTAGCTATTCAGAAGAGCAACCAGTTACTTATAATGAGATCATAAGAGTATATCCCAGAGATTTTTAGAAAGTTCTGCTTATCAGACACAATACTTCCTAGCTGTGTGACTTTGAGCAAGTTACTTAACTCCAATTGACTCAGCAAAAAAATAACAAAAACGAAAACAAAAGTTTTGCTTATCTTTTGTGTGAAAAGAAGGGGATTGATTAGAAATCAGATGCAATTTAGGTACCAAATAATGAAATATAGATGGTGCTATTTGGAAGCCAGTGGGCTCTTTTGTCAAAACAATTTTCTGGGCAAAACAGAAGGTAGAGAGCTTGCTTGAAATCTGGCTAGTGTATTGAGGCAGAAAAGAAAGAGGAAGGACCTTCTTTTCCCATCCCTTTCTACCTTTCCATATTTGTGGCATAAGTATTATTATCCCCATTTTACAGATCAGGAAACTGAACCTCATTTAGAATAAACAATTTACTAATAGTCATGTGGCTAGTAAGTGGTAAATCCTGTATTAGAATCTAGACCACCAAATTCCAACTCTCTTTTTTCCTCTATATAATAACATTTGATAACTTCTCTCTCTTTTGGACCCAACTTCTTCCCTCAAGTTCAAGGGCAAGATTGCCCAGGCAAACCACATTTGTCAATCTCTCTTTCCTGCCAGAGCCAAAGGGACATCAGCGGTATTGCTATAAGAGCCACCAATGATGCAGAGCCATTGATTTCTGAATCGATAAAAATGTTTCCTTGTTGAGCTGGGAATATATCACAGGCTGTTAGTTTTAGCTTAATGCTATCTAGTGACTTGGAGCGTACTGTGCTGTATCCTACTGGGTATACCTGCTGCTCTCTGGGAATGGTAACGACTTTGAAAATGGGGACTCCTTTAGGCTGACATGGTACCATTTAGCATAACTGGGCTTGAATGACATCTACTAAGAAAGCCAGACTAATCCTTTGGCCCATTCCAGAAAGCCAAAACTATAGCTAAGTGAAAAGGAAAAGTGAAAAAGACCATGTTCCCAGCAAGTTCCCAAGAGAGTATCTCCCTGTACTTTGGAGAGTTCTGAACTTGAATATATTTCTGAGGGTGACTAACATCTACATTACCCAACTTTATAGCTTCAAAAATACCTAAAATCGTGCAGCCTGGGATTCAAGGCTTACCACAGCCTGGTCCCAGCCTTTCTGACCCATTTGCTCCACTGCTTCCAATACATACTCTGCTGCAGTCAAATAGTCTGCAAATATGTGATGCTCATAGCATCCCCTGACATCATCACTGATAGTCAATGAGAATCTGGGCTCACATGAGAAATAAGAGGAGCAAAGTACCCTTCTGGGAGGCTGAGTTCTCTCACATTTAATGGAAAGGAATCGACTTAAACATGGAACCATAGACTAAAGCTGTTTAGAGTACAGTGCTCTTGAGGAGCAAGGCTTTAAGCTAAATTGCCATATGGTCTTTTTTTTTTGGGGGGGGGAGGGCCTTTATTTTGTTGCTTCTTTGCTGTGGACTGCCCTTCTAACTCTGATCATCCTTTTTGCTAATTAATGCCCAGTCATGAGAAAGACAGAATGGAAAAGTGTGAATGTCTCAGTGTAGTTCTCCTCCCTACATAAAAAAATGCAAAGTCCATATCTTGCATAAGATGGTTCAGTAGCATCATCATTATAGTCAAAGAATAGCATTTCAATATAGGGCCCTGGGGAAAAAACACTGGACTGAGGCTGGAGTTTTAGTCAGGACTGCCACAACATCTATTACGTTGTATCCATGTATATATCCATGGACAAATTACTTAACCTCTCTGATCTTGCACTTCTTTATCAGGAAAATGGAAATAATGACACATGTTCTACCTATCTCAGAATATAGTTGGGAGAAAAGTATTTGAAACCATTAGAATGTGAGTTCTTAATATTCTGTTTGAAATATTAAAGTGGAACCAGAAAACACAAATGGAAGTAGCAGAAGACAAATTTTGGTTTGGTATGGTGTTAGAAAAAAATAATAGTAGCATAGTAGTAGTATTAATGGTAATATTAATAGATAGCATTTTTATACACTTTAAGGTTTGCAATTTGCTCTTTGTGTTACCTAAATCAATGCTCACAATAATCCTTTATAGTTATTATCCCCATTTTTACAAATGGGGATGTATCCAGGTCGCTTAACTAATTCATACCTCAGATCTCCTGACTTGAATTCCATTCCTCTATCCATGTTGCTCAAATGCTAACAAACTGCCTCCAGATGAGGCAAGTTCCCCTTCTACTAAAGGTTTTCTAATGAAAGTTAGATGTCAATCAGGTCATAAATATTTGTTAAGTGTTTATTATGCGAAACACTGTGCTAAGTGCAAATACAGAGAAAGGCAAAAGCTAATCTTCTCAAGAAGCTCACAGCTGATCAACTCTGATGGAGGTTCATTTCAACAATGAGGTGATTCAGGCCAATTCCAATAGACTTGTGATGGAGGAAGCCATCTGCATGCAGAGAAAGGACTGTGGAGACTAAGTATAGATCACCACCTACTATTTTCACTTTTTTGTTTGTTAGCATTTTGGTGTTTTTTTTTTTCATTTTTTTTTCCTTTTTGATCTGATTTTTCTTGCAATATGTTAATTGTGGAAATATGTACAGAAGAATTGCACATGTTAATATATATTGGATTACTTGATATCTAAGAAAAGGGATGAGGGGAAGGGTGGGAAAAAAATTGGAACACAAGGTTTTACAAGGGTAAATGTTGAAAACTATCTATTTTGAAAATAAAAAGCTATTATTTTAAAAAATAGAAGCTCACATCTGAGGGGGAGACAACATGCTAACATCCATATACAAACAAGCTATATACAGAATAAACCAGAAATAATCAACAGTTGTCCTTTGTAAGAGTTTGTGGTATCAAACTCACATAGAAACAGATAGTTGGGGGATTAAATATTGTTTTAGGAAACCACAAATTAACACTATTGTATTTTTAATATATTTTGTTAGACATTTCCCAAGTTCATTTTAATCTGATTTAATCTGTGTGACAGGAAGGCAAGGAGTTTGATCTGTTGTAAGAGATGTTGAAGGTACACATTATATGATAAACCAAAAGTCTTATACTGTCCTTTCCAAACTCTAAGACTGGGCAGAGAAAAAGCAAATACTTGGCCAACAGTGGGCCATAAAATAAAAGAAGAAACTCAAAGAACCATGGGATTGTTAGTGATTGAAATGACTGCAAGAGATCAATCTCCTAATTCTACAGATAAGGAAACTGAAGCCCTAGGTGGTGATGCCCCTTTTCTTTCCCAAGGATACTTATTTAATCAAAGATAAAGCCAGGTTTCAGATTTACTGGGTATTAGATTTGGAAGAGACTTTGGAAATCCTCTAGCCAAGGCATTCTTAACTTTGGGTTCAGGGTCAGGATGGATTTCAGGGAGGCCATGAACTTAGTTGGAGAAAAAAATAAAATCTTTATTTTCACTAATTGAAATTTAGCATTTCCTTCAGTTATTAATACAAGCATAAAAAATTATTCTGAGAAGATACCCAGTAGATTCTATCAGACAGTCAAAGGAATCCATGACACAAAAATGTTAAAAACCCTTGACCCAGTCCCTTTTTTGCCCTCCTTATAAATAGCATAAATACAGAGTTCACAAGAGGTTAAATGATTTGCCCACCATTACATAAATGATAAATTCTAGAGTCTGAATTTGCTTTCCTCCCCAGGAGTTCTTATTTTATTCTATCACACTCTTCTCAAAGGGGAATATAGAAGATAGAATTATAGTGGAAATTATTATAACCCAAGCAAATAAAAATGTATCATCAGAATGCTCTCTACTGAAGTCCTATTCTGGTACCTAATCTTGGCATAGAAGTATCTAGGAGCCAGGGAAGAAGAGCATATGCTCAGGCAAATACAGTCTGGTTTAATATGAAAAGGAGGAGGAACTGCACATGCTATTGGCGCCCCCCCCCCAACTTACCCCATCTTCACTGCCCACAACCCCATGGACAAGAAGGACAAGAAGACTTATATGAATGTTAACAGCCATAGCCAGATCTCAAGGTCCTGCTCAATGCAAGTTAACAACACAGGATTATCTGAATTGGCCAAGATCTACATAGGAAAAAGTGAAAGAACAACTAGAAAAGAAAAAGGCTCCAAGGCATGAGCTGAGTTTGAAGAAAAACATGAGTCAAAACTGGAAAAAGACAGAGAAAAACTGTTAGGTGGAAGAGAGAATTCATCAAAGAAAAGAGAGAGGAAAAAAAGAAGAAATCTGATAGATCACCCTGTTCTTCATCAAGCTCTGATTTTTTTTAGCAGTTATTCAAATTCAGAAGATGAAGTTAAGAAACAAGAGGGGGAAGAAGTATTGTTCACATACATCTTCATAATGCTACATATCAGTATCTGAATCATATAATAAGGACAGCATTAAGAAGAAAAAGAAAAAAATCAAAAGATGAACATGAGAGAGAAAAAAAAAATAAAAAGTCTGAGCAAGAAAAGAAGATAAATTCTGAAGATAAATCTGTGTTATCTGAATCTTTATCAGAACTAGATCATGTAAGAGTGGCACAAGCAAAGAAAAAGAAAAACAGTGAGAAAGAAATGAGAAAAAACAGAAAAGACAAATAAGAGAAGCACACACACACACACACACACAAAAAAAAAAAAAAACCCAAGAAGAAAAAAAAGAAGACCACTGGATCAGATCCAATGTCGGCATAACCCTACAATCCTTGAGATCTCCCTGTCAGAAAGTGTAATGTCTAAAGGAAACTTCAACTATGAAAGTTAAGGCTTCTGCTACCCAAATACATGAATGCACCTGTGTTTTTAGAGTTTTTAAAATTGCTGGCCTGACAAGGCTATGATTGTTGCCTGCTGCTTATTACATGGAATACATTCACCTTCTTTGGTTTGATTTTTCTCCCCAGAATTCTTACATCTGAAAGGTAATATACTCAGGCCCAATTGGTATTTGAGAAATTAGGAAATAAAGTAAAATTTTTTAGATAATGAATATATATTTTTTAATTGTCAATAGTATTTTATTTTTTCCAAATAGTTGTAAAGATAGTTTTCAATATACCTTTTTGTAAGACTTTTGTTGAAATCTTTCTCCCTCCCTTGCCTCCTGCCTTTCCCAAAGACAGCAAATAACTTGATATAGGTTAAATATATGTAATTCTTTTAAATATATTTCCATATTTGTCATGTTGTGCAAGAAAAATCACGACAAAAAGGAAAGGAAAAAAATAGTGAAAATAGTATACTTCGATCCTCATTCAGTCTCCATAGTTCTTTCTCTGGATATAGATGGCAGTTTGCACAAGTCTATTGGAATTGCCTTGAATCACCACATTGCTAAGAGTCATGTCCAACCCAATTGACATTGCATAATCTTTATTATTGTGTACAATGTTCTTTTGATTCTGCTCACTTCACTCAGCATCAGTTTATGTACGTCTTTCCAGGCTTTTCTAAAATCAGCCTGTTCAACCTTTCTTATAGAACAATAATATTCCATTACATTCACGTAACATAATTTTTTTCAGCCATTCCCAATTTATGGGCATCCACTCAATTTCCAGTTCCTTGATGCTACAAAAGACTGCTAGAAATATTTTTGCACACGCGGGTCCTTTTCCCTTTTTTATGATCTCTTTGGGATACAGATCTAGTTGAGATAATGCTGGGTCAAAGGGTGTGCACAGATTTATAGTCCATCGGGCACAGTTCCAAAATGCTGTCCAGAATGGTTGGATCATTTCACAACTTCACTAATGCTATAATAATATCTCAGTTTTCCCACATCCCATCAAACATTTGTAATTATATTTTCATTTCACTTTAGTCAATCTGAGAAGTGTAAAATGGCACCTCAGAATTGTCTTAATTTGTAATTCTCTAATCAGTAGTGATTTAGAGCATTTTTCATATGACAAGAAGTGGCTTTAATTTCTTCATCCAAAAGTTATCTATTCATATCCATTGGGGAATGATTTATATTCTTATAAATTTGACTCATTTCTCTATATATTTTAAAATGAGGCCTTTATCAGAAACACTGCTATAAAAAAAAGTTTTCCTACTTTCTGCTTCTCTTCTAATCTTGGTTGCATTGGTTTTGTTTGTGCAAAAACTCTTAAATTTAATGTAATCAAAATTATCCATTTTGCATTTTGTGATGATCTCTAGGATCTTCTTTGATTCTCCCTTCTCCACAGATCCAACAGATAGACTATCCCTTGCTCTCCTAATTTGCTTATAGTTAACACCCTTTATGTCTAAATCACAAACCTATTTCTATCTTGTCTTGGTATAAGGTGATTGCTGTTGGTCGATGTCTAGTTTCTGCCATGCTATTTTCCCATTTTCCAGCAATTTTTGTCAAATGTTGAGTTCTTATCCCAGAAACCAGAGTCTTTGGGTTTATCAAATACTAGATTACCAGTCATTGACTATTATGTCTTATATACCTAACCTATTCCATTATCCACTACTCTATTTCTTAGCCAGTGCCAAATGGCTTTGATGGCCACTGTTTTATAATATAGTTCATCCCAATCCATTCAGAATTATCAACATATAGACCTCAAGCAGTGGTAGGTTATTGTATCTAGCTTTCAGCTCATCATCACCTTAGTTGCCTTACAGGGCCAGACCAAATGATTTGTAGGGCCTTGTACAACCCTCAGGCCTTACATTACCCATGGGCAGGATGTCTCTCACCCCTGACCTAGAGGATAGGGTGGGATGAGTAGGGAATTGCTATTATTTTAGCTAGCTGACTAGTGTGCTTTTTTATACTTAAACATCCTATCTATTTGACCAGAACAGACAATGTGCTTCCTAGGGAGACCAGGAATTGTTAGTGAATCAGGCATTCTTGGAGCTCTACTATCTGCTAGCTCCTTAAAGTAGCAAAGAAAGATAGTACTTGGCAGCATGAGTGAGCTCCAAAACCTAGGAAACTTACCTCCACTTTAATCTTTTTAATATTTTTAGCAGTAGATTGTTACATAATTTGAATTAATTTTCATTACACTTTGGAGGGAATCACTTCATACACTGGGTTTTTTTAGTATAAATAGCTAAAATGTTCTGAAATATTTTGCATGTTTTATACTATTTTTAAGTTTTAACTAGCTAGGGAAATTATATTATAACCAATGACCATTTTTTATGCATTATGTTCTGGTTGCATTGTTTCAAGTATTGTAATTCCTTATTTTTGCTATAATAAGTTCATTAACTATTTAATTGAATACTTGCTGAAAATATTTAGCATGTAAAAATCAAGGTTTTTTTTTTATATTTAACAACTTTATATTGAAGCTAAATTGCTACAAACAAGTTAAGTGGCAGGCCTAGTATGGTATATGTCTTATTACATAAAACTACTGCTAAAATCTTAGTAATATGCCATTGAAAAAGTTTGTTGTCTCTATATATTAATATTGACTTAAGACAGGGATTAAAGTAAAAAATGACATGATTGCTATTCTTATGGCATATTTTACTAAGATTGGGTGCCTCAAATGTCTGCTGCTGAATTATGTTTACCAGTGATGTTAAAAGGAACCAATAAGTCATTTTTACTTCACACTTTTATAATCAGTTACATAAAATATAATTTACTGTCCATTGTGCCTGTTATAAAAGGTGTTCCAACTGTAGTATCTTAATGCACAGAATATTTTAGTGTGATAAGAGACTGAATAAATGGCTATTTTGCTTTAAAAAAAAAAAAAAAGCTGTGTTCATTTCAGCTCTTTTTGTGTATCACAGAGAAAATGGAAAACCAGAAAACACTTGGGAGATCAATTGCATTAACAGCCCCTTCGTATTCCCAACTGTCCAGCAGTGAAGGAACAGGTTTCTTAAAAGATATTTTGAGTTCTCTAATAACGCCATGCATCAGATCATTAAGTATGTTTCATCTTTAGAGCTGTACATACTTAATCATTTCTTGAATGACTAAGAGATAGGACATTTAAGAATGACATTTTATATACAAATTAACCATTTCTGAAAGTGGTCTTCAGTAACAAAAATGCAAAAAAAAAAAGTATAATATTATTTGTATTACTATAGAAGTACTGATTTTAACATGTATAAAAAAATACTCTTTTTTATTAGCTGTCTTATGTTCAGATTATTTTGGTCAAGCTTTGCAGACTTGTCTAGGATCAGTAATCATTAATGCTAGATATGTTGGTTTTATTTGCCTTGGGTATTTATGTATTACCTGGAGACAATCATTATTTTTGTGTTGCACTGCAGTGTTAACTATCAGGAAAGCAAGTCAGACTATTTTATTGTTTATCTGATTACTATCTTCAACAGTCTTTCAATAAAAGGTACAGGAAGGGAAGGGAAAAAAAAAGAAAGAAAGAAAGAAAGGATTAGTATGGCAGCTTAGTGGTGAGTTGTCCATCTATGCTTTTTAGATCAGCTTAACTAAATCCCAAGAGGCTTATCAGCAGGTTGACCACAGGGTGATGAGTGTTTTGGCCAATTGTGAGGACTTTCTATTAAGTAACAGAGGGGTTGTAATTTGCATCAGTGATGGGCATACCCATGGTGATTTAACCACAGACCCTCAGTCAGGATAATTGTTCTTTCAGTGAATACTTGCCTTTACTTTTGCTTCCTCAGATTTGTAGAAATGATGAAAGTCATACTACACGAGATCAGGCCAAAATATAAACAGGTTCAAGGAGGTTTAAATGTATTTATTGATTAAACAATTAATTTCAATATAATCAGGGGTATACTAGTAGGTGTTTAATGATTGACTTTGGGGGGGGGAGAAATGTCATCATGACATATTTTAAGTTTATTCTCTAACATTAACAACTTTTCCATCACTTCCTTAAGTCTAGATAATAAACAAAATAATATATCAAGGCTGATTTGTAGCATTTGCCAATTTCTGAGACATAAATACTTAGACTGAAAATGTTAAAATTTGATCTTTGGATCCAATTTGAGCTGGCTCCAGCACACCCTTGAAAATAACACAATAGAAAATGAAAATGAAGAAAATACATTGGATGAGATAATATTGATATAAATAACTCACCAAAAAGTGAAGGGATAATCATTCCAGAAGTATTTGTGGATCACCTACTCTTCTACATTGTGTTAGCCGCTGTATGCAAAACAATAGACATGTAAATCATGGCCCCTGCTCTCAGGATGTATATACTCCACTGAAGATGACATCTATACTTCTGAAGTAGTTAAAGAATAATTAAACACTAGGGACAGGTAGATGGTGCAATGGATAGTGCACTAGCTCTGAAATCAGGAGGGCCTGAGTTCAAATGTGGCCTCAGACACACTTCTTGGTTGTGTGACTCTGGGCGAATCACTTAATCCCAATTGCTTCAGCAGTAAAAAAAAAAAAAAAAAAAAAAAAAAAAAAGCTAAACCCATGGTAGTTATTCAGTCATTACAGTCATGTCTCACTTTTCATGACCTCATTAGAGTTTTCTTGGCACAGAGACTGGAGTGATTTGCTATTTCCTGCTCCAGATCATTTTACAGATAAGGAAACTGAGCCAAACAGGGTTAAGTGACTTACCCAGGGATACACAGCCAGGAAGGGTCTGAGGCCAGATGAATCTATCTGATTCCAGGCATGGCACCCTATGGTGCCTTTCAGCTTGGTACTGACTCTTAAGTGCCACAGAAGCTCAAACAGAAAAAAGAATTCTGATCAAGGAGGAGCAGATAAAATTCCATAAAGAAGGTCAAACTTGGGCTGGGCTTTGAAGGAAAGATAGAATTTGGAGAAGAGCAGGAGAGCAGATATGAAGAATGTGGTCAGAAAAATCAGAAATGAGACTGTGTTTTGGGGAGAAAGGCAATAAAAGGAATTAGATGTTTGTATAGAGTAGTGGAGGAAGTAAGATCATAAAAGTCATGATGACAAAGGTCTTCATGGCCAGGCTCATCAGTCATGAGGGAGCCACCTTAGGGTCTAGGGCAGGGAAGAGATAATGAAAGTGGACCAGGGGAAAGTACTCCCTTAGATCAAACAGTGGAGTCCACTAAAGAGAAAAGGGCAGGTGGTCCTTCTGACTTGCTGCTCACTTAGCATAGCAGAGACATGATCCCCTTTTCAACTCACAGTGTATAACCCCTCCAATGTCTGCCAGAATAAGCTTTGAATCATACCACTTTGCTTGTTATCTTTATTATTCCTCCCTATGCTAAAAAGTTTTTCAGATTTGTTATAAAAAAGTGTCTGAAACTCACTGCCCACTGCACTTTCCAAAGGCATCCTCGGATAACTGAGCCCTATCATGTTTAAAAACTAAGCCCAAGTGCCTTCCAGGCTGGGACATGGTGGTCCTAAAACCCAGGTTCCTCCTCCTCCAACCCCTTTCCCCTCACAGGCATCCCATCTCCTAAAGATGTGCGGTTTCAGGAGCCCATCTCCCTGAATCATCACCTTCCTTTTAGTCTCCTTGTCAGTGTTCCTTCCCTCCTCCAAGCGTTCCAAGGTAATTTTAAAGAATACCTCATTTAGCTTTCATTTGCTCTGGCCTGGCTTCCCCATAAATCAGAACTGAAGGAGAACTTGAGAGGACTGAGCTAATCAAGACTTCAATCTCAAAAAATGTTTAAATATAAATCAAAATAGTTGAAGGCTCTCCAGAGCTTCAATTTTCTTTGAAAGCCTAGTTTGTCTTGCTTGCTTTTTTTCTGCTCTGAATTTCATTCCAGCACCCTCAGTGACATTTCCTAAGTATTTTTAGAAGTTTTCTTTGAGTGGAGCATGAAGCAATACAAAAGTGACGTTTCTCTTGACCCAGGCAGGGGAAGGGAGGGTCTGCTGGTGTCTCTTGGGAACTAGAGAAACTTCATATTTCAGAAATTGCATCCTGACAAAGCATGAACTAATGGAATTCAATGGAAAGAGTTCTGGCTCCAGAGTCATAGGACTTGGCTTCAAGTCCCCCTCTCTTGTCTCCTTGGTCAAGTCACTTAATTTCCCCAAGTCTTTGTTTATCTCTAAAAAGAAGGAATTAGACCAGCTGAACTCTGAGATTCCTTTCAGTTTTGTGTTTAAAATCTGGTTTAGGTTTCATTTGGTTTTCAAATGAGGAAAGCCTCAACAAAACATGACTTTTATTATCTGTCCTATAATAAATCCTGAGCAGTTTCTCCCAGTTCTTTCCTTCCTTCTAGCTTTAGAAGCCATGACTTTGTGATTGGGGGTATCATTAAATCTCTTAGTGTCTTCCTTTTCTTTTTCCCCTCTCCTTTCACGCTATGTTTTCTAAAACACTTCTCTACAATGGATCTAAAAACTAGACTAGAAATTTCCAAGTATTGGAATATAAAGAACAAAACAATTCAATTTTTAAACCAGTATCCTTTTAAAATATAATTAAATTTAACCCTTTTCCCCTGAGAAATTTAGAAATGAAGGCAGGAGAGATAAAGATAAATATAACATAAGCACAGGTAATCTTCTATGCTTTTTTTAAAGGAACAGAGGAAATCAATTATTACATCATCACATATTAATTGAGCACCTACTGTGAGCTCAAAAATACACTAAATCCAGTTCTAATCCCTGTTCCTAATTCTAACTAGAAGGGGCCTATTATAGGCACACTAAATCCTAAATAATCAAGTGGCTGATTTGGGTAGCTTGAGAATGTGTTCAGGTAGCATCTTTCTAGGAATGAACCATTCAATAGCACCCTGAATAGACCCATGTCTGTGGAATTGAAAGGAAGAGTAAATTGGAGGTGGGGAAGGCAGAGAGATATGAGAGACTGAGTCTTTCTATCCAAAGTATTAAGCTCTTTAAAGTTTAGTTTAAGAAATATGATTCTAAGAGTCTTCTGGGCTAATTTCTATACCAGTAATAGGAATCTTTACCCAGCATGACTGAAAAGTGGGTTAACTCACAAAAATTTGGTATATTAGTAAATTAGATAATTTAATGGAGCCCCTGGAGGCAAGTCTTGAATTTTGGTAAAACATTAACTATAGAAATGTTAATAAGAATTTTCACTGTGTCCATAAAAGTTACATAATCATATATAACTATATAAAGTATTTGACAATTTCAAAGAGAGTTTAATATAGTCTCATTTAAAATATTACAATAGCTGTATTAGATAGATAAGGCAGATATCAACCCCATATAACTGGAAAGAATACTAAAGCTCAGTAAGATAAAAAATAAGTAACCTCAATAAAGTTAAGCAATTTGTCCATAGTTGCTCATCACTATTTTGTCAGTGCTAGAAGCTATATCTCCCAACTTGCAGTCCAGCATTCTTTTCTATTTGACCATGTTAATTCTTTGTGTGGTGTTTTAAAAAATATATAATAGGCATAGATGTTTGCAAATGAAGCCTTTTTGCTTCCTAACTCATAACTAAGTTTGCTCAAAACAAAAATAAACAATAAAAATAGAAATAAAAATAAAAAACCTCCCACTCTCCTCAAAAACCTTCAATGTGTCTCTATTACTACAAGAAAAAGTTTATATTTCTCACATTAACATTCTCCCCAATCATATCCTAAATCTTCCTATTGCTTTGACTAGATTTGAAGGAGACAGTCACAGGGCAAGAGAGAAAGAAGAGGATGGTTATGGGATTAAGAACTATATGAAAAGAATAAGATGATAAAATAGAAGTTAGAAGACACCACAATTTTGCCATGGGCCAATTTTAACTTTGTACAATATTTTGTGAAATACAATATTTTCTTTTGAGGCAAGATGCTCTAAGGGATGACAGCAATCACTTTGGTTTTTACCTAGTGGTTTAGTGGAACACATGACCAGTGGTTCATGCATATGATATTTCCATTTTCAACTAATCCCAGGAAACATGGCAACCCCAGGTTTAAATTTTTTTTCAATTAACAAAAATTATATTTTCTATTCTCCCATCTCCAACTTTAAAAAAAAATGAGAAAGCCCATTGTAGCAAATATGTAGAGTAAAGCAAATCAAAATCTTACATTAGCCATTTCCAAAAACAAACAAACAACAACAACAACAACAACAACAAAAACCATTTCTCATTCTGCACCCTGAGTCCATTATCTCTTTGTTAAGAAGTGGGATAACTTACTTCAACATCAGTTTTCTGGACTAATTGATCCATTAAATTGGTCACTGTATTGATCAGAGATTTTAGGATTTTCAAAGCTCTTTGTATAGTGTTGTTATTTTATGTATATTGTTCCCCTGTTTTTCCTATCTCATTCTGTATCAATTCATATAAATCTTGCCAGGTTTTACTGAAACCATCTATTTTATCATTTCTTAAGGCATAATAGTATTCTATTACATTTCTATACCATAACTTTTTCAGAAATTCCCCAACTGATGTACAATCCCAATTGAAAGAACACAAAATAACTTTTCCTAGTGTGCATTGTAATTGTTACAATGACAAAAGGTAGATCATAAGTGGTTTGACATGTCTAGATCAAAACTATTTTCTGGGTTATCAAGTCTCAGCAATTAATCAATGATTATATCAAAACAGAAACTATAAGATTTCAGATTCAAAAGAGATTTACATCTGTTGGGAGTTTCCTTGTAATCCTGCCTGAAGGCAGAGGAATAGTCAAGTTGGCTTTTTAAGATTCCAGTCTAGCTATAGGATTCTGTAATTTAAAACATCTGACCTTATCCAGGAAATGCTCAATAAGCAGAAGTTTTTATCTTTCTTCCTGCTAACTGACCTAAAATGTGTCTGCAATATGGACATATACAGCATGGAAGGACAGAAATAGCCTGAGAAACTAAGAAAGCCAACTACCTGGTCAAATGTCTATGTACCAAAGTCAAGTGATTTTCCATTTCTTGTTCCCAGGAAACTGTGAATTGTGACCTTAAGTCAGCCAAATGCCCTTTCTCTAGCAATGGATAAATAACAAGCACTGTACTAGGCACTGAAATCTCAAGGGCCTTGCAACACAAAAGCTTATGACTGGGGGAGATGCTGAGAAAGGAACAGGTTTGAGTCCTACCTTCAAGGACCTCACACTCAGATGGAAATGTGAAAGAACTGCTGAATCTTTCCCAAGCTGAGCACAGAACTGCTGGGGGTGCATATTACCAAAATGAATAGGACAATCAAAGCCAGATGCGGTTGATCAGGGAAGATTCCATGACGAAGGTAATAGGAATAAGGCAATAGCCTTAACAGAGCTTAGGAGAAGAAGGGATCTAGTTTGATGCAAAGAGAATAAAATCATTCAGACATTACACAAAAGCTGCCATTCCCCCAAATCTAAAATCCCTCTTCACCTCTGCCTTTTGTATATAACCCCTCACTCTCTTTGAAGCTCAGCTCCTTCAAGAGACCTTTCTTCTCCCCATTGTTAGTAATTAATTATCTCTCATCCCTAATCACTTTGTCATATTTGTGAATATCCAGCATTTGCTTATCTGTGAGCATCCATACCTCTCTACCCAAATCCCATTGAAAAGAAAGCAATTTCATATCAGGGATTGTCTGACTTTTGTTTTTGTGTTCTCCAGTCTATGGAAAGGTGTCTGGCACAGAGAAGGTGCTTAATGAATGCTTGGTGATTGATTGATTAATTGATTGATTGATTCAGCATGGAAAAGGGTATGTTGGTAGATGAGGGTAAACTTGGGTTCCTGTCAATAGGAACTAAATAGTGCTTAAATACTTTGTAAATCTTCCATCTTACTGATGTGGTTACCAAGGCAAGGTCTTTACCTTTTCAAAGGTTCTAGTCCTGATTTTATTGCTTGCCAGTTATTTGACATTGACAAGTCACTTAATTAATAGCTATTATACTTGACAAAGTGCTTTCTTCACAACAATGCTATAAGATTGCAATAGGATTATAAACCTTGTCTAGATGGAGAAAATGAGGCTGTGAGAGGTTAAATGATTTGCCCAAAGGAGCACAGGTTGTTTTTCTCAGAGTTGGAATATGAATTCAGGTCTCTGTGATTTCCTCCAGTTTCTCATGTTTGTATTTTGTTTGTATTTAGTTGTTGCATAGTGTCACTTCATTTGATCATAAGGATTGTCTTTAGCTTTTATTTTTATTTCCAACACTGTCATAGGTCTGAAGTTTTTTTTGAAAGGGAAGAGAAGTTGGATTTAATAAACTATAAGACCAATGCTCAGCAAAATATTCAAGTGGACTATAAAAGAATGGTTTGTGGATATTCTGAAAGGTATTCATCAACAAGTAATGATAAAATAATGTAAGAGGAAACTCTTTTGACAATTACTAGACTGACAAATCAAGGAACGTCTACAGATATGGTATATCCACATTTTAGCAAGGTTTTTGACCATTTCTGCACAGCAGTATCCTAATAGAAAGGATGGAGAGGTGATAATAATGTAGTTGAGTATTCAGAAATGGTTTGATAACTAGACCCAAATTAAAGTGATTAATAGATTCTTATCACCTTGTAAAGCCATATCTACTAGAATCCAGTAGAGTGCTACTGGATTCAGTTATTGAACCTATGATGTTCAACATTTGGTTCCTTCCAAATCTGAGATGCTGTTATTTCAATAATTTTAGTACATATTAATACTAACTAGCTATGTGATCTTGAACAAATTATTTACACACTATGTGGCTTTTTCTTCATTTGCAAAATTATGAATGCAAGAGACTAAAACATAGTTAGAAAAACGGTACTCAAAATCTTGCTTGGGAAGGTAAGACATACATACAAGTGCTTAAATTCTTTCATAGATATGGTTACTAAAGAAAGGTCCTTAATTTTTCAACCTGTATACCTCTTATGCATGATACCCCATACATTCTCTATGTTCAGAGGAGGGAAGGACACTAGCTCTCCATAGGAAAAGAACTAGAAGACTGGATGTAGAATAAAATATTCATTTTTTGGACACGACCAATTTAGGAATATATTTTGTTTGTGCTTACTGGAGTTCCTTGCATTTCTTTTATTTTCTGTCTTTTCTTTCTTCCTTTCATTTTAGTTAATGAGAAAGAGAGAAGACAAAATGTTTGATAATAGAAATAATAATTGAAAATATTTAAATTCTTGATAATGAATGTTTGAAAATAATTTAAATAAAAATTTAAATGCTTGATAGTAGAAAAATAATTTTGAAAATATTTAAAATATTTTATAAAGATCAGCTCTCTTCAATAAAAAGCATTATGTAGAAAACCATTCAGTGATTACCTCTTGTCTATAAAAGATAATGTCCATTTCTTTGCCTGGCCTGGAGTATCTGTACTCTGTCCTCAGGCTGCTGATTCAGACTTGTTTTTATCTACTCTTCAAAATATCCTTCATCTTCAATAAGGTTGATTACTACTGTCTCTCACAAACATATCATGCTCATAACCACTCCGTTCTAATCTTTACCTTCTTCCTTTTCAATAACCTGTTTTAGCAATCAATAAATCAACAATTTATTCAATTCCTACTGGATATCAGGAACTGGAGATATAAAGAAAATAATTCAACAGTCACTTCCCTATATTCTATTAAGCCCACCTCCACTATGAAACTTTCCCTGAAAAATATATTATGTCAGCCCTCATTTCCTCTTCTCTGAAGAAAATTGGGTACTGAAGATACCACACAAATTTAGTGCTTAATTATGAATTTTCTTGTAAATTTGTATGGTTTATCATTGCTATAGTTCTGTTAGTCTTATCTCCCTAGCAAACCTCCTTGAGAGTAGAAATCCAGCTCTTTCTCTCCCTCCCCACACACGCACACAGTCCCTAACAATGGTAAGCATATAGTAAATGGTCAAAAGGTACTTATTAGTTGATTAGCCAAATGTACTAATTATTTGAAATTTAAAGAAGCATATTCCATACACAGTAGAAGGCTCTAAAATAAGAATCAGGAAGACATGAATTCTAGTGTTAATTCTGTTTTTAGCTAGTTATTTGACATAGGCAAATTAAAACTGAGCTAATAGATCCCATTTATATAGCACACGATACTTTACAAAGCCCTTTCTTCACAACTGAGGCTCTGAGAAGCTATTTGCCTAAGATTGTATTTCTCAAGGTTGGCATCTGAATTCAGATCTCTATGATTCTCTCCAATTTCTCCTATATGTGTCTTGTTTGTACATAGTTGTTACATGTTTTCCTTCCCATTATCCCAGGAGATCCTTGGAAGTAGACACTGTTTTTTGCCTTTATTTTTATTTTCAATGCTTAGCACAGTGCCTGGCACATAGTAAATATTTCATAAAGACTGATCCTCCTCCTCTTCCATTCCAATCCAGGGTTTTGTCCATTATGCTACACCAAATTTCAACTCTCAATCTCGCTTTTCTTATTATCAAAAAGAAGTAAATAAGAAAACATAGGCTTCTTACTTCATCGGAATATTTTAAAGATAATTTAGGATATTAGGCTTGGAAATCTTTTGGAAAGTCTAAAACTCTGTGCAAATTCAAGGAATTAATGTTAGCTACTATCCTCATTATCATTATTATTATATAAGAGGCATTCAGCTCTTGGAGATAATGATGTTCTGTAGGCTTCAATTTTATGCATCTTATTTAATCTCTAGTGGGTTTTAATATTTACAATCGTGTTTAGCAATGTTCCCTTCCCAAGGACAAAAATAACAACAACAACAATAATAATAATAAAATGAAATGAAAATGGGATAATAATGATAAAAAATAGTTCATACTTGTATAGTATTTTAAGATTTGCAAAGCATCAAACAGATGTAATTTCATTTCAATGAATGAGATTAGATTTGTGGTCCAAAGTACCCCTCTACTTTCAAGCAAATGCTGAGCTTTAAAGGTACTGGGAATTTGGAAATGGTCTAATTATCCAATCTACTCTAATAGATTATTATAAAGACTTTAATACCAAATCTAGCCTCAAGGGCTGGGTATGATGAAAGGGAAGTCATGAGATCTATGTTCTTACCTTCAAATCAACATATATAAGTTGCTCCCAAAATGTTAGGACAGTTAGGTGACACAGTGGATAGAGTACCACTGGAGTCAGGAAGATTCATTTTGCTGCATTTTAATATGACTAAAGATACATACTGGCTGTGTGACTCTGGGCAAGTCACTTAACTCTGTTTGCCTCAGTTTTCTCATCTGTAAAATGAGTTGAGAAGGAAATAAACCACTCCAGTATCTTTGCCAAGAAAAACCTAAAATGGAATCATGAAGAGTCAGACACAGCTGAACAAAAACTGAATTATAACAAGATTTTCAGGACCCTTGTGTCTAAAGTTATTCAGAGAAATTTACTCTAGTCAGCCATTTCAGTGTTTACCAATCCATTCTATCAAGTTCAGTGTTCCTTTAAGATCTTTTGGGGAGCAATAATTCCAGAACTTTACAAGACTTTGAGAAGGTACTGATACACATAGTTTCTTAGCCTTGAATGCATTTTTGATCTGATGCCATGATGACTCCATGTTTACTGAATTCCATTCTCATTCTCTTTCTCGCCTCTTCCTTTCTCTTTACCTCTCCCTCTTTTTTCTCTCCCTCTTTCTTCCTCTTTCTCTCCTTCTCCCTCTCTCTCTTTTTTTTCTCTCTCTGTCCCTCTCTCTCTTTTTCTATCTCTCTGTCTCTCTTTGTGTCTGTCTGTTTCTGTTTCTGTTTCTCTCTCTCTCTCTCTCCTCTCTCTCTCTCTCTCTCTCTCTCTCTCTCTCTCTCTCTTTCTCTGTATAGATAGATAGATAGATAGATAGATAGATAGATAGATAGATAGATAGATATACATACATATATATCCATGTGTGTGTTTCATCCTCACATTTGTCTTCTTATACTCTGGGAAGTATATTACAACATTTTTTCTAGTTCAATACCATTTTATAGAAAAGGAAACTGAAGTGAAATGGTTTGTCCAAGGTCACATTAAATGGTAAGTGGAAGAGCTAGAACTGAAACCCAGATCTGAAACCAATTCCTGTGTTCTTTGCACTCTACTTCCTTGCTTTTCTGACTTTTTTAAGCAAGTTTTCCAATCTGCCTTTCTCTTCCTTGCTCAGATTTCTCTTCTGGTTTGACTGAATTGGTGAAACATCTACATCATGGCCTCAGTTTTCCTCAGCTATCATCACTGGAACCCTAGCTCCTGAGCCCTCTGCTTTGGATCTTTTCCTTTTGTCATTCTGACACCTTTGTCATGTAATCCTTTCTCTAGACTCCACAGGAAACATGTTCAATTTCAACTTCATCTCACATGATTTTTTTTAAAAACACTAAATTATGATCCTATCAATTGGAGTCAGAAGACCTAGATTCAAATCCAGTGCTTAACATTAAATCATTTAACCTTTCTGAGTCTCAGTTTATTTATATGTAAATTGTAAGGTAGTTTAGGTGATCTCTAAAGTTCTGCCCAGCTTTAACTCCTATAAGGAAGTAATGTCAAACAAACAAACAAACAAAAAAACAAAACAAAACATGACCTTGGACTGACTTAAATTCCACTTTTGACTCTTCTAGGTGTCTGATCATTACCAGATCATGTATTTTTCTGTCCGTTTCCTCATCTGTACTATGAGAGTCAGAAGAACAATATATACCGACAGCATTGGTGTTGGTCTCAAGTGAATCATGTATCATATGTTGCTTTGCAGATTTGACAAACTAACATACAAATGTCAATTAATATGGATAACCAATCCTTTAAAAACCAAATGCCATCTCTTTCATGAAACCTTCATTTATCGGATTTGGACAAAGTTTTCTTCCTCAGACTTCACCTAATGATTTTGTTTTTATATCTCTTTAATGCCTTTATCACATAAAATTGTATGTTTCTATTTTCTATATTTATGCCTGGCATAATACCTACTTACCAATTAATTGAATGATTGCTTGATTTACCTACCTACAAGATTGTAAGGTTCATCACTGACCATGTCTTAACTATCTCTGGTGACCAACAGAGAGCTCTGCAGACAGAGTTGGTGAATATAATTGTATTATAAACTAAACAGTTGTCTAGGATTTGCATAGGAAAGAGCTAAGAGATTAGGTCTAGAAGATGGGTGAGAAGCATAATGTAAAGAGCCAAGAAGAAGACTTTGTCCCATGAGCAATTGGGAGTATTAAAGGATGCTGAGCAGGAAAGACAGACTAACTGATTAAAGCTAAGCTTTAGAAAGATTAAATTCGTGACCCTGTGCAGGACGTTGGTCGGATGTGGGAGGAAAGTAGAAGACTAAAATGAAAAGGCAAAAAGCCAAAAATAAATAAGAGAAACATCTGCAAGTATCTACAGGTTAGGAGGCAATTTTCCTTTCACCCACTGATTCATAAGCAAAGAGAAGTTCCAGTCACATAGAACTTGAGAAAAATAATCAAAGTGGCCCCATGTCCCAGTCCAGATGATCAGCTAGGCAAGCTCCTTCTTGTCAGCCTTTAGAAAACCCAATGCTATCTGAATAGACACCCATGATGCTTAGGGAGTCATAAGGACAGCTCCTGGACCTTTTGGGAAGAAAGAAATCTCAACTTCCCTAACGTTCACTTCTTAACTTTTTTAACTTTTTGTAACACTTTGCTTGCAACATGAAATACTTTTTTCTGCACTTAGAAGCCAACAGAACTTTGATTCTTATCCAAATTCTGTGACTATGCTGTGATCTCAATAGTGTAATCCTATGTGGAAAGAGTAATGGTTCTGTTGTCCTAGAATCCTAACTGAATTCTTAAACCCTTCTTAAGCTAACCCCCTTTTGTCTGCCTCTCTTCTTATACAGTTCTCTTGCATACATACTCTTCAATTCAGTGACACTGGATTCTTAGCTGTTTAACGGACAGGATACGCCATCTCTCAACTCCAGGCAATCTCTCTGACTGTCCCCCATTTGTACAATGTTCTCCCTTCTCCACTCCAACTACTGACCTCCCTGACTTTCCATTAAGTTCCAATTAAAATTCCATCTTCCATAGGAAGCCTTCCCAAATCCTCTTGATTCCAGTGCCTTCTCTCTATTAATTATATTCTATTTATCCTGTATATAGCTTCTTTTGTATATATTTGTTTGTATGTTGTCCCTCCCACCATTAGATTATTCTTAAATCTGTTCTTTCAGAGTAGGGAGTGTTTTTTGCTTCTTATTTAACATATTATCTGGTATATAGAAGATGCTCAATAAATATTTGTTGAGTTTAATTGATTCTGTCACTACAACCTCTTTAGACCTCAGTTTCCTCATTTGTAAAAGAAGAGCTTTGGGCTAGCTTTATATGGCCAGAAAAGACAAATCATTCTCTACCCTTCAGAATCTGTATTAAACTACTTCCTCTCTCAGATGCCAAACTTCTGATCTAGACTTTGTTTTTTAAAGCATGAAGCAGCATTTTTAAAAAGCACCTTCAGAGTAAAAGTGAGGAATGTGTGTGGGATTTTCTCCCTGATTAAGGCCTCTGACTCATAAAAAAAAAAAAAAAAAAAAACACAGAAATCATAAGCCACATATATAAGGAACAATTTAGAGTGATGCTTTTTATTTTAAAAGAAAACTAGAAACATAAAAATATTCCAGTCATTCTGAGTCACTGTCAGAAGAGCTCTAATGCTGGATTTGAATCTTGTCCCAGTTATCTATTAAGACCTCAAACAAGTTACTTAACTGCTCAAAGTCTCTATTTTCCTATCTGTAAAATGGGGATAATGATGATATTTATACTAGCTACTTCCTAAAGTTATTTTGAGAAAAGCACTTTTTAAAACTCTAAAACACTATTGAAATTCAAATTATTATAATCTGCTGAACCATTTAGATGAAGAAACAAAATCTGATTCAGTAAATTATCAACTGAATAGAATAATGGGATGTTTGAAAAGGACTTTAGCTATACTCAAGTCCATTAGTTCTCAAAGTGTGGTCCAGTGATCCCTGAGAGTCCTGGAGACCCTTTTAGGAGGTCTCAGAGGCCAAAACTATTTTAAAAATAATACTAAGATGCTTTAATTTCTAACATGGAAACTGTCCAGCTCCATTAGACTGTGAACTCTTTGAAAGCAGGAACTGTCTTTTGTCTGGCTTTCTATTCCCAGAACACATGGTAGATACTAATAAATGTTTATTGACCAACCAACAATGTATTTTTCTCTTCTGTTAATTCTATTTCTGTCTCTCCTATCTCTTGCATTAGTATGCAAGTTCCTGACATTCCAGATTCTTTATTTAATCTTAACTTTGAATGTTGTTGAAATTGATGCTTCCTATGGGTTTAAAACTACTTTCTACTAAATAGTAAAATTCTAAAGGTTTGAAATCATTCTGTTCTCTCTACCGCTATAACAGAGGTCTGGCTAGTTTACCCTTAGTGCTTAATAAAGGAATCTTGGGCCTTAGAAATCATATCACTTACCTGAGTCTCATAATTATAGTCTGATCTCATTAGATAAGATATCATGATTCAGTGGACTAGGAGGTAGGAGACCTGAAATATAGTTCCAGTTCTACCTCTAATTTGTTATATGATCTTAGATAAGGTATTTAAAGTATGGGTTTTACTGTAGAAATTATGAAATTATGAAGGGGGTAAGAGAGAGAGAGAAAGAAAACTCTACCAAACTACTTCTAGGAGACAAATATAGCCTTAATGTTTTTTTTTTAATGATGAAAGAATTTAGACCCATATAATTAATAAATACTGATTCAAAAATTTTAAATAAAATTTTGTCAAACTATAGCAATTTATTTTTAAAACCATTCATTATGAACAAGTTGGATTTATACCAGAGGATTCAAGATGGTTCAACAGAAGGAAAACAGTCAACATTATCATATTTTTAAAACACCCCAAACCACATAATTATCTAAATAGATGCAAAAATAAAAAAGCCTTTGACAAAGTACAATACTTGTTTATGCTAAAAACCCTATAAAGAATAGACTTAAGGAACTTTTTTTAGTATTATAAAAAGTATTTGTTTCAAATCTCTAGGTCTTAATTCTCTCATTTGAAAAACAGAACTAACAGCACTAGCATTTTCTACCTCAAATGATTGCTATGAGATTTAAAAGAGGCTATGTATGTGAAAGAGCTCTGTGAACTCAAATGTAAGATTGTATTTCAAGTTGCTGCTGGGTTTGAAGAAAGGCAACATAAAGCATGATTTTATACAATGTTGCAGCAAGAGATAATGTGTTGTGGTAAGTAAAGAGGCAGTTTCTGAATCAGGAAGACTTGAGTTCAATATCTTCCTTTGATATATACTAAGATGTCATCCTAGACAAGTAATTTAACCTCAGTTGTCCTAAACAATGATCTATGACATTAAGTTGAAGAGCAATTGTCTATCTACAGTAGATGGAAAGGTTCCTCATATCAAAGTAATCACAGTACTGGAAAATAGCAATTGAAGGCATAAAGATTCATATACCCAAAACCCACTCAGAAGACAGAAAGAAAAAAGAGATACAGGGAAATAGAGATAAATCTATATACAAATAAACATAAATACAAACAGAAAAGATACATAGAAAGAGGACAAATACATGTTCAAAGAATAATGTCTCCACCTTGTGGCTATTTAGGATTTCACCACCAATTACTTTTAAAGCTAGGATGCATTTTCACAACTGTAGGCATAAATGGATATATCACCTCTAAGTGCATGTCCCAAAGACAGAATGAAATTACGGTGAAGAGAAGATGTAGTACTACCTTAACTGGGATTAATATCTCCTCTCACCCACTGAGCCTTCTCTTTCAGATCCTGTGCCACGTGCATCAGCTTATTAATTACAACATATTCTTTCCTGTTTTCAATACGTTAGAATGAACGCAACTAATGAATACCCAGCTGCACTTTTCCCTCTGCTCCACATAGCAATTTAGCATCAGAAATTGCGCTCTTTCCAAACCGGGAACATTTTCCTCCTATTATGTGGCTGCTGGAGAGAGTGCTTCAAGCACAGATAATGAGGCTTGATTTTCAGAAGCTGGAAAGGAATTGGATGTGTTCAGAGCGGCACATTTTGATTAACCAGAGAAGTAAAGCATGACATAAGAACTCAGGACATATAATGTAAAACTTAGAGTTCCATGGACTTCTGAACCAGGAGTCTGGATCCCTACTTTCCTGTCCTGGTGCTATTGCCAGTTAGCTGTGTGTGGATAAGTCATTTATTGGACCCAAAAGAGTCAGAAGGCCAGGCTATAACTGACTCCAACATTGGCTCCAATGTTTAGCAAGATATAAAGCATAATATTTATCATAATAAAGAGACAGTTTGTTGTAGTACATAGAAAGTCTGTTTCTGAATCAGGGGGACTTAGGCTTAAGATCTTCCTTTGATATGTACAACAATGTGAGGCTACATAAGCTGACTAACCTATTTGGTACTGGTTACAGGAAAGCTTTTATTTCTACAGACAAAAAGTAATAAAAAATGATAGAATATTGAAGCAGAAATGACCTTGAGAGATGATTTTGTCTAGTACTCTAATTTTACAAATGAAGAAACTGAAGACCAGCGAAAGGAAGTATTTTGATCAGTCATTGACTCTTATCAAGTAATGATAGTATTCTAGATTTTGAACCTTAATTTTTTTTAATCTGTAAAATAGGATTATCAACATTTATAATGCTTCCCTCATAACATTATTGTGAGAAGAGTACTTGAAAGACCTAAGTATACTCAAAAGGTGTAAAATTATTGCATGAACATTCTTTTTGTTGTTAATAATAACAAAATGAGTTCATCCTTATAGTTTAGTTATATAGTTTATATATATAGTTATATGTATATATATACATATATATATATAGTTATATAGTTATATAGTTATATGGTATAGTCATAGATTTTAGTTTCCTTATCTTTTAAATAGTCACTTGGCATAAGAACAAGGGCTTAAGAACTGTCTTAAGGGCAGCTAGGTAGTACAAGGAATAGAGTACTGGCCCTGGATTAAGGAGGACTTGAATTCAGTTCCAACTTCAGACATTCATAGCTGTGTGATCCTGGACAAGTCACTTAACTCTACCCAAAAAAAAATATGTATATCTTATTCTTACTTGAGAAATTGTATCTTAAAGGAGTTTTAGAAAACAAAAAATTCTGGACCAAAACAGAGAACAGGCAGTAGAGTAGAAAGAATATTATACTTGTTCCACACCCAACCAACTATGGGTTTTGGACTTGGGTTTTGCCACTTGGTATCTTTATAACTGTAGGCAAGTGATTTAGTCTCCCTAGTCCACATTTTCTTCTACTTTAGAAGGGCAGGATTAGACTACAAAGGACCTGAAGTTTTAAACAGTAGTTCTGAATCTAGAATCCTATGGTTTTCTGGTCTGAGTTGATGACTTTGATAAAATTATTTCCTCTCTCTTATCTTCATTTCCTCATTTATAAAATTAGAAGATTGGACAAAATCATCTCTCAAAGTCCTTTCTGCTTCAATACTCTATCATTTTTATTACTTTTTAGCTATAAAAATAAAAGCTTAAATTAAATGAGGTTAAGTTATTTGATTCTAGAAATTTTCTTGCCCTCCAATCTAATCATGGTCAGTGTGGCCTGAATCAGTACTCTAGATTATTTTATCTTTACACATCTGGCAAATCAGTCAACCCACAAATGTTAATTGAGTGCCTTCTGTTTGCTGAGCACCCTTGGGATACAAAAGAGATGCAAGTTACAGTCACTGTTGTGAAGGACATCAAAGAAAAAAACAAACAAAGAATGAAGGACAGAATATAATTAAGAGCCAAATTAGGTGGCAATGTAAGTCTGTTAAATATTGTACCAATTTAGAGAAGAGAAGGTAGATAGTGAGAGCTAACACAATCAAAGAAAAGACCTGATGAGCTTCTGCTTTAGCTGGGTCTTAAAGATGGGCAGACGGTTTTGGAGAAGCCCATTGGAGGGGTGTGTGCTGAACCACTGAGGTAGGAAAGAGCACAACATGTGCAGGTAACAGGACATACAAATTGGATTTCACTAAAGTTTTTAAAATTATAATAATACTAATTATAATAATTAATATAATAATAATAATAGCATTCATATCATAGTTTAAGGTTTGCAGAGTAGTTTAATATTATTTAGTTCTCTCAACAATTGTTAAGAGGTAGGACCTATTATAATCCCTATTTTATAAGTAAAGAAATTCAGGTAGAGAGAATTTAAGTCAAGGATCTCTGTGCAACCTAACTGCCTAGGAATATAATCATCTTTCACTAGAAGCATAGTCATCCTTCAGGGGGTGGGTGTATGTGTGTGTGTGTGTGTGTGTGTGTGAGAGAGAGAGAGAGAGAGAGAGAGAGAGAGAGAGAGAGAGAAAGAGAGAGAGAGAGAGAGAGAGAGAGAGAGAGAGAAAGAGAGAGAGAGAGAGAAAGGAATTTGGAGTACATTAGAGTGAGAGACTTGGGGTCAGGAAAACTTAAATTCAAATCTTGCCTCAGACATTGCCAACAGTATTATCCTGGGCAAGTCATTTAACCACTGCCTTAATCTCTTCATCTCAAAATGTAAATGATAATAATAGCATTTACCTTACAGGAACATCATGACGATCAAGTGAGATAATACATATAAAGTGCTTTGTAAGTCTTGAAGAGAATACTTGTTATTATCATTATCCCCATCCTTATTACAATTGCCATGGTGTAATAATATTATTCCTTCCAGAAACTTAGAATCTCATCTTATCCATTCACTTTATAAGGAAGTGAAAATTGAGGCTTAAAGAAACGGGGTGGTTTGTTCAAAGACATGTTTGACAGGACTAGATTCTAGCTCTTCTGGGGACCAGTTCCTATGCTTTTTCCAGTGCGAAGATGCATTTAACCTATGATCTTTGGCCTCTCTCTCCTGCTTTCCCCATTCTACCCGTTATTTTTCTTAATGCTGCCATCCTTATAGGTCTCTGTGACTATTACTATCCCTCTCTCAGCCTGTCTCCTCTCGGTGAAATTGGGGGTTAGAGTAGTTGGCTCAAAGTCTCTTGAAACTCTAGATTTATTATTTTTGAAGTAAGGGACTGTCCTTTGCCTTTTGTACCCCTTAGTTCTTAGTACAGTTCCTTAGTATAGTAGGCAGTGAACAATGTTTATTGCATTGAATTCTTTGGGTCTCAAAACCACTTCCTAACTAATTTAGGGAAACTCCAAAGGCTTAAAATTAAGCTATTTTACCCCATAAGCAGAGACAGGAGTAATTCTCTGTCCTATCTATCTCTTGGCCCTTAATAAATAACAGTACCTCTTAGTGGATCTCAGCCAATCTTTCTCTGGTTATTAAGTTTAATTCAAAGAACTTGGGTAAAAAATAATTTAAAAAAATAGCTCCAACCTGAAAATAGCTTACAGTGTATATGTAATCTTTTATGAACATAGTTCCAGATTTGTAGAAAATTTAGTAATATGCAGCACAGTACTGCCCTTTACCTAGGAGTAAGTTACCTAGGAGTTGGTCAAGAATTGAGTTGCATCAATGATCATTTGTTCAAGTTGTAACAGAGAATATCTTACCATCATTTGACCACTCACTTCCATTTTAAAGAAGATCAGTTGCTTTTTCTCAAACAACCAACCTCCTGGGCCAGGCTCACACAGACAGTGAGAATCATACTGCATCAAAATTGACATTGCTTGACTAGGCGTTCTGTAAATTGATTAGTTTAGTTGGCACTAGTAATGGGGAAAGATGGGATTATCATCCTCCCTTTGAGATGTAATGCAGCTAGTCCTCCAGTAAACATTGAAGCAGGGTCAGTCTGAGTTGCAACCATAAAATCAACATAGGTTGTCTTCAGTAGCTCCTTCAGTGACCATCCCCAAACAACAACAGTAGATATTTTCTTTTCTTCAAGCCCCATTGCCCTCCTATCTACCTCCCCCTATCAAACCCTGCTCTCTAGAAAAGAGCTGTCTCCATCACTTAATGCCTTAGGAAGTCACTTGTGACCCCTTCTGGGGGCATTTACCATTTAACCCTTTTCTTGCATTCTAGGATAAACCACCATGTTCTCTGTGCTAGTAATTTGAGACATCAGGGCATGCTCCTTTTGGGGTACCTCAGGAATCAAGCCATGTCACAGCCAGCCCCCTTCTCTTTCAAGTTAATCCTGTGTCTGAAACAATAACAACAATAATAGCTAATATTTACATGATACTTTATACAAAGTGCTTTACCTATATTATCTCATTTAATTCTCATAACCACTCTGTGAGGGAAATACTACATTATTCCCATTTGACAGATTAGGAAATTGAGGTTCTAAGAGGTTATATGACTTGAGGAGCATCACACAGCTAGTTAATGTCTGAAGCAAGATTATTCAAATCTTTCTAACTCCAAATCCCATATTCCAGCCTCTGTGCCACCTAGCTTCCAAATCAAATCAACATAATTTACAAGTCTCTGATAATCCTCCATAGTGCCCATCATACCTTTGGGGAACATAAATAAAACCCACTAACCACCCTGAAGAAAAAAAAGCTTACAAGCTAGTTAGGAAGACAAGGTATAAACATTCTTCTCCTTCATCTGAATTACTAATGTAATTCAACGATATTTCTTGTCTTTTTGCTCAGGGTAATATTAATAATGATAACTCACATTATGTACCTCTTTAAGATTTACAGAACATATTCCTCACAACAATTCTTCTAGGCAGGCACTGCAAATATTATAGTGTCATTTTATAGATGAAGAATATGAGGCTCAGGGAGGTTAAGTAAGTTGTCTAAAATCACACAATTCAGTTCAGTTTAAGAAACATTTATTAAGCCCTTTATTAAGTCTAAAGGGCTTAGACAATTCTAAGCAATAGCACTAAGAAAATAGAAAAAAAAATTCCTGCTGACAAGAGCTTAATTCTGCTTAAAGGAAACCGAACCAGTGATGGAACACAAGTCTCCTGATTCAGCATGTGTTAGTGGAAAAAAACATGGTTGATTTGACTAAGTCACCCATTTTACACATGAGAAAACTGAGGCTTTGAAAAGTATACTTGACTTTTCACATAATTGGAAGTGTATGAGACAATATTTGAACCCTCATTTCCTAACTCTAGATCCAATACTTTATCCACTTTAAAACTCTCTTTCTCTCTGGTTCCCCTTCCCATAACCTCAATTTATGACTGTCCCTTATATACAACCAAGCCCTCCCTATCCTCCAAGACCTAACTTAACTACTACCTTTTCCATGAACTTTCTTCTCTGTTTACTTCCTCAGAGGTTCCCATTATTTTTTCTTATCAACTATAGCATTTGGTATAATCATATACAACATACTATTGTTCCTTAACCAGTCTATATGACCTGAATGCCATGTTAAGTTCCCTGATGACAGGCTCCAAATCTCCTACTTCTTTTGAAATCCCTGCAGTATCCAGCATGTTGTGATCACTTACTTTAATGTTTATCTAAATGGGCATAATTATATAGAATTTTACAGCTGGAAAAATACCTTAGAGATCATCTAGTTCTGTCCTCCTATTTTGCAGACCGGAGATGGGAGGAAATTGAGGCCCCCAGAGAAAAAGTTTATCTAATATCATGTAATGTGGAGTTAGTGATAGATTTAAGACTTAAAACCAGATTTCCTAACAAACACTTGATTTATATTCTTCTTACTTCCCCTCCTAGAAATATACTCAAAACAATCCATTCAATTCTTTAACTGTGTATCAGGGTCAGGAGAAAATGAAAGTTTGGGAAAGGATATGGAAGAAGTGAAAAAAGACAATGGAAAAAAGAAGAAAAGTTTGCATACTTTTTTCTTGGAAAGGAAGATGTCTACTTGGACAAGACTGATTTGCCTATCTGCAAAGGTATCCTCACAGCAAAAAGACAATGATAAAGACATATCTCCCCTCTGAGGGCCTTCAGGCTTGCCACCTTTGACAGAACCATTCTTTGAGATCACTCACAAATTTAAAAAAAAAATTCATAAGGGACATCAGTAACCATCTATTGCAATATTCTACTGAAATCAATCCTTTCTTTAACATCTCCAAGAAGGGGTCATCTAGTTTTACACTGAAAACATCTTAGAGATACTATAAGAGAAGTCATTATATTCCAAGACAGACAGTTCTGCTTTTGGACAGCTCCTATTCTTAGGTTTTTTTCTAACATCAAATATGATTATGTCTTTGCCTCTTCTACCCACTACTCTTGATTCTGCCTAGGGGTAGATATATCTAACCCTTCTATGTGAAAACCATTTAAATCCTTGAACAAAACTTATGTTCCCTGTGATTCTTCTCCAAGCTAAATATTCGCAGTTCTTTGAACTGATCCTCAGATGACATAGATCCGGGGTCCTTTCAACATTCTGGTTACTCTCTTGGAGATGCTCTTTTCCTAAAATGTAATATCCAAAACTGTACAAACTCTTCTAGATATGGTCTGGCCAAAGCATTCTACAGAGATATCACCTGCTTGTTTCTGGAAGTTAGGATTTTCATTATGAAGCCAAAAAATGACAATATCTTTCTTGCCAGCCACATCACACTAATGCTTATTCAGCTTGTAGGCTATTAAAGCCTCCATATCTTTTTGTTTGTTTGTTTTTGTTTTTTAACTGCTATTTAAATATCTAATTTGGTTTAACTGCTATCTACATATGTGAGCTAGCTCTATAGAGTGCTGAACCTGGAATCAGGAATACTCATTCTCATGAGTTCAAATCTGACCTAAGTCTCTTACTAGCTATATGACCCTAGGAAAGCCACTTAATTCTGTTGGCCTTAAGTTTCCTCATCTGTAAAATGAGCTGGAGAAAGAACTGGCAAACCACTCCAGTATCTTTCCCAATAAAATCCCAAATCAGATCATAGAGAGTTAAACATGACTGAAAAACAACCAAATAGCAACAAAAATGTGTTCCACATATTGTACTTTTTTTTTGCTTTTTTGCAGAGGCAATTGGGGTTAAGTAAGTTGCCCAAGGTCACACAGTTAGGAAGTATTAAGTGTCTGAGACCAGAATTGAACTCAGGTTCTTCTGACTTCAGGGCTAGTGCTCTATCTACTGCACCACTTAGCTGCCCCATGTATTGTACTTTTGAAGTTGAATTTTTAAAATCCATTTAAGACTTTAATTTATCTCTACCAAATTTTATCTTATTGGGTGACCAATTCAATACACTAGCATGTCAAAAAATTTTTTTTGAATTTGGCATCTAGTATGCAATGTGTTGACCATTCCTCCCAGTTTGGGGTTATTCCAAAATTTGATGTGCATACTATGTTTGTGTCTAACATTTTTATCAATAACTAGGATAAATACCATGTACCAAGCAAAGATTCCTGAATAAGTCATTTAATTTGTGTTTGCCTTAGTTTCCTCCTCCCTTTCCTTCCCAGCAAGTCACTCAATCTTTGCCTTAGTTTTCCTAACTATAAAGTAAAGAAAATGATAGTTCCTGCTTCCCAAATATCATTGAAAGCATAAAATGAGACAATTTCATCCTCTGGACTTTCTCCACATTGCCTTTTTCCATATATTTTCTCTACCTGTCTTTCAACTTCTTTTTGTGTGTTGCCTTCCTTCATTCAAAGATGACCTTAAGGGAATGGAAAATCTTTCTTTCTCTTTGTCTTTATATTCCCAGTTTAGTTGTGGCATATAGTAGAGTTTAATAAATACATATCACATATATGGGGTTGATTTCAAGTGTCCTTTGGAAGCCACAGGGAAAGACATGTCAAGGTAGCTATATTTCAGTTTGAGAGCTGGATTGAGCATGAGATCTGAACATGAACTGCAGATTTTCTGCTGCTAATTTCTCTGGACCAGATTCCTCAACTGAAATGGATGAGTTGGACTGGGTATTCTTTGAGGCCCCTATCTGTATGGACTTGGGTAAATCATTTAAACTCTCTAGACCTCTTTTTTTTTTTTTTTGATCAAATAAAAGGATTGAACTAGATAGTGTCCAGTGTTCTTTTGGCTCTAAATACTTTGATCTGAATCCCTTTCTGAGAGCAAGTTTTTGATGGCAGTCCCAACTGAAAACAAGAAGGAACACACAACAGGGAGCACACCAGTAACAAAAATACTATCCACTCACATTCCTTGAATGCTTTCAGGTTTTATAAAATCCTATGACATAAACATTATATACGTATTTACATATAAAGAGGTAAATTTACATTTATAGATATCCAGGTCTCGAGGGCTTAAGTGATTTTCCCAAGATGATACATAGTAAGTGTATGAGGCAAGATTCACATTTAGGTCTGCTCATGATAGATTCAGCATGTTTTGCATAATCTGGTACTGCCTGTCTTTATATTCTTGACTGACTACATCATTTTGCCTAAGTTTGTGCTGGGCATATGGTGAATTGGAACCAAGTTGATCTTTGGCTCAGACATCACAAAGATGCCAGGAGAAACTTTGAGATTAAATATGGCTAATCATCATTAATTCATTCATTCATTGTTTTTGTCCTTCTTTCTTAGAACCATGATATCAGGGAGGTTATGCTTTGACATGCAAGTGAATTAGATTTAAGTGAGGAAAAGTTGAGCAAAGTCACCTGCATCACTTTCCCCTTCAGACCCATCTGGGTCCAGTGGCCAGATATAGATCATCACCACCCACTCTAATTGTAGCAGATCTCATATAGCTGATAATCCTCTAAATATGGAGGTTTCGAGGGAAAATTCCTCCTGTACAGTCATTGAATATGACAAATAGCTGCTCAATCTTTGCTAAATTCAGCATAGTTTTCTATAAAAAGGGAAGAGAGGCAGATTGGATTCTAAAAGAGTTTAGGAAGCAGAGAATCTTAGTTCAAATCCCAGGGGTATATCACCTAATATTTCTGAATCTGTTTCCACATTCGTAGAATGAGGGCATTGGTCTAGATCATCTCTGAACTATGACAATCTTCATTCTATAAGTCTATGATCCTATGGTCTATTTTTTTAAATGTCTAAAATTCATTTGATATTATAAATGTGCTCATTTCCATCATACACCAGGAGTCAGTCCTTTTCACAAAGCCTTGATCTTTGCAGCTCAGTAAAATATTATGTTAATGATGACCAGTTCAACCTGAAATCTAAAGGGCCTGCCCATTTTACACTGAAAAGATTCTCTAGAATTATTATTCATAGATTTGCATTTATTGAAAGCTCAAAATAAAGGCAGCCTGATTCTTTCTCTAAATGATTGCTATGCTGTAAAACTACACCAAGTGCCACAAATCCAGGAATGACTTGAGAAGGAGTGAGTGCTCAGAGAGATGCAGAAGTATTTCATGAATCCAACTGGATCTTCTGTGAAAAGAGAAGGAAATTCACTTCAAGGTAGAGCCACTTAAGGGAAACTCACTTCAAGGTAGAGCCACTTAAGTGGCATAAGTTGGCATATGTTGGCATAAGCTTTCTCTGCCAAAGCATAGTCTAAAATTAGATGTCGTCTAATCCCTTCTAACTCTAACATCCTAAGTTTCTATGATCTCATATTCAGATGCTCATCATCCACTTTAGCCCCCAAAAGCCCAAATCAAATCCCAAACTCTGATAAAATTCTTCCTTTCCCTCATATAGATTGAAAAGATTATAAATGAGCTCCTAACATGTGCCTTTCTCTGTACCTGACATGATGAGAGATGCAATGAAGCATCAGAATAGTAAAAATAGCAACAAACATTTATATAGTACAATGTTTACAATTTACCAATGTTTTTCATACTTTATTTCATATTATTCCTTTAACAATTTTGGGAGGTCTGTTTTCAGTATTATTGTTCCCATTTTGCAGACAAGGAAATCAAGGCTTACAGATGAAGTGATTTGTCCCAGATCACACAGCTAATAATGTCCCATTTCAAGATTTGAATTCAGTTCTTCTGGGTCCAAATCCATTTTTTTCAAGTACCACATGAATTCCAAGATATTACAGAGAAACATTATATAAGCAAATAAAAAAGTTAGATATTCTCACTTTCTGGGACCCCAAAATTTTCCTAAGGCAGTCTGGGATTTATTACTATTCAGCCAATCATTGTCCACATCAACCCTACTATGACCATTCTAAACCTTATCATCTATATCATAGCCACCCTAACCACATTTCTAACCCTCAACTTTTCAAACATCAACAAAATTAAATCCCTTGGCAGCCTGTGAAATAAATAACACCAACAGTGAGTAAAAAGATAACTCATTTTGTAGGAATTCAAGAAAATTTTCCTAGAGTAAGATGGCTGTGATATAGTTGATGGAAAATAGTAAGCATAGGGAGAAACATTTCCAAAAGTTGGAAAAGTATGAGCAAAATTTTAATGGCAGGAAAGCATAACAAAATTCCTTACTATCTCTCATACTGTGCTTTCCTTGGAATAGAACAGGTGATGGCTGCCATGATTTGTTTTGCATGACTCCTTATATATAACCTGTATTGAATTTCTTACCTTCTCAATATGGGAAGGAAGGGGGGGAGGGAGGGAGTTAGAAAAGGAGAGAATTTGGAACTCAAAGTTTTAAAAACGAATGTTTTTACATGTAACTGGGGGAAATAAAAAACTAAATAAAAGAAAAAAAGGAATAGGGCAGTTGGCATTAGTTTCAGAAAATTGGAAAGAATTTCTCAGATCTCTTTAACATAGGAAAAAATTTTTCCATTCCTTTGAAAGTTCCTCCTGTAAGACTAGAATCAAGACAAAAAAGTTCTAACTTACAGTTAAAGACACTTAGTTTTAGAAGAATGTTATAATTGCAAATTTTTCCATTCTTAGTAATATCTAAGAACATTGATAATAGCAACATGCAATTATGAAATGCCTACTGTGTTCAGAGCACCAATACAAGAACTAAAAGGAGGTACATTTTCAAGCCATCTGATTCACAATTTCTGCTTTCATGGAGCTTACAATCTGAAATGGGGGATATGGCATCTATGTCCCTGGAGTGCTTTACTGGCTATGATATCCATGGACCAAGACTCCATATAATTTGGAGGCAAGAAGATAGACAACATAATTCTTGGAGGTCCCTTCCTGCCCCATCTAGATATAATTCCATGATAAAACTATTAAAGCAATTTGAAATAGTTTAACCTCATTTCCCCTATTCTAAATCTTATACATATATTATATGTTTAAAAGAAAGAAAAAAAAAACTCCAGCTACTTTTTCCAAATGCAAACCATCATTGCTTTGCAGAAAAGTGAAAGCCAACAGCTACAGGGCACTTTCATCCAGAGACAGTAGGTTTTGGGGGTTGTTGGGAATTTGGCTTTTTTGGGGGGGGGAGTGTCAGGGGGAAATATGTTGTTTGCTTTGTAGCTTTTTTTTCATTTGGGAATTTATCTTGGGTAGGGGGGTTGGAACTAGGGGATGTAAAGTTTGATGAGTGAACAAAAACAGACACCTAAAAAGACCCAGCTACAGTTTTCTGACATACAGAAGGGTAACCCGAACTCCTCTCATTACGGAGCATATTTATGGCAGATCATAACATTAAATTACAACTCAGCCGCCTCAGCCAGGAATGTGTAACTCTCCCCATGTGCTTCTAATTAAGCCCGTTTGAAGTTGCTCTGGATATTTATTTGTGGGGGATTTACTGCACAGAACGATTAAAGTTTGTTCTTATTAAGAGTTCGGCCTTGTTTTGAGGAGGGAGAGGGAGAGAGAGAGTGAGCAAGAGTGAGAAAAGCTGCAAATGAACTCTGAATTAATATGTGTATATATACATATATACACATACATGCATACATATATGTATATATACTTTTTTTTTAATACAAGCAAAACAAAAGGTCCTTTGTTTTCAATGTGGTTAGAGTCCAAAATCTTCGACTGTAATTTTGTTTATAGGAAATCCTTTATAATGCAACTTTAGTGTTTCCATATGGAATTCTCCTAGGACATTTCCCCACACCCCTTTCCCCCTCCCCTTTTTTTATTTGGATAAGGCAAGAGAAAAGTGACTGTACATTCCAAAGATTCATAGTCATTCCGGATCAAATTCAATGGATTTTGGCAAGAGTTGAAAAACACAGATGCAGCGTTTTTGGTCTCCCGCTGAGCTGCCTCCAGCTGTGAGTGTCTGGTGGAGGCACTTTGTAAAATCATGAAAACCCTATTAAATTCATGAAATATGATATACTGTATTTTCAAACTAACTTTCCATTGAACTGTCCACGAAGATAGAATTTAGCTAACTTGCTTAAGAAGGGGAGGTACAAGGGTGGAAGATAGAGGAGGGAACCCAAGAAGTGTCGGGAATATTTTTTTTAGTTGTTGCAAACATTTCTGTGTCTGGGTATGAGACCTCCCTGAGCCCTTAGGAGAGCCAGACTTTGATTCTGCTCTGACCCAGGGCTGTCTTTGTTTTTTTCCTCCTGTCATGTTGTTGCAAATCAGACTGTGACCCCCGAGTGCCAGGATGAGTAGAATCATAGATCCTCAAGACTGAGGAAGTTCCTCAGAGATCCAAGAGTGGAAACTACCACCAAGGATCATAGGATTATTAATAGATAAAGCTAGCAGGGACCTCACAGGCCAGCATTTTACAGAAGAGGAAACCAGGGCTCAGGGAGACTTACTAGGTAGGAACTGTACTGCTCATTTTGGGATAAGAACAAGAACTAGAACTCTTGTCTCCTAATTCACAGCTCAGTGCTCTTCTCACCACACCACATGCCTCCCCTGGTAATGAAAAATGTCGTTTTTCATGATAGTTATTAATTTGTAACTTTTTTCTAATTTGACCCAAAGTGAGGGAAGAAAAGAAAGAAAATAATGCTTTTCTTCACATACACCACTTTCTGTCACTCTGCCTCTCTCTCTCCTTCTCTGTCTGTCTCTGTGTCTGTCCTCTCTCTGTCTCTCTTGTCTCTGTCTGTCTGTCTATCTCTCTCTTGTCTCTCTCTCTCTCTCTCTCCCTCTCTCATCTCTCTGTCTCTGTCTGTCTCTGGTCTCTCTGTGTCTCTTTCTCTCTGTCTCTGTCTCTGGTCGGTCTCTCTCTCTCTCTCTCTCTCTCTCTCTCCTCTCTCTCTCTCTCTCTCTCTCTCTCTTTCTCTCTCTCTCTCTCTCTCCCTCCCTCCTTCCTTCCCTCCCTCCCTCCCTCTCACTTTCTTATTCTCTGTCTTTCTCTCTCCCCTGTCCGTCCCCAAACTATGGAACAGACCAACTTAAAGAAGTTGGATAGTCTTAGTTCATTTCCTATTGGGCTATAATTCACATCATAAAACTATCGCATGTTTATTTTCAAACAGAGAAGGGCGAGGGCTCCCTGGAGGTGAATCGGGTTTGTTTTCTGGAAACATCCCCAGGACATGGGCAATTGCAGGCGCTCACGTGCAGAGAACACAGCCTTGCCTGTGGCGGGAATGAGATAAGTCCAGCTTCCAAGAAGTCCTGCAGGGCCTCTCTGTTCCATATGTCTTGGCACCCCAGTGACTTAAAGTAGCAAGCCTAGTAATGGAAGGATATACATGGAGACTATGAATCACTGGCTTATTGTCACAAGGGCCCCTTAAATGGGAACCACACACACTGAAAAACATATATTCCCCTACATCCTCCTACCCAGGGACAGCTTTAGATTTAGTCAGAGGGGGAGGGTACCAGCAAACTTGTGCCTATGGGAGATGGTCTTTTGGGGAGAGCATTAAACTTTACCAAGTCTTCCTTTAAACCTATAACATTTTAGTTTGAATGCGTTTTATCAGATCTTATTAGTCTACTGGGAAGAGAGAAGATGAGGTAACCTCCAAAATTATTTCAATCTTGGGACTGATGTCCAAACCAAGGGAAGTGACCATCACAGTATACTCTGTCCCTGTCTCTACTCTGGAGAACTACTGAGGCCATATTTTGGGGGAGAGAACATTTACAAACTGCAGAATGTCCTGAGGAGGATGCCAGGATGATGAGGGCACTGGAGGCCATGTCATCAGAGGATTCATTGAAAGAACTAGAAAGTATTAGTCTGGGAAAGAAAAAAGTCCAGGGAAGACATGCCTTGTGGATCAGGGACTCAAAGTCGACAACAATATTTATCATGCACTTGTAATTGTACTCCTACCCTTAGATTCCTGTCATAAG
The DNA here is from genome assembly GCF_016432865.1 of Antechinus flavipes. Taxonomy (NCBI): domain Eukaryota; kingdom Metazoa; phylum Chordata; class Mammalia; order Dasyuromorphia; family Dasyuridae; genus Antechinus; species Antechinus flavipes. Next base: position 364,749,891 of record NC_067398.1, on the reverse strand, counting down.
TATTTCCTGGCCTCAGTGGACAGAATTAAAAGCAATGAATTGAAATTACAGAGAAAGTGATTTGGGGGTTAAAGAATGAGAAAAGACTTGCTAACAATCAGAACTGTAAAAGAGTGGAATGGGTGGGCATGTAGAAGTATTATGTTCTCTCTCAGAAGCTCACATCTCTAAAGCTAGATTTCTCTAAAAGGAAATCTAGTTCGACCACTTTATTTTACATAGGAGAAATGGAGCTTCTAAAATTAGTGACTGCCCTAGGATACACAAATAAGAAGATCCAGGGACCCCAGATCTGAGGGGAGTGAGAAATGTCATCAAGGTCTGTTCAGCATGAACAACATTACATTTACCTTCTGGAAGAGTATAAGCATGATGGACTATTGTTCTATGTTTCTGTATTTGTTAGTGTACATTTTGGGTCACAAGAATTTTCTATGGTATAGAAAATAAGCTACTGCCTTAAACCTGTTCCTTTAAGAACTTTTTTCTTGAAGGAATCATGTTACTCACTTTGGAGAGACTCTAGACATTAGGAGGGGAAAAAAAGGAATAAGCATTTATGTAGCACATACTACATGTCAAGCTAATTGCTTTACAAATATCTCATTTGATCTTCACAACAACCTACAAAATAGATGTTATTATCCCCATTTTGCAGTTGAGGAAAGTGAGAAAAAAATTAAGTGACTTGACCAACAATAAGTAAATATCTAAGACCATATTTAAACTCAGATCTTCCTGATCTCAGGCCCCAGTGCTTCATCCATTGGGCCACCTAACTATCTCTGAGTTATGTATAAGCCATACCTATGTGCTATTTTAGAGGTTTTCTCTGGGGAAGGTAGATGGCACAGTGGAAAGAGAAGCAGACCTAGAGTCAGGATGATGAATTCAAATGTGATCTCAGAGACTCACAAGCTATAGAATTCTGAATAAGTCACTTAACTTGTGTTTGCCTGAATTTCCTCCTCTTTTCTTCCCAGGCAAGTCATTGAGTCGCTGCCTTAGTTTCCCCAACTGTAAAGTGAAGAAAAGATAGTTTCTACTTCCTAATATTTTTGAAAGCATAAAATGAGATAATTTCATCCTCTGGACTTTCTCCACTTTGACTTTTTCCATATATTTCCCCATCTGTCAACAACCTCTTTTTGTGTGTTGCCTTCCTCCATTCAAAGGTAATCTCCTTAAGGAAAGGGACAATCTTTCTTTCTATTTGTATTTATATTCTCAATTTAGCTGTGGCACATAGTAGAGTTTAATAAATATTCATTGGCTTTATTCCTTGATAAGGACAAGAATGAATGAGGGGAAAAAAATTACTTTCTTATTTGGGGTCAATTCAATCTCCAGCTCCCTGTAAGTCCAGCACTAGAATCCCTTTTGGTGGCAGGGACCCACTGGGCTGACAGTCACACCTTGGTAGCAAAAGTCAGGATTCCAACTCAGTTCTATGACTCCAAATTCATCACTGGGTAAGGTTTGCCCCCCACTATTCTATATCATTAGGGGTCTTTTAGTAGAGGTTAAATGACCACTTTCAGAGACATAAGAGAGGAATCTTATTCTGATATATAGATTGGACTAGATGTCCCTGAGGTCCTTTGCAACATAGAGATTTTACCATTTTTGAACAAATTATCTCATCAGTGACCTTATGAATAAAGCAAACTTGTTATTATCCATATTTGCCTTGGAAACTGAGATCTAGAAAACTAAAAAGTAACTTACATGGGGTCATACAGCTATTAGCAGACTCCAGACCACATGACTTTGTTTCTCATTTATTGCCCACTATTCATTCCTCAGAAATGTGAAGTCTATACCAACAAAAGTCAAACTCAAATAGAAACACAGCTACTAAGCCAGACATAAGGATCCCTGCAAGGGGGCAGGAGGAGGCCTCATATAAACTTTAAAAAACACATGTTAACATTATTTACATCCTATTGTGTTTTAATTTATTTTGCTAAGTATTTCCCAATTACATTCTAAACAAGTTCAGCCCTACTCAGAAAGCTTCATGTTGGACACTTCTGGTCTCTACCAAATTGTATGTACCTGGACTCTCTCGTTCCTTAGCTGTAATACCCTGCAAATACTCTTTTCCTTTGATGCCCTTCTAATTTTTTTTAGCTCCACCCCCCACATCAGTACCTTGCCAGTGCTGTTGCTCAGGCTAATAAGTAGTCTGCCCCTGTCTATCTTCCTAAAAACTAACCTCACTCTGCCAGCTGCTTGAAAGCATTAATTAACGAGACAGCTCTTTTCCTGACAAATGAATTCACCTGAGTTAAGAGAGTACAGTCTTTCCTGATTGGTAAGAGATGCTCATCGCTAGTCTTTCCTGGACCTTGCCATTTTGTACTCTGGATAGCTTTCTGCCATATGACCAATCACCACTATATATATATATATATATATATATATATATATATATATATATATATATATATATATATATATATATATATATATATGTATATATAGAGAGAGAGAGAGAGAGAGAGAGAGAGAGAGAGAGAGAGAGAGAGAGAGAGAATATCTTTATGCCTCTTGCTCTGGAAACAATAATCAAATCAGAATTAATATTCCTTCATATTCCATGTTGCCATTCACCATCCCTGTGATTTCCCAGACCAATATATTCCTCCCAGGCCATGACTATCTTCCCCTATTAGGATGTAAAATTCCCTGAATCAGGAACTATTGAACTTTTTATGTGTGCTGGAACAGAGTAAGTACTTAATCAATGTTTTTTTTTTTTTTTCATTCCATCAATAAATCAGTCAGGCAGGTTAGTCTGAAGAAAGGCATCCATGCTGAGGGTTATGAAATGCTACATAGAAGGGAATCAAGAAACCTCCCAAGATAACTTGTGGCAAAAACATGATTGCTCTGGGAGACTGTCACAGAGGTAAAGATGGGGATTTTCACTTCATTGATTGATAAGGGTCCCTACCTTACTTTAAAATACTTAGCGTATACAAATCAGAGCTGTAAATCCCTCCTTCATGCAAATTTACATTAATTAATACATAAGAAAGCCATGGAGATATTTGTCTTGACAGGTCCTATATATAATTTCTTTTTTTAATTTTTAATTTTTAAAATTTATTTCTTTTTTAATTTCAGAATATTATTAGAAACCATAAAGGTTCACATACCTATCAAAATTAAACTCACTCACTGGATTCCCCTCCAAAAGAAAAATGACTTTAGCTAATAAAGATATCTTGAAGATAGAACTGTGTCCATATTAAATATCCTGAAAATGTATTTCAAACTCTTGTAGGGTAGTGAGGAGAGATTAGAATGAAAAGGAAAGGAGCTGGAGATAGTCAGAAAGGGAATTTTCATGATGGATTAAAGCCAAGGGGAGCAACAGAGGAGGTGGACAAGTGAGAGGGGATCATTTATAATGGAAGAGGTGGGCTGTCTCATCTAAGGTTTCCCTGAGAAAGGGCAGTAAATCCTGCCACAACATTTGTGTGTGTGCAAGCACGCAAGCGCATATGTGTATGAAGGAAGGAGCCTGAACTCTTGGGACTCAATGATCTTTCACTGCTTGTCACCATGCGATACTCAGTGACAAATGAGCAAGGAAGGTGCTGCAAGAGGCTGAGACCAGGTGCCATGGCCATAAATAGCGGGCACTGGCTGACCTAGCAGCAGGTGAGGGAAACGTTACATATTCTCTTTCTCAGAGGGAGAAATCTAGACTAGGAAGAAATTGCCGTAACTCTTTCTTCTACTGGACTGCAACAAATTATGAAGGTCCTTTAGTTCTTCCTTCCTCCACACCAGGACTTTTCTCCTTTGTCCTGGCATCTCTCCTTCCTCAAACCCCCAGACCACAGCCCATTCCCCCAATAACTCACATGTATTTCTTTGCTCTAATCCCACTACCACCAATTTAGTAAAAGCTCTCATTAGTGACTATCAACAAATCCTCTAAGGAGCTGATAATTAGCAATTTAGCTAACAAGACATAATACCTCCCATGGGCATTTCTGTCTTAATAGAATATTATAGTTGAGAGAAACCTCAGAGGTCATGATGTCCAACCCCTATTTTCAGCATCTTGACAAGTAATTATTTGGCCAAGGGCACATGAAAGCTAAGAGGATACCAGGACCTTAAGGAATAAGCCTCAAATGATGAAATGAAAGCCAGTAGATATTTGGGAGGAGGGAGCTCAGTCCACAGATGATCTCAATGTATTCATTCAGAAAGTATTCATGGATGTACAAAGTACTGTCCTGAGAATGGGGGAGGATGGAAAAGATGATAACAGATATATGTAAAATAGGGTCCCATCTTTGAGGGGCTAACCTCTAATCTAGGGGTCCTCAAACTAGGGCCCACGGGCTAGATGCAGCAGCTGAGGACAATTATCTCCCTCACCCAGGACTATGAAATTTCTTTATTTAAAAGCCCATAAAACAAAGTTTTAGTTTTTACTATAGTCCAGTCCTCCAACAGTCTGAGGGACAGTGAACTGGCCCCCTATTTAAAAAGTTTGAGGACCCCTAGAAATGAAATAAGTCATTAATCCACTTAGACCTCCATAGCATTTTTCTTTTTAGTAATGCTCTTTCTTGCTTAAACTTCTGATATCTAGATACACACACACATACATACACACACACACACACACACACACACACACACACACACACACACACATACTTCTGGTTATTCTTCCACTCAAACTACTCCTGAATCTCCTTTGTCAGCTCTTCATCTTCTTCCCAACCAGATTAAGTCAGTGTTTCTCCTGAGATTCAGTTCTTAAGCTTTTTTCTTTCCCTTTCTTAAAATCCTCTCCTTAGTTAATTTCATCAAATTATATGGCATTAGATATTTTACATGGTACTGGAATTTCTAAATCTACATCACTTCATAGGACTGTTGTAAGAATATGATAAATCACTAATTCAATTAAATAAGCCTTTATTAAGAACCTTTACTAAGTAGGCATCAGGATAAAAAGGCAAAAAGAAAACCAAAAAGTCTGCCTCAAGAAGCTTCAATTCTAATGTTGCAAAGCACTTGGAAAATATTAAAGCATTATATTAATGTTATTATTATAATCATTATCAATATTACCTTAGTTTTATCTTCTTCTACAAGATTTAGACAAAAAAAAAAGTCCTGGAAAATGTCATCATTGTTTTTTATAATTTTTTAATGTACTACAAAGTATCTTGCTATTGGGTTAAATAACTGCTTTTTTTAGTTAAATAAAACATGAAGCTGTAAGTTCATCACCTCATTGAAATCATCCTCGCTTGCTACAGTCCAGGATCAGATAGCTCAATAAAGATTATATACATCTCATCCTTCTTTTTTGTTGTCATTTTTCTGACACTTCATGATCTAATTTGGGGTGGTCTGAGCAAAAATACTGTTTTAATTTGTCATTTCCTTCTCCAACTTATTTTACAGATGGGGAAACTGAGGCAAACAGGATTAAATGATTTGACCAGGGTCACACAGCTACTAAGCTTTTGAGGGCCAGATTTGAATGCACAAAGATGAATCTGACTGACTGCAGGCCCAGTGTTCTATACACTGGACCACCTTTTTGATTTCTTCTCTACAGTTTTGTATTTTGAAAGTATTTTCCCCCATGATACTTGGAGATTATAAGTATTTTAAAGTATGATAACATTTGTTTAAAACATTGTTCTTAAATGTTTCTGGATAGGTATTAGTTTAGCCTATGATAATGGTCCAATTCCAGTATAATTAAGTGGTTAAGTTCTCTAGGATATTTTAAGATCTCTATTTATAGTATGATAATTTGGCATCTATCAATCCATGAAATACATATTTTAATGCAGAATTTTAATTCTAGATACTAAGGCAAGTTTTGCTAAGTATTCTGTAGGTGCTAAGATTTTACAAGCTGTAGGGATGTGTTCAGGTTTCTATATTTGCCTTGAATTTTTAAATCTTACTTGATCTTTAAGTACTAAGCTCTTTAAGGATAAATAACCCTTCTGTAATTTCTAGTCCAGTGATTTGATCCTGAATTACCATCATAAACCCTTCTATTTCCACAAACAAGTATACAGCTCAGCCATTTATTCAGAGCCTCTTTGTAAATATATTATAGATTGAGTTCATATAAATGTCACCCCATGATTCCATTCTTGGATTTTAGCCATTTCATGGATTCTTTAGACTCGAGCCATTCTATGCTGTCCTCAACAAAATCAATGGCATAGACCAATTAACTGCTCTTATTGCTGTTAGGTCAACTGATGTTTTCTTGTTCTGACTTTTTTTGTTGTTTCTGACCTATTTACCTCATGCTCTAAGAATTTTATCATTTCTTCCTCTTTTGGAAAAAGATATTGTTCATCTTCCTAAATAGAGCTGCCTTGAAGAAGAGACTAAGGCATATGTAGGAATTATCTTCATCCATTAATCCAATGACCTCTAGATTCAAGGATGAAACTTCTCCTTAGTATGTATTAAGAATTTAGCAATTATCGATGCCAAATTATTCCGCAAAATGAATGAGCTGTTTAATTTGTTTCTCACTAATGCAACACCATCCATGGATATCAAGTGATTAATAAGATGTCTCAGTTCAACTCTCTCTGTTATTTGGAGCCCATATAAAATTCTATTTAGTAGAGAAGTCAGTAGATGTAAATTTTAAAAGAACCACACTGAGCTAAAACTCTTTCCCCTGAGAAATGCCACATTTTATATCTATTCTTGGCAGAGAATGGGCAGAGTGTTTCAAATCAAGAAGTTCCCACATGTGTATCAAATGTGTTGAGGTTCTCAATATGCTTAGATAAATTTTTCTATAGCTATAGATACAGACATGGACATGGGTAGATATTCACAGGGTAAATGACTTATCCATGAGTGCAGAACTGAATCAAAGACTATGATACTCAAAAAAAAAAAAAAGCAATGTAAATATTCTGATACTCTGAGACAACTTGTTCATTAATTACTAAATTGATAAGTTATTCATTATTGTTCTTCATAACCTACCTCACCCCCTTCACATACCCTTCAATCTAGTGACATTGATATCATTCTTAGTGTTCCTTGAACAAGACTCCCATCTCCTGACTCTTGACATTTCCCATCAACTGTATCCCCATTCCTGGTATGTTTTCCCTCTTTAGATCTACCTACTGGCTTCCCCAAGTTCCTTTAAAGCCTAAATAAAGTACCTCTACAGGAAGCTTTTCTTGATCACCTTTACTTCTAGAGGCTTCCCTGTGTTTATTAATTCATATTTACCCCATAAATACCTGGTTTGTACATAATTGTTTGCATATTGTTTCCTACCAGATCAAAAGTTCCTTGATATTAGGAACTATCAATTGCCTTGATTTAAATCCTCAGTGAATAGCACAGTGTCTTGCACATTGGAGGTCAAAACACCTTGTTTGTATTGACTAACCGACAATTTTGCCATATTCTATTCACTCTTCAGACATTCTACTGTTTTCTTAAAAGTGTTTATTGATTTTAAAAATGCATAAACTACAGTGTGCATGTACTGAAATGTTTTCAGTGTATTTTTTTTAGTGAAACAACTCTAAATTATTTGTACAAAATACACAAACATTATTTACCTATAGCTGGAATAATCACTGTGGTTTCATGTTTTGATTAATAGACATGTGCTACCTTTGCTTTAGAAATTTGGTATCAACCTTGTGTCTAAAGAAAGGTGATAAATTGACTTTCCAGTAATTCATGTACTATGTCAAGCATTTGAACTGATAATTATAGATCTTCTCTGGTCTCATTGCTTTTCAGTTTTTTTCTGTCATTTAAAAATTTTCTTTATTCTGAACTTAAACACCAAATAAAGTGGGCATTTTCGTATACATACTAGGATAAAATAAGAGTATTGTACATGAAAATGCAAATTTCTATTAAATAAGTTTTGCTTTTCTTTTGTTTTTACAATTTTCAATTAATAAAAATATATTTTCTCTCTCTTTATTCCTCTCTCCCAACACTAAAAGAAAAAAGACAACTAACTTGTTACAAACATGTATGGTCATACAAAAAAAAAAAAAGACCCACATTGGTCATGTCCAGAAATAGATATCTTAATCTTTTTCCTAAATCCATCATCTCTCTGACAGAAGATGTATAGCATGATCTATCAGTGATTCTGAGGGACTATGTTTTCAAGAATAAATGGAGTTCTTAAGTTTTTCAGAATTGCTTTGTTTTGTGTTAAATTTATATTGTAAAGAATTATTGTCCTGGTTCTACTCACACCGCTCTTAAATCAGTACATAAAAGTTTTCCCATGTTTTCTGAAGCCATCTCTTTCATCATTTCATATAGCTTTCTATTACATGTACACATCATAATTTGTTCAGTCATTGAATAATGTTGATAAGTGATGCCTTAGATTCCACTTCTTTGCTACCACACACACACACACATACGTAATCAGTATTTAATATTATTTACAAATGAGTCCTTTTGCTCTTTAGTTAATTTGGAGGGGCACACTAGTAGTGATATTGCTGAGTCATTTGGGAGCATTATTTAAAAATGCTTTCCAGAAGAGCTAGCCTAATTCAGTTTCTCTGGAATATCTCATTTTCTTTCTTTCTTTCTTTCTTTTTTTTTTTTTTTTTTTTTTTTTTGCTAACTTTATCGAACACATGAGTATGAAGTAGAACCTACAAGTTGCTTTAATTTGCATTGCTGTATTTAATAGTGATTCGGGGTATTTTTTATATGATTGTCGATAGCTTGTTTTTCTTCCTTTGAAAAGTGCCTATAGGTAATTATTGACCACTCATTAATTGGGAAATGTGCTTCCAAATTCTTCATAGAAAACTAGAGTTTCAGTCATTTTCCTTGACAAAAGTCTTCAGTCATTTATCATGTTAATAACCTACAAGCTTTTTGTTTTCCATTTAAGGCAACTGTGGTTTTGTGTTGGACTTCCCAAAACCATGTAGACAAGAAATTTTCCATATCTTCTTTATTTCTGATTTATTTTTCAAATATCTGTAGTAAAGATTTTGATTGATGATGAATAAATGATTTTGTTCTTTGTACCACTTAGACTCCTTGTATCATCTTAACCTTTAATTTTTTTTCTTCAATGGATGATAAAGAAAATTTATAATTTCTGTTGGGTTTTTGTTTTGTTTTGTTTTTTAAATTCTTTTCCACATACTTTTTTTTTTGCTGACTTACTTGGGCAATATGGCATTCAGAATTTCTTTTGGGTATAACAGCTAGATGTTGATGTAATCTTTCAAAGTCTTTTCAAAACTCTTCAACTGCATTTTTGAATTACTTTCACCGTAGCAATATTTGGCCCCCTACCCTTAAGAGGTATGCTTGCATAGTTCTGCTTTTCCTCCTGTGGTACTTACTTTGGAAACGGTTGCTACATATATTATTGTGTACATATTCTGAAATATTTTATTAATAGGAATAATACTTCCTATTAAATGCTGTGGGAAAACAGGTTCACTTATGATGATTATAACAGATATAATATAAGGCAGGTTAGTAGAGTGTGGTTCATTCATCTCTCCATGTGGAAAAAGTGGGAAGCCTGCTTCTGGAAGAATCATGAAGACATGTAAGGGGAAGTGACTTAGATGTGTAGCAATTCTGTAACTGGCTTTGGTTGTCTAATGACCTGTTGAAGAGGATTAGCTTTTAGAGGCATTCAGAAAGACCTGTCAGCTCAGCTACCTTCTCTTTTCCTCATTTTCTTTTGCTTTCTTTCATTAATGCCTTAGTTCATAGTGCCTAGTAAAAGACCATGATGATATTGGGAGTTACTAAACATTGAAGAATCACCCATAAAAACCTGGGACTCAGAGCCTAGGCAAGATTTTCCAACTAGCATAGCATCAATTCCCCAAGCATCAAAAAGCACTGCCTTTAAGAGTGTTCTTCAAGACACTAGCCTAGCAGTACCTGAGATGTGGGTTCACTGACAGTTGTGTTGTAGCTAAGTGTAAACTTTATAGGCACAACAATATGTAGAAATGGAGCTAAGATTCAACCTACTCCCCTAAGACCAAGATGGCATAAGAGAAAGTATATATGTCTTAAGTTTCATGGAGGAAAGCGCTTTGTATGCTTGTGCTTATTCTATCTCTGCAAAGGTTACCTAATGTTAAATAGCAAAAAGGAACTAGAGTACTAGTTGTTATCCCCCTAACAATGGGAAAAACTCACAATCAATGAGAGCTGTAGCTAATCACACACACACACACACACACACACACGTATGTACATCTATCTACACACACACACACATATATATTCACATGTGCATTCATGTACATACAGAATACTCCTGAAAGGAGAGGTACCAGCATTAAGGTCTATCAGGAAAAGTTCTTTGCAGTAGGTAGAATTTTAGTTGAGACTTGAAGAAAGTCAGGGAAGTCAGAAGGCAGAGATACAGAAGGAGAGATTTCAGGCATGGGTAATTGTCATCCAGTGAAAATAGCTGCAGTTGGGAGATGGAATGTCTTGTGTGAAGAACAACAAACAGAACAGTGTCACTGGATCATAGAGTATGTAGAGGATTATAAAGATATTGAAAAGGTAGAAAAGCACTATATTCTGAAAGGCTTTAAAAATCAAAAAGATGATTTTGTTTTTGATCCTAAAGGTAATAGGGAAACACTAGTAAGTATTGCATGGAAGGGTAACATGATCAAATATTACCATGATAACAGCTTGGATAATAGCCTGAAGTAGGGAGATATGAGGTCTTATACCTGAACATGGGGCTCATAGCATTATGATTTATTATCAGTAAATGTTCGATTTTTTTTATCTATCTTATATATCTATATACCCAGGATCATGTAAAAATTTCTTGGGCAAAAAAGGGTTGTGAAAAAAAGGAAAATGTTTAAGAAACCCTTATATAAAAAAGATGTGAAGGAAGAATTAACAAATTGGATATGAGAAGTGAGGGTAAGGAGTTAAGAATAACACAGATTTCAAGTCTGGCTAACTGGGAGAATGGGGATGCCCTCAAAAGCAATAGCAAGGTTAGGAAAGGGCAGAGGGAAGAAAATGAATTTAGTTTTGGACACATTGAGAATAAGATGTCTGTGAGACCTCCAATTTGATATGTTCAGTGGTTGGTTGAAGATGAGAGACTGGAGGATAAAAGAGTGGTTATGGCTGGATAAAAATAACCTGAGAATAAATAAGCCACAAGTAATTAACTTTGACCATGGAAGTATAAACACAATTCAAAGTCTTGAATGTTCTGTGTTTTTTTCTTCCTAGGAACATTAACCCACTTCTTTAGCCTCTGACATGCAATACTTTTCTGGATATACCTCCCCATCTCTTCATCCCAACCTCTCCCAGTGTATTTTATTTCTAAGATTACTTCCCATTTTTACTGCATTGTACATAGTTATTTGTATGTTGTCTCTTCCCTTAGAGAGCAGGTTCCTTGAGAGCAGAGACTGGAGTTTTGGGTTTTTTAATTACCCCCCCCAACTTAGCAGAGTGCTTGGCATACAATAAGCATTTAATAAATGCTTGTTGACTGACTAATTTTGGTTGTTGTTCAGTTGTTTTTTTAGTCATATTCAACTGTCCATGACCCTTTGGGAGTTTCCTTCTCATATCCAATTTGGCATATCTTTCTTCAGCTCATTTTAAAGATGAGAAAACCGAGGCAAACAGAGTTAAGTAACTTACCTAAGCTCACACATCAAAAAAGTGTTTGCAAATTTACCTAAAATGTAGATTAAACTTAAAAATGTATCATATGGACATTTTCCCCATAGAATGGGATGTTAAACTTTTATCAACATGCCCCTAGTTATTAAATAGCTTGCTTTCTTGTGGTACCAGAACATGAAGGTATATTTCTCACTCCACTAGGCTCTGTGTTAAACCAGTCATTTTGATGGTTTTGAGTAGGGGCAGCCTGCAACCTAATGTCATCTTGTCATTTTCATAGATTCTTAGGAGCTGGGTGCTAACCAATCGCTGGTATTGCCAGAATCCAGTTGGCCATTATTTCAGAGTCCCTGTCAGATTTTCACAGCTACTATAATGTCTCAGGGAACAGCCTGTATTGTACCCCACCAGCCACCTTAGTTGGCATTCTCTTTCTTTTCCTTCCACTTGCCCCACCTCAATGCACGAGTGACAAGTTTGGCTTTATTATTGTTATCATTCATCATCATCATTTTCTTGTCCTTATCTTTTTATATAATAGTTCAGACAGAAACAGCATTGTTATCCTGCTATTTCTTTTTATATTTTTATATTAGTGAACTATTGTATGGGTAGAAAAAATAACTGCTCTTTGTAATCGAATAAAAACCTTGCATTGTAAACCCATTTTCTGCAAGCCCACTGAAATCATCTTCAGGACTTATTTTTATTTTATTGTTGTTGTTGAGTTGTTTTAGTCATATCTAACTTTTCATGATCCTATTTGGAGTTTCCTTGGCAAAGATATTGGAATGGTTTGCCATTTCTTTCTTCAGCTCATTTTAGAAATGAGGAAACTGAGGCAAACAGGGTTAAGTGACTTGTCCAGGTCACACAGCTAGGAAGTATTTGAGTCAGGATTTGAACTCAAATTCTACTAATTGCAGGACTGGTGGTCTATTCACTGCACCATCTAGCTGCCATTATTTGTATGACCATTACTGCTACTATTACTATTATATGATTATTATTTTGACTGGACCCATAATTTTATCAGTATTAGGAACTCCCAGGGAGAAGCCCTATTAATGCATAGTGGCACCTTCTCTGTACCATGCAGATAACTGTGAAAGTAAATGACTTGCCCAGAATAACAAAGTATGTACCTCTTTGTCTGTGTGTGTATGTGGATGTACGTATCCAACTGAATATTATCTCCTTGGTAGGGAGGAGAGCAGACAGGGACGATGTATTTCTCTGTGCCAAGATGTCCTGGATCAAAACATATTTGTAGTGGCTCTTTCAGAATTGTCTCGGGTACATTCTTTTGAAGGTCCTCAGTGGAGGCAAATCTTGCCATTTTGAAGGTGACTTTGTCTTTGAAAGCAATCCAAAGTCCCCCAGGCCCAAAACTGGTGAGTAAGGCAGACAGTCAAGCTGGGCCACACCTTTTTGGATCAGAAACTGGGAATGACCCATAAAATAATGAGGCTGATTCTCTGTGGCTCATAAAGTGACCCTAGAAGCAGTTTCCAGAAACAATTTCTTAGCAAGAGCAGCATCAATAGAACACACCTGCCCAGCCTCCCAAAGGGGGGTTTCAGAGAACAGCAGCAATGTGCCCATCAGCTGTTAAAAATGTGAGCCATTACTAGGTATGCATGCTTGTTAGAGAAATCATTCTACTAACATAATAGTTATATTCTAGTTATAAGGGTGAAGAGAACCCAAACAGGTTATTTTTCTCTGACCTTCTATTTTTTTATCTGCAAAATGAAGGTGCTATTTTATGACCTCTTCAAACTCTACTGATTCTAAATTCCATGGTCCTATAATATATGCAAAATAATTACTCTCTTTGGTATTTTGTATAAACTGAGCTTCTAGCAGAATCTGAAATTACAACAGCAGAATCAACACAACTTGATCATTTACGGTCATCATAATGATTCTGATGCTTGATCAGTCAGTAAGTACTTTCTAAATCATCAGAATTAAACTTTAACATAGTGTTATGAATAATTTACTGTGTTCTCATTCTTTGAAAAGTGATAGTTCAAATAGGGCATCTATGATAAGAGTATTAAGTTAACCAGGACAATCTTCAACAGAGATGGAAGAGTTGGATCACAATTGTTTTCCCATTTTATGCTTGGGAAATCTAAGATTCAGAAATGGAAAGTGACTCACTGAATTTCTCACAACACACAGCAAATGAAAAATTAGAATCAAGGTTTCTGAACCCATTGTGCTTCCTTTTCAGGCTTCCAGAGGAGCGTAGGGGTACTTATCTGGTTTAAAAAATGAACATTAAAAAAAAAAAAAAAGATGAGAAAGGAGCAGAGTTAGATCAGTGGTGTCAAATTCAATTAAAAACAGGAGCCATTAAACAATACATAAGGATCCCTGCAGAAGCATATTGACTTAGAAAAGCACATATTAACAATATCTCTGTTTTATTGCATTTTTATTTTATTGTATTACTTATTTTATTCTATTGCATTTTAACATATTTTTTTTATTTTGTTAAATATTTCACAATTACATTTTAATCTGATTGGGGCCGCTCTGGAAGTAATTTGGTTCATATGTAAGGACTGAGTGTCTGACATCTCTAGAGAATAGGAGGTCCAAGCTATACTAAGGCCTAGGGATACCAGGACTAGAGGATGTCTCTTTGGACAGAAAGGAAAGGGAAACAGTTGATACAATGAAAAGAGACTTGAAAGAAGGTCTAGTTTCAATTTTGCTGCTGATTATCTGTGTGACCTTGGATTTCAGTCTCCTTGCTGGTAAAAATGAGTGGATTAGATAAGATATGATCTCTAAGACCTATTTGGATTCTAAAGACCTAGGACACAATGGAAAACTTGGTAATATCCAGATTTCATTCACCTCTTCTTCTTCTCTAACCAAATATATTGTTCATTTTTCTCTCTGAATCTCCTTCTGCCCTGCCTAGAATCACATGCCGGGGTGTACAGCCACCAATTGTGGAGAAGCGGCCATAAAATCATAATGAGCCCAGAGATGCCAAAGTGAAAATGATAAAGAGAAAGTCATAAACATTCAAATAAATATATAAATATAAATGCATCCATAAACTGAGCCCTGGAGGTATTTTAAACACATAATATGGCTGTTCTATCTCTTACTTTGCCTGGAACAGCTTTCAAAGGGAATTAATTTAATTCTCTTGTTCACCCCACCTCAGCCCTTTACAGGGGTAATAGCTAATAACGAATACAGATAGACTCTCCCTCCCCCTCAGATCCAAGGACCATTCCAAGCCTCCCTCTTGCATTCATTACGATAAAGGAAATGCATTGAATTCACCCTGGCCAAGGTCACATGACTATACACCTCCCATCCCTTTCTGTTGTACAGATCTAAATTAGCCCAGGCTTCCACCCTGAGACTTGCTGTGGTTTATATGGATGTGGCTACCTCTCTTTTGCCCTGATTAATGTAAAGGGAGGACAGGGGGTTAGTAGAAAATCATGGATAATACACAGCTAGATAGTTTAACAGCTGGGCACCAGGCAAACCTCTCACTCTCTCTGCTTTCTCTTCCTCCTGCCACAGGATGACATCTGGATTGAATTATAATACTCACATTTATAAAGTCTTTTTCAAAGTGCTGTATATGTGTGTGTATAAAGATATATTTTGTATTGAAGATATATATATGTATATGTACAAAGATAGATATTAACATATATTCAATACATATTAAAGAAATATATACATATGTGTGTAAATATTTTATGTGTGTGCATTGTATATACAATTATACTATATATAGTAATGTAGTAAATGTATTTGATATATATATCTCTTATATGTATACATAATAGGAATGTATTATATGTATATGTATACATCTCTCATATGTAATCTTTTTTCCCTATTCTTTTTACTATTTCATTGTATGTGTGCCTATATGTATATATACATATATTAGTAAAAAAAACAGAAAAAAGATATAAACATACATGTGTAAATATCTAATATATAATATGTGCAATTATATAATATAGGTAATGTAGCAAATGTATTAGATACATTTGCATATTATATAATATATTAAAGAGATACATATCTCATATGTATTCGATATTAAGTATATGTATTTGATATATATTAAAGATATATATAAAATAAAATAGTAAAAAGAAGAGATATAAATATACATATGTAAATATATGTGTGCATTATATATACAATGTATATGCAATTATACAATATATAATGTAATAAATGTATTAGATAGTTATATGTATATTATATAATATATTAAAGATATCTATATCTCACATATATTTGATATTAATGTGTATGTATTTGACATGTATTAAAAATATATATAAAGAAATAGTAAAAAGAACAAGGAAAAGAGATATAGACACATATGTATAAATACCTAATCTATAATATGATAATAATATGATATGATATGTGTTTATTATATAGATAACATATATTGAATTGTATTAAATACATTTATGCATTTTTATTATATAATATATTAAAGAGATGTCTCTTTACATATACATATATGAGATACATATCCCTTTAATGTATATACATGTATAAAAACATGCATAATCTCTTTAGATATATATAGATATGTATTTAAATGATATGTATGCATATGTATATATTTCTTTTATACATTATACATATTATATCTCTTTAATACATGTATTTTTGCATGTATTTTTATACTTTATTATATTTAGGTGTGTTATAATACGTATAGTACATAAGGTATATGCATTTGCATATATATATATTTCTATGAGTTGGATATACTATATATATATATTTATATACTTCATGACTTTATGTACATTGATCTTTCAAGCGAAGTGTTATCGTTGTCTTCTTTTTAAAAATGGGGAAATTGAGATTTAGAGAAGTAATTGCTCTGAGTTACATATCTAGTTAGTGTCTGAGCTGAGAATAAAATTCTAAGTGTAGCATTTGATCCATGATGTCAGGTTGCTTTGTCAGTTAAGTGAAAAAAGCAAAGGACTGGCAGCCGGAAAACTTGAGCTGCAGTACAGTCTCTGCCACTAATTTAAGACATGACCTTGGATTTAAACAAATTTGCCCAACTGAGAATCTACTAACACAGAATTATAAGCTAATTAGGAACCTTAGAAACTATGTAATGTAATGTTTTCCTTTACAGATAAGGATCTATGACCCAAAGAAAGAAATGTCTCACCCAAGCTCTCATAACACAGCTAGCAGCAGAATCAGAACTAGAACCCAGAGCTTTTGACTCCCTGTGTGTTCTCACTGCTCTATCTCAGTGAAGTCAAGCTCAAATAAAAACAGATCCCTCTAGATCATATATTGATTTAGACAACTGCATATTAATATTATTTATGTTGTATTTTTACTTATTTTGTTAATCATTTTCCAATTACATTTTAATTTGATTTGAGCCTCATGTGTTAGGCTAATAATAGCCTAGAGAAAGTAACAACTAGAAAGTTGTGGGTTTGACACCTGTGCTCTGTAATGTTAGTTTAAAAGTTCAGCCATGAATAAGCTGTTGCTGTATAGATCCATACATAATATTTACCTTTTCTATGAGTTCTTAAACTTGGGATATACTTGAGGGACCACAATCTACTCAGTTCTGTATGCTGAAGACCAAGATCATACTTGAACTGTTTAACGCCTCCCCTTTTGGATTATTCCAACTGGAATGCTCAACCTCCCCATTTCAACTCATCCTGTTTCATTTCATTTCACCCATTCATTTCAAAGTAGTAAGAGGGAACAGACAGCTGCAGGTTGCAGTTCTGTCAGTTTAGTATACATTATTTAATACATAATAATTTTCTGCTGTTGGCATTTTGGCATTCTTGAGAACTTTCATTTCATGATCACTGTAGAAAAAAAGGATCACAGATTCAGCACTTAGATGAACTTTAGTGGATATCCAATCTTTGTTGTTGTTTAGCTGTTTTTTGATTGTTTCTGATTCTTCATGACCCCATTTGGGATTTTCTTGACAAAGATACTGAAGTTTAGCATTCCAACTCATTTTACAAATACAAAAAACAAGGTGACTTGCCAGTCACTTGGGTAGTAAGGGGTTTAGGGCTGGATTTGAATTCAGGAAGATGAATCTCCTTGACTCTAAGCTAGACATTCTATGCACTATGATTCCACCTAGTTGCTATCAGGTCTTTACAGAAAAGGAAATTCAGACCCAGAGACTTTGCCTCAAAACACAAGCAGTAAGTGATATAATTAGGATTTAAACCCACAGTCTCTGTTTGCAAATGCAACATTTTTTTTCCACTGGAGGACAGTCCAACATTGTGTGACATTCTCCTATCACCTGTCAGAAATTAAATAAGCTGTAAGTCAGAATGAGGTCAGCCAGCAATGGAATAATACTCAGTGCAAATCTTTGTATATGTAAGAAGAATTTAAGACAAATATCCATGTTGTGTATAAAAAAAAATAAAACTTCCATTCACACACCTATGTATGCTCTTGGTCCACATCACTGACCTTGGCTAAGAAGCCATATAGGTTAAATGAATTTAAATGACCTTGGTTCAAGTCCTTATTCTCCTCCCTATATGTACCTGGACAAGTCAAGCCATGAGCCTCAGTTTCTACATCTGTAAAATGGATGGATTGGATTTGACTCATTCTAAGATCCCATTGATCCTTGTCTTAAATTTCAACCTTTGCCTCAGAATCTTATTTGCTGCCTAATCTGATGTTTCACACTTTACTTTAAGAATCTTTCCTCATTCTCTCTGCACATCTCTAAGATTCCTCATAGCAAGCAGGAGCTTCAGAAAGAAACCTCTGCATTGTCATTATCATTAGTGAGTGCTAAATAATTACATAGATGAAAAGAGGCATTATATTGTCATCACAATTTTATTCCACTAGTGTGCAATTATATCCCATGTTCAACTCTTACCTGGTGTTCAGAGTCAGATTCAAATTTTCCAATTAGAGGGAATAACTATATACAAATAGAAGGATCCATATATAGTATTGTAGACACTCCAGGGGGGTGTCTGTCTCTTTTTAACCAGGTTCTTTTTCTATGCAGAGCCTAGCAAAAATAAGGCAAAATGATTTGCTTTGCACTTGAATTTTAAGGGCTAACAGAAACTGAGCCTGCTTGCTCTGCATGGAAGAGAGGAAACTTCATTAATTAAATTTGTAGAGAGTTTATAATCTCAGATACTAATGAAAGAAATAGAGATGTCACACACATTAAAACTGTTCAAGATAAGACAAGGCTATAATAGAACAAAGACCATCTGAAGGAACCAGAAGGAGTAGATGTTTTCAGGTACCAAAGCCGAACAGATTATAATGCTCTGGTCATTAGTTTTATGGCAGAATATAAAGAAAAGTAACAGATAGTGTTAAAGTAGTCACCAACCAAATTAAGGAGTTCCTTAACCAACCTGATGAGTTTACAGAAAATGGGGCATTCTTTAGAACCAATCAAGTAGAATTTTCTTATGAAATGTAATCGTGTCTTTGCCCTTCATTTTTGAAAAAGACCATGACATCAGGAAGGGAGTGCCATGACATGCAAATGAATTGAATTTAAGTGAAGGAGGGCTGTGAAAGGTCACCTGCCTCACTTTCCCCTCCAGTGCCATCTGGGTCCAGTGGCCAGATATAGATCAAGATGACTGGCGATGGCCCTAATGCAATGGGAGACCTTGGTCTTTAACAGGTCTCAGCTGGACTGAGGGAACACCTAATCAGTGATTAAGGCTGAATAATAAATGAGGCAAAGAATAGTCTCTTTTACACACATTACACATATTACACACATATTACATTACAGTTATCCCTTCCACATTGTGGAGAGAGTCACTGGCGCCCCTTGCAATCTGGAAAATATGCATATTTTTGGCCCAGCCTTCATACAAGAGAAGTCTGATTTTTTTTTCTTTTATAGAGTGTTTATAGTACCTTCTTGTAAATTTTGGGTTGATATTATACAATACTATACAATATTTTATGCATTCCTGAGTTTCTAAACTTTTTCTTTGTCATCTGCTTATGTGTTGTCTGTGGCTTCCACAAAAACTGCCAAAAAATTACCATTTTATTTCTTATAGTCAACTGCAATATATCAAAACTACAAAGGGGAAAGTCATGATGTACAAGGGACACTTGCAATTCTAGATTAATTAGGTCTCAGATATAGAAGACTGTCTGCTGATGATAGACTCACAAACCTTCAGAAATTCCTCTTTGTGTTCTAAAAACATGAGCTACTCCATCAACAAGATTTGGGAAAGCTACTTACCACTGAGGATAGGATATCTAATGAATGTTTCAGAAACAAATGTCCAGCTAAGAAGAGTATGAACATTCCCTGACTTGGGGGAAAGGGAGAGAGGAAAGGAGTCTCAGAATTAGAAATTCTTACAGTAAGTAGGATTTGAAGTGGGTTTTAATGGATAGACAAAATCCATAATTAAAAAAAAAAAAGTCCTACTGACGATCCAAGAGGTATTATTGAGGCAGTATATAAGTATATATATAAAGGAAGTTGTATAGATAAAAAGGAATGAAGAGGGCTATTAGGTGGTACAATGGATAGAGCACCTGATCTAGAGTCAGGGAGGCATGAATTTAAATGTGATTTAACTCACTAGTTGTGTGACCCTGGACAAAGCACTTAACCCTGTTTGTCCCAGTTTCCTCATCTGTAAAATGAGCTAGAAAAGGAAATGGCAAACCACTCCCATATCTTTGCCAAGAAAACCTCTTATGAGGTCATGAAGAATTAAACACAAAAACAGGATAACAAAAAAAAAGTGAGGAAAAGTAGGAAATCTGGAAAATGCAGAGATATAATCCAGTATTCACATCATTTTCAGCTAAGGTATATTGCTCTCTTCACTAATAGGCTACATTAGTTTTGAAATACATTCCTCAAGTTCCCTGCCCATGAGGAGAAGCTTTCCTGAATCCTGAGTTAACTTTTGCTTTAGAGCAGGGACACAAACTTTTTGAATCATGGATCCCTTGAAATCTCATGAAGACAGGACCACATTTCAGATATGATCATCCCCTACTGATAGATGATAATAAAAAATGATAACTAATCCATAATATAATTTGAAAAATGGTAACTAAGCCCCCTTCATTTCTCCTTTTCTTACTAGTCCCCATGTTTTATTATTACTTTGTCTAATCTGAGAAAGTAATCCCTTAGTACTCTCTATAATCTGTAATATATTTTTTTCATAATGTTGTTTTGGCCTAACTATGAACAATAAATGTTTCTTTTATTTCTGCAAGGGGTTCTTAATTATTAATGTATTTCTATAAGTCCAGAGTATATTTTAATAAGTTAACTCTATGGATATTTTATGTATTTGAAGTTATTTTGAATACAATTTCTCTATTTCTCTTTTCCTCCTAGTTTTGGAAAGAATTGTATTAAAATATTGCTGATACTTGTAGTTATTTTGTATCCTACTATGTTATAAATTTAAAGTTATAAATTGTCATAATTAATTTTTGCTGATCCTATGGGGTTTTCTAAGTGAAGAATCGTGTGATCTATTAGAGATACTTTTTTCTTCCCTTTCCTGGTTTATAGATTTATTTTTTCTCTGTATAGCTAGCATAAATAGTAGTAGGGAAGGAAAAGAAAGTATCTATGTTTTACTCTGTGCTTACTAAGAAAGCTTCCAGTGAGGAAGCTTTTACAAACAATACTAGTTGTTTGTTTTAGATATGTATTTTAATTTTATTATTATTATTATTAAAATATCTCAGCATGGAGAACTCTTCAACTGCCCATGATTGAATAGCTAAATCTTAGGAAATTGCCTGAGGCAAATAACAAGTGACTTAGAGTCACAAAAATATTAAATGTCAAAAGTAGAATTTAATCCCATGATATTCTTAATCATCCTATTCCATTGATACCACTATTGTTCTGCTGATGCTAATCATAATAATAGAAATTATCCAAACAAAAACCTGTACAATATAAATGAAACTCAAGGTCTATCACCCAATGATAGCTATGGAAATATAAGGGAAAGAAATGATAAACATTCTTAAAGCATATGACTAAAATAGAGTTTCTTTTGGAACAAGAAGATATCACTTTATACACCATTATATTTGTCAAGCATAACTGAAAGGGGTTTAGCTCTAATGGAATCTGTAAAATAATTACTCAAGGATGGAAACAAAAAGCCACCCATAGGCAACATCCACATGAACTCATCTAACAGTATGTCAGCAAAGAAGCATAGATGTTTATGAAAACCTAAAGGTTTATAATAACAATTCATGACCAGGTCATTGACACAAAAATTACAGAAGTGCTTTCCTCAAAGGACTATAAAGGTAGTGAGCAGGATAAATAATGCAATAAATGATGGAAATAATGCAACACTTTCCTAGGCTGTAAAAATTGGACATATATCAAATAAAAATAAAGCATGTAACTGTAAGAAAAGTATTGATTCTGAAATCAGAGTATGTGGATAGACCTGGAGTCACAGAGTTCCAAATTTAAACCTAATCTCAGACACTTACTAGCTATGTGACCCTAAGTAAATCACTTCATCTCTGTCTGCCTCAGTTTCTTCAACTACAGAATGAGGATAATAATAATATCTATATCCCAGGACTATTGTGAGGATCAAATGAGATCTTATTTGTAAAGTACTTAGCACAGTGTCTGATACATTTTTTGTTATTCAGTCACATAAGTCTTGTCCAACTCTTCGTGATCTCTTTGGGGATTTTCTTGGCAAAGACACTGGAGTGGTTCATCATTTTCTTTCCTAGTTCATTTTATAGATGAGGAATTGAGGCAAACAGAGTGAAATTATTGCTCAGGATCACACAAGCTAGGCTTGAGGCTGGATTTGAACTTATGAAATTGAGTCCTTCTGACTCTAGATTAAGCATTCTATCCACTGTATTACCTGGCTGTGCTGCCTGGAACATAACAAACCCTTAAAAATGCTTCTTTCTTCTCTGCCTGCCCGACTTCCTTTCTACCTGGTTTGAAATACTGTTTCTGATACTTAGTACTTATGTGACTTTGGACAAAAAACTACCTTCTCCCATGTAAGATGAGACTGTTAGACTAGATGATCTCTGGGATCCTTTTTAGCTTTAGGACTTTAATCCTATGAATACTTAACAAAACATGATCTACTGTCATTAATTATATATGAGAAAACTCTACCCATCATATACCTATATCTTTCATTGAAGGAGAGACAAGTCCCAATGCTACCCAAAAAAAAAAAAATCTTAAATTTTCATGAGGAATTCAACAAGTAAAGTATCCAAACCAAAAATCAGCCACATTCTCCTGGATAAAATATCAATCCATCAAGATTTAAGAATAGCATTTTCAATGATCCTATATTCCTAATGGTCACATTCTACATAGTTATTGAATTTTTTTAACTTATCAAATTATAAGAGGGTCAAAATCACATGGGAATAGTATAAGGTGCTTCTGTTATCTATTGTTGGTGGCAAACCAAGGATGCTCTCAGTGAGTCAAAGAAGATGAATTTATATTATAATACTTTTAGTAATTACAAAAAAGTATGTTATCCAATTGTACAATAGTTTGTAGAACAATAATAATAACAATAACAATAATGGTGTAGCAAGTTTTCTCAGAACTATTTTTTATCTGAAAACCATTGAAAAATATACAGGTAAGACAATAATAAAATGATAATAATAACTCATTTTACAGTGTTTTAAGAGTTATAAAGCATTTGCTTCACAACCTTGTGGGGGGGGGGGTAAACAGTCCAAATATAATTTCCCACACTTTATAGATGAAACCAAGCTACCAGAAATGATTCACCTGAGATCTGGCAGCTACTCAGCTAATTAACGGCAGAGCTTGAAGACTAAAAATATATTCAGATCATATCTGAAGAATTGTATTCCATTCTGGACAACATATTTTAAGGATGACATTTACCAAGTAGAGTGTGTTCAGAAGAAGATGACGAATATGATGAGGAGTATAGAGAAATACCCTATGAGAAATGGTATAGTAAAATAGAAAACATGACTGGGAATCAAAAGAGACCTGGATTTGAATACTTCTTCAGATACTCAATTTTCATGTGACCACAGACAAGTCATTTTATCTCAATTCCTTTAGTTTTCTCTTCTGTAAATAAGAATAATTAGCAAGTATTGTAATATCTATCTGGCTGGGTTAGTGTAAGGATCAAATAAAATGATAAGTTTAGAGCATTTTGAAAATCTTAAAAGTGTTATATAAATATCAACTATAGTCTATGACAATCATTATAAAAAACTGCAATTGTTTAACCTGGAAAAGGGAAAACTAAGTGGAGAGATGATAGCTGTCTTCAAATATATGAAGGGCTGTTATGTACATAAAGGAACAGACTTGTTCTATTTTAATCAAGAAGCTGGGACCAGAACCAAGACACAAAACTTGTAAAGAAGAGAATTTTGGATCCACTGAAGGATGAACATTTTAACAATTAAAACCATCTAAAAATGGAATTGGCTGTCTCCTGTGGTCATGGACTACCCAACGCTGGAGCTAGTTAAGTAGAGTTCAGAACTGTCAGGCATATAAAAGTGATTTTTCATTGAATGAGTGGTAGAACTAGATGATCCCTTAGATCCTTCGCAACTCTAAGGGGGCAGGCTACCAGAATCTAAATGCCTATTATATAGTAGGCACTGTACTAGGTGCTTTAGAATTGTCATTTGGTCCTCCCAGTAATACTAGGAGGTAGGTGCAATTATTGTTATCCCCTTTTTGCTTAATGGAAAAGTGAGCAGGCAGTAGTTGATTGACTTGTCCAGGGTCGCACAGCTAGTAAATATTTGAGGCTAGATTTGAATATATATTTTCCTGACTTTAGACCCATTGTTCTGTCCACTGAACTACCTAACTTCCTTTAAGTGATTTTAGAAAAGCATGGTTTAGGACAGGGGACACAGACGAAATCACATCTGAGTACTAGACTAAGTACAGACTCTTCCCTACTCTGGGTCATGTTGCTGTTATGCATTTGTTTCAGCCGTGTCCAACTCTTGGTGGCCCCATTTATGTAGTTTGGTTTGATTGGTATTTTGTTTGTTATTATATTAAATTCTGTGGCTATTAGAATTCCTAATATGGTCACGATTAGGACTGAGAGTTTTGTTAAGGTAGGCATGGTTATTGGGATTATTGTGGTAGGAGGGATGCTTGATGTTAGTAGGAATCCTGCGAAAACATTTCCAAGAGCTAATCATATAATAGGATGTGGGTTGTTTTTGTTTTGGTGATATGGTTTTCTCAGCAAAGACATCAGAGTGGTTCACCATTTTTTTCCCCAACTCCTTTTACATAGAAGAAAACTGAAGCAAACAATATTAAGTGACTTGCCCAGAGTCACTGTTAAGGCCAGATTTGAGTTCAGAAAGATGAGGCTTCTTGACTTCAGGTCCAGCACTTTATCCATTGCACCCCTTAGGAGACCACTCTGGGCCATGATTTCCTTTGATTGCAAAAAAAGGAGGGAGTGCAATAGAAAGAATGGCACATTTGAAGTCAAAAGACCTAGACTAGAATTTCAGCTTTGCTCTGTATCCTTAGGCAAGTGATTTTATCTCACTGAGTCTCAGTCTCCTCATCTTAAAAAAGAAAAGGAATCAACTTCTCACCTCTAAATATATGATTCTGTAACTGTACACCTTTTAAGGCTCTTTCCTATTCTCAAATGCTATGATTCTGACCTTTCATATCGGTTTTTTCAACTATGAAGCAATGGAATTTTATGTTTTATATATACATATATATGTGTGTGTGTGTATATATATATATGTATATATATATATACACACTAATACATGTATACATACACACATATCTACCTACACATATACATATATATGCACATATATATTCCTAAGATATAAATATACATGTGTGGGTGTGTGTGTGTGTGTGTGTATGTGTGTGTGTGTATAAAAGTCTTATTAGCTAGTAGAGGTCATAGAATCCAAAACACACTCAAAAAGAATCCCCTCTATTCTATTCTTGACAAGTGGCCACCCAGGCCCGTCTCAAACATTTCCAGTTAAGGTTACTCTATGGACTTACATATAAGCTGATGTTAAGTGAAGTGGGTAAAACCAATAAAACATCGTACACAGCAACAGTAAGATTATGTGATGGCCACTTGTGATGTACGTGCATCTTTTCAACAATGGGTTGATTCAGAACAATTCCAATAGACTTGTGATAGAGAGAGCCATATGCATCCAGAGAGAGGACTATGGGGACTAAATCTGGATCACAACATAGTATTTTCACGTTTGTTGTTGTTATTGTTGTTTGCTTGGTTTTTTTTTCTCTTTTTTCCCTTTGGATCTTATTTTTCCTGTGCAGCATAATAAATGGTGGAAATATATTTAGAAAAATTGTATGTGTTTAACCTATGTTGGATTACTTGCTGTCCCAGGAAAGTGGGGAGGAAGGGAGGAAAAAAATTGGAACACAAGGTTTTGCAAGGGTGAATGTTGAAAACTATCTTTGCATGTGTTTTGAAAAATAAAAGGCTATTATTATTAAAAAAAAAAAAAAAGGTATTCTATGACCTCCTAAGGCACTGTAAGATGGTACTAATTATTAGAAAAGATTTCCCTATGTCAAGTCACAATCTGCTTCTTGGTCATTTCCTTTCAATGCTTTTCCTACCCCATTCCTCCAATTATTAAGTATTATTTTATCTGCCCTTCATATTGTACCTTTCCACCCCATTTGGCATTGTAAAAAGTTGCTTCCCTTTTGATCAGATTTTTCTTGTGCAGTATGACAGATATGGAAATTTGTTTAGAAGAATTGCGCATGTTTAACCTATATCAGATTGCTTGCTGTCTGAGGGGGAAAAGATTAGAGGGAGAAAAATTTGTTGAAAAGTATCTTTGCATGTATTTGGAAAAACAAGATACTATTTTAAAAAATAAAATAAAATAAAAATCTCTCCATGCATATATCTATATAATTTGGCTAAATAAATCCCCATTAAAAATTAAAAATTAAAATCCACATTAGCTGCATCTGAATTTTAAATTCACCACCTTTCTGTCAGGAGGTCAGCAACATGTTGAATGAATTATTTTTTTTCTTCTGGATTCGTGGAAGATCATTGCATAGATCAGAGTTCTAAAGGCTATCAAAGTTGGTTAGAGTTTTTTATTTCTAAGTTGTCATTGTATAAATTATTTTCCTTGTTCTTCTCATTTCACTTTGCTTCTGTTAATAAAGCTATTCCCTGTTTTCTCTGAAATTGTTCATGTCATCATTTCTTACACCACAGCAACGCTGCATTATATGCCACATTTTGTTTAGTCATTCCCCAACAGGGGAATAGCCACTTTATTTACAATTTTGGGCTACCACAAAAAAAGTCTTAAGTCAAATTATCAATTACCCATGAGACATTTCAAACTGGATGTTCAAAAGACATCCTCAACATGTCCAAAATGGAACTCATTCTTCTTTCCCCAAATTCTCTTCTCTTTCAAATTTCCTTAATTCTCTTGAAGCCACTGCCACACTTCCAGTCTTATCTTACTTCACTCCATATCATTTCATAAAAGTCATGCAGTGATCTCTGA
The DNA here is from genome assembly GCF_016432865.1 of Antechinus flavipes. Taxonomy (NCBI): domain Eukaryota; kingdom Metazoa; phylum Chordata; class Mammalia; order Dasyuromorphia; family Dasyuridae; genus Antechinus; species Antechinus flavipes. The sequence goes on along the minus strand of NC_067398.1, from coordinate 364,722,537 downwards.
AATTGTCCAATTTTGTCATTTTTTATGGTACAATAATTTTCTCTTACATTGATATTGCTTAGTTATCCCCTAGGGATATCCCCTAGTAGGAGAATACTACCTATGAGGATACCATAAAAAATTATAAATATTTCCAGTCTCTCTTTCACAAAATAGCCCCTCCAGTACATGAAAATAGCTACCTTGTACTTTTGTCTTTTGTATGTCTCTTCTTTTCCAAGTTAAACATTCCCATTTACTTGAGTTTATTCTTTTATGGCAAAATACCAAGTCCTTTCATCATCCTGGTCATCCTCCAGCTTTTCAATGTGCTATCACTTCACTAATCCTGGGTACTCTGCTTTCTTTAAATGTTGCCTTTAGTTAGAAATCCAATTAAAAAACTTTTTCCAATGGACTATGCTCTAGCCATGCCTCCTCCATGTTGTACTTATGAAATACATTTTTCAATCCATGTAAGAGTCTACATTTCTTTCTCTTAAATTTCATTTTATTAGCTGCAGCCCAACTTTATTGTGTATCAATATCTTTTTGGATCCTGACTCTTCTTTCCAATGTTAGATTTTTTTTCAATCTTTGAGTCTAACTTGATAAGCATCCCATTTGTACCTTTATCCAAGTTATTATTTAAAATGTTAATGCAGAGCCAAAGATATTACCAAGCCACTCCATTAGAGATCTCCTTCCAAATTGTCCTTGAATGAATGATAACTACTACTTGGGTCCAACCATTCAATCTGTTCCAACAGCACCTAATTATACAACTGTCTGGCTCACATCTCCATATTTTTTTTCACAAAAATTACCCAAAAGACTCGGTCAAATACTTTACTCAAATCTAGGCAAACCACATTGATAGCATTCCACTGATTTACCTGTCTAGTAAGCCTTTCAAAAAGGAGAATTGAGGTCAGGCTGACATGAGCTGTGCTTGATGAAATCAGGCTGGCTCTTTCTGATCACCACTTTGTTTCCCAGACGTTCACTAACTATTCCTTAAGTAATACATTTCAGAATCTTGCCAAGAAGCAAAGTCAACATCACATGTGTAAAGTTTTCAGACTCCTCCTTTCTTTTTCGAAGACTAGTACATTTGCCATCAGACTGTTCTATGGATCCTCTTCTGTCCTCTGTGATTTCCTCAGAGTGGTTCAGCAATTCCATCTGATGGTTCTGTGAGATATAGTTGATGTGAGCTTTGAGATCACTGAGTAAACTGGAAATCCACATGGTTTGTGGGTTATTGTACAAGGAGACAAGGTCTAGCCTAGAAATCCCCTAAGAATCAGTGAAGAAAGCATATTATTACACCTCTGTGTGGAAATCTGGACAAGATCCTTGGGGTTATAAAGCAAAAGGGAGATAAGGAGATGCCTTGTAGTAGGAAGAGGTGTCAGAGTGGAAAGATAATGAGAAAGGTCAGTATTAGACTTGGGGGTTTATAAGTCATTTTCTAGTAGATGATAATTAAGACCACTGTTGAGCGTTAAGGGAAAGGGGCAAATCACCCAAGATTAAGTCTTAGAGGATGGAGAAAGTAGGAAAGAGACTCCTGAGAAAGGAAAAGAAATTGTATTGGGAGGTGCCCCAGGAGGGCAAAATGCTTCTGTCACAAAACCTAATGATCTTTTCTCAGTCCTAATTCTCTTTGATCTCCTTCCTATAGGTAACTGTTAGCCACCCCTTCCTCCTAGAAACATTCTCCTCTTTGGGGTTTTCAATGTCTTTTGCTCCAATTCATTATTTATTAATGCTGCCTAACCATGATGGCTTCCCACAAGGTCCCTCCTAGTCCCTCTTCTCCATCTGCATGGTCTCTCTTGGAATGTCATCAGCTCCCATGAGTTTAATGTTAGACTCCCAGATCTAATATCTAATCCCATTCTTTCCGCTGAGCTCAAGCCTCATATTATCAACTGAGTTTGAGACATTTAAAATGGACATCCCAGAGAGACTCTACATTTTACAAAATTCAAAACAGAATTCATTATCTTTACCCTAAACCCTCTCCTTTTTCAAACTTCCCGGTTTCTATTGAAGGCATTCTTATAGCATCTCAGGTTTATAATCTCAAATCCTGCCTCCCCCTCACCCCATATAGATAATCAGTTGTTGAATCTTTTCTATTTAAGCAATATCTTTCATATCTGACCCCTTCTTGCCATTCTATTATCACCTTAGTTCAAGTCCTCAATGCATCTTGCCTAGATTATTGCAATATCCTACTAATTCATCTCCCCATCTCAATCTCTTCCTACTCTGGATCATCCTGTACATTGCTGCCAAATTAATTTTCCTTAAGTATAAATCTGACTATGTGATGTTCTACTTAATAAGATCCAGTGACTTAGTGAAGATAGGATCTTCAATTGACAATATAATTTCCCCCTTTTAACTTTTTTATTTCTTAGACAACTGGATCCAAATCTATCTTTTTGTTTCACTGAAAATTATTCTCCTACGTATTTGGAATCTTCCGTGATGTTCTGCTAGGCACATGATGATTTTTTTTGTTTTCTTTTTCTGTTTTTCTTTTTCCATTTTGTTTTTTTTTTAAGTTTTAAGTAAATAAGTACATTTTTTAAAAAAAGAAAAGAAAAGAAAATTAGTCCCCTTCCCAAAGTCTGTGGTCTAACCAAACTCTCCTCTTATTTTGTCACATATGACATACCATCTCTCATTTCTATGTCTTTTCACTGACCATTCTACATGCCATTCTCTTCTCCCCTCCAACTCAGAGTCCTTCTCTTTCTTGAAGAGGTAACTAACTCATTCATTATCTTCTGCATGAAGTTTTTTTTTTTTATCTTCCTAATTGCTAATGCCTTACTTTCCCAACTGCCTTATGTTTAAATACTTTGTGTGATATATTGGTTAACATTATATTATCTGGCATAGATGTATTCAAGACAGAATATGAATGGCAAGCTGAGAAAGTGCTAGAATTAATGAAAAAACTCAGTATATATTTTATATGTAGAATGGAAGTTCATTGGGAGTGGGGATTGTTTCATTCTTTATTACTTATACCTCCATTGCCTAACAAGGTCCTGGCACATGATAGGTACTTAATGAATATCTTATTATTAAATGATCTTACCTCAATTATATATGTCTGAACTAAACCAGGGAGAATGGTAACTCTCACGCAACATTACTAGCTATTGCTCTCTCTAGTGTAGCTGTAAGTCATAACACACATATTCTATCCAATAGCCTATTAAAGGATAAAAAAACATCTTGAACTGTTCTGTCCTATTTAAGTTTTTTGTGCTCTGGATCAGTAAGATTCCCAGTCATCCCAACAAAAGAAAATGGTAATCAGAACCATTTCTTCAAGGACCTCCTAAGGATTCCTAAAGCCACAACTTTCCAGACAATAAATCAGCCAATGCTGAGAAAGACCAGTCCAATACCTACACAATATTAGCATAAATGCCTGCCAACTTCTCCAGCTTGGCTAAGGAAATGTTCCCACTGCAATGGGGTGGGGGGGAGGAAGGGTGATGTGGTTTTAAAATAGCTTCTGTTGCTCTCAGAGAAAGGAGAGAGGCTGGGAAATTCTGGCAATGTGGTACTGTGGAAAGAGGAATGAATTTGGAATCTGCTTCTTATTACCTGGACTTGCTGTCTCTTGACCTCTATCTGTCTCAGTTTCCTCAACTGGAAAATGAATATAAGTGCCTACCTCCTAAGGTTGTTTTGAAAATCAAATATAATTTTAAAGGCCTTAGAATAGTGCACCTAATAAATGTTTACTCCTTTCTCCCCTCTCTTTTAGTACTCTGGGTCTAAGATGAAATATATACACATACATACCCCCAAGCAAGGAATGATTATACAACAATCTATCTCTTAGGAGTTTTTAGGAAAAGGAATAGAGGCATAAAGATCTTTTAAAGAATAGGCAATTCACCAAAAAGAATTTACTAAGTGTCAACTATGTGACAAGCACTATACTTGAGGTTCCCTGTCCTCAAGAAGCTTATATTTTATTATGAATGTATTTACTTTTATCATGTTTTATTTATTAATTTTATCATAATGCATTATTATGAATGTATTTATTTTTAATTGCTATGTATGAATATGCATAGGTGGAGTTTTCAGAATAAAACTCCACCTATGCATATTCATGTATAGCAATTAATTGCAATGTTTCAATTGTTAAACCTAAGTAGGGAAAAATCTGATTGCTCTGTCAGACAGGGCCAGATGGTAAAAGGCTTCCAGCAGCTTACCCCCAAAAGAGTGATTCTAATAATAATAACTTCAGGCATTTAGGACCTTTGGGAGACCCCTCTCAGACCAATTTTTTTTTGCCTTTAGTGCTAACTCTATAAAGACATATCCCTAGACTGATTTTGTTCTTCTTCAAAAGGAAACAAATATTCATAGTAGAGGTCATGAAAACCAACATGAATGAGCAGTGGGGAACAAATGGTTTGTACCAAGATTGGAAAAGAAATGTGTATGAATGTTCCCTTCTTTCCTCTATTTCAGGATTGTTCATCTGAGTTTGGTAGCTCATAGAATTCTGGAATATTGGAACTAGAAGAGCTCTCCAGGGTCATTCTAGGACAGTTTCTTAGTCATCTCTGCTGAGTATTGTCAATGTATTTTCAAGCATAAACTCAGTTGACAAAGAATGTTGGAAGCAAAATCTGGGCCTAGTTTTGACCTCAGTTCTCATAATTTGAGTTTCCCAGATCTGGTTTTTGTATTTCTAAACATCCTAGAAAGCCTTATTAACTAATTCTTCTGATATTACCAAAAAGAAGGTAGATGACCTCAGAGTGCTTCACAGCTGGGGTATTGCTGCATAATGGAGATGGAAGAGACCTTAGACAGAGGTCATTTATTCTAGAATCACACAGTCTGAGAGCTGAAATTTCCCTCAATGACCCTGTAGTCTATCTAGTCATTTCATCTTACAAATGAGGAAATTGAGCCCCAGAGATATAAATTTCCCAAAGTTATACAGATCATAAGTGGCAAAATGGGATTTGAATCTAAGTTTTCTAAATTGAAATTGAGTCTCAGACAGTGGAAATGTTTAAGACCACACAAGGAATTTCAGATCCAAGGAAAGTAGAACATCTTTTTGGTTATTTCAAGGTCAAATGCATCAATTCTCCACTTAAATTTATATATGGATCGAATTAACCTAGAGGCAGCTAGGTGGATCAGTAGATAGAGCATTAGGCCTTGAATCAGAAAGATTTGAATTTAAATATGACCACAGACATTTAGCTATTTAATCTCCGTTTGCCTTAATCTATTGGAGAAGAAAATGGCAAAGCATTCCATTATCTTTTCCAAGAAAACCCCATGGACAGTAAATGACCATGGGATCACAAATGTTGGTCACAACTGAACAACAGTAAAAATTAAACTAAGGGATTTCTTCTGGGCATCTAGAAGTCTGCACCCTTTCTATCTTGCAAAGACTGGAAAACAAAATAATGCTCTATTTTGGGTCAGCTAAATGGCATAGTGATTATAGAATACTGGGCATGTAGCCAGAAAGCTCTGACTTCAAATCCAGCCTCGGACATTTGCTTTTGAGCAAGTAACTTAATTAGCCATGGTCTGCCTTATTTGTCTCAACTGTAGAATGAGGATCATAATATCATCTACTTCACAGGGCTACTATGAGGATCAAATGAGATAATATTGGTAAAGTACTTAGCAACAGTGCATAGCACCTAGAAATACTTGATAAATTCTTATTCCCTAAACAGCTCTATTCCCCTACCCTCCAAATCTATGAACAAATTGGTGGGATGAGTACAAGTTCTGACTTGAGCATTTATTGGATATGTGAACTTCTGCCAGATCAAAGCTTCTTCAGCTGAAAAAATGACAAGAATGATTTTACACAGAGTTGTTTTAAATAAAGTGTTTTATAAACTATGAGGTTGTTTTTATTGCTATTGTTACACTGAAAAGCACAAATTGTACAAGTCACTTTCCCAGTCCATTAAAAGAATATTTCTTTCAGACACTGTAAGTCCTACAGCAGTAGGATGGTAACTACATGGAGGCATGAGAGTCCATTTGGGACTAAAAGTCCCCACAGTAACTTACATTGCCCCACTACTATCTCTGGGCCTATCTTGGCAGAATTTTTATACATGCTCTTAAGGAGGGACCATTTTTCTTAATGTCTAGAGGGGAAGTTTAGGCCCAAACTTTGGGAGCAAAAATGGACCCAGGAAAGGAGAATGAATAACTTCACGTTTTTGTGGAGAAGTCTACTCTCCTCTGTCTTGAGACCAGATTATTTGAACAAATATGAGGTTAATCTGAATGGAACATTTTAATTCATACTTCTGAAAGTGAAGAAAAGACATAATATGACAGGATAGCCCAAAAGATTCAAATGAAGAAATATATATATTCTTGATAGAGGTCTTTGTGTATACTAGTTGGCACTTGTACCTTGAAAGCTAACTTTGGGACATATATCAACCAGTAGAAACATAATTTAGGAAATGAATTCATTGCTTGACCCTGACAAAGTAACCAGTGTCTTGTATAAACCTTTTGAAAAGTATTGTTTCAGTCAAACCAAATTTCATTTCTTTTTTTTTTCCTCTGGCCCTCTTCAGCTTAAGAACAAAAGAAAGTGAAATTCCCTTTTCCCTTAACAAGGCATTTACCATGTCTCTTTTCTTCCTGCCAAGGCAATAATTCTTCATTGTAATGTGATTTAATTCAATTAAGCAACCATTTATTGAGTGCCTACTGTGTGTGAGGTTATCAAATTCAATTCAACTGGCATTTATAAAATGTTTTCTAACATGTTTGTAGACAATAAATGGCACAGTAGAAATAATGTATTTTGTAGAGCACTATAGAATATATTTTGTAGGTGCTGTAAAAAGTATGTATTTTGTAAAATGCTTTACAAAAGTAAAAGCATCAAAACCATCTCAGTTGTTGCTATTGTTGATACTTCTGTCCATCATCCCTTGTCCTGTCCTGAAGCATCTGACACATTAAGATGCACATCATTGCTTTATATGTGAGTATCAGATTGCTTACCTCTCTAAATAGACATGCATACAACTTACATGACTATGAAACTGATTGGTTGTGGGCAAAACTATAGAAGCTCAAAGTTCCAAATAAGCAACTAATATCAGAAAAAGCTTCATGAAGAGGGGGACACAGTAGATAGAGTGCTGGGTCTCAAATCAGGAAGACTCATTTTCCTGCGTTCAAATCTGGCATCAGCTTGCTATGTGACTCTGAGAAAGTCACTTAACCCTGTTTGCCTCAGTTTCCATCTATAAAATGAGCTGGAGAAGGAAATAGCAATTACTCCAATATCTTTCCCAAAAAAAAAAAAAAAAAAAAACCTCATGTGGTCATAAAGAATCAGAAACAACTGCAAAAATGACTCAACAGCAATAAAAAAGTAACAGAGAGTCATGGAAGGATTTTTGAACAGAGTTGTGACACTGTTCATTTTATCTGTTCATTAGGAATATTAACCAGGCATTGATGGGTTTGGAAAGAAAAAAGTTTGGAGGTAGGGAGATCAGTTAGAAAAGCTATTTATAATAACCCATGGAAGAGGTCATGAAACAGTGATGGCACCAGGGAATGGAAACAATAAGACAAATGTTGAGAATCATTTGGCTTAGCAGGAAAAAAACAACTACATTTGATTTGGGGCCTGAAGATTTGGGTTCTAGTCTTATCTTGTTACATTGGCAAATCACTTATCCTCTCTAGTCTATTTTCTGTTCTATAAAATTATGAGGGCTGGACTAGATAATCCCTAAAACTCATGATCCTAGGAATAATTGACAGAACCTAGGACAGAACCTGCTAGATGCAGGAATAAGGGTGAGGACCTCATGGTTTTGAGCCCTGATGAGGGAAAATGAATAAGGTTCGAAGGGAAGATGAATAGTTTGGTTTTGAAAATGTTGAGTTTGAGGTGACAGTGGGACATCCTGAGTTTCCATGGCAATGGTAACCTAGAAAAGATGAAAATAAGTCTTTGCTGGATAATGAAGAGAGAAGTAGGATGAAGGACTGAACACTCAGAGTCTAATATGGCATCCTGTCACTTTGCTGTGACCTTGGGTATCTTGTATTCCAAACAGTGCAAGACTAGCCCTCAGGAGACCAGGGTTGTAATACTGGCTTTGCTGTCCAATTGGATTAGGTGCCTTAAATTTTCTGATTCTGTCTGCAAATTGGACATAATAATTCTCACTCACCCCCACAGAGTTATGAGGACCAAATGAAATCATAGATAGGAAGACAAATGCCACCAAATATGAAGGATAGCAACCATGTAACTTCTGAATGTTTCAATTTCCCCATATATAAATGAAAGTGATAATAACAGGGTATTCTGTTGGTAGAATTCTGCAAACAATGAGTTTGTAAAAGAAAGTTAAAAGGTTTGACATTGTGCATCTCCCCCTATCCATTCATGACTTCATGGAAGGAAGGAAAGGAAATTAATATTTATTAATAGTCTTTTACATACCAGATACTATGCTAGGTGTTTTGCAAATGTTATTCTATCAGATTCTCACAATAATCCTGGAAGGTTTGTGCTATTACTGTCCCATTTTACAGTTGAGAAAACTGGGGCAGATGGAGATTAAATGACAGACACCTAGTGTTTGGGGCTAGATTTGAACTCAGTTCTTCATGATTTCAGGCCCAGTGCTCTATCATCACTTTTCTAGGAAGCCTCCTCTCATGCATGTTCTCACATTGAGAAAGCCACATTGATACTATAGAAAATGTGTTGGATAGAGTCAAAGGATATAGATTTCAATCCTAGCTCTGTCATTGTTTTGGCTTCTAGTTCTTCATGTGTAAAATAGGGATCGGACTAGGTTGCTTAGAAGACTTCTTCTAGATTTAAATCTCTGATTCTATTTCTGGGTCACATCTTCCTTTACAGAGAACAAAATAGGTTTGGAAATGAATTTTCAACTAGAATTTTTATAGAACCTGGACTCACCCATTTAGAGTCATGAAATTATAGAACTTTAAATCAGGAAGGGATTTTAGAAATCATTCCTAACTCAACCTCATTTTGCAAATAAGGAGACTGAAAACCAGAGAGCACTTTAACTTCAATTCCTTGTATGCTTTTCCAGATAGTATCATCTGTTTGCTATCTTGTAAGACACACATCTTGATTTTCACTTTCTATCTTTATTCTTCATTTTTGAGAAGAAACTCTAATGGATACTCAACTTTAAAAGGATTTTTTTTTTAAGTGGACTAGATGCTATAATATCTCTTGGCCACCAGAGGGGGAACAATTACCAGAGTTCTCCAGGCAAATTGCCGCTCTCTGTTTTCTCTGGGTGCTGTCCCCTGGACATCAAGGTTGTCTCTCTTCCCTCCAGAGCCCTAAAACAAAATCTTGTCCTCCAGTAGCAAACTGGCTCTCAGAGGTCCTATCCCTGAGAAGTGGCAATGCAAGAAGATAGAACTGATCAAATCAGAAGAGTAACATTTCATCTTTTATTCTATTCTCCACCCACTTCTCATCCTCAAGTCCAATCACATTTTTAAAACTATTTACTGATTATAGAAAATGCAATAGACTTTGCCCATAACCTTGTAGTCAGGAAGGCACATGAAAAAGTCATCTCCATCTCCCTGCTTCCACTTAGTGCCTATGGAATCTCAGTTCAGTCATCTAAACTCTGTGTTTCACTTTTTTTCTCAATAAAATGGAGATGATGCTAGCATCTACCTTGAAGAATTGTTGTGAGTATTAAATAAGATAAAACATGCAAAGCAGCTCACTAACCTTGAAGCGATTTATAAAATATTCATTATTGTGTTATGATTATCATTCAAAGCTGAGCCAATCTTAAACTATTCTCAAGAAGCAAGACTCTCTTATGTTTGTAAAGAATTTAGGCTTTTAATAAGACCGCAGGTTTCCGAACTGGAAGAGATCTTTGACCTTATCTAGTCCAATCCTTTAATTTTACAGAGAGGAAAAAAGAATCTCAGTGGGGCAAGTGATTTACGCAAGTTGACACAAGAAGCAGCTAATAGAGATAGGATGGAAATCTGGGTCTTCTACTATAACATCAGTATTCCTTTCACTATTTCTTATTGCCCTTTTCTAAGATAGCCAAGGTTTTGTATTTAAATCCCTATGTGACCTAGTTAACTTTGTGTAGAAAAAAAAAAAATGCTAACCTAAATTCAACTGCATAGTTACAACCCACTCCTCCCTCTCCCTCCAACACACATCTTTCAAAGCAGACAGCCTCAAGAGGGACTGAGCAAGGGACCACAAAAAGTCCAATGCATTCTGTCCATACTGCTGAAAACATCTCAAAGCAGATCACCTCCTCTTGTGGATTAGAACAGAGTTTTTGCACAAAAAGATAAACACTTTATAAAAGTAAATTATTCTTCAATTTTTTTTCTTACCTGTAGTTATCTTTTAGAATCATGAATTTAGAACTAAAGGGGACTTGAGAAATCATTTAGTCCAATCCTCTCATTCATTTTCCAGATAACTGAGGATCAGATAGATTGAGTGACTTGCCCTTCATTGCCAAGCTAGTAAATGTCAGAAGCAGAATTCTAACTCTAGTCATTGTCATTCTCTTCACTGTGCCATGCTGCTTTTTTTTTTTTTTTGGCAGGTATCAGGTTTGATTAAATGCCTAATAATAATATAAGTCCTATCATTACTGGGTGCAGCTACCAGATTGGATAAATCTATGATTTCATATATCCTTATTGAACCCCCCTGCTATGCACTGTCCATGGTGATAGAATCATCTGTACCTGAGCTTATAGACTAGTTAAGGTAAAGGCATCATTAAATTCTAGCTTTAAAAGTGGGAATAATGTTAAGATCATCTAATAGAGGTCATTCATTTTCCACTTGAGAAAACTTAGACCCAGAGAAAGAAATGTTTTCCTCCAAATCTGCCTGAGTGGCTGTCAATTGGTATACACACTGGGGAGTAAGACATACCTACCTGGCAGCACCTTGTACCTAAACAATAGCCAAATAAACAAAAGCCAAAACTGACCCTTCCTGAATCTCCTTTTGGTGAGTCTCCAAAGCTACCAACTGTTGTCAGGTGATTTATTTGCTTTTGCCTCCTGTTTTAAACTTATCTCAGCCTTTCACCAAGCCAGCTTTCCCAGAGTTAGGCCACAGAAAATTAATTAGGGATCGGAATAATAATAGGACAATAGGGATTATGTGAGCCATACAAGCCTAGCAGTTGCATTCAGAACCACCTTGTTACTTTTACCAAATCCAAAAAAGAATAGTAGCCAAAAGGAGAGGAAAAGGGAAACATATCACAAATATATCAAAACAAAGTGAATCATGCTTTATTTTAAACACATATATATGGCTTGATTATATTATAAATAAACTATCTAAAAATAAAATCTTACACCTTGATAGAGAAAAAGATAAATCATTACATAAGGCTATATTATAAGGCAAGATATTGCCTTATAGCAGAGGTGAGAACATCAGGCCAGGAGTCATGTAAGGCCCACAAAATCATTTGCAAAATAAACCACAGTTAATGATGAACTGAAACCTAAGTACAATAACCTCCCACTACTTCAACTAAGTTGAAAATTGTGTATGGCTCACAAATGATATTATAAATATCTAAGTGGCCCTTTGCCTTATAGGCTAGGAAAGTCTCATAAAAGATGTGACACCTGAACTGGACTTTGAAGGATAGATGGTGAGGAGGTTAAAAAAAAATAAAAAATCTCTATGTTGCAGTCTCAGGAAAGATCCGGAGGCTGAAACATAAAAGGCAGAGAGCTCAGGAACAGGGTAAGACATGATAAAATAGTCTCAACTATGAATGATGGAAATCATGTGTCAGGAATACATTGATTTTGTTTTGTGGGTAATTCTCCATAAAGAGGAAGGCATTGGCTTTGGCAGAATGACTGCTAAAGAAATGAGGCAGATGATGGTAGGACTAAATCTGATAAATTGAAATGGATTATTTGATTTCATTTTTTTTTCACACTCTTCTCTTTTTACATGCCCCTCCCCTCATGCCATCAAGTTGCTTTTGACTTCTTATAGACTTCCACAAGACTTCTTAAGAATTCCACAAAGGTACCCCCATTTGGACCTGCACCCCCCAACCTCTAACTCTTTCTTCTTTCTTCCTCTAAAATTTATGTGACCTTGTTCCCCTGCCCTCAAGTTCTCACACCCAACTAGGACTCATATAATAAAGTAATTGATATGAAGATATTTACAGATGATAATGGCTTCATAAATTTCCTTTTCCCTGGTCAGAAATTAGGTCAAGTCTAAGATTTGCTATTGTATCTACAGGCAGATAGAGAATGCATTGCCAGGAAGCTTTTTACTCAGGAATGGGCAGCAGGATGGTCTTGGAGGAAAGGAGTTGATCAGTAAAGATTCCAGAGCATTGATCAAGTGTCAGAAACAGAACACAGGGTCCGTGTCAGAAACATGATTCATTACTGTGATCAGTAGCCTCCAAGGAGAAAGAGAATTGGACTAGTCTGGGTTGTCAGGCAAGAAGAATGGAGGTTTGAGTTTTCTGTAGAACATGGAGTTTCTTACCTTTTCTATTTATATCCCCAGCTGTTACTACAATTCATTTTACAACTGGGAAAACTGAGGCAAACAGGGTCAAGTAACTTGACCAGGGCCACAGAATAGTAAGTGCCTGAGATCAGATTCAAACTAAAGTAGATAAGTCTTCCTGACTTCAAGCCTCAAACTCACTTTCCTGCTTTTTTAAAATATGTTGTCATTGAATAGTTCTAAGTCACCATTGGGGGCAAAGGAGTTTTTTAGTAGTCTGAGGTAAGGAGGGGTCAGACATTTATCCTCAAGCAACTGGGTGGTGTCATGTTCAAATCCAGTCTCAGACACTTAATATCTGTATAACCATGAGCAAGTCACTTATTCCTATGGGATCTCAGTTATTCATCTGTAAAATCAAAGAGTTGGACTCATTAGTTTTTAAAGCCATTTCCATTTCTGAATCTACACTATATAAGACATGAAAATAAAATAAACCAGATGTCCAGAGCTTAGATATTGTGCTAATGTACACTTATTAATGTGGAAACTAGCTTTGTAAGTACTTAATAAATACTGGTTGATATTAGCAATTAACTTGGGCCCCTATGCCTTCTATTCCATATGTTGCATATAGTTAATCTGAACATGATAAGACTGGAGTGGTTCTCTAGTGCCCAAATAGGATCAGGTGGAAGCTGGCAACAGTCTTGAAGCTCAGTGCCCTTAGCAGTAGTTTTACAATCAGAGAAGTTAGAACTCAAGGTAAAGGAAAAGGCCATACCTTAAACGGGCTGAGGAGGACACTCAGGGAAGAAGTTCCTCTTTGACTATTTGGCCAGATGCAGATTGTGGTTCATAGAACTTTAAGAGGCAGGATTCTTTCTAAGTTCTAAGATTCCTTCATAGGAAGCAGGAAAGGTGTATCCCTTAAGTTCTCAATAAATGTTTAGAAAATGTTTAGAAAAAACCCAGCATGCTCTTTTTAGAGATGGGGGAGACAGACTTAGAGACAGACAGAGAGACAGAGATACACAGAAAAAGAGAAAGAAAGAAAGAGAGAGAGAGAGAGAGATTTTCTTTCTTTGTTATCTCTAGGAAATGAAGGGGGGGTCCATCAGAAAATACAGGTTACATAAATATTTTTAAATATCAATAAAATATTTTTTGAACTTTTTTTTAAAAATATAATTCATTTCATGGGAAAATATGTGAATAATCTTATGATATATATTTGATCTCAATTTATGTGGAACCACATGAATTCCCTTACCAGTTCCTTACTGGACTCAATTGAAGACACTTTTAGCCTTTGTCTTATAGTCTTTCTTCATAACTTGTTTTTCTCTTTCTTTGTATATTCAATACTTAGTGCAGAGCTTAGAACTTAACAAATATGTCATATGCTTGTTAACTGACTGACATTGAAACCCAACTCAATATTCTAGCCTCTTGACCTTTCATGGTACCAGAGTTTACTCATCTTCTTGAATTCAATGATCCACTACACTCAATCTCTAATTATCTTTTTCCACTCTTCTGCTACCACCATCATAACTCAGTACCCTGATCAGGCATTTTCTCCCATTTTTTTCCTATTCCCTATGCCTATAAAACTCAAAATTATAAGAATATATTTTATAGGATTTATTTTCTAGAAAAAAGAAATCAAAAAATTCAGAAATAATACACTAAAGTAAGATAATTAAATGTGCATATGACATCAAACTGTCAACAAATTGACAAAATGGGAAAATGACAAATGCTGGAGGGGTTGTGGGAAAATAGGTACATTAATATACTGTTGCTAGAACTAGTTCAGCTATTCTGGAAAGCAACTGTTTCTACAAAACTATTAGCCCTTTCACCCAGTAATACTGCTACTAGATCTATACCCCTAAAGAGTTCAGAGAAAAGGGAAAAGAATCCTTAAATACAAAAATATTTGCAGCAGCTCTTTTCATGGTATCAAAGAATTGGAATTGGCCTATCAATTGTAGATGACTGAATATACGTATTATGTGAATGTGATAGAATATTGTTGTGTTATAAGAAATAATAAAAAGAAATCTGGAAAGACTGTATGAACTGATGCAGAATTAAGTGAGAAGAAGCAGGAAAACAATTAATAAAAGACAAAAAGCTCCGAAAGACTTAGAAAACACTGATCAACAAAGTGACTGGCCACAATTCTAAGAGGCTCATGATGAAACATGCTACTCCCTCCCCCAAAAAAAGGAAGAATTCAGAATATAAATTCAGGCATATGTAAATGTATATACATATATGTGAATATGTCTATTTATACAAGATAGAAAATAGATATATAGATAAGACATTGCTAATGTGAGAATTTGTTTTGTCTATGCCTTTTGTAAATAGATTGTTTTCTTACTTTTTCAACTTGTGGATGGGGGGAAGGAGAGAATTTGAGCTGAAAGTAAAAATCAAATAAAAAATAAATAAAATAGTACATGTAAAAATTAATATACTTACTTCCAGATTAGGTGGTCTAAAATTCCTTAAGGTATTAAATCTAGCTACAGCTCCTCAGATCACTATGATTATTTCTAGATGGGATTTTTATATTTCAAATGAGATTTTTATATTTTACTTCAGAATATATCAACAACAATGAATTGGGATTCACCCATAGGCTCTCTGGGTCAAATTCATCAATACATTCTACAATTCTAGTCATCAGGAACCATTCCTAATCACATGATCATGTTTGATGATTATGTTTGAGAACTTTAATTATTTGTGATTCTTCCTTCTCACTAATTCCCCAGTAAGTTGCTGGGTTCACATGGCAGGCTATTGATTGGTTTTCCTATCTCTTTCAAATATCCAATCCACCTTTCTATATAAATTTTAATTCTTTATAAATGACATAGCTAATTAGATATATTTTTGATCTCCACCAAAATCTAAGTAGGGAATAGAAAGAACTAACCACTAGAATTCAATTTTGTCCATCTCCAAAACAGAATACAGAATCCTTGCAAAAACACACAAAAGCTAGTTCTTCTGTCACAAAGTATGAAATGGTTTTATTTTCATTATGGTTAATTGGTATTATTATGAGGTACCTCTAGGGCAGAACAGTTCCAAAAAACATGGTGGGCACTGGACTTTGAGGAAAAGGCAAAGCCTCTCTCTGACTACATCCCTATTTTTCCTTCCACAAGATGAAGAACCAAATTGTAAGTGACATTTTCCTTTTCCTTTTCAGAGAAGAGAACACATCTGTGCAGAAGAACTAGGATCTTCCTGTTAGGTAAGAAACCAGCCATGAAGACTATAAGGGAAAGAGAGGGAACAATGTGGGTTGACTATCACTCGGGGAGTCCTTGCAGGAAATCTTCCCCCTCAAACAAAAAGTTTATAGATGTGACAGACTAATCAGAAATAAGCAGTTCCTCTCATTTCCTCTATTCAACTATCCTTCCTTATTATACTTCATTTTTATAGGAATATTTACTTTTTTTGCTGAGGCAATTGGGGTTAAGTGACTTGCCCAGGGTCACAACTAGGAATTGTTAAGTATGTGAGGCCAGATTTGAACACAGGTCCTCCTGACTTCAGGGCTGGTGCTCTATGCACTGCACTCTCTAGCTGCCCCTTTCATTAGAGTTTACTAGACCACATTGGTTCAAAGCAAAACCACTTAATACCAAATAACAGAGCAATTTAATGACCCATTTCTCTTATATATGCATGGAGTACACTGTCCCAAAACTTATTACTCCATCAATGGGGAGGACACACATGTAGAGACCATGAAGGAACAAGAAACACAAATGGGAAGGCACACAGAGCATACATGTAGTCAAGGAACCCATATGAAAGGAAAGAAGATACCCACTGGGAAATGAGGTTGTGTGCATGGATAGTGCTGAAATTGCCCTCTGCTGATGGCAAACTATTTTTACCAGATGTTGTATCTGTGATTTTCACCTTTTTTTATCTCTCTTGGCCCTGCGGTCTCCCAAAACTGTCCTCTGTGACTTATCTGGTGATATTCATTTATTTAGGCTCTTCAGGACCATCTGTTGTCCAGTTCTCCCAGAATAATATTGGAAGAAAGTACTGGGCATAGCAACTCTTAAGTCCTCTTTGTTTAAAGAGAGGGCTAAAGTTATTTTAGCGCAAAGTTTATGGGTATGAGCCATTATACCCAACCTAGTAGCCAAAAAACAATAAAAATAAAATAAAATAACAGATGTCTCAGGCAAAAAAAAAAAAAAAGTTTATATTATTCTTTTAACTGGCTCTTCCAGAAGCCAATTCAAAATCCTGGGTCCCAGCTAGAAATTTTCTCTTACTGGTGCCAATCTCTTGGTCTTGATCTGTATCTCCAAAATTCATTTCACTAAAAAAAAAAAAAAATCCACAGAAGATGAGGAACATTCGGGTTTCTGTAATGTATTGAACATGTAAATGAACCTGGTGCAAAAAAACAAATGAACGAGAGGATGTGTCCTTTTTCAACATTTCTTAACTTTCTAGCCAGCCTCTGGGTACTAGCTTTTCTCAATATAAATAAACATGATACATATTTGAGAATGAATAGTTTAAAGCAGAAATCCAAATAAGAGGCTCTAAGAAAATTTGAAGAAAATGAAAGAACTAGAATTGAAATAACAACCAACAACAGATGAGAAATTTGATAGAGCAAAAAACAAGAATATATGTATGTATGTGTGTATGTATATGTGTGTATATGTATATGTATACATATATAGCAAAAAAATAGAAATCCATAGAGGAAGGAGGTAGCAAGTTGATTTCAGGTAACTACAACTAGTAGCAGCAAGTAAATTTGGCAGCAAGCAAAATTAGTGGAGTATAATGCAAAGTATAAAAAGAAAAATACCTTAGAGTTGAATTGTGAAGATACACAAGAGACTGAGGAGTTTCTATTTTATCTGTGGAGGTCCACCTTATAATAGGAAAAGGTTTTGAACTGGGAAGAATCATGGTCAGGTCAGGTCTGTGCTTTAGAAAGATTATTTTGACATTTGTGGGAAGGGTAGATTGGAGATTTGAAAGAGACAGGAAAACCAATCAATAGTCTGCCATGTGAACCCAGCAACTTACTGGAGAATTAGTGAGAGGGAAGAATCACAAATAATTAAAGTTCTCAAACATAAATAGCTGAAACAATGGTGGAAATAATGAAGTTTGAATGAGATTTGAGTGGGGAGAGATGAGTTTCATTTTGAATGTTTTGCATTTGTGTTGTCAGCACAAGAATTTGTATTTTCACATTTGTGTCATCAATGGGAAATTAGCAATGAAAGACTAGAACTGAAGAGAAAAAATTAAGCTTGATATGGAAATTTTAAAGTGATATGTATAGAGATGATAATTGAAACTATGAGACTGAAAGTCAGAAATGAAAAGAAGAAAAGATAACCCAGAACGGAGCTTTGGTAGATACCTAAAATTAGGGAGCAGGAGATAGATGTTAACCCAGAAAAGGAAACTGAAAACCACTAATCATTCAGTTAGAAAAAACCTGAGAGAGCAATTTCATGGAAGGCAAAGCAGGAGAGTTTATCCAGAAGGAGGAGGTGGTTAAAGTGATGAAAGTCACTGAAAAGTCAAGGAAGATGAAGATTGAGAAGGTCATTGGATTGAGCAATTAAGAAGTTCCCAGCAGCCTTTGGGAGAGCAGTTTCAGCCAAGTGATAGAATCGGAAGCCAAATAGAACTTAGATCAGTACACGCCAAATTGAACAGCTAGTGTAAAATACCCATGAACAAGCAAGAGGTAGCTTAAATGTTGCCACCCTAGAGTGTGAGTCTTCAGATTGACATTAACTAATCATTAGCCTCTCCTAGCATGATGACCCTTTTTAAAATTTGAAGACTGTCACAGATTCCCTCATAATAGCAGTCTTAATATGAATCTGACTGAATAAGAAAATAAATCATGACCAAAGGCTGCTATGAATTCACTAATGCTTTTGGAGCATTACCATCACCACAGCTTCTACATCTCTTTGGAAAAAATAGTACATCTATGTGTGAGACAGTTCAGTCTACAGATGGTGTGTTCGCCTATTCATCATACTGAGTCACGCTGCATATTTTGTTGGAGCTAAATAAAGATCAACACGCCAATGCTTGCTGAACAGATGGACCCTTTGCCATAACTCCATGGCCCCCTAGGGATTCTACATGCACAAGTTGGGAACCACTGTCAAAGATTCATAAAACATGAGTGTGACAGAGAATTGAAACCATCCAGAGGTGGCATCTGGAGAGAGAAATATTCAAAAGGGATTAGTTCTCCAATTACTCCCATGAGTCATCCTTTTTCCATTTTTTTTAAAAAAGAGTCTTTTTAATAAAGAGCAATGATGATAAATTTTCTTTCCTTTTTGTCAAATTGTTCTATAGTGTGCTCCAGTTTTCAAAACTCTGTGTCGTGTTATCTCTTTGAATCCTCACAGCATTCATGTGATGTAGAAAGAGCAGGAATACTTCTGCTTTAAAGATGGAGAAACTTTTGAGTTACTTTCCAAGGTCATATATTTATGACTTTCAGTGTCAGGGAGGTTCAAGACAACTCTACTACTCTATGCTATCTACAACCCACCAAAGATGAGGATTTTCTCCTTCAGTTAAGTTTAATTTCTGTTTATTGGATTCCAACTCAGGGTTAAAGGCCAAAGGAATAAATTCAATCTTTGTGTAGAGCAACTCTCACTCTCTTCTCTGATCCCCAGCTAGCCATCTCTCATGTGAATGTGGCTCCAGTAATGAGATAAGGAAAAACTTTATAGAAAGATACAAATGGCTCTCCTTAAATGAACACAATGTTTCATCCAAACTGACCTACTTATTTCTCAGACATTCCACTTTTCATTTCTATACTTTTGCATGGGCCATCTGTCCTTCATGCCTAGAATTATTTCTTCCTCACTTCAGGCTCTGAGAAGGCTCGGCACAAGTGCTGCTTCCAACAGAAGACCTTTCTTGATTTCCTTAGTCATCAGAATCCTCCCTACACCCCTGAAATTGCTTTGCTGTCTATATATTTAGCTATGTGCAAGTTATCCTTCCCCAACACCACCATCACACATGCACAATAGAATAGAAAATAGAATGTAAGCATCTAGTTGAATTGTTTTGATTTTTTTATCTATCTAGCACTAAGATAATATGTGGCATATAATAGGTGCCTAATAAGTGCTTATTGAATCAACAAATGAAAAAGTTACTTTTAAGCTGGCCCTTGATAAATGAGAAGGATTTTCAGAGAAATGGGGGAAGGACATTTCAAGCAGATGGAATGGCTTAAGCCCTTTTCAGAGACATGTGGTAGAGCTATACTATTGGATTCAAATCTCAGAAATGTGTGGATGTAAAACTGTCCCCCAGAGAACCAGCTTTATAATTTGCTTGCTCCTTACTCAGTCTCATCCAAAGTTCTTACAAATCTATTAGCTAACTGTGTAATTGTGTTTTTTTTTTCTTTTTTTCTATCTATTAATCACAGTGCAGAATGAGCAGCCAGCCTCCAAAGGATATGTCTGAGACCCACAGCAGTCCCCTCCTAGTAGACTCTCTCTCTGACAGATGCAGACTTTATGAATCAGAGTTCATGTGTCCAACATGGACCCCACGCTCCCCAGACACCCATCCAGGTCTTCCTCTCCTGGAAATGCCAGAAGAAAAGGTACACAGCACAATTCTTTCATGACTGGTGGGTAGAATAGGATGGTTGTTGAACTAAATACAGGTAGATGTTCCAGCTTCACCTGAAGACATTTCATAGAATCATATGATGTTTGAAGTATTAAAAGGCTCTTTATAGTTGAGAGTGATTTGCCCAGTTCAGATGGCAAGTTAGCAGCATAGCTATTATGACTGAACAATAGCCAAGGAATCACTTCAGATAGCCAGATGGGAGAACATTTGCTAAAAAGTACAAAGAATGTCTTGTGACACACCTGCCTTTCATCCCACTACCCTCTCTCCTCAAGACCCTAAAAAATGAAAGCAACTTAGTTTTTTTTAAAAATGAAAATTACTACCAGCCCCACAGTCCCTTTTGTCCAAGATTCTCTGGTTAAGGCCCCAAGCAACTACCAAGGGAAGGGTAGTGAGGGGGGGGGTCATAGTTACCTTGATATAGACATTTAAAGATTGGGAGCTTGTCCCAGTCATCATCAGCTCCCTCTGATCTCTAACCTAGTAGCGCTCATAGCCACATATCTCTGAAGATTCATTGGTAAGCCTTTTAACCAAAAGGAATATCTGACTCCTGTCTGCCCTGTGAATCCTAGTATAATAAAATAGATGAGAATATTCTAATATAGAAATCAGATATCTCGGGAACCTCCGGGATCTCATTAGAGAGCTGGGAGAGGTGGGGTGGAGAGCCTGAGAATGATTGATCCAACATGCTCCTGGATAAAGATAAATCTTATATTTCATATTGTACCATCTCTTGGGGACAATAAGTTTTCTACACTACATGCTATCTGATGAAGAATGTCCCCTAAAGAAGATCACAGTCAGATCACAGTCCTGTTCTCCATCCCCTCTATGTTTTTGTTGACCCCAATCCTCTCAAACTTTATGTCTACACACTGAAGAGTCTTCTTACCCAAAAATAAATCGAGGCAGCATGATACAGTTGAATGAGCACTGAACTTGAGGGCAAGAGACCTGGATACTAGACCTGGATCTTCCATTAACTAGATATGTGACATTATTTGATTACATCTGTGTTTTTCTTCTTATGCATCAACAATACAGATAGCAACCTTGAGGGTCACAGTCATTAATATATGAATCTCGGTTTTTTTACCTGCAAAATGGGGATGAAAAGCAGCTTTGAAACTAGGAAGATCTTGGTTATGTTTCCTCCTCTGCTATCTAATGCATATGTACCTCTAGAGCAGTGGGTCTCAAACTTTTGTTCTAAGTATCTTCATGTTGTTTAAAAAAAAAACTATCAAGGATCTGTTCAAAGAGTTTTTGTTCACATGGGTTGTATTTATAGCTATTTACTATATTAAAAATAAAAAATAACTTTAAATTTGTAGACCCTCTGAAAGGGTTTCAGAGACCCCAACAATTCGTTAGACTATACTTTGAGGACTTCTGCTCTAGAGAAATGATTCAAATTCTGTCCCTGCAATTAAAACTACAAACTACAGAGGTTACAGTGGTATCCAACATTGATAGGTGGAGTTCCCTAGACCAATGAAATCACAAACTCAGTTAAAAAAAAAAGTAAATGACTTAATAAAATAAGCACTAAGGTTTCTTTCATTTCTGAGACCCTATAATTCTAAAGCAGCAATCTTTGCTCCTTGCCCATTAGGGAAAGGTTGTTTACTAAGTAACAGCCTCAAAGAGTGAGTGTGACTTCCCAAGGTGCCTCAGGTGGCCCATGTGCTCCCAAGACACCTACTGGCCCCCTTGGAAATGTCAGAGGAAAAGGTACAAAGCTTAGCTCTTCTATGACTTTTGTGGATGGGAAAAAAGGATTGGATTAATAAGGGAAAAGACTGAGGGAAGAGAATGCGTAGCACTCTAGGAAAAGCTCTCCCTCTGTCCATAGCTGACCAGGGTTGAGCCCACAAATGTGAAGATTAGGCAACTAGCTTACAATTGTTCTTCTGATGGGGAAAAAAATTCTCCCTTACCATTTCACAAAATTCCTATCATTAGAGACTCCTTTGGATTGAGTTATATTCTCCAGAAAGGTCCTATTAAAAATATAAATGGAATATAATAACATAGTGTGGCTATGTTTTTCAGACTCCTTAGCTTGCATCCATCAGAAAGCAAGTCCTTGAGCTATTATTCAGAAATCAAAAGTTTGATGAAGGGGAATTTGGAAAAGATCTAGAAAAGGGCACATTGCATTCAGAAAGAGAACTATGGAGATTGAATGTAAATCAACACATGCTATGCTCACTTCTTTTTTCTGTGTTTTTTTCTCTCTTGTGGTTTTCCCTTTTGTTATGATTTTTCTCTCCCAGTATGATTCATAAAGATATGTATTTTTAAAAAGTTAACATGTATAACCAGTAAAAAGAAAGCAATTAATAAAAAAGAAAAAAGAAAAACCACAAAAAAATAAAGATCCTATCATATTCAAAAAAGAAAAAGGAGGTATTGGTCTGAGTGAACAAATGGTGTGATGGCTTATGTAAGTACATAGGTGCATTTATGGATAGTGGAGAACTATAGAACAAAATAAAGCTTAAATTTAAAGAAGGGTTTTAAATAAAGCTTGTCCAGAATATCCCTATTCCAGAGGTCCTCAAATTTTTTAAATAGGGGGCCAGTTCACTGTCCCTCAGGCTGTTGGAGGGCCAGACTATAGTAAAAACAAAAACTTTGTTTTGTGGGATGTTAAATAAAGAAACTTCATAGCCCTGGGGGAGGAGGATAAAAGTCCTCATCTGCCGCATCTGGCCCACAGGCCGTAGTTTGAGGACTCCTGTCTAGATCCTTCAGCTGAGACCAAAAAGAGCATTAATCCCCCATAACAATCTCTATCCCATCTCTTAATATCTCTGAACACATAGAGAATGGATGTCATCTTGTTTGGTGCCTTTTTCTCTACTTTCTCCTCATTCCAAAAGGGTCTCCGGTCAGCCATGGAGGACAGTCCCATGGTGAAAATTGAAAAACCCAAGAGAGAAAGGAGAGAAAACACCACATCCTATCGGAACTCAGCCTTCCAGGAAAGCAACATCAGCCTCTTCACAGCAGTGGGCTACCTCACTGGTGAGATGAAGGAGTGCAGCAGCTGGATCAAAGGTAAGATGGACCAAAGAACATCAGATAATACCTTGGCCCAGAGGACCTTCCTCATCACCCAAGCAAGCTCTTTCCAAGGGCAGGTCCCATTTCCTACTAACAGAGAGATTTTCTCTTTCTTCCTGCACTAGCAGACTTAATCACAGATGTTATCTTTATCATAGCTCTTGCCCCACCACCACATAGAC
The DNA here is from genome assembly GCF_016432865.1 of Antechinus flavipes. Taxonomy (NCBI): domain Eukaryota; kingdom Metazoa; phylum Chordata; class Mammalia; order Dasyuromorphia; family Dasyuridae; genus Antechinus; species Antechinus flavipes. The sequence goes on along the minus strand of NC_067398.1, from coordinate 364,698,978 downwards.
ATACTTATACACTAGCCATGGGGGAATGAGTAGGGAAATGATTCATCTTACAAAATCTTCATATTTGAAGATAATAAAGTCATAAATTTATAGCTGGAAGTGAGTTTAGAGATTACCTAATCTAATATCTTTCACTTTGCTCTTGAGAAAACAGCCTCAGAAAAATGACTTGCCTAAGATCACCTAGGTAATGGTAATATACTCCCATTCCTACCTATCTACTGCTTGAAAGAGGTTGGAGTCACCGACTACAATCCTTGTAAGATGGAGGACCATTATAACTTATCACTTGCCCTACCATTACTCCCTTAAAATTCTCAAGTATTGTTATTTAACTTCTCACTGCATCTTAAGAACCCTTGAACTTTGGAACTTATCATTTTCCCTTCCAATAAGTTTTCATGTAGTTATGCTTGGTTTAGCCCACTAACTAGCTGTGCTACCTTAGACGATGTACCACTAGGAACCTCAATTTCTTTTTCTGACCTAAATAATTCTAAGATCTTTTCTACTTTTACTTCCATGGATCTATTAATCTATATGAATCTAAATCTAATTCTATAAAATTATGAATTAATGAATACCTTTGCTTCTATCTAGTCAAAAGCTCTTTAACCTTGAGTTTGTGAATTTTCTGTAAATATATATGTATATATTTTATATATTATTATATATAAATATAATATAATTATATAATAAATATAATTTATATATTGATTATATATTAAATATATAAATATATTTATATGCTTAGATAGCTATTTTAATATAATTAGTTGCTTTTGTAATGCTATATATTTTATTTTATGCTTTTATAAAACTATATATTCTATTTTATTTAATAACATTATTCTGAGAAGGTGATACTACCTTCACCAAACTGTCCCTTCCATGAACTTTGGTGTGGAATGATCTTAACATTTACTTACTTGTTTTTTGACTCTTTTTTAGGCTAGCCCAGCATGATGCTAATCATCCAGTTATATCATTTTTTGATTCATATTTTCATAGGATTTTCCCTCCCTTGTCTTCTTCATCTTTTCTCTCTTTCTGAATTTTTTCAGTTAAAGAAAAAGAAATATCTGATATAGCAAGTATATTCTAGAATTCTTGCTACCATTTCATCAAATTCTATCCCAAATATAGACTGCCTTGAAAATCAAATCAACAGGAAGGACAGATAGTCCTTCTGCCTTTGGGCCCTGCTGTCTGATTTTTCATTAGACTACCTGTTTGTCTTCCCTGCAGTCCTGGACCAATGCTGATATCTCTGCTTGAGAAACACGGAATTGGTTTTTTTTTCCTGTTATTTAATTCTCTACCCAACACTCTTTTCCCTCCAGGTGACTTTCTTTCTTGCCCAAAACCTAACTCACAATTAAGTCATACAGTACTACAGAGAAAAATATATTTCTTTCTTCCCCTAGCCATTGTCTCTGTATATTTGTCTTGAAATGTCCATAGGACATATTTACCAACTGAGCCTATGACTAGAACCTCAAGACTTGACTTCCTCTAAATTAAATGCTAGGCTATATTTTCCCTAGGAACTGATAAGGTAGCAGTCATAATGATTTTAATTAGCATTTCTGTAGGACTTTGAGATTTAACAAAATACTTGCTTCCCAATAACTTTGTAAGGTATTATTATCCCCATTTTATAATTGAGGAAAGTGAAGCTCATTGGGATAACACTGATAGGCTTGTGAATCCTCTGTACTCATCTCAGCTTCCTGCAGCAGGGATATGTAACTATAGGAAAAATGAGGGGGATTTCAGTGCCTTAGTCAAGTGGATCTCTTTCAGATAAGCCACTGGCTGTCCAGTTCATCGACTGGGTCCTGAGGGGAACAGCGCAAGTGATGTTTGTAAATAACCCAGTCAGTGGAATCATCATCTTCATTGGACTCCTCATCCAGAATCCCTGGTGGACAATCACTGGAGGCCTGGGTGCAGTGGTTTCTACCTTGACTGCCCTTGCCTTGAGTCAAGACAGGTAGGTCCCTTCCTATGGATGGCTAGACAAAAGGGAAGGGATATTTATTATATTTGACCATGTCCAACCAATGAAACATTTACTAATCAATTCCTATATACCCCACACTGTGCTAAGAATCATGAAACAAACTTACAAGACATAAGGTCTGCTTTCCAAGAGCTTCTTTTTTAATCTAATTGTCTTTTTTTTAATGCTAGTATGAGATGCGGTAAACAATAAAAAATATCCAAATATTAATAATGCAAACAGTATGTATTACAGAGTATCAAATTGGGTTAGACTGGTGAAAGAAGAGTTAGTGAGCTGGATTACTGAGAGACTGAACACCTTAGTAGAGTGGGGTAGGAAGGGTCTATTAGTCAAGAGATCCAAGTTCAAATCCCAGTTCTGAAACTTATTAGCTTTGGAATCCTAGAAAATAAGCCTAATTTTTTTATTTATAAATATTATATATATATTACATATATTTATAAATATCATAGATTATAAATAACAAATTATTTAAAAATAAGAATAATAACACATGCTACTACCTATCACACCAAGTAAGGAAAATGCTTTCTAAATCATATAAATCTGAGTTACTATGAAAAGTGGAAATAATAGGGAAGGCTTTCCAGGAGGGGAAAGAAGAACAGGAGTGGTAATAATGAAGGAATGTGCAGTGTCTATGGGAACAGTGAGGAGACCTTCTTGATTAGCACAGAAGGCTGGGGTGGAAGGGAGGGTCTATTGTCAGGGCGGAGAAATGCAACATGTGCAGTGACCCAGAGGTCATTTTTTTTTGTCTGACCAGAAAAGGTGGGGAGTCAGTGAAGCTGAAACATGAGGTTTCAGCATCAGTTGTGTTATAACTAAGGTTTCCAGGACCTTTAGGTATGTCTTACGTCTGAGATTCCGTGCTTGCAGCTCCATGGAGAAATGACTTTAGCTCCATAAGCCTAATGTTTAAAAGAGGCCATTACCATTCTCCTTCTTTATACCTGAATCAACAGTTCCTTAAAGATGCCTTTAGAGCAGGAGAAACAGAAGCCACTCCACTGTATAAAAGGATCCCTTCTACCCACATATTGATTTAGTTTAAAATGAATATTATCTGTTTGGGGGCAGCTAGGGGGTACAGAGCACATAGTATTGGGCTTGGAAATCCAGCCTCAGACACTTACTAGCTGGATGATCCTGGATAAGTCATTTAACTCTATTCCCCTCAGTTTTCTCATCTGTAAAATGAGCTGGAGAAGGAAATGGCAACCCATTCCTACCAAGAAAACCCCAAATGGGGTCCCAAAGTGTTGTATACAACTAAAATAACTCAATAAAATTAACTGTTTTATTGTGTTTATTTTGTTGAATATTTTCCTATTACATTTTAATCTGGTTCAGGTAGCATTTGGGAATGTTGTGGATCACATGCACCCTCTGGCTTAAATGTAATAGATTGTGGCTCAGAGAATCCAATATGGTGGAAGGTTTTGCATTAAAGATTTTGCTACAGACAAAAAAAAAAACTCTGAACATGGACCTGATTCCTATGAGGGAACGTGTCATCACTGGGTTAAGTGGCAGGAGAGATTATCTAGTCTAATCCCTTCATTTTTCAGATAAGGAAATTGTCTCTCAGAAAATTAGAGTGATTTGCCCAAGATCAAACTAGAAGGAAATCATAGAACCAGAATTTGAATCTAATTCTTCTTACTCTAGAACCTGTGTGGTCTTGCCACTATACCATGTTGTCAGGTACAACCATTCATTAAAGACTATAGGTGCCAGACACTAAGTTCATCTTAGTACCAAGTGTTTCATCATCTGTGGGCAATTCTTACACATAAGCCTTCCTTTCTCCCCCCTTGGCATAAACCATACAAGCCATGCTGCCAGGTGCTAGAGACTCACCAAAAAACAAACAACTCTACTCTTGGAGTGTTTACATTCTACTGGAATGACATGTACATATATAAGTTTATATAGAGCAAAATCAAAATTAAAACAAAATAAGTAGAAGATGTTTATGGAAGGAAGGCTATGTCTTCTTAATCCTGAGGGACTCAGGAAAGGTTTCATGTTGAATGGAATCTTTAAAAAGTAAAGGATTTTGTGAGGCAGAAAAAAGCAAAATGTGCATTCTTGAAATGGGGAATGGCCAGCATAAAGACACAGGAGTGGAGGGCCATATTTGATGAGCAGAGAGAAGGCCATTTTTTCTGGATAACACAGTATTGAAAAGAATCAATTTATCATGGAGCCACAAAGATAGGTTGGATTATAAAGAGCTTATATTTTCTTTTGAGGGCAATAGGGAACCAATAGATTTTACTGAGTATAGTAGTAATATAGTCACTAAAGAAATTCACTTTATTAGTTTTTTTTTTTTTCATGCTTTTTCCCCTTTGATCTTACTTTTTTTGTGCAGCATGACAAATATGGAAATATATTTAAAATAATTGCATGCTTTACCTATATCAGATTGTTTGCTGTCTTGGAGAGGGGGGAAAAGAGGGAGAAAATTTTGGAATACAAGATTTTGCAAAGGTGAATGATGAAAACTATCCTTGCATATATTTGGAAAAATAAAATACTATTTAAAAAATTCTAGTGAAAGAAATTTGCTTTAGCAATTGTGTAGAAGATGAATTGGAATAGAAAGAGACCTGAGTTAGGGAAACCAATTTGGAGGATATTGATGAACTGAGATGGTGAGTGTATGAGTATGGAGAAGGGATCAATCATGAGAAAGAATGAGGAGGAGTAATGTTGAAATTATGGACCTGAAACCTGCAAAACTAATGGTGACCTTAACAAAGAGGGAAGTGGGGTTTGAGGGAAAAGATTATGGATCTTATTTTGGATATGTTGAGTTTGAGTTATATCTAAGTCATTCACTTTGAAATTTCTGAAAAAGTATTTCACAACTAGATCTCAAGAAAGAATCAAAGATTAGATATGTAGATTTATAAGTCATCTGCACAGAGGTAATAATTAAACCCAAGAGAGCTAATGGAATTAGTAAGACATAGTCTGTGGAGAGAGAATATGAACATGAAGAGAATTAAGAAGAGAATGTGAAGAATATAAGATTCATCTTCAAAATAGAGAGAATATATATAGTTAATGTGTATAATATGGATAAATCAGAAAAAAAAAGACCAAGAAAGAAGGATTAAATAGGTACTATAAGAGAACCAATAGAAATCATTTTCATGAAAATCCAGAGAAAAGGATATTCAGGAGTAAAGGCTGCTTAATCATATCGACTGCAGCAGAGAACTCAAAATAAAGGACTGAGAAAAGATCATTCAGATTTAGTATTTAAGTGACTATTGGTACCTAAGGAAAGAGAAGTTTCAGCTGAGTGATTAAGGTCAGAATGCAAAATGTTGAGGAGTGAAATAAGGGAATAGAGGCAATTAAAATTATTTCAGTTTGGCTGATAAAATGGGAGGTTATATAAAATTAAAGTTTGTAAATGATAGAGTCTAATGAAGAGTTTTTGTTTTTTAAGGTAAGGAGATATGAGCATATTTGAAGGCAATGAAAATTACTGAAAGGAATTAGTACTTAGGGACTGATTAGGCTCTTTTTGTACAGCAAAATAACTGTTTGGACATATATACATATATTGTATTTAACTTATACTTCAACGTATTTAACATGTATTGGTCAACCTGCCATCTAGGGGAGGAAGAAGGGGAAAAACTGGAACAAAAGGTTTTACAATTGTCAATGCTGAAAAAATACCCATGCATATATCTTGTAAATAAAAAGCTATAATATAATTTAAAAAGAGACCATAAAGCAAATTCATAATAAACAAGAATTGTTTTTTGTGTATTAAATAAATGGGGCAGCTAGGTAGCATAAGGGATAGATCCTGGACAAGGAAGTAGATGAGTCAGTTCATCTCTGCCTCAGTTTCCCCATCTGTAAGATGGAGATAACACCTCCCACAGTTGTTGTGGGGACCATATGAAATGATAATTGTGAAACACTTAGCAAAGTGCCTGGCACAAAGTAAGCATATAGAAATGTTATCTATTATTATTATATAGAAGAGAGCAGGGTGATCTGTAAGTTTTCTAGAATGACTCAGTTGAGTCATTTTACTTGCCTAACAAAATCAGAACATTTGATAAGCATAGAAAATAAAATTACATATGTAAAAGTGCTCTATAAATGCAAGTAATTATTTTCATCACTAGTAATTATGCTGAAATTTGTCTTGTAGGAGTAGTGAAAAACTAGAAAATTAAAGAATTGCTTGGAACAGTTCAGTTCAACAAATATTTATTAAAAGGTTTAAAATGAAAACAAGAATAATTAATATTAGCTTCATCAATGGGAAAGAAAGATTTCAGAGCTCCTGCTGGATCTAATTTCAAGATTGATACAGGAGATAGAACATTGGACCTGCTTTAAGATAAACAATCTGAGTTCAAATCCACTTCAGACACTTAAATGTGTTACCTGGACAAGTTAATTAATCTTTGTCTACCTCAGTTTCCTCATCTATACAACAAAAATAATAATAGCACCTATTTCCCAGGATCATTGTAAGGATAAAATGAGATATTTTTGAAGTGCTTTGTAAAATGTAATATATCTTATAATTTCTAGCTATTATTAGCACTTATTATTATCATCATCATTATTATCATTTATCCCAAAGGTCTGCCATTGCCTCAGGGCTACATGGGTACAACGGTATCCTGGTGGGACTACTGATGGCTGTCTTCTCAGAGAAACTAGACTACTACTGGTGGCTTCTCTTCCAGTTACCTTTACCGCCATGACATGGTAAGGAAAATTCATATCCTTGGTTCCATATGTTTCCCCTGAGACCTAAACTAAAGAACCTCAACCTGTTTATTCGTGGGCAAAGAAATCATCAAGGACGATTGATGATATTACCTTTGTTTTAGGTCCCCAACCCCCATGGGGATGGAGTCAACATATGTGCCAGTGATTAGGGACAATTAATAGCTCAGGTCACACCATGATCCAAAAGAATAACTAAGACACACCATGCTAAGGTCAAACCAAAGGATACAAGAAATTAAACAAAATCAAAGGGTGAGATAAAGACATGAAATGGAAGCCAGAACAGTAAACCAAAGTCTGGAGAAGTCAACAAAATCTAGTACAAGCTATTAGTGAATGGAAGATTGTCTCTCAAAAGTTTTCTATTTGAAATACCATTACTATGTGGGTAAGGTAGAATGGTTATACCCATCTTCCTCATCTCTACTCCTCACAAAGAATACTTCATGTCCTAGGGCTATCCAAAGGCTAAGGACTCATACAAACCAGGTGCTAAAACACTTCATGTCTTTGGCTAATCCTCTCCACCTAGAATTGCTATAATTACTGCAAATATATTCATGGTATAGCTCAGATCTAGGATATCCCAAATGTAGATAACAGAGCCCCCAATACTCGAGAGTAAATGGGGTTGGGTATAAGACAATCTTTATTTCACCTTATAGAAAACATAAAAAACATAAAGGACTTATTGGAGCCTGCAATGAAGTATAGAAGTACAAGAGAAAGAGTTATAGAGTTCATGTTAAGGGACATCAATTTAAATTTTGTCTCCTCCATTTGCTATCTATTGTGATTAATATTTAAATGCCTCTGGTCCTGGAGTCAGAAAGACCTGGCCTCAGAAACCTACTAGCTGTAAATCTGAGTAAGTCATTTAACTCTTCCTGCCTCAGTTTCCTTAATTGTAAAATTGGGTTACTAATAGCACCTATCTTCATTATAAAGATGAAAGGAAATAAAGATTTTTAAAGCACTTAGCACAAGGCATGGCCCATAATAGTTGCTAAATAATGCTTATTTGCTCTTCCTCCCTCCTGATACTTTCTAAGGCTGTCAGTCAGCAAACTTAAAATTTTCAGTCCAGGTTCTGTCATTGCTTTACTGTATTACCTTAGACACACCTTAGAAAATTAGACAAGGCTGACTTTACTGTGCTTTCATCTGCCTCTTATGTACAAAGGGACTATGTTAGTAGAGCTTTGCATGACTCATAGAATTGTTGTGATGCTAAGACAGAGACAGAAAAAGAGACACAGAGAGAGAGAAAAAAGAAAGAAAGAGAGAGAAGAGAGAGGGATGAGAGAGGAACAGAGAGATAGAGGGAGGAAGAAAAAGAGAAGGAGGGAAGGAGAGAGAGAAGAGACAGAGACAGAGACAGAGACAGAAACAGAGAGACAGAGAAAGAGAAGATATTAATAAGAATATTAATCATTCCTAAAATATGTCCTATGAAATTAATGAAACTGAAAGAACTGAAAATCTCCTTATGATTAGGACAGAGATTGTTTGGAGTCATTTAATTCAATAAACATTTATGAAGAACTTCAGGAATTTACAAATATTGGCTCAATCCTAACAACCATCCTGAAAAAATAAGTGCTATTCCCCCATTTGACAAAGAAACTAAGGCAGGAAAAGATTAAGTAACTTGTCTGGCACAGCTGGTAAATATCTGAAGCTAAATTTGATCTCAGGTTCTCCTGGCCAGGATGCTTTTGTCACTGATACATGTCTTATTTGCAATCTAGGAAGGCTACTAATTTAAAATATCCACAGTACTAAACAGATTATTGGACCTAAAGTAGATGCTCAATACATACTTATTGGTTGATTGATATATTGTTGTTGTTAAGTCATTTCAATTAAGTCCAACCCTTAGTGACCCCAGTTGGGGTTGGGGTTTTCTTGGCAAAGGTACTGGAGCAGTTTGCTATTGCTGACTCATTTTACAGATGAGGAAATTGAGGCAAAAAGGGTTAAGTGACTTGCCCAGGCTCTTACAATTAGTAAATATATAAAGCCAGTTTGAATTCAAGTCTTTCTGATTCCAAGCTTGGCACTATGCCACCTAACTGCCCAGACTGATATATTATTGGCAATTAATAGCCCAAGGATAATTGCCTACATCAATTATACACGCAATAACAAAAGGAATAACAGAATAAGAGATCATCAGAATATAATAGGTCTTCAGATGTTATCTAGGTCCCACACACCTAGTCAAGCTGTGATCCAAAAGGATAGCCAGGATTTCTACTGAGATCAAACCAAGGAGTTCACTGAATTAAACAAATTCAGGATGTAAGGCAAAGTCATGAAATAGAGAGCAGAACAGTGGCCCAAAGTCTGAAGGAGGTCATTTTACAGATAAGGACTTAAATCCAGAGAAAGAAAGCCATTCCGCCCAGCCAAATAGCTACTCAGGGGAAGGACTGGAACTAGAAAATCCATATCTCTTGGTCTTGTATTTGCCTTTTATCAGCACACTGTCCCTGCTCCCAGTCAGTTCTAAGGAGAATAATTTATGTTTCACATCTTTAAAAAGGAAATCTCTTTTATTTCCATCTTGTGAGGCTTTTAAAACAAATTGGCTTAACTTGGCTTGAATAGTATTTAATAACTGCCCAGAAGCACTTCAAAATGCGTTATAACATTTAATATCCTGAGTTAATTACTTTGCCTTTCAAAGCTTTCTTATCCTGCCCAGGAAAAAATAGGTGAAGTACTGATCTCTGTGGGAATTTTCTTAAAGGGTTTCACATTCAAGAGAATGAAAGCAAGAAGACCTGTGTAAATCTTAAAGTTTGTGCATGAAGAAAATATATCAAAATAAACCATGCCATTAGGACCAACCTTATACAAAATTGTGAAGACCTGTGTAAATCTTAAAGTTTGTACATGAAGAAAATATATCTAAATAAACCATGCCATTAGGACCAACCTTATACAAAATTGTGAAGTTTTCAAAGTTTGTTTTCTGGGTTTCCCCAAATCTTCTTTTTTGAGTACTTCCTTTCCTTTAGGCACCAGTGTTTTTCAAGATGCCCATTATTCCCTCCTGTTCGGAAAGAAAAATAAAAAAAATAATTCATACTAAGATGCTTAGGACTTCATACATTTTATTTTCAATGAAGGCTTATATTTCAGAAGGAAACACTTAGAAAGGGAAAGTTTTAATTCAATAAAATGAATTTTACTCATGAAATTCCAGATCCTGGAAAAAGATAGTGAGACTGTCTTTTTAGCAGCAATAAGAATTGTTGAGAACAAAGAAAATTTACTTGTCAAGAAGCCTCCTCAGATATTCTAGAAACCTGCATGTATAAAAAGGAAGTAATTTAAGAAGTAGAGACAAAAGTGACAACAGAGGAAAAGCCTTTAAGAACTCAAACTAGTTTGGTCCAGCCAGACATTTTGGAGACTTTTGAAAACTTGAATTCTATGTTGTTGAGTGTTTCAGTCATGTCTGACTTTTTGTGAGTCCTTTTTGTGGTTTTCTTGGTAAAGAGACCGGAGTAGTTTGCCATTTCCTCTCCAGCTCACTTTACATATACAGACACTGAGAATAACAAGGTTAAATTAGTTGCTCAGGTTCACACTCCTAGCAAATGTCAGAAGCCAGATTTGAACTTAGGAAGATGAGCGAGTCTTCCTGATTCCAAACCCAGTGCTCCATGCATTATGGTACCATCTAACTGTATGCTTATAACCAAGGAGAAAGATAAGAGATTTAGGATGTTACAAGGAGAGTCTGTGGTTTCTTTCTTATACTTGCTACTCATTTCCCAGAACTACCTACCCAAAGACACTGGGCATTCCAAATCAGAATCAATACTCTGGGCTAAGCTCCCAAAAGAGCATTTCTTCTATGAAGCAACAGCAGAGAAAGTAGAAATGACTGAGGTAGGTGGATAGAGCAATAGTGTCCCAAGTCTAGAATCAGGAAGACCTGAATTAAATTCTGGACTCCAAACACTAGCTGTGTTCCTGAGCAAGTCATTTAAACTCTCTTCATATTAAGTTTCCTTAACTATAAAAGAGGGATGTTATTAGGATCAAATACAACCTTATCTCTAAAATGAATATAATAATAACACCTGCTTCCCAGGATTGCTGTAAAGACAATTATAAAAACCATCTAAATATTTAATAATAGTAATAATAACAAATGACAGTATTTGTAAAGCATTTAACAAGTACCTGGCACATAATAGGTGCTTTATAAATGCTTATTCCCTTCCTGTCCTGCATTATATCATTACATAAGAGCTCTTATTTTCCATGAAAAAGGTTATGTTCAACATCTGTTTAAGAATAAAGGTTTCCAGATGAAATGACTATATTTCTTTAAAGTTGTGACAGAAATATAAAAAATTTAAGTGAACTGGAAAGTTTGTTCATGTCTTGGAAATAAGGAATTCCTTTAGTGACAGAGTAATAAAGAGAATCAGACTAGGCTAGAACATTTACTAACTATGGGACCCTGGACAAGTCACTTAATCCTGTTTGCCTCAGTTTCCTTATTGGTAAAATGAATTGCAGAAGGAAATGACAAACTGCTGTAATATTTTTGCCAAGAAAACCTCAAATGGGGTCATGAAGAGTCAGACAGACAAGTAACTGAAGAACAAACAACAGAAAATGAAAAGGATAGGATAGAGATAAATCTAATTAGAGAACATTTGGTGATGAAGAAATGTAGTACCAGTGGTTAAGAACGCTATCTCGATAAATGTGGAAATATGTTTAGAAGAACTACACATTTAACCTATATTGGATTACTTGCTGTCAAGGAGACGAGGGTAGAGAGAAGAGGAGAAAAATTTGGAACACAAGTTTTTGCAAGGGTGAATGTTGACAATTATATTTGCCTGTATTTTGAAAATAAAAAGCTATTATCAAAAAAAAAAAAAAAAAAAAAAAACACTTGAATCAGGAGTCTAGGTTTGAATCCTGGCTCTAATATATAATAGCTTCGTGACTAAGGTCAAGTGACTTAATCTGATCCTCAATTTCCCTATCTGTAAAATAGGATAATAATAATTGAATTTCATAAAGTTCTTGTGAAGAAAGAGATTAATAAATTTTAAAACACTCAAGAAACATAAACCATCATGAATTTGTGGGTGGCTTTGATAATTTTTCATAAAATGACTTTTTTTCAGCCCGGTTCTTTCCAGTGCCTTAAGTTCCATCTTCAGTAAATGGGACCTCCCAGTCTTCACACTCCCATTCAATATTGCTGTGTCGCTGTACATGGCAGCCACGGGTCATTACAACCTCTTCTTCCCTACAACTTTGGTGCAGCCCATCACCTCAGTGCCCAACATCACATGGGATGAGATTGAAGTGCCTCTGGTAAGTGTCTCCAAGATTATTCGGTGTTCCTTGACCACCCCAATATTATGACTGATACCATCTGTCCAAACTTGGCCTGTTCTAAATCAGGAGCATATTTCACAACTACCCTCCTGTCTCTACACTCTCTCATTTTGATTATGTATTTTCATATGCAGGATGTATATAACATACATACAATTATGTAGGTATGTGTATATAGGATATATATGTGTACAGATTGACATGACATATATATATATTTTATATGTGTGTCTATTGAAAGTGTAAGTATACATAGCCATATATGTCAGCCATCTGTGTATAGGTATATGTTTATATATATATATATATATGTGTGTGTGTGTGTGTGTCTAACATATATAATAGATAATATTTAAATATTATATATTTATTTATAATTATATTATTTATTATAATTTGAATATTTTATGTTGTTTATACCTTTTATATAATATATAAAGATAAAATATGTATAATAATAAAGGATACATATATGTGTGTGTATAAGAGTATAATAAATATACATATCTATATACACTTATTAGTTGTCTCTCTTGCTAGACTGTAATCTCCTTGAGGGCAAAACCTACTTAATTTTTTTTTCTTAGCATTTAGCACAATTCCTGGCAAATAGTTAAGTGTTTAATAAAAGCTTATTGATTCATTAAATTGTTAAAGTGAAAGAAATAACCATCTGATATTTATTACCAATGCTGATTAAATTCATTAATTCTATCAAGAAAAGAATGTGCCCAACTCCATGCTAGATACTTTAACAGAGAGAATTTGGGGATACTAAAGAAATAGAAGAGATGTTTGCTATTCTCAAAGAACTTACAACCTAAGTGATCACACACATGTACATGTGACCAAGTTAGAAAAGTCATAGATCCCAGAATCCAAGTATTATGTTTTGTGAACTAAAATTTTAATTGCCAAGGTGTTGATGCAGAATCAGAGACATGAGAATAGAGGTATTTGTCTCTTTGTGAGTCTACTAATTGTTGGAAGTTGTTTATTCAAAGTATAACCTGCACTTCTACCCAACGACAGGGTCAGAATGAGGAAAAGCTGCAGAACATTTCCTTCATTTTAGGGATATAAAAACCACAACTCTGCCACTTTATCCTACTGTAGACCCAGACTCTACTTCCACCAGATCTACAATGCCAAACTAGATGGAAAAGTGCAACTAACATTTGTCTTTCTACCAGACAATTTGGACCCTGAATTAGAGGGAAGCAATAGATCTATACCCAGAAATCCTAGATTTGAAAATTGATTCTTCTCCCTACTAGCTATTCGATGTTGAGGAAATCACTTTTCTCTACCTCAATTTCCACTTCTCCAAGATGAGTGGGTTGGTTTAAATGAGAGCCAGGACTCTCCCTAGTTCTCATGAATTATCACATGAAATATAACATTTTTGTGCACTTTCTCTCTGGGAACTTGCTCTGTTTTTCCTTTGTGTTTTTCCATCTTTCTTAAGCTGAGAATTTTTGAGGTATAGAGTTAGATATAGAAGGAAGGATATTATTTAGAAAGTTAGTAGTGTTCAGTAAATTTCCAAGATACACCTGGCTGCCTTTCACACCAGGGTATCAGGGGTACATGGCTGGGAAGAACAATCCCCTGATACAGCTGACCAGTCTGAAATATGAATTACAATGGAGGTGACAAACACAGGCTCAGTTCCAAAGCAGCTTGTCCTCTCATTCTTCTCATTCTTGCCTGCTTGGGCTTAAAACCTCATAAAAACCTCCCTTTCCAGCTCAAGAAATGAATTTTGGATCTCCTCTGTATCCTACATTCCTTGGACATTGGCAAGGTGTTGGGAATATGGGGTGTTTATTTAGTAGATTTCCAGACTATTCCTCGGGCTTAATCCGGGTTCCTCATTATTGTACATAGTGTTTTCTTGGTGCCAGGAAATAGTGTTTGAATATTGGAAAGCTCCCTAGGTCAAGCTTGCCAACTAGCACAGGCCCCTCCAATAGAAACCCTAAAAGAAATTAGAGAGGCTTTTAATGAAAATCAGGCTTTAGACTCTAAGGAAATCATGGCACCAATTCACAGAACCTGTAGTCAGGGATCAGCAAATACTTGTCCATCTTTTCCAGTCTTATTGCCCATCCCTCCTCTTCACACACTCTTTGTTATGACCAAGCTGCCTCTTTCTCCATTTCCTGTCCATGTGCAATGGTACCCATTATCCCCCGTACCTAGAATGTATTTGCTCCTTAAACTCTCCAATACCCTTCAGACCCACACCATTTGAAAAGTTTATCTGCAGCCTATACAGCTCTACACTATCCCTCTATAATAAGAAGGGAGGAAAAAAAGAAGGAATGGAGGACCCAAAGTCCTTGTCCCTAGAGAGTTTCCAATCTGATTGTGTAAAATTACCTTACATAGTCCAAATGGCTCATTTTACAGGTAAGGAAACCTGTGCCCCAGGTCACACACCTGGTGGGGAGCAGAAATTGAATCAAAGCCCAGCTATCAGAAATTCCCAATCCATTCGTCTTTGCAGAAGACCATACTGCTATCTATTCAGTTTCCCTGAGACAAGCCCTCTTCAGGATAGAAAGCAGGCTGCAAGAGTATATAACTGAAATTTCCAACTTTAAGAAGTGAATGGGAGATAAATCAGAATTTTTCAAGAAATAACAAGAAAGCAAAATAATTAAGATTTAGATGGACTATTACAGATTCTAAGTCCTGTAGAAGCCCTAGTGATGGAGTGGTATATGCATGTACTTGTATACATGCGTGAATATGCTAGGAACCCAAAACACATAAAAGCTCCATCTTATTTACTTAGATCATTTAGTAATACTAGTGGTTTTCAAACTTTTGTTCTCAGTATCTTCATGTTGTTAAAAAAAACTATCAAGGATCTGTTCAAAGAGTTTTTGTTCACATGGGTTATATTTATAGCTATTTACTATATTAGAAATAAAAATGATTTTGAATTTGTAGACCCTCTGAAAGGGTTTCAGAGACCCCAACAATTCTTTGGACTGCACTTTGAGGACCACTGAGTAATACTATGCGCAGGATTTCAAAAATCTTTCTTTCCTGTCAGCTTCTTGAGTGCAGAGGTTTATTCAGGAAGTAATGAGTTCCCCATCAATAATAGCTTTCAAGTAGAAGGTAGATAACCGCCTGTTGAAGATGGTATCGAGGAGATGATTATTCAGTTATATATTGAACTAGATTCCCCAGTTCTATTCCAATTCTGATGTTTCGCATTGTTAATTCTTTCCTCAAAGTAGCTCTTAGTCATTTCTTTGATCCTTAGATTCTCCCATGTGAGTTTAGCTGCTCCTTGCCACATTCTTGTATTGCCACTATTGTCTCTCATTTTCCTTATTTCCCAATCCAGTTCAGTCTATTCATCTTAATTTCCATTGTGCCAAGCCCCACCTCAAGAACAATGGAATGCTTTCTATCATCCTTTCTATCATGTGTTGACTTGAAGCAAGTTTTGTGAGGCAAAAAGGGAAGTCTTTATCTCTTGTATACCTCACAGAATCCAGAACTAGCCATAAGTAGTTACACAATAAGCTATGATTGGTAGTTGATCTTGGCTCAATTAAGAGGCTAAAAGGGAAAAATCAAGTCAACAACATACATTGATTAAGTACTTAATATTTGCCAGAGATTCTATTCAATTGTAAAGATACAAGAAGGAAAAAAAAGTCAAAACAATCTCCGCCCTGCTGAGCCCTGGGTTCTGGCCATGGCACTCCTACCAGCTATGTATCTTTGGGCAAATTACTTCACTTCATTTTCCTTCCCTATAAAATAAAGACGCTGGGTTAGATCAAAGCTTCTTAAACTGTGGGTCATGAGAGAGTCACAAACTGAATGTAAGGGTCATAAAATATTAATTTATTATCAGTCTGTTTAATTTATATACCTATTTTATATAATTATATGCCAGGATTGGGTAAAATTTCTTAGGTGAAAAGTGGTAGTGAATAGAGAAAATTTAAAAAGCCCTGGATTAGATAATCTCAAAATCCTCTTCCAGCCAAATGACTCCTCAAATATCAAGGATTTAAGGAGATTCTTCAATGCCTTAGAAGTGCTATCATATATCACTGATATATGATTCATCTCAAGATGAAAGACCCAAAAACTTGCCTTCTAGTATTGTACATGTTTAACCTATATCAGATTGCTTGCTGTTTTGGGGGAGAAGAGAGAAAAGTTTAGAACACATAATCTTTCAGAAATGAATGCTGAAAATTATCTTTACATGTTTATAGAAAAATAAAGTACTATTGAGAAAAAAAGAAACTTGTCCTTCTACAGCTCCGGTGCTTGGGCTGGCTGCCCAGGAATCATGCCTGGGATATGGGAATGTCCCGCCGCTGGCAAGTGAAGAGCTCTCTCCTTGTTAGCTAACTCCTTTTTCCCACAAGTGGGGGCCCATTGCCACCTTGTTCCACTTCATTACTTCTCCAAGGTGTGGCCCAAACAACACACATGTGCAGCAATCCATGCTCCGTGGTGACCTGCCGTCCTTTCTGTTGATTTTGCAGCTCTTACAAGCCATTCCCGTGGGGGTCGGTCAGGTATACGGCTGCAGCAATCCCTGGACAGGCGGTGTGTTCCTAGTGGCTCTGTTCATTTCCTCGCCACTCATTTGTCTCCATGCAGCTATTGGCTCAGCTGTGGGCATGCTGGCAGGTAGAGTGAATACATTTTACAACTTTAGGGGATTTGTTTTACAGATGGTTGTTCCTGCCCCTCATCCCAGTTCTCTGAAGAGTTATCTATAAAATTATGGGTGAGGTTGCCATTTATTTTCTGCATTGAGTGACCAGTAGGTATGTATTAGGTACCACAGAAGGATGTGAAACTAAATGAAGATGGACTCTCTTCCCTTAAGAAGCCAGCCATCAGTTTGGGGAGTGCACACATAAACATAAACCATGGGGAAGAAAAGATTTGGAGACTTACAAAGTTTGTACTAGCAAATTTAGTGCAAATGGAACACATTAATGTGTAGAGGAGGCTCGGGGACAAAAAGGAGAGTGAATCTAAAAGGCTTCCTGGAAAATGGAGTTTTAAGCCAAGTTTTTAAAATGAATGGAGATTTATAGGAGAAAGCAAAGTATTGTAGGCAGGAGAGTGGTCTGCAATAAGAATTAGAATGACCCCAAATTTGGATTTGATTTCAGTAGGAAAAGTTTTAATCTAAAACATTTTCCTAGAAAAGATGAATTGCCATATGACCAAGAAATGACAATAAGCAAATAGAGGCAGACCATGAAGCTTAACAGGAAAGTCATTTGGCTTCTTTCCCATGCCCCATTCCCCAATTTCTAGGTTCACAAATTGGGATGACATTTAAATTTATTACTGTGGGTGTTGATGTGGTGGGGAAGATGGGGATGATGGGACAATCACACTCATGGAGTTCACTACCAGGGCCAATAAAAATACTCCATCTTGTTCCACAGCCCTGACAGTGGCCACACCCTTTGCAACCATCTACATGGGCCTGTGGAGCTACAATTGTGTCCTCTCTTGTGTTGCCATTGGCGGGATGTTCTATGCCCTCACCTGGCAGACACACCTCCTGGCACTCATTTGCGGTAAGTATTCTAGGATCCCAAAGCCAAGGGGCTCTACTTATTCTTAGCCACAAAATACATACTCAGAGCCATAGATTTAGATGTTGAAAGATTTGTAGAGATCATTCAGTCCAATGCCCTCATTTTACAAATGAGGGAATTAAGACCCAAAGAAATTACACTCGCCATCTACGTGACTCTGGGGCAATTGCTTCAACTCTGTGGGCCTTGATTTCCCCATTTGTCAAATGAAGATAATACCTATCCAACCTACCTCCTAAAGAAGTGAGATAGATAAACAAGGCAAAATATTTGAAAGTGCATTGAAAACATTACCAGCAATAAGAATGTTTAAGGCATCATTCCAATGGAACCTTGTCCCATCCTACAGACACAAACAAGATAGAGAACATACTATGAGACATTCAGTAGGCTGCAAATATATATATTGAATATCTACTGTATGATCAGCCTTCTGTGTGCTAGGTCCTCTAGGGGATACAGAAAAAAGTGGGGCTTGGATGGAAGCTTGAGGAATGAGAAGGTCAAGAAGAATAAGATAGTGAGGGAACTCCATGCAGGTGAAATCCTATGAGTAAAACTGCAGAAATAGTGATGAAGAAGCTATGTGCTAGGGGCACATGGTGGATGATGATTTGAATTTCTATAGCAACTTAAAATTAGACAAAATATTTTCTTTGCAACAGTCCCATGAGGTACATCTTGAAAGTATGATTCTCATTTTATAGATTAGGAAACTGAGACTCATATCAAGAAGAAAAGTGAAAGCTCACAGAAATCTCACCCAACCTCCTTTACCCTCTCTTTGAAGACCTCTAGTTATGGGGAAATCACTACCTTAGTCAAAACACCCAAGCTGCGGGTAGTTAGTGTCACCATCTCTGTACCCAACTACATGCTAGGGATGGAACACATTTCAAAAAGCACAAGCCACAGTTTCTATCTTCAAGAATTAGTTTATAATCTAATTGGGGAGAGAAGATATAAAAGGGAGAAAACAGAACTAGCAACAAAATGCAACTATAATATGAACCAGGGAAGGAGAAAGGGAAAAAAAGGACTAAGAATTTATACAGCTCCTGCTTTGTGCTAAGCACTGTGCTAAACCCTTTACAAATATTATCTCATCTGATCCTCACAACAGCTCTAGGGGTAGATATGACTCTTGCAGGGGCAGACAACAGGTAAGTGGCTTGTCCAGGATCACCCAGCTATGAAATGTCTTAAAATTTGATTTGAAGTAAAGTTTTCCTGATGGTTTTTAAAATATCTTCCTCACAAAAACCTTATGCCCTATATAAGTAATACAAATTTTCATCATGCCCATTTTACAGATAAATAAACTGAGGGTCAGATAGGTTGATTGATTTGTAAATGGCAAATATTACAGATCACAATAACAGTGGAAAGTCTGCTGGATTTGGAGTCAGAGGATATGGATTCTAATCCTGTCTCTGAGGCTTGCTTCTATGTGATATTAACCAATGTGGACCTCAGATTCTTCAACTAAAATGAAAGGATTAGAATAGAGGTCTTATCTGGCCCCAGACCGATAAATTTATGCTTAACAAGGGTTGAAAAGAGGAAATAAGCGCCTTAGATCAGTGTGTAAGGAGAGGGGGCCAGGGTTGCAAGCATCTGCCTCCATCCTACAGGAAGGAGGTTGTGGATAACTGGATCTCCTACCAAGGACTCCCTCCCTCTGACTGATTAATCTTCTCTTCCTAGCATTATTCTGTGCCTACATGGGAGCAGCTCTTGCCAACATGATGTCAGTGGTAAGTATGATATTTCTTGGGTAATATTAATGGTTGTGTCCGTGTTTCTATTTAAATATATAAATGAGGTATATTTGTCTCTGTACCTCAAAAGGGCTCACATGCATGTATGTGGTATGTATGATATGGTCGGAAGAGAATGGTATAAGAAACATTTCTCTGGAGTATCTCAATAAAGTGCCCGTGTAAACAATGAGCTAAAAAATCCCGGGAAACAAATGCCCAAAGGCACCAAGACCTAGATCTTATAGCAGAGTTCTTCCAAGCCTGAATTCTGATAGGTCCCATTTGTCCACTGAGAAGAGTAGAAATTTACTCTTTTTTGTTTCATATCCTTCATATATGTCTTCTGTGGATGGACCCCCCCCATTCCTCCATTTCCATCAGAAAAATCAAAAGATTTGACAGTGAGGACCCAAAACCTGATATTCTTATTTTCAGATTGGCTTGCCACCTGGTACCTGGCCCTTCTGCCTCTCCACCCTCATTTTCCTGCTTCTGACAACCAACAATCCTGCCATCTACAAGCTGCCACTCAGCAAAGTCACGTACCCAGAAGCCAACCGGATCTATTACCTGACAGTGAGAAACACAGAAGAAGAGAAACGCCCCACTGGTGATTAGTCTGGGCCCCATTTAAAAAAAAAAAAGTTCTTTTTTCTGTGTTCTCCCATGTCATCTCCTTCAAATGTTAAACACATGCAAATCATCTATTACATCCCATGATGCTAACCTCTCTTTACCATCTCATATTCGTGTAACAACCCTTATCCCCACCACCAAAAAAAAAAATCTGTAACTCGCTTTTCATTGAAGATGATTTTTTCCTCCCTCTTTCCCCTTAATTCCCATAGCCATTCATCATCCTATATTAGTGAGAGCTAGTAATGAGCTTGCTGTAGTTAAAATTAAGGAGGGCATTTAAAAGTTCATTGACTTAAAACAGACATTATTTTGTCTCTAGAAAGGTGATTAAGACATAATCCTATTGGAGTATTTAACTGGATAATAAATGTTATAAAATCAAGCTTGATTCTCTATCTATATGGAATCACTAGGGAGACAGTGGTGCACATGTATAAATCAAGATAAAAAGCATATATATGAATTTCAAGAAAAGGTTTGCCCCTTAAAGGGAAAAATTCCATCCTGGTCCACATGTTTTAAGCCAGAACTGGGTGACTTTGCACAACAGATCTGAGCCAGGAAGAGAGAATCTAAAAATTCAAGTGATTTTACATATATTCATATATATATATTGATTTTTTAAAAGAGATGAGCATTAAAGATCAGCCAATTCTCAGTAGCAGTAAGGAAAGCAGCAAATCCATTAATCAGAATGTTATTTATATATCTATTCGGGATGTTAATCATTTGTTAGCTTAAGTCAAATGTTTGGGTGCAGTTGTCAGTCTGAGAAGTCGTTGACCTAGTCTAATAGGAGAAAATTCAAACTGACTTAAAGAAACTCACATTTTAATCAAAGGTCATTAGTGATTGAACAAAGAGGCAGCATCCCATTTATAACCAAAGAGCAGCCCAGGGAAGTGTGCTGGATATGATCGGATAGCTTAAACTAAAAATTTAGCTTACTTTCCTATGTGACCTGAGGCAAAATGCTACCTCTATAAGCTTCAGTTTCCTCAGCTGAAACACAAAAAAAAAATTGGAGTAAATAATCTCTAAAGTGCCTACTAACTCAAAATCTGTAATCTTAGCCTTAACAGTAAACATTCATTTATTAATTTTATAATTGTTTTTCCTTGCCATTATCCTGAATTTAATCTTTACTTACAACAAATATGCAAAATTCAATGGAAGTGGAGGGAGGGGGGAATCAGACAGCATTCATTCTGTGGATCCAGCAACATCTGAAAGTCTGGTATCCATAACAAGAAGTCCCATTTTTAAATATGAGGGCAAGGAATGAATCAAAACTAAGGCAGTCTCATATCATGGGTAATTGAATAGGCATTCTTAAGAAATAAGACAAAGAAATAAAAATAAATAAATAAAATGTGCCTGTAACAAAGAAGGAAGGAAGGAAGGAAGACAGAAAAGAAAGACAGAAAGACAAGAAAGATAGAAAGAAAGTGAGCTCCCCATCAATGAAAGTGTTTCAGAAGAAACTAAATGACCCATCACCAGAGATTCTATAAGACAGAAAGAAAGACAGACAGAAAGACAAAGAAAGAGAAAGACAGAAAGAAAGAAAAAAAGAGGGACAGAATATTAAGATTAGAGATTTAGACAACAGGAGTTCCATCCTTGGACATTTACAATTGCCTTATCTTTTGTGGACTTCAGTTGAATGATAATTATGCTGCACTGAGCATGCAATAAAAGGAAATATTGTAATATAGAGTACAGTACCCTGGTCAGCACTCCAAAGTTCTTCTCTACAAATTTGCTGCAAAACCTTAGACAAACTAGTTTGTGGTTCAATTTCCTCATTTGCCAAATGAATATACTAATGTGTGTCTGACCTGCTGCTCTGTCAAGTATTTTCTTGAGGAATGAATGAAATATTAAATGTATAAGCATTTTAAAAGTATAAAATACTACTATATTTTCCCCTCTGATATGAATGAGAAAGTCTGTACCTGGACTTGAGAATAGTTTATTTTAGTGCCAGCCTACTCCCAAGTCTAGCCATGAAGAAAGAAAAAGTTAGAATTGGGAACCTAATATTTTCCTTAATCCCTCACTCATCTGTATTCAAAAATTGGGAGGAAAGGAAAGAAGAGAGCAGGTTGTGTTTTTTTTTAATATCAACGCCTAAAATGACAGAACTCCACAGAAGGATACCAGGGTTCCCAGCACCAGAGATAGCCCTCAGGTGAATTATGAGTAAGTGGTTTTTGTCTTTGGTGCCTTCCAAGCTCTCTTGCCAACATCTCTCCTTCAGGACAGTCTTATCTTTTCTTATGCATCCATTGCATCCCCAGTATTGCTGTTGGAGATCTACCAACCACTCTTTGATAAGCTATTGCTAGATTTAAGATGTCAGTCAGGTAAAAACAGCATAAGGTATGGTCTTCCCAGGTATATCTGAATCTGAACTAGGGATTCTGGAAGACCAAAAATCCTTGAAGAAGCAAAGGAATGGAGATATTAACAAGATAGATAACAAGGGAAAGAAACGTTTTTATGCAAGAAATTTCAAAGTCCAATCCCAAAGTCAAAGTCCTTTATCCACCTATTTATGAAGCTAGATCACTGACAAGGCCTGATAGCCTTTTTGTAGTTATGATTTCTCACAAAGTAAGAAATGGCACTACCCCTTTCAGAGCAGACTCAAAACATTTGGTCTGAACTGAAAGTTTTCTATTAGTCATACTTTTTAATAGGTTTCTAGAATATTTTGATGGGAAACACTATATAAACTCCTTTGGAAAAAGTTATGATCTGTCCTTTCATCCTTTATTTCAATCCTAGATCCTTTCCATTCTCCCTCAATAGTTTTTCTTTTTTAAGGCACCATATCAGATGCCTGTTTGTTATTTTAAGCTCTCTCTACAATCTCAAACAAAAGCAATTCAATTCTTCAGGAAAAAAGGTGAAAAAAGGCATTTAGAAGTTATCCTCCCTCACTCAGAAAACAGCCTTTAAAAGAGATCCCTTTCAGGAGATGTCTTCCCCAGATAGACATGAGATATATGGTCAAAGACTTATTGTAGATTTTTCTGAAATAGAAGAATACCCATAAATTTAGCCTTCTAAAGTCTACTTTGTGTTTTGAT
Source organism: Antechinus flavipes (assembly GCF_016432865.1). Lineage (NCBI taxonomy): Eukaryota > Metazoa > Chordata > Mammalia > Dasyuromorphia > Dasyuridae > Antechinus > Antechinus flavipes. The sequence continues at coordinate 364,675,667 of NC_067398.1, read as the reverse complement.
TCATTGAAAACCATACCTTAGGGAAAAGGACTAAGTTACCAGAAGTCTATCTTGACTACTTTTTTATTAATGCCCTCTAATCCCTGCAAAATCAATGAAACCCATTCAATAATTTTGACTGGACTAACCCATAGAAACGGTTGCTTGTGTAGATAGAGTAGGCATTTACTTGCTTATTGTAAATTCACAGGAGTGCCTTCTGTTCTCCTAAAATTATCCCATTTTCTCATGAATTCTTCATGATTAGTTTTATTTCTTGGCTTTAAGCTTTGTTTCTGTCAATATACAAATATTCGTGGGAAGGGTAATAAATTAGGCATTATGAATCCTTTATACGTTATGATGAAAGAATTTATTAGGCCTTTTCTCAAGAGCCAGCTTTGATAAGGGAGGGATAGAAGGAAAATGAGGATATTAAAGTATTTAGTTCTGGGTACCAAATTTCAACTGGAGCTTAGCCAGAGTAGGATGATGAACATACAGTTCTAGGAGAAATCATTCACAGAATTGAAGATGGTTAACTTGGAAAAAGGAAAACTAATGAGGAATACAGGTATATTTAAATGGCTAGTTTCCAGAAAAGGAATTAGCCTCATTTTATGTAGCTCTAAAGGGTAGAACTTAAGATCAATGTGTGGAAAAGACAGTGGCAGGTTTCAGCTCAAAATGAGGAAGAAAGAACATCTTTATAATTGAAGCTATCCAACTGGAGAATAAGCTGCCTCACAATGCTAGTGAGCTCCCCATCAATGAAAGTGTTTCAGAAGAAGCTAAATGATCCATCACCAGGAATTCTATAAGAGGGATTTCTATTATAGAGTCCTTTTGGGGGGATAAACTTGAGATTAAAGCATCTCTAGGGTACCTTTCACTCTGTGAGTCCATGATTTTTTGACACAAGACACTAAAAGAAAAGGGACAGGTAGAAGCCAACACTTAAATTATAAGAAAAGGCACAGAAAAGATTGAGAAAGACAAAGACAAAATTTTATTTCACAGTTTTTCTCAGGGACTCCACATGTGGTTAAGCAGAAGGACTTTTTAAATCAAAACAATTAAAACTATTATGTGTATGCAAATGGGGTCTTGCCAATAAAATTCCTCTTTTCCCTTCTCCCATCCTGTCCCCTCCTAACAATAGGATTTGTCATTTCTCTAACATGACCACTCTGGAGAAATATCAGAAAAAAAATTAAAATCTCATCCCCTTTAAATATTAAAGTCCTTTTAAGAACTGTCTTCCTAGCATGTATTGTTATGAATGCTATAAATGGCTTATGATTTATTGGCTTGTTTATTTATCTATTTGAATCTGCCATTTACCTTGGTGGGTGGGAAGACTATGAGGAGAATCGGTATCCCAAAACTTTGGTGGGGCTGGCCACTTCATTGTGAACATGATTTCCACCCAATAAACTATAGTCTCATTTAGCAACTTCAAAAGTGTTTGATTTTTGTGCAAGTTTTTGGACCATTCTTTTCATTTTCCTTTAGTTATTCTGTTATGAAACGAGTGAAGCCTTCTTTCTCCAAAAGGAAGCTCTTGTCTCCCAAAAAAGGCCCTGAAGGGGAAAAGTTCAAAAAAGCCATCTCCTTCTTAGTAACTTCAAAATAAGTTCTCCCAGGAAAATGTCCCTCCTCAGTACTTATCCAGTGCAAAGGATCCTTGGAAGTATTTATGTCCATGAAAAGAAGCAAAAGAGAGTCTGACCCACACTGTCTCCACTGTATTTTACCTTTTCATAATCAGCCCCATGTAGAAGTTCTAGTATTCAGCAAAAGGAGGCACCTCCTACAAGTTTAGAGGGTTTAGCTGAAGAGGAGAGTACAGTGTTTGGGTAGGTCTTAAGAGATGTCAGATAAAATGGTGCTGAAGCAGGTGCACAGAAATAGAAAGAATATTGGATCTAAACCTAGGAGAATCGGTTTGCATCCCCTCTCTGCCAGCTGTGACTTGTATAAACTTGGACAAATCATTTCACCTCTGATCTCCACAATGTCTTCATCTTTGAGATAAGGGACTTAGATAAGATCTCTAAAGTCCCTTCCAACACGGAAATCTCAAGGTTCTATTTAAAATTCAAATGTCATTTCATATAATACTTTAAGTTGGCAAAGTGTTCAATACTTTATTTAAGTTTATTTATTTATTATTAAAACATTAGTTTATTTAAGCCTTACCACAAGCCTGTAGGGAAGATTTGGTGAGTAGTATTATCCCCATTTTATAGATGAAGAAAGTCTCAGAAAAATGATTTCCTCATAGTCATACAAACTAGTAGGTATCTGAGGAAATACCTTAGGTCTTTCTGACTCTGTTCACTACAAGATTTCAGGAGTAAAGAATTTAATATTCCTGGGATCAAAACCTCTCATTTGAGCACAAAAGTTTTCAGAGCCTTCTGGAGAAGGGATTCAGACCATCTTCTACTCTTTCCTGCTCAACTTTCCACTGACCAGGCCTGCATATTTTATATCTAGTAGCAACCCTGTTCTCTTCAGTCTGGGAAGAGAATCCTTTAACCCTTTGAAACTCTCTAGATTACTTTTCTGGTAATTACTTCTGACCTCTTCAAAAGGCTTAAGTGCCTTCCCAAGTGGCTTCCCAGAGTCCCTACTGAGTGTGAATGGATCAGTTAAAAGGCAACTGGGAAAATGGCCCAACTCTATTGCCAAGTAAGGCTCCAGAAGTGATTTAGAATGAGGGCATTGCCTCAGGTGTCAGAATAGGGTGAAGAAAGCTGAATCCAGTTGGAAAATGGTAGCAAAGGCAGAAGGAAGGATCACAGCTAAAAGGAGCAGGGTACTTTTGTGAACTGGAAGGTAACTAGGTGGCTCCCTGTGATGTCTCATAGGATGGTGGATCTGAGTGACTGCTAAAGGCTTCAAGTGGATTAGGATGCCCCTGGATCTCAGAGCCCCTGGAAAATGATTTCAGATCTAGAATAAGTGACATAGAAGAAACTGCTACCTTTGCCACTGCCTTAAGAAAGCTGGACCAACACAAAACACAGTTCTCCTACTTTCCTCAGATTAAGTCCTTCCACTTTGTTTATTTTTCTTTCTTTCCATGGAATGTCCCCCATACCCAGCTCCCTCTTTTCAGTAATTCCACACGAACTAGTGAAGTGGTGGAAGGGACCTGAGCGTTAGCTCAGAGGTTGCCTGCTCAGGTGTATCTAATGCCACGTCTTCAAACCTGGTGGGCTGCTCTGTTCCCGATTATTGCCACGTTCCCAGGCCCCAGGCAGCTGATGCGTGGCCCCGTAGAGCCCAGGAAGCCAAACAAAGTTTGTTTAGATTGGGGCCTCACCTCAAAGTCCGTAGCCTTTGGGGAGCTGGGAGGATGAACTTCCCTAATATAAAGATCTCTGGGACACTTTCCTGAGGCACGAGACCTAGATGCCCCTCAGGAGCCAATGGTGAAAGCCTCCTTTACAAAGATTCAGGAGTTCAGTATCCTGGACAGCTCTCTTTAGTAAGTGATAGCAGTAGTCAGAAAAAGAAGAGGGCTGAAATTTTCCACAGCACTAGATGCACCTTAGGGATAGGACTGGTTAGAAACTTCCACTGGAGACAGGAAGGGGAAACAAATTAAAGGAGATTATTAAGGTTGGATATTGATCCCCTCCTGAGGTGGAAGGGGAGAAGAGGGACATTTAGATAATTGCCTTCAAGGCAATTACTAGGACCAGAATCATCCCAAAACCCTTTGCCAGCAAAGAGAGCCGCCAGGATATAATGTACCAGCAGGAAATGGCACAGTCAAGGGCACTACCCCTTTAAGAAAATCTGTTTACCTAGCAAATTACACCAATGGGGAGACCATGGTAACAAAAGTCTACTGTGCCAGGGGAGTTTAGGAAATTATCACTTGACAGAAAGGCTAGAAAGAGAGAGAGAAATAATAGCAAGCTGGTGAATTGCAAAGAGAACATTTCCCCTCCTCTTTCTCCATCCCCTTTCTCCTTCCTTCCCCTTCTCTTTGGTACCCCACATCCATTGGCAGGGATGCTCCATAAGTGAATTTAGAGGATGCAAGGAGACTTTTAAGTTACTAAGGAGAATGAAATAAAGTGATTCAGGGGCAAGGGAATGAAAATCTAGGGAGAAATCTGGAAACCGCTGGAAGGAGCACCCTCATCAAGGGGAAGGGCTCTCTTGATACCCCAATGATCTGGTGGTTTCTTGCTAAAGGGAACCCAAGAACAGGGTCTCAAGAGAGAAAAGGAACCCATCTCCTGCCAGGACACTCCAACTCACCAGCTTTGGAAGAAGAAAGGTTTGTTTCTTCCTGTTAACCCTTTTTCCCTGAGATGCATTCAAAGAAATCTTGGGCTTTGGGGACTTGCAAACAACTTCAAGGAGAACCACATACCACAGAATTTGAGAACTGCATGAGAACTTAAGAGCTCATCAAATCAAATCCTTTTCCTGAGGCAGCTATGTTGTGCAAAGAATAGAGCACCAAGCCTAGAGTCAGGAAGACCTGAGTTAATTCAGCCTCAGACATTTCCTAGCTATGAGACCCCAGGTAAGTCATTTGCCCCAAGACCATTTTTCTCCCCTGCAAAAATTGAGAATCAGATATTTGTAAAGTGCTTGACATGTAGTAAGCTCTATATGATTATTAGTCAATTATTATTAGTGTTGTTATTATTATTCTACAAAGGAGGGAATGAGGCCCAGAGTAGTAGAGGCATTCGTCCAAAGTCTCACAGTTAGCTAATGGCAGAACTGAGATTAGAATCCAGGTCTTCTGACCCCTGTCCAGCACTTTCTGGCTCACTGGGATGTCTCATGGGATGATGGATCTGAGTGAGTGCTTCAAGGGGACGAAGATGCCCCTGGATTTCTTCTAGTGTTCTTTAAATTCTTAGGAGCCCCCCAAATGCCCAAGCTCTTCTTGAACTAAATGTTATCTTTACCATAAGGGGGCACTTATGTGCCCCTCCTTCCTATCTTCCTCTCGCCTTAATCTAGACAGGCTCTGAGGATCATTTAGCTTATTCCTTCTATCCTAAGGATTTGTTAAAAGTGGTCTCCACATCCATCATTGGTTTGCAAGATTTTAAGTGGATATCACATTCTTATCACTGTATGTATATATCATGATCTAATAGAAAGAACTGGATTAGGGATTCGGGGAGTCTGGTTCTACTCCCAAACCTGTCCCTAATTGTTATATAACCTCAAACAATTCAGTTCAATTTTCTGGTCTCAGTTTCCCCATCTATAATATAAATAGTTGGACCAGATAATTTCTAAAGTCATCTCCAAGACTAATTTCTTGTTTCTCTCATGTTCCTCCTACTTTACTACCTTAAATTGGACAACATTTAATTTTAAAGGAGTCCTTTGACTACTGCCTAAAATAGATCTATAAATGATTTGTTAATTTCAATAATTGATATATTTTCTCTCCTAGAAAATGTGATAGCAGAGCATAATGGGAGTATTGGCCTCCATGTCAGAAGACTGAGATCCAATACTTTTATGGTCCTTCACTTTTGTGGGTACTGTGAGAAAATATAAGAGAAGGAGAAGTCACCACTCTTAAAGAGTTGATAATCTAATTGAGGAGAAAGGGGTAATATAAAACCACTGGTGAGCTTTGAAAAGAGTGGTCCCGACTTTAAAGCAGTACCACAAACTTTTCTACAACTGTAAGCGCAATCCAAAAGTACAAATGTCTGCCTTGGGAAGAAAGGAGTTCCCTGATGTAAGAAGTCTTTAGACAGATGTGAGATGACCATCTATTAAGCATATTGGGTAGGGAGGAAATTCATATTTCACCTTGGGATCAGAATATATGATCATTGAGGTCTTTTCCAACTCTGAAAATGCAGAGACTTGAGAAACTGCTGTGGATGACAATGAGCAACTCCTATATCCCTAGAAGGGAGTGGATATTTTCTTTTTCTTGTAGAAGATACAGAAGTTGGTTTGGGAGCAGAAAGACAGGGAGGATTTAGATGAGAAAATAGACAATGACAGGATGGTTTATTCAGTTTTTAAGATGATAGAGAAATGAATAGAAGTAGGAGAGGATTTATCATGTCGGTGAAGAGATCTGCCAGGTGGGAATGAAGAGTTTGTATAGCAGAAGCATTGGAAACAATTTATATAAAACCTCCCCCCGCTGGGGGGAGGAAGGTGGCTTGAAATCTAGGTGAAGGAATTGGAATTTACAATGCTAGATGATCAGAAAAAATTTTAACTTTCTAAACAAGGAAAGAAGAATGTGATAAAAGTTGTGTTTGGGGATGAGGAATCTAACAGGGTGTAGGTTATATTAGAAAGGGAAAGTCATAAAATTTAGTCAAAAAGTTTTTTGGAGGGTTTTTTTTTTCTAATAATGCAAATACAAGGAGCTGAGGAGTCATGGGTCATGACTGTAAGAATAGAGAAGAAGGAAAAGATATGAGAAGTGTTGAAGAAGAAATTGATAGCATTTGATGATGGATTGGCTGTATTTTTTAAAATTGGTTCCTTCTCCTTCACTCCATCTTTCCCAATAGGCATAGCCTATAAAAGAAGTTGAAAATCAATCCAACCAATTATTCTACTGGTGAGCAGTTCTGAGAAAAGGTACAGGAGTAGAAGGTATGAACTGGTGAGAAGGTTAAACACTATTGGCTAAAATCAGATCTGTCGATTAGTTATGGATTTCAATGATTCATACTCTCTCTCCCCCAGAAAGTGAGAGTATGAAATAACAGAAGGAATAATGGATCCAAAGTCAGAAGTCCTGATTCTAATGGTTCTGTGCTATAAATTAAGTATATGATTTTACTCTCTGAACCCGTTTCATCATCTGCAAAATTAGAAAATAATAATACTACCACTATCTTTGAAGATTTTGATGGCGATAATACTTGGTAAATCCTAGTGTTAATGAGATTTTTGAGTAAATCCTAACGTAGCACTGTTAATTATTATGAATAATTAACATTGAGATTTGGCTAATGAGTGATTAGATGACAATGATTTAAAATAGTTCACTTCCTTGTACCCATGTTGACATGCTTCCAATCCCTTTCCTTGAGTCTCCCATTTTATTAGGTTTTCTGGGGATTTTGTGAGGCTTTTGGATCTCGTTTCCTTTTTCTTCCCATAGGAAATGGGACCCATAGTTTAAAAGTTAGAAGGAGCAGCCAGGAAGACAGACTCTAGAGTAGAGTCAGGAAGACTCATGTTTGTGAGTTCAGATTTGACTTCAGATGTTTCCTAGTTGTGTGACCTTGGGCAAGTCACTTAACCCTATGTGCCTCAGTTTCCTCATCTGAAAAATAAACTGCAGAAGGAAATGACAAGCTACTCCAGCATCTTTGCCAAGAAAACCCCATATGAGGCCATGAAGAGTTAGAGAGGACTGAAAATGATTGAACAACAATATTTTACACTTTGATCAGTGCTTTGCCACTAACTAATTGGATGACCTTGATCAAGTACTTCCTGTCTCTGGGCCTCAGTTGCCTTATCTGTAAAATGAAAGGACTGGATTGGGTGATCTCTGTTTCCTATCAGCTCTAGCATTTTATAACTTTATGATATTCTGAATAATAGCTTAAAAGAATCTGAATTTAACATGAAAAGAGATGACTTCTCAGCGACTCCTCTTTACAAGGCACAAGTGAATAAATGTTTGTTGAATCAAATTAAATTCTATGCACAGGCCATTGAGCAAGATGCTGAAAAGACAAGAATAAAAAATTATGTTTCCCTTGTCTTGATGGGATATAAAAATCTATTAGGGCCAATAAAACTTACAAATCAATATAAATCAAAGCAGAATGTGACGGAAGGGAAGGAAGAAAACAAATATTTATTAAGTGCTCACTATGGACCAGGCAAGGGCTAAATGCTTTACAAATATTATCTCATTTAGTCCTCACAACAACTTTGGGAAATAGATGCTCTTGTTATCCCTATTTTACAGCTAAGGAAACAGAGTTTAAGTAACTTATCCAGAATCACCCAATTAGTAAATGTCTGAAGATGGATTTTAAACTCAGGTTTTCTTAACTTCAGATCAAGGGCAAAGTAGTAATCCAGGAAAAAAATGTTCTAACAATATTTGAGAAAGGAGAAATCATGGTCAGCTGAAGTTATCAGCTAAGGCTTTATGGGGAAGGTAGTACTTGAGCTAATTCTTGAAGAAAGAAATATCTCAATACAGGATAGCGGAGGTATATTCTAGACTCATGGGCAGTGGACATGGAGACATGGAGGCAGGAGAGAGGAAGACATATTTAAGAGACACACTGCTAGTAGAGTTTGTCTATAATGGAGGGAAAAAAACTAGAAAGGTATGAATATATGAAGAAGATGAACATAATATGAGGTCATAAAAGTTAAATAGGAGCCTGACTGAGGAGGGACCTAAGTTCCAGGCCAAGTAATATACATTCTATCTTATAAACAATAGGGAGTCACTAAATGTTTTTGAGCAAAGGAGTGACCCCATCAGACCTGTGTCTTTAGAAGGAAAAAGTGACGGCTGCCTCCTTTAATGCTGGCAAAATTGCCTTGGATTGAATGTGAGTGTATAGAGACAGGAGGCCAGGAGGTCAGAAGCGATGCTGAGGTGATACTGAGGGTGTGACTAATGGATCAAACTGTAGCTACATAGATTATCCGCAGCGTGAGCTCTGCATTGTTCTTTGTACAAATAATGTGGAGCTGAAGGAAAAAAAAAAAAAAAAGCTCTGGGAGGTAGGTTTTAAGAGACACATCCAAAACCCGTAACCGAAGGAGACGCCTTGCAGACCCGCGGCCCATTAGAGCAGATGGCTTTGTATCAAAGAAAATCTGAACCCTTTGTTTCATCTAAAGGACCTTTTTTCCCCCTATCCAAAAGAACCATTTAGAAGTTACAAAAGGGAAGGAAACACAGACCCGGCTGCGGCCCGCGTGTTTATCTGCAAGACTCAAAGTGGACTTTCTCACCTTTGACATCTGGATGGTTGGCATTTTACGGGGTCCCTGCTAGAAGTCAGGTCAGGTTTGGTTACTGTGGGCGGGCTACTCTTCTGGAAAAGCGTTTTCTAACAAATCATTATCCCTCACCACTGCCTCTCCCTTACCTGTAAGGGTCTCGGGACCCTGGCCTGGGAAAACACAGCTAAGTCTTCCGGCTAAGGTACCCTGTCCTGAACTGGACCTGAGTGACATCCAGCCCCTGCCTCGGAGCCTAATGAGGCTGCTGGGGAGGAGCGTCGCGCTCCAGGCCCCGGTGGCACGCCGAGCACTCACTGAACTCCTGAGGCTTTCCCCCAATTGCAGGAGATGGTGAAGAATGTGAGCGCTTTCTAGGTGCAAAGTCCCAGGCTGGGGGCAATGAGGCATTCCTAGCCCTAATGATGAGAGCAGCTTAGAATCCTTTGTGTATGAGAGACAATACTGCCCAGGGGAGAGAGAACAGCCTCAAAACTAGGAGGATTCAAGTCCAGCCTCTGACACAGTTAGCTGGGTGACTTCTCCATTCAGGGGTCCTCAAACTATGGCCGCAGGCCAGATGCAGCAGCTGAGGACGTTTATCCCCCTCACCCAGGGCTCTAAAGTTTCTTTATTTAAAGGCCCACAAAACAAAGTTTTTGTTTTTACTATAGTCCGGCCCTCCAACAGTCTGAGGGACAGTGAACTGGCCCCCAATTTAAAAAGTTTGAGGACCCCCATGATCATTTTCTGAGATTACAAACTGCAGAGAAGATGCTCCCTAGGAGTTTCCTCACAAGAGGAGTTCATCCTATCTATGAAAATACAGGTTTGATGTCTCTCATCAACAATGAGGTGATTCAGACTAGTTCCAATGGTCTTGTGATGAAGAGAGCCAACTGCACCCAGAGAGAGAACTGCGGGAACTGAGTGTGGATCATAACATAGCGTTTTCAATTTTTTTGTTGTGGTTTGCTGGCATTTTATTTTCTTTTGCATTTTTTTTCCTTTTGGATCTGATTTTTCTTGTGCAGCATGAAATTTGTGGAAATATATATAGAGGAATTGCCCATGTTTAACATATATTGAATCACTTGTCAACTGGAGGAGGGGTAGAAGGGAGGGGAAAAAATTAAAACACAGGGTTTTATAGGGGTGAACGTCAAAATTATGCACGTATACATTTTGAAAATAAAAGGCTTTAATTTAAAAAAATAATTACAGGTCTCTCCCTATATAGGAACAGACCTATAATATATAATTCTGCCTTGGGCGAATTAATAGTCTAAACTATAAACATATAAAGTACCTCACTTTTCTCATCTGTTAAATGGGGATAATACCTGCCCCTCCCCAACTCAGAGACCATAACAGATCAGCAACTTTAATAGTGTTAAAAGCATTATATTAATAGTCCAGGCAGCTCCAGGTGTTGAGTGTAATTGTTCCCACAGTACCGTGGATTTAAGCCAACAGGTTACAATCTAATCTAATACAAGGCTATAGTATTACACAGTTGGAAGCTGAAGAGCCCAGCTGATAGTGATAACTGACCTGTAATTCACACTGGCCTAAGGACATATTATAGAAATGATTCATGTAAAGTGTGGTTGATTAAGATGGGGAAGATAAAGATTGTAAGAAATAAGCAAAGATTTCTCAGGGTCTTCAGAAAGGGACATAATGACATCAACCTATCACTGTCTTTCCTAGAATCATGGTTTCTAGGTTATAAGTCCAAAAGACAATAACCAAAAACTTTTTTCAGCTTTTTTTATTTTTAAAACATATGTATGGTCAATTTTTCAGAACTGACTCTTGCAAAAACGAGTTCCAAATTTTCCCGTCCTTCCCCACACCCCCTCCCCAAATGGCAAAACAATTCAATATGTATTAAACATGTCTAATTTTTCTATATGTATTTCCACAATTATGCTGCACAAGAAAATCGGATCAAAAAGGGAAAAAATGAGAAAGAAAACAAAATGCAAGCAGACAAAAAGAGTAAAAATGCTCTGTTGTGATCCACACTCAGTTCCCACAGTCCTCTCTCTAGATGTAGATGGTTTTCTTCATCACAAGACTATGAGAATTGATAACAAAAAACTTGAGCTAACTGATAACCAAAATGCTTAGCCAATAGGCAGCTTCCCTTGTTCCACTCAAAGCCAACCAGTAGGTAAAATAGTCAGTCACTTGCATAGTATGGGTTGAGAGCAAGCAGGAATGGCATTCCATCAAAGAACATTTTCTCCCTAGCATTTTGTGCTTGAACTTCCATTCTCAGAGAATCATCCCTTTAATAAAGATATTACTCCCTCTTAAATCAGGAAGAATAAGTCACCAACACCAACCCAGGAATGAATACTTGACAAAATTATAACACTGGATTCTTATTTTCATATATACATTTGGGTTAGGTTTAAAAAAAAACTTAAAAAATAAACCCTCTTTACCTTGATTTTGCTTTTTGTTCCTCACCCTTCCATAACCTGCCTGAGTTTTTGCTTCTTTGAATACTCCTACCTTAATAATTGAGGTCAATTGAGTAATATTGTTTTTTTTTTCCCCTTCCCATAGTTTCTGACTTCCTTATCAGGAACCATGCTTTTAGCTTCATATTCTTTGCCCCTTTCAGATTTCTTATTTGGAAAAAGAAGGGATGTTCAGTGAGTTTGGTGGGGGAGGGAGGGGAGAAGTAGGATGGTTGAAATTTAAGAAATAAAGAAGTAAGGCTTTTAATCCATGGACAGAAAAATCAAGATTTCTCTAGAAAGGGAATACTAGATAAGCAAGATAGTAGTATCTTGTAGAGACTAGTAGATAGAGGGCTGACCTCAGGGTAAGGAAGACCTGGTTGGAATCCAATCTCTGACACAATTAGTTGTATGATGTAGGTAAGTCCTTAACCTCTCAATGTCCCCAGTCTATTGTCCAAGAATTTATTTCTAGAACAGAGCCCATCTTCTTTGGTAAGGAGGACTTCCTTCTTAGGAGTTCCCTATACCAAGGAATCATAAGCAGACAGAGACAGAGTTCAGGGAAGGACAATTCACATTTAATGCTTTAAAAATGACAAGCATTGTCCTCACATTAATCCTGTAAGAGAGGCAAAATAAATATAATCTCCATTTTATAGATAAAGAAGTTTAAACTCGGCTCCCTGATTTCACCCTCTCTACTCAGAACACAATTTGGGCTGACTTGAAATTTGTCTCTGATCTTGTACCCCTTGCCAGGTGGCCGTGAGGAGCATCCTCCCAAGGTTGAAGAAAAAGCGGATGAGAGCCTGGAAGCTTTTGTGCCCAGGAGACGGAGCATATTTCACATTGAATGGTCATCCATACGGAGGAGAAGTAGTAAAAGTGAGACTGATGCTTCTTCCTCTTTTTCACTCCTTGTCCTCTCTTTCCATTCTTGTCCTCTCTTCCACTACTGAGGTGGGATGGGGTCTAAGGATGGCAATGGGTTCAGCACAGGCTAGAGAGGTTTTCTGAAAATGAATTTTCCAGAATCCAAACTCTCAGTAAACTGACCCATTCTCCATCCTGGGAACCCTCTTCCTCACATCTGTATCTGTATCCTAAAATGTGGTACCCAGAACTCAACTTAATACCCAGATTTGACCTGATCAGGGCAAAGTACAGAGTAACTGTGTGGGGGTGAGGGGGGAGGTGTACAGAGAAAGAAAGAGAGACAGAGACAAAGAGACAGAGAGATAGATAGAAAAAGAGAGAGAGAGAGAGAGAGAGAGAGAGAGAGAGAGAGAAAGAGAGAGAGAGAGAGAGAGAGAGAGAGAGAGAGAGAGAGAGAGAGAGAGAGGGGGACGGAGAGACAGAGAGAGAAAGCCCCAGTCTATGAGATATCAAGTCTTCTTATGAAGCTCTAGAGAGGATTTTAAAGATGATTTAGTCTAAACCCCTCCCTTTATAGATGAGGAAAACTACTCAACACATTTATGAAGCAACAGTTATATTGCAATCATTGTATTAGTTTCTAGAGGTATCTTATCACCAAACTTATGATTTCACCAATTTACTGAACTCCCAAAGCAGTAATTTCCTCTACCAATACAGGGGGTCACATATTTCACAATATATGGAATTGAGAGTTACTTAGTTAAGCCACTAAAAGATGAGGTGATTTGGTCACCCAGCCAGTATACATAAAAGGTTGGCTTTGATCCTGACTCTGAGACTGATTCTATCCATTATACCTTTCTGCCTTTCATTCCAAAAATAATACAAAAATAAATACAAATTAATTGGAGGGGATAGGGAAGGGACTAACAATAGAGGTCAGGAAGGGCTTTGTGGAGGAAAATTTCTGGCTTTGGAGTTTACCGAGTCAATGAAATCATTAGTCTGGTGAAAGTATAACACATCTATGAAGAAGTTCTCATAAAAAGTAACTAGTTGAGTGGAATTCAAAAGAAGTCATTCTGAGTCCAAATTAGGAAGCTCAGAGGCACAGGAGTTCTTGGACTTGGAATCTGGAAAACATAAGTTCAAATCCCACCTTAAACACTTATTAGTCCTGTGACCCTAGGCAAGTTCAACTCAGTTTCTTCACTGGTAATATGAGAATAATAAATCTGTCTCCCATTATTGTGACAATGTGAAAAGTGCTTTGCAAATCTTAAAGCACTATAAAAATACTGGTCTATCCTTCTACTCCCCATGTGGGACAGCATCTAAACTAAATGGAAGCGTTCTGAAAGATCTTTAAAAGTACATGAGTTTTGTTAATAACAAGCAACTCCATGGTTCTTCAGATCCAGGATTCTGTCTCTGATGAGAACAAGTAGGGATGATTTATAAGAGGGCTTAATGGTTCTGAAAAACTAACCACAACCCTGATAGAAAAGGGATAAGAGATAGGAATAGCAGCAGAATTATATGTGAAATGACTTAATGAAAAATAAGAAATTCTAGAATAGTGGAGAAAACAGGAAGACTTGAAGGAGGAGACAGCCAAGAAGAACCTTTGCACTGCAAAAAAATAAAATAAAATAAAAAGGAATGAAGATATAACATATTTGCTGAACCAACAGTCTCTCACTCCTTCACAAAGCTGGGGAACTATTTTTCCTTGTTCTTATAATATCATTTTCCAACTCAACTCATGATTACAGTTTAATTTCTTAGAAAATTACCTATTACTGCAAAATCTTGGATGTTTAGCAAATGGGTAAAATGAAAATGAGAAAAGAGCCAAATATATTCTAAAAATACATTTATTCTAAAGGACATGTCGTTATTCCCATAATTAACCAGCAGAGGGACCCAAAGAATCAGAAATGCAATATTTCTGCTCAAAAAAAAAATAAAATGAGGTTTTATTAATTTTTGTTTTAGACAGAAAAGGCAGCTAGGTGATGCAGTGGATATAGTTCTGGTCTTAAAATCAAGAAAACTCATCTTTCTGAGTTTAAATATGGCTTCACTCACTAATTGTGTGATCCTGGGCTAGTTACTTCACCCCATTTGCCTCTATTTCCTCATCTGTAAAATGAGCTAGAGAAGAAAATGACGAAGCACTCTAATATCTCTGTCAAGAAAACCCAAATGAGGTCATAGAGACTTGGACTGGACTCAACAACAACAAATTGACAAGACAGACCTGCATTCAAATTCTCAGAAACATAAACAATCACTCTTAATGGAACAATATATTTCTATATGTTCTACTCTTTTCTATATAATTCTATAATATACTCCACTCTCTTCTATATAATTCTACTCTTCCAAAAGACAAGCTACCAAATAGATGAAGACAACCATTGTGTCTCTTACCAGGTTTTTTCTTCTCTGGGCCAAACCCCACTAGCTCTTTCAACAAACTCATATGTCATAATGTTAAAGCCATTCATTATCCTGATTTTACTCCTCTTCTTGTTCTCCTCAGTATCTTTCCTAAAATCTGGTACCTAAACAATGTTCCAGATATGATTTGACCAGGGAAGATTACCTATGATCCCATTAGCTTAATGGTTCTGCTATGTTGTATTTTCAAATCAGGGACTATACAGATATTTCTTCCACATTAGGGGGAGGAGAGGGAAGTTAAGGATGCAAACCACCCCAAACACATAATCTGGAAAATTCACAAAAAATTCTTTTGGCCTCCCTTTGTACCAGAGAAAAAGGCTAATTTTTTTCCTCTTTCTTTATGAGGTGTTTATAGTACCTTATTATAAAATTTGGGTTAATTATTTGATCATCGGCTATATATAGGTCAACATTAAGTAAACATACTTATAATTTTATAAACTATATATATATACATATACACAAAATATATGCATATATGTATGCATATATTTTGTGTATTTCTGAGTTTCTAACTCTTTTCTGCATCATCTGCTGGCCTTCATGTGTCATCTGTAGTTTTCACAAAAGTCCCCCAAAATTCCCATTTAATTTCTAATGCCAACCCTTGAGATAACAAAACCAAGATAGAGAAAATCAAGACGTGGAAGGGACAGCTGAACAGTACAGTGATGTCAAACTCAAAGAAAAAAGGGGCCACTAATCTGTACATAAAGACCCCTATTAACCTAGTCCTAAAACATAATGTAATTTATATTTTATTGTATTTTTATTTGTTTTAGTTAAATATCTTCCAATTACATTTTAATATGGTTTAAGAGCTAGTGTTGCTGGCTACATGTGGCCTCCTCCAGGCTGCCAGTCTGACACCTTGATTTATCCCAAATTCAACCCTTATTTTTTTTTAGACAAATTATGTGGCTTCCTTTATTATGTTTTTTTATCTCAATTTTAAGAAAATACAATTTATCTCTATTAAATATAATATTGTTAAAAATCAATCCAATATTCTTATCTGTACAAAAGTGAGCCTTTATTTAAGATAATAAAAATGTTAAACAACATATACCCGAACATACCTACTTAGAGTTTCAATCAAACTATTAATGTCTACCCTTTGGGGCCAGACATACAACTAACCCTGAATTCACCTAATTGTGCTCCCATCTAACTCACACTTCTCCATTTCTGCCATCAGAATAATTGTGAGGCTTTGAAAAATGCTTTGCTAAAACCTAGGTAATTTACATGTACAACATTCCTTTCTCTACTAGCTAATAATCCTGTCCAAAAAAGACTCCCTATGGTACTCATGTAGAAACAAGCGTCTTTTTGACTTGACAAAAAGACACATTGATGACATGAAGATCGATGAGTATCTACTGCTAAGAACTTCTCTGTTAGCTTGTTATCATAGACATTTTAGAAATCCCAACAGATCACTCATTATTCCACATGGGGTTTGATGACTGATTATCACATTAAAAAATTCAATAAATATAATTACACTTGGAGTCAAAGCCTCAGGGTTTTATTATCCATCTGTCTTGTCTTATTCCAGTAGACCATGGATGGAACAGGATCAGAAAGCAGGAAAATGATAGATTTAAAGCTATAAGGGACCTCAAAAACCATCTAGTTCATTCCTTTCATTTTATGGAACAAGAGACTAATGCCCTTACAGGTTAATGGTGACATAGGTATAATTGTCAGAGACTAGTTTTGGATCCAAGACTTCTTACAACAGTATCATAACCTCTAATTCTAAGTTCTTTATCCTGCATTTGAAAAAGGTCCCAGAAATCAGAATATCTGGGAAATGGGAACATTCAAGTCACTTCAATTGCCTAAGTAATTTAGGGTTGAGTAGAAAGACATTTTTGTTTCAACATTTGCTATTGAAAACTCTCTAATTTGTCTTACCCACTTGATCAAGTCCTGCTTGCTAAATCTACCTTGATTGATTGAGAATCTTGTAGAATGCTGTGGTTCCATTCCTGAGCATCACTGACCACTGTTTAGCCCTTGAGATAGAGACAGAGAGGGGCTAGGAGAGGGAGATGGACCTCTGCTGAACACAAGACTTTTATCTGTGGTGGTTTTGTTGCTGCTGCTTTTACTAAATCTCATTTGTCTCCTTTTCTAGTGATATGTCACCTCCTCCTCCAGGGAATGAAAGCAGGACAGAAAAATAAATTAATTGTACATTGTGGTTAATTGGATTTCAAATAATTAAAGTTTTGGTGACCGAATCCCAGCCACTATGTGCTGCTCAATCTTTTAATAAAAGCTAAATGATTAATATGGTGGTATAGAAAGTACCTGGAATTAAAAAGAAGGATTTGAGTTCAAATCTAACCTCAGACACAACACTTCCTAGCTATGTGACCCTGGGCAATTAATGCCAATTGTTTTCAAAGAAAAAAAAATCCCAGCTCTCTTATTGAACTTTTCTGGATCTTAATTTCATCATCAAAAATATTAGAGATGGGAAGGGATGGGAGGAATACTAGATGATCTCCAAGCTCACTTTCTAGCTCTAATATTTAATTTTCTGTGTTTCTATAAATTGATTAAATAATATTGAGCAGGATGAGAGGGTTTAGAACTAGAAAGCCTCAAAGATTAATTAGGCTGATTCCCCAGTGAAGCAACTTAGGTTCAAAGAGGTTGTGACCTGCCCAAGTCACACAGCCAAATAGTAGAAATATGAATTTTACAGTTGGAAGAGACATTAAAAGACCATACAGGCAGGCATCCTCATTTTACAGATGAGTACTCTTGAGGCCCAGGAAATAGAAGTCATATAGGCAATAAGTAGTAGGTCTGGGATTCAAACTGATCTTAGAATTCCCTGTTCTTTTTCTACCTCATCCCAGTGCTCATGCTGCATCCAACTTACTCAGAAGGGGTTCTATGGAAATACTAGCAGATAAATATTGCCCTTCAGGGATCAGTTTAGATCTACTTTTGCTAAAATGCCAACTGCACCCAGAGAAAGAACTGATTATGTCTGAATACAGATTGAAGCATTCTTTCTCTCTCTCTCTCTTTCTTTATAACTTAATTTTTCTTGATCGTTTTTATTTTAATTAAGGTGGGAGATCTATGTTTTCTTTCATAACGTGATTTTTATGGAAATTTTTTGCATAACTTCAGGTGCAATTTCTTAATTGTGGATAGGGATAAAAGAGAAATTCTAAAATTCAAAAGTTTTAAAAAGAAATGTAATTTTTTTGTTTTGAATGTAACTGGGGGAAAATATTAAATAAAATTTAAAAATTTAAAAAAAAAAAAGGAAATACTAGCACAGTGGTGTCCTAACCTACCAACATTCTCTTTCTTTTCTTTCTCCAGTATTTGGAAGACCTGAACATCAAGAGAGACAAAGCAAGGATCAGTTTCCATATCCCTACCGAAAGCCCACCCACGAATTTCTTGTGAGTATTGAAAGAAACCTCTTAAAGCATGCGAAATAGCCAAGAGAGAAGTAGCTCCCATAATAGAAGTAACCCCATCATTCAGCCATATCCAACTCTTCATGACACTATTTGAGGTTTTCTTGGCAAAAATACTAGATAGTTTGCCATTTCCTTCTCCAGTTCATTTTATAGATGAGGAAACTGAGGCAAATAGGACTTGCCCAGAGTCATACAGTTAATAAATAGCTAGATTTGAACTCACAAAGATGAGTCCTTCTGATTCCAGGCTTGAAACTCTATTTATCGTGCTATCTAGATGCCCCCATTATGGAATTAAATCAGTTAAGTTACTTAGAACAAGGTTGGGAAAAGTTGATAGCTCCCAGTTCCAAAATGAACAATCACCACTCTATTTGGGCACAAACTGAAATTTTCAATTTAAGGTATTTTAATTTTTCAGCTGAGCCTATGGTATATAAACTAAATAGAACCCAAGGTCATTGGTAGCTAGGTACAGGACAATAGTCATTCATATGGTAAGAGCTCATATTGCTAGAATTTTCTAAGCTTCATAGAGGCATTTAAGTAGCTCAGTAGATAGAGGATGGGGCCTGGAGTCAGAAAGACTCATTTTCACGAATTCAAGTCTGGGCTCAGACACTTATTAGCTGTATGACCCTGAACAAGTCACATAATCCTGTTTGCCTCAGTTTCCTTATCTGTAAAATGAGTTGGAGAAGAAAACGGCAAACAACTCTGGTATCTTTGTCAAGAAAACTCCAAATGGGATCATGGAAGAGTAGAATACAACTTAAAGTTTCATAAAATGTTTCCTCCCAACCTATCCCAATCTTAAGAAACTTAGTCTGGAAGGTTTGATAACTTATCCATAATCATGAAGTTAAGTAAATCTCAGAATCACTTTTCCAAGGTTAGCATTATGTTAGGGTAGTTGACAAAGCAGTTGGGTCCTGGGTTCAAATTCCAATTCCACCATCTATACCATTTGTGTAATTAAAAAGTCATTGGACATGGATGGGCTTGAGTTTCTTTGATCTATAAAATACTGGGAGGGGAAGCAGAAGATAGACTGCCACACTGCCTCAGAAATATCTATCCCCTTGACTTGATGCAGTAGGATTTACTTACCACAAAGATATTAGAGCAATCTAGGAAGATTAACATTATAAATCAGATAGACAGCTAGGTAGCTAGAGAAATACTTACATGCATAATTATATAATAAATTTTTATCATATAATGTATAATGCATATCTTTAGACTTGGAATTTACATGTGTATGTATATGACATATTACATAGACATATAAATACATATAGATATAGAAACTCTCACAGAAACATGCATAATTGAAATATAAATCTAGGTAAAGACATTCATTCAATTTGGTTCCAACTTATTTGAAGAGACTGCAGGTCTGGTGATCATCATTACTAGATTTCCCATATTGAAGATCCTTACATTTTGTATTGCCAGAGTTGAGATAATATAACAACATTTAGTTGGTGCTTTAAGGTTTGCAAAGTGTTTTACAAATATTTTTATTTGATACTCACAAAAACCCTGGGAGTAAAGTGCTATTTTATCCTCATTTTACATATGAGGAAACTGAGGAAACTAGAAGTTAAGTGATTTGCTGGGCAAATCATACAACTAGTAATTGTCTAGCGCTTCATTTGAACTTAGGTCTGACTGATTCCAGTCCTGTGCTCTGTCCCCTAAAATTGCCTAACTGAAAGGAGAAAGCCCTCTTTCCTATAGAAAAAGCTTTGGACCTACTGTGAGAATCAATAACTTATTTTTTTTAAAAAGCCCCAGGAGATGGAAAATAGAAAATAGTAACACTGCTTCTATTGATCAAGCTGAGTCTGATTAGTAGCCTACATTTTAGACATTAACAGTACATTGCTGGACAGGGTATCTGTTGTTGAGGGAAAGAGGTAAGAGTTCACTGCTGATTGTTATGTTATGTGGTAGAATCAACTTTTGCTCCTCTCAAAATTCTCAAACGTATTCTTAGGATTTAAAACTGGAAGAGACTATAGTGATTATTAATTCAAACTTACCCCTTACCCCCACATTATTCCATAAGGAAGGAAACTGAGGCAGACACGTTAAATGTCTTGCTGGAAGTCAAGTGAGAAGTAGCAGAGAACAAATCTAGAGTAGTTTCTATTATGGCATTAGGTAGGTAGCAAAGTGGCTAAAATGCCAAGCCTGAAGCCAAGAAGATCTGAATTCAAATCTATCCTCAGATATGTACTAGCTACATGACCCTGGAAAAAGCCATTTAATCTCTATCTTGGTTCCCTCAACTATAAAATAGGTTTACCTCCCAAGCAACTACCTCCCAAGGCTATTGTGAGGATCTAATAAGATAATATTTATTGAGTGTTTAGCACAGGGTCTGGAATACAGTAATCACGTAATAAATGCTTATTCTTTTCTTTCTGCTGGATCTTCACCATACAAAAAGAAAGGTGCTTATGTGCAACTCTACATCAGAACTCTTTTCACACATCAATCTGCATTTGATTTTTACCAACACATTCATCCTATCTTTGGGATGTTCTTTGGACTTGTACACAAAGACACAGATCCTCAATCTTAGCCAAAGAGATACCAAGTGGTTTTTTCTCAGCACCACTCAAATCAAACTTCAGCTGCAGACATTGTCATCCAGAGCATTCCATCATTTCCCTTCCCAAAAGCAGTCACAAATTCTTCCTCTTTTCAATACCTCTTCCTGCTTCCTCCCTCACTGTTCTCACTTCCCCCAAAGTTATCCTAATAATGTCACTTTGGTTTTTGTTTTGTGCTTTTTTTTAATGGCACTTTATATGTTTTGCAACATCCTCATGAACATTGCTTTCCCCTCACAACAACCCTAGATGATGGAGAAAGCAAAGATTATCCCCTTTTGAGTCTGAGGAACAGAAAGATCATCTATCTATATATACAGTAAGGATGAAAATCAGCGGCAGAACATGGTTTCTTGGCTTTTTTTTTTTTTTTGGTCCAGTAAATTTTCTATCATACTCCACTTCAATGGAAGAGTTACAGGTTATAAAAATCTGTTCTTTCTACCATTCCCTCATGCAGGATCTCAGTAACAGCATGGAAGACAGTACTGAGATCAAGGTGGAAACAAGCGTGACCAAGACCTCTCGGATCCAAAATTCCTTAGCCACTGGTGGGAAAAGACTCAGCAAAGCCTTCAGTTACATTACAGGAGAAATGAAGGAATGTGGAGAGGGGCTTAAAGGTAAAGAATCAGCATGAACAGTCCCACTCAGAAGAGATTATCTCCTACTGGCACTCAGGGGAAAAGCAAAGTCTTGCCCAAGAAACATGACTCAAATAATTACCTACTCAGAGATTAGAGTTTTTCAAGAAAAGCTCTGTGACTCTATGTAGCAACCCCTAAACTGCCTAAAGGGAATTATAATTGTATTTTCCTTCACGAATTTATGTGTTGTAAGAACTAGAAGGAACCTTCTGATCCAATACCTGTATTTGATGGGTGAGCAAACTAATGCTGAGAAGTGACGTGGCTTACCTGAGGTCACACAGATAATGGCTCTGGAGGTTCAAGCCTTGCCTCTGATATCTATAACCTCAATGACCTTGGATTAGGCACCTCATCTCGATAAAATGAGGATATTACATTAGAATATTTTTGAGGATATTACATTAGACTTTCAGCTCTAGTTCTATGACAAGCTGTGAGCTAGGTCTTCTAAATCCAAGTTCACAGGCCTTTATCCAACATCAGAATAGCCATTTAACTCAGGAATTCTCAACTAGTATTTATAAATCTGGAAAAAAAAAAAAAAGAAAGAAAAGTTCAAGCTTTTAAAAAAAATCTTCTAAAATCAGAAAAATTGGTTTCTTTTATAGTTCTATATATTTTGTTTTGTGTTTAAAAAACATTATTCTGAGATGGAATCCATAGGCTTCCCTTGATTGCCAAAATAATCCATCCATTTTTCCATAAGAAAAAAAAAAAGGTAACAAACCCCACCCCATCCCACCCCACCCAAGGCTATACAATGGTTTAAATGTGTACTAAGTATAAACCCTGCTTTAGACAAAAGGGAAATAATGATATTTCCTCTCTAGTGTGTGTGTCCCTCCTCCCAAATGCCTAATTCAATATTAGGGTACAGTGTTAGTACAATGGCTTTGCATGCATTAGCCTGGCATTCCTGGGAGCTCCCTAAGGAAACTGTCTTCCTCTTCCAGACAAGTCTCCAGTATTCCAGTTCCTGGATTGGATCTTAAGGGGAACATCTCAAGTCATGTTTGTGAACAATCCTCTCAGTGGTCTCATCATCATTCTTGGCCTCTTTGTCCAGAACCCCTGGTGGGCCATCTCAGGCTGTTTGGGAACCATCATTTCTACTCTGACAGCCCTTATCCTGAGTCAGGACAGGTAAGTCCTGAGGGCTACATAATCCAGCAGCCCAAGGGCAAGTTTCCTAAGAGTGCCATCGGTAGGTAGACTTTAAGTTCAAGCCAGACAGCTAATTGCACATGTTTCTACAGCAATTCAAGATTTCCAGAAAAAATTTTTCCAGAGTTACCCTAGGAGGCGGGCAGCACAAATATTTTTAATCCTATTTTACAGAATGGAAGACTTTGTAACGTCAATCTTCTCTCCTCATTCCTTCTATCCCTCAGAGTGATAGAGCTGATTTTCCCTCCTAAAAGCTATCTTCCAATGAGATTTCATCTAGAAGAAAATACTCTAATGACATAGTTAAAAGTTCAATGAAAAGACCAATGATGATTTCCTAAATATTTAGGGAATTAACACAAATATATAATCAATATATTCTTCAATGGAAAAATGGTCTCTGGATACAAATAAATACTTCTCAAAACAGTTGCAAACTCTCAACTACATGAAGTATTGTTTCAAATTCCTAAAAATGAGAGAAAAGTCTACATGAATTTTAGGGTGTGGAAAGGTAATAAATAGCTGGTAGTCCAGTGTGATAAATATCTTGTGGATAAACTTGAGGAGAAATTGTTATATTATAGGCAACTCCCAAGTAAGGAAATTCTTTCTACTAATGCAGACAGTCAATTACTCAGCAACTCACAGTTTTGGAAAGTTGGCGAGATTCCTAAAAGGTTATCCTCTTAGTTTATCTAAAGTTACACAGACAATGTATGTCAAAGGCAGAAATGGAACTCTTCCTAGCTTCCAGTCCATGCCAGACTAGCCTCCATCCCCAAGTTTTCCCCATCCAGCTTGTTCTCATTGGTGCCATTTGGCGTTCCACACCTTGCTTTTCTTTCTCCCTCCCTTTACCTATCTCTCATTTCATTCCTTTAAAGACCTGCTTTCTTCAATAAAGTCAAATGGCCTCTCTCTACCTCAGTTTCCATCATTTTATAAAATGAGGCTGTCAGAGGTATGTGACTTTCCTAAAGTCATACAGGTAGTAAATGACAAAGCTGGGATTCATATCCAAGTCTTCCAAACCCAAGTCACAGATCATAGATTGGGGATAATCAAAACCCCTTCATTTTAGAATTGAGGAAATTAAGGTCCAGAGAATCCAGACCTTTTAACTTCAAATCTAACATTCTTTCCATTATGGCACCAGTGTCAGTAATCCTTCAAGGGTCAGTGATTTAGAACAGAATAATAATTTATTCCAGGGATATTCTCATTGTCCTAAAGGACTTTAGGAGCATTTTTAATCCCAGAGGACATGAATTTCTGATGGCAGAAGTTTGGACTCTGGGAGAGGCTAGGGGATCGAGGGCAAGGAAATACCTTGGTCTCTCTAAACAGGCCATGGAGGACTCCATCTTCACTATCCTCTCACTTGCATTCTGTGCTCCTCTATCCCCAGGTCATCAATTGCAGCAGGACTTCATGGCTACAATGGAGTACTAGTGGGCTTGCTGATGGCTGTGTTTTCAGAGAAAGGGGATTATTACTGGTGGCTTTTGCTCCCTGTCATTGTTATGTCCATGACCTGGTAAGTTCCATCAATAAAGTTGTGGGTATAAGTTAAATGCCTCTCCCTACTACTCAGACACATCCTAGCTATATGACCCTGGGTACATCACTTAGCCCTGTTTTCTCAGTGTTTTTATCTGTAAAATGAACTGAAGAAGAAAATACCAAACCACTGCAGCATCTCTTCCCAAAAAAACCCAAATGGGATCATGAAGAGTCCAGAAATGACTGGACAACAGCAGCTGTACTCCCCAGGTCTTTTCAAAGTCTCTTTTCTCTGTTTGGGAGGACCTAAATCCTAAATCCCCCTGTCCTGTCCTGTCGGTTGGTTATAAGCTCCCAAACCTTCCTAGCATCCTTATCTACCTTCTACCCTCTGAACTGAGAGGTCATTCTGCCCCCAGTGTAGCCAGTATCACCACCATTACCTCTTGAATGCTTGGCCACTATGTGAGACACATTCAGCACAGACAAGGAGCATGGAGCCCCTTTGGTTCTTCTTCCTCCCCCAGGGATACAGACAATATGTCACCATGGGCAAAGCACTAGCTCTGGAATTTGAGAATCTGAGTTCAAATCTTTCCTCTGATGAATACTATTATCTGTACAACTGCAGACAAGCCACTTAACCTTTTTCACCTTAATTTACTGTATTGTATAAAGATGGATCAGATAGCTTCTAATGTATCTTCCAACTCTAGATCTGTCATTCTATGAAAGAGCAATGGCTCTGGAATCTCTGCCCTCTAAGGGTTTTCAATTCAATGAAGGAAGACAGCACAGAAAAGAAGGTGGGAAAAGGGAGGTCGGGAGAGAATGTTGCAATTTGTGTTGGTGGAAAAAATATCTGTACTTATGACATCTCAGATCCTTGAAGTATCGAAGAGGAAACAGCTTTTTCTTCAGCACACAAAAGCTTTTTCTATGATATGTCTACACTGATAGCTAGAATGCTTTCTATCATTGATTAAAACAATTTTTAACTCAATCTGACTTTAGGGTTCATGAAACGTGTCCAGGAAAATATTTGTAGATGAAGAGAGTCTTTTGGCTCAAAGTGCACAGCCCTTGCCCCTTTGCCCAGTTATTCTTTTTTTAAAAATAGGTTTTTTTTTAATTTTCAAAATACATGCAAAGATAGTTTTCAACATTCATCCTTGCAAAACCCTGTGTTTCAAATTTTTCTCTCTCCCTCCTATCCCTCTTCCCTGTAGCAAATAATGGAATTCTTCTAAACATATTTTCACATTTATCATGCAGCATGAGAAAAATCAAATCTAAAAGGGAAAAAAAAGCAACTTTTCCACTATTCTTAAACCTGATACTCTAGAGCAGGGGTTCTTAAAAAAAAATGCAAGTTTGTGGACTGCAGTTTAAGAGGAAAGGAGAAACGGAGGTAGAGAATTGCATTTCACTATATTTGGTTAATTTATAATCTTACAAACTTTATTTTATTCATTTCTAAATATGAATCTGAGAAAGTGTCCATAGCCTTCTCCATTCTATTAGAAGTTTCCTCCAAAAGGTTCAGAACTGTTTTCAAGTCCAAAAGTGACAACAGAAAGCGAGGTACTCTGCCTCCTTGTCAAAGACTTCTGGCACTCTTCAGTGTGCTCCAGCCAAGAAATTCCTAGAATTCCAAGGAGATTCCAGGATGCCCACAATTGGCTGCTACGGGATCATTAAAAAGAGCAAAGGAAAGAAGGCAAAAAGTTTGAGTGGAGAATCTGATGAGACCAAGCTTGACACAGAACTACTGGGCGGAGGGGCAAAAAATCCCTGAAGGAGACTCCTGGAGCAAGGATTCCCAGTTCCCTGTTTGGTCATTTCCTAGAGTCCATAAGAATAAAACTGTGTGCTTTTAAATGTTCATACACATACGGGCACACAGACACACACACAAAAGACAGAAAGGTTAATTAAAGTGCGTTCTTAAATTCTCCTTTCCATTCCCAGCCCGATTCTTTCCAGTGCCCTGGGCACCATCTTCAGTAAATGGGACCTCCCAGTCTTCACATTGCCATTCAACATTGCTGTGTCACTGTACATGGCAGCCACGGGTCATTACAACCTCTTCTTCCCCACGATTCTGGTGCAGCCCATCACCTCAGTGCCCAACATCACCTGGTCTGAGGTCCAAGTGCCTCTGGTAAGTGTCACTGAAGGCAGAAGAGAAGCCTTGCATTAAATTGGTTTTTGAAAATGGTATTTACTTTCCTGGGAACACAGCTCTCCCTACAACTGTGTAATTGCATGGTTAAGCTATTATGTACACAAAGTGGTTTTTTTTTTATTTGTCTTTGATTATTTTTGACAATCAGTTAAGACTTCTCAACTCTTCCCCCTGAAAAAAAACTTCTATGGTTTCTTATTGACTCTCTTACACAAACTCTTCAATTGGTCATTACAATCTCTTCTTCCCCATGATTCTGGTGCAGTTTTAAAATGTAATATTTGCTGTCTTTCATTATACTTTATTTTTAAATACTTTTTTATTGATACTTTTTGTTGTTATGCTCCCTTTCATTCGGAACACATTCCTCTCCTTTCTCCTACCCAAGGAGCCATCTGTAATAAGATTTTAAAAGGAAATGGAGAAAAAAAAATAGAACAGCAAAACTGATGATCTCCGTCTAGCAGGCAGTACATAGAGCATTGTATATCCAAAATAGCTCACTTCGGCATTGGATTTTCTCAATTTTTCTCCGGGGCCAAGCTTGCTCATTATAATTATAATGAGTTTTCTTTTTTGTTTCTGTTTTATTTAGTTGTGGTTGTGGTCATGTATATATTGATTCCTTAAAAGATAAATTTTTAGTAAGTCAATTTAATAAATATTTAATATTAGAAGGTTTCTCCAAAAGGTTCAGAACTGTTTTCACGTCCAAAGGTGACAACAGAAAGTGAGGTACTCTGCTTCTAGTAGGAGCTAGACACTGTACACTAGATGCTAAGGATATCAAAAGATAAGGGGGAAAAACAGAGAGCCTTTAAAGGCTACATTATCATTGGGGGCTATGATGAGTACACAGAGAAGTAAATACTAGTCAGTTTGAAAAAGCAGACAACACAGAAATTAGGCATGGACCCACACTTAACACCATATACCAAGATAAGATCAAAATGGGTCCATGACCTAGGCATAAAAACAAGATTATAAATAAATTAGAGGAACATAGAATAGTTTATCTCTCAGACTTGTGGAGGAAAAAGAAATTTGTGACCAAAGATGAACTAGAGACCATTACTGATCACAAAATAGAAAATTTTGATTACATCAAATTAAAAAGCCTTTGTACAAACAAAACTAATGCAAACAAGATTAGAAGGGAAGCAACAAACTGGGAAAACATCTTCACAGTTAAAGGTTCTGATAAAGGCCTCATTTCTAAAATATATAGAGAACTGACTCAAATTTATAAGAAATCAAGCCATTCTCCAATTGATAAATGGTCAAAGGATATGAACAGACAATTTTCAGAGGATGAAATTGAAACTATTACCACTCATATGAAAGTGTTCCAAATCATTATTGATCAGAGAAATGCAAATTAAGACAACTCTGAGATACCACTACACACCTGTCAGATTGGCTAAGATGACAGGAAAAAATAATGATGAATGTTGGAGGGGATGCGGGAAAACTGGGACACTAATGCATTGTTGGTGGAGTTGTGAATGAATCCAACCATTCTGGAGAGCAATCTGGAACTATGCCCCAAAAGTTATCAAATTGTGCGTACCCTTTGTTCCAGCAGTGTTACTTCTGGGCTTATATCCCAAAGAAATACTAAAGAAGGGAAAGGGACCTGTATGTGCCAAAATGTTTGTAGCAGCCCTGTTTGTAGTGGCTAGAAACTGGAAAATGAATGGATGCCCATCAATTGGAGAATGGCTGGGTAAATTGTGGTATATGAATGTTATGGAATATTATTGTTCTGTAAGAAATGACCAGCAGGATGAATACAGAGAGAACTGGCGAGACTTACATGAACTGATGCTGAGTGAAATGAGCAGAACCAGGAGATCATTATACACTTCGACAACGATATTGTATGAGGACATATTTTGATGGAAGTGGATTTCTTTGACAAAGAGGCCTAACTGAGTTTCAATTGATAAATGACGGACAAAAGCAACTACACCCAAAGAACGAACACTGGGAAACGAATGTGAACTATCTGCATTTTTGTTTTTCTTCCCGGGTTATTTATACCTTCTGAATCCAATTCTCCCTATGCAACAAGAGAACTGTTCGGTTCTGCAAACATATATTGTATCTAGGATATACTGCAACATATCCAACATATAAAGGACTGCTTGCCATCTAGGGGAGGGGGTGGAGGGAGGGAGGGGAAAAAAAATCGGAAAAGAAACAAGTGCAAGGGATAATGTTGTCAATATAAAGTAATCATTGAATAAAAATTAAAAAAAAAAAAAAAGGTTAGTAGAACCATACCAAAAAAAAAAAAAAAAAAAAAAAAAGCAGCCAACATTTAAAAAAAGTAATTACTAGAGTTTGTCTTGAAGGAAGAGAAGGATTTTGAGAAACAAAGATAAAGGGACAATGTATTCCAGACAACCTGTGAAAACTCACAAAAAGAGGAAAGGGAATGTTAAGTTCCAAAGAACTGCTCCAGTCTGGCTGGAGCCAAGAATTCATAAAGGAGAATAATAAGAAATATCTGGAAAGATAGATTGGAACTAGAATGTAGACGACCAATTGAAGAGTTTATGTAAGAGAGTCAATAAGAAACCATAGAAAGTTTTTGTGCAGGGGGAAGAGTTGAGAAGTCTAACATTCAACTGATTGTCAAAAATAATCAAAGCATTTCAAGCTGCAAGGGGTCTTTGGTTGATCAATTGAAACAGATTGCTAGCAAATTCTAATTTGGAGATTAGCCTCAAAGATGAGATAAGAGATAATCCTCTTCCTGCTTCTTTGCAGATATGGAAGCCCATACCCCTGCATATAATACAAGACTTTTTTTTTTTTTTTTAACATGTTGATTGAAGTTTTTTCCCTTAGTTTTTGTTCTTTATAAGCGATGGCTTTCTGGGAGGGGACAAGTAAGGAACACACTGGGAAGTGTATTTGACATAAAATCAAAAGGGATCAATTTTTTTTTCAAAGAAAAAGGTTGTGATAATCGAAGAAAAAAAAAAAAAAGCAGTGGGATTGAGTTATGGGATTGATATGCAACTGGAGACAACAGCCAGAAGCAGCAGGAGGATGACCTCTTTCCCAGATAGGGCTCTATTATTCCACTATGGATAAGTTACTTTATTATTTCAGTTTCTCATCTGTAAAGTGAGAGTGTTAGAGAAGATAGCATGAGACTGCTTTCAGCTTTAACACACTTTGATTTTGAGTGGTGTAATGTAACACAAAATCCTTAAGTTAAATAGTTCCACTCATTTTGGGGGAGGGAGTGGGCTGTGGAACTTACTACACAGCCCTTTCTTTGTATTTTTTACATCAAAGATGTCAAATTCATGTAGAAGGTGCCAATACTCTCCCTGGTGGTCTGAATCAGATTAAAATGTAGTTGGGGAATATTTAACACAAACAAAAAAAATTTTTAATAAAGCATAATGAAAGACAGCTAATATTACATTTTAAAACTAAGTCACTATGCCACACTAGGGATTCTTTCTTATTCATTAATGGCCTCTTTTTCTACTCACGTTTTACACCACTGCTTTAAATGAGAGACCTAGGCATGTAAATCCTCCAAAAATTTGAGATTAAAAGTTTGCATTCTTATTACGTTTTATTTGATTGAAATAAATTAAATAAACCAACTCTGAAGTTGAGAAGATGAGAGTTCAAATCCACCCTCAAACACTTATTAATTGTGTAAGCCTGAACAAATCATTTAATCCCAATTTCCTCCTTCTTCCCTCCCAAAAAAACTATATGAAAAATGATAGTGAAATATGCCATCCTAAATTATAGATATTTTTTAAATATTATAATCTACCCTCTCTTCAGTTTGAAGAGGAGAAAAATTAGTCTCTGAGAAAATGACTTGTCTAAGGCCACACACTCTTTGGTGAGAAAGTCAGACCTAGAACTTGAAAGTCCAGCCTTCTAGTTTAGTAGAATTTCCATTTTATGGTGAGTCTTCTTTCACTGTAATTGAATTCTGCTATATCATCTACCTGTATAATAAGCATGTTATTGTATGATGCTTACAGCTTTTGAGAGCCATTCCAGTTGGAATTGGTCAGGTGTATGGCTGTGATAACCCCTGGACTGGAGGCATTTTCCTGATAGCTCTTTTCATATCTTCACCACTTATTTGTTTGCACGCTGCAATTGGATCTACCATGGGGATGTTAGCAGGTATGGTCTTGTTGTTCACCCATCACCAATGATCAGGGAGAACATTGGTACCCAGGGTAACTCTTTAACAAAATTATGAGGTTAGTGAGGTGATATTCCCTTTTAATATTCCAGTCTCCAGTTTCTTTGGATATTCATTCTCTGAGAATACCCCCACAGTCCACTTCAAGTACCTAGCCAGTCTTTAGGCTGTCTAGCCTTGCCCTTCCCCCGTTTTCAGTATATATCAGTCATTTACAACTTAGTATATTTTTTTTATTTCTGAATTCAAAGTTTTTTCTCTATTTATAGAATAAAATGGTATCTATCAGGATTACAAGAATTTTTAGTGATCATCTCTCAAATAAAACAAATATTTTGGGGACCAAGAAGCCTTATCTATATTCCTGAAAGGTTACTCTTTGGGCAATCATGCTATAACTAACGCCAGCCCTTACAGAGCCCACTGTCAATTGTTCTCTCTTCAACTGCATTAATATTGAATGAAACCCCAAGCTTAAATTTCCTAAGGTATCACTGGCTCTGGAATGTGCAAAGAAAAACAGATAGAAAATATAAAAATAATAAATTGTTCAGTGGCACTGCTCTATCGCCAAAGTGGCCCTATATGTACCAGCTGTACCTAGATGTACTAGATAATATAAATGTCTGTTTTTTTTCTTCCAGCCCTCACTCTGGCAACACCTTTTGAGTCAATCTACTTTGGCCTATGGGGATACAACAGTACACTGGCCTGCATAGCAATAGGAGGAATGTTCTATGTCATCACCTGGCAGACACACCTCCTTGCAATCACCTGTGGTAGGTACCTAAACCTAATTCCCTTTGTGGGACTGCTGTATGTTGGGGTGTGTGTGGTTATTTGAAGCACGGTGTTGTACAAAAAAAGAGTGGACATGGAGGCAAGAAGCCACTGACCAGACTCAATCATGAGTGAGCCCTTTGATCTTTCTACAATTCAGTTTCTTCCTTTGCAAAATAAGATTCACAAGACTCTATCCTACCTACCTATATGACCAAAGCACTTTTCAAACTTCAAAGTACTGAGTAAACATGGATCATTTAAATAAATCTGATTTATACAAATCCTCTACAGATTTCTCTACCTGGGAAAAGGCATGCCTACCTTATAGGGCTATTACAGACCAAATTGGCGCGGTCAGGGTAACAATCCCTAGTTTATAATAAACATGTAACAATGATGTAGCATATTTGACTTAGTTTCAAAATCTGATATTATTATGTATCTCTTATACTTTTATTTATTTTGTTAAATATTTCCCAGTTACATTTTAATTTACACAAAAGTTCTTTCGGGGAAAAATTGTTTGCTTTACAAAGGGATTCTTTCCTTTCCAAAAGAATTCCTGGTAGCATTGCTTTAAAAAGCAAATTCCTCCAGCACATGGAAAACATGATTCAGTGCACAAAAATGAGCTACAAAATCATATTAAATTATAAGACATACCTGTTTGGTTTTTTACTCGTTTCAGTTATGACCCGACTCCTCATGACCCTTTTTGAGGTTTTCTTGACAAAGATACTGGAGTGGTTTGCCATTTTCCTCTCATTTTACAGATGAGGGATCTGAGACAAACAGGGTTAAGTGTCTTTCTTTCCTGGGGTCACATAGCTAGTAAGTTTCTGAGACCAAATCCGAACTCAGAAGGTGAATTTTCCCAATTGTAAGCCCAGGGCTCCATCCACTGTGCCACCTAACCTGGGATTAGGTTTGGATATTCATTCCTAGGTGATTGCTGAATCCTAGAAAGACCAAGTGATTAATCTAAGATTACAGATGGGATATGGGATTTAGAAGCACTGAATTCCCCAAAATATATTGGGGTTTCAGGACTCTCCTTGTATGGGCCACCAAATATTGGGGAGCTAGGATAGGACACCAAAAGTAGATTGGGTCTGAGGCTGATATTGCTAGGTGCTGAAAAGGATTTGTAGGCTTGGGCCATTTTCAAATCAAGAGGCAAAGATTTTGTTATGCTACTGACAAGCTAATTTCCAAAAGGGATTTTCGGTCATTAACAAGGGGAAAGACCTGGGGTCTTTAGACATCCCTCCAAGGGGTCTAAGAAATTGAATGGCAACAAAATTACATCTTTATTTTCACTAACTTTTAACTCAAAATGAGTATTTCTTTCAATTATTTTATTTTTAAATTGTTTTTTTTAAATTCCCCTCCTTAACCCATAATTCTGAGAAAAGGGGCTTAGGCTTCCCTAAATTGCCAATTGGAACCACAACACACACACACACACACACACACACACACACACACACACAATCTGATCCAATTTTCCCATTTTACAGATAAGGAAAACAAGGCCCTTCATATCTAAAACCTGAAAAATAGTCTATAGTTACAGCTATTGCTTTCTCAGGCAGCAAATATTATTAAATAACTCTGATGGTTTGAAAATTTTTTCTGGTATTTTTAGTCACAAAATACCTCCAAGCAGAGTCTTAAAAGTGTCCATTGATAGAAAGTTCTATTTTCTGACTGGCCAAATTCCACTGATCCTTCAGAATACAAAATGCAACAGGTTAACCTTCCTTCTCCAATTCAACTTATGCTCTTAACCATACAAATCAATAACTATTCATTCATCACATCTTCCTATTTTCTGCACTGCTCTTCCACTGCAGATGTTCCCACTATCTTCAAAGGAAGTTGAGTCACTTCATCCCGAAAAGCAACCTAATTCAAGGCATAATTCTTCAAAATTAGACAGCTTTCATTTATGAACTAGAAAGCTACAAAGACAAAATTCTTTATTATCAATCCTTGTAAGGACCAGATACCTAAATTATGGCTAGGCAAGGGAGGCCAAACCATATTTTGATACTGGAGTCATGAATCTTCTCCCTCATCATTTTTGTCTCCTCAGTTAGAATGAGGATAAATGTTTGGCAATATAGAAAATTAAAAAGGACCTGCAGTCAGGGATCAGAAGATCATGGGATCCCTAGAAGTATAAGAGATCCTGGAAATCATTTGGTTCAACACCTTCATTTTGCAGGCAAGAACAGTCAAGCCAGAGAATAGAAGTTATTTACTCAATATCCCATAGATAAGTGACAGAGCCAGTATTTAAATTTGAGTCCTCTGAGCTCAAACCCAAAGCTCTTTTCATTTTGCCATGTCTAGATTCTAGTTCTAATTGCCCATACCCAATACACAATATGATGATTTATGTTCCCTCTATGGGTCTTAATTAAACATTTGAGTTTTCTAAATCATTTCCAACCTTGACATTCTGTGATTTGAACTGTATAAGTCTTAAAATTATGTCTAAAGAACCATTTAATGAATAGATAGGTCCTTCGTACTGAGGACCTATCTCAGTACAGCTTTAGATACTTACAAGCTGTGTGATCTTGGGCAAGTCACTTAACCCTGATTGTTTAAAAAAAAAATCTGAAGTCTAAATATATGTAAAAGCTTTGAAAAGAACTTTCCCTGAAGTTTGCAGCAAATAACCTTTCTTGTTGAATCTTTTAACTGGGTCACAGCAATGACTTGAAACTGAGACCCATAACCAGTTGATTTATCAGATAGTCATTTTAAAAAGGCTCTTAACATATATAAATGCTATATTTAAACATCATAAAAATTTATCTGCACAGTACTCAAAAGATTTCTAATCTTTAAAGTAAAGGGACTCATCAGTTTTCTGACTATAATTTTTTAAAGAGTGGGGAGAGGAGTAGATGGGGTGGAAGGGACTGGGGAAAAGATGATGTTACACTGGAAGTTAACAACCCAAAAGACCTGGAAGCATAAGGCAGTAATTTTTAATACATACTGAAAATAAAGAAGAAATGTAACCTGATGCACTGTTTAAAAGGACCCCAAAGTGTAGCTACTTACCAAAGAGCCCCTGAAAGTATTGGTGGAGGAGAGTATAGACAGTGGACAAGAGATAAACTAGGAAATCACAGAACAGGGATTGCAGCCTTAGCTTTGTAACTGCTTTATGTGATGTTTTGCTAAATTTAGTAAGACATTGGTACAAGGAGAACTCCAAAAGTTGCTCCATTTCTATACAATCCCATTTAGGGGAATTCCTCTGAACTTCTAAGAGGCATCCCCTAACAGAAAATGACTCATTCATTTTGTGGAGGATTAAGCACCCCCATGGTTCCAGGTTGCAGATAGAGCAAAAAGCAGAAAAAACGAGTGAGAACCAAACCCTGAGCCAGGAAAATGACCCTTTGAGAAGCTTCCTTTGTTTCTCATCAGAACCTCCAATACTATCCAAGGAAACTGCATAGTAGATAGGTCTGAGCTGTATGTAACTGGGACTTAAAAGAATTTTTTTTTCCATTTGGGACTTAGGAAGGGTCCAAACTTATGACTTCATTGATTTAAAAGAGCCTAAGGGGAAAATGTCTAACTTCCACGTTTAGTAATCTTTATACAATGCATTAGCATTACCTGGGATTCAAAGAGGTTAAGTTTTTGCCCCCATTTACTCTTCTTACCTATTATCAGAGGCATGCTTCTTAACTTTAAAGCTAGAGCTCTATCAACTTTCATAAACTCTCTCTTATTCCAACAATTACAGAGACTAATTTTTGCATCCCAACTCTTCCCTTCCTTCCTCAGCATTCGGATCTCAGTCCTTACTATCCCTTTGATAAATTTTAGTCAAAAAATCTGAATGAATAAATGCCTGAGCATGGTACAGTGAGAAGAACACTGACTCTGAAGACAGAAGACCTGGGTTCAAATTCCACCTCTGATGCTTATTTATCTCTGGGGTGCTAGGCAAGTCCTCCCCAATCATCAGTTTCTTTTACTATAAAGTGAGGTGATTGGACTAGATGGTCCCTGGGTGTCCTTTTTAGCTCTTTAAAGAGATCAATTTACTCTTATTTTAATTAAACTTCCTAACCTCCTTCCCATGACTTTCCTACACTACAAGCAGGAATGTTTTCGATCTAGCTTGAACAAGCTATAAAGAGTTGATTGTTTAATTTTCGGTGTGAGCATTTACATCTTGTAAATCAGGAAACACTATAAATCAGTATTTGAGTTATTATTTTGTTGATTTTGAAAACTTGCGAAAGTCATGGGAAAATGTTAGTAATTCAGATTAAATGTGAGAGTAGCCTGTATCCTTTTTTCTCCCATAGAACTGGTTGTTTAACATTTACTAACCTATTTCTGATCAGAAGCCACTCATTTTGTGTTTTTAGTTTATTTCCTATGGGCACACTAGTACTATCTTTGACATATCCCTGACTGATAAGTCAGGGAAAGAGAAAAAAAGCAGGGCTACAGACTTGGATTATAAAGAGAACTATTTTAGTAATCTGTACTTTCACTGCTGCTACTGTTTTTCTTTAGGGTTTATAGATATGGATATGTATAAATATATATACTTTTGTAAATAATATTCATGTGTATAATCTATGTTAATAAATATATTTAATATAGCCATATAACATATTTATATATTAATATGAACACTATATTAGTATATTAATAAGCCTATTTATATATTAATAAAACATATAGTTTATTAATGGTTCCTAATAAAGGATTCCAGCTGAGAGCCTTGGGATCCATTTACCCTAACTTATAATAAAATTTTTCTTAGAGTTGAAGCGATTAAAAGTGCTTTTAACAGAATACAAAAAGGTGAGACTTAAGAGAGCTCTCACTACTGAATTTGGGGCCTTTTTAAAAAGTACATATGACTTCTTATCAGATTTACCTCTTTCTGTGTAATGCAAATCTTTTCAAAGTTGCCAAACAATAAAAAAAAAAAAATTAGGATCTTTTTTTTTCTTTCATTTTTGGTCTGGCAAGAGAAATAAAGCAAATATAAGGGAAAAGAACTAGAGTTCATGAATATCAGCTCTATATTTTATCTATGTGACTTAGGGAAAGTGATTACATATCTCCAGGCTTTAGATCTCTGGAAGCCTCAATTTCTTCATATGTAAAAAATGGCTACAAATTTTATCAATATCATTTTATCACTAAATTCTGTCAGCCTCAGATCCAATGAGAGTCAATGCCTTTGCAGATGTTGGGAAACCTTATTCAAAGACTAAGGCAAAAGCCAATGAAACATTTACTCATCACTTTTCCATTCTCATCTTTTCTCAGCACTGTTTGCAGCCTACCTGGGAGCTGCCCTCACCAACATGTTATCTGTGGTAAGTTGATCTGAGATCAGCACAGTCACCTGGAATGTCCTACCTCAAACTAGTCTCTCCTCTGCATTCATTCTGACCTTTTCAGTCTTATCTATTACCCCCCACCCCTGCTTACTTCTCATCATCTGTATTTGCCCCCCCAAATCTTCAGCACATGTATATTGGTGTGCTGCGCTCTCCCCCATACAGCAGACACACTCTCATACTTTGTCTAATTGAATTTTTGACCAGATTCCATTTTAAACACAGCAGAACAATCTATTTAAATCGAGTAGGAAACTCTTTTCTAGAACTCTTTTCTTTCACTCTTCATTCCTTAATTCCTTAATCCTAAAGTCACTCCTTAATTTGTCTTTTCCTTAAAGATTTGAATGTATTGGGTTTGTTTAAGGTAGGATCCACCTGAATTCATTTCTCATTGTTTCTCTAGCTTCTGTAATAGAAGGCCCTTAGATCTCAAACTCCTAAGAGTTGTAGTTTTGAGAAATAAGCATTCCCTCTTAATCTTTGCCAACTCTGGGAGGGAATGCTTTTGTTCTAAATACAAATCCCAGAATGCCTTGAAGATCATAGATTCCTTTTACACTTTTTAACTATAGTGTTTCATTTTTTCTATCCTCTCCCTACATTTATACTACTAGTATGTCAGGTGTACACATACACACACTCATTCCCTCCCTTAGGTAGCAAAATTATGAGGTATTGTCTACAGGGGCTTCTGTTGTTCTCCCTTCATTCTCCTAGGGGACCGATGACATCAGAAGGATGAAATCTTGACTTTAAAGTAAATTGGATTTATGTGAGCCAGAGCTGCTTGAAGTCATCTGTCTCACTCTCTCCTCCAAAGTCACTGAAGTCTGGGAGCAAGACATAGGTCAGGACAACTGGAGGTGGTCGCAGATGCAACAGGAGATTTTAGTCTTGCTAAGCTAAGGGCTTTCCCAGATCTCAGTTTGTCTGTGACAACAACCATTCAGTGATTCAAGGATGGGTAAGAATTCCAGTACAACTTACCCACCTCTGACCAAACAAAAGAGTGTGGGAGAATAAATTGCAATCAGCTATCTCCATTTGAGCCCAAATGTTGAAATAAAACACAGCCAAAACCCCCCCAAAAAAACAACTCCATGTTGGGCAAGAACAGCCTATCAAGAGCAGCTTAGGTAAACTCATGAGCTACCTTAAAAGGAATGAGCTTTTTAATCCATAGCTCCCCAAACTGATAAAATTACAGATCCCCTCAAAAAATATGTTTTTTATGAATGCAAAAAGCTCCCTGACCTCAAAGAACTATCTATATCTTGACAAATACATAAACCATTGGTCACTTTTATTCCCCCAGATAAAATCCACAACATTTCTGCAGTACTTTATGATTACAGTGAGCTTTTACATCCATTCTCACATTTAATTCCCATTGCTTCAAATTAGGTAAAATGAAATTATTAGTGTCCATTTTACAGACATGAGATGATCCCAAGTTATCAACCTTTGGTTAGGAAGACCTTGTTTCAAATTCCTACTTAAGACATTTGATCCATGTGACTATAAGAAAATCTCTTAAACTCTTTTAGCTCCAGGCAAGTCTTTAAGCTTTCTAAATTATAGATTGGCAATCCCCAAATTGCCAGAAGCAAGTATATATTTACAGAAGAAGAAACAGCTTCAGAAAGGCTAATAGGCAGGTCACAGAGATAAAACTATCAGAAGTGAGCCTTGAACCTAGGTTATCTAATTGGATTCTTCATTTAGTATTCTTTCTACTATATTACCTTGCTTCACAGATATTAATTATATCAACTTTCTTTATAGATATTAATTGAATACCTATTATGTGCAAGAAAGTTTGCTAAAGACAAAGAAGTTTAAGACTATAGTCTGTCGCTTGAGAGTTTTAAAATTAATGAGAAATTGAGAAAAAACAAAATATAAAATCCACAATAGAACAGAGCTTTGAATTCTGTTTTTGAATTGTTCTCTAATTGCTTCATGCTATTTTAAGTCCTATTTTATCCTTATAATCCTTTATATTTCCCAGAATTCCAGGACCAATCCTAGTATTATATCCTATAGTATTGTGATATAATAATTATAATAAATGTTTATTAAATTAGCTACTGATTTGCATTAATAGAGCAAGTTTCCTGTATCAATAAAATAGAGTTCCTATCCTCATCCTACCCCTAAATCAAACACAAGTAGATATTCTGAGTAGGGATGTTGTTGTCCATTCATTTCCAACTCTGTGTGACCACATTTGGTTTTTCTTGGCTAAGATACTGGACTGGTTTGCTATTTCTTTCTTCAGCTCATTTTACAGATGAGGAAACTAAGGCAAACAGATTAAGAGACCTGCCCAGATCACACAGTTGGTAAATGTCTGAAGTCAATTTTGAACTCTGGAAGATGAGTCTCCTTAATTCCCAGGTAGTGCTGTATTTGAGTCACTTAGTAGGGATGTTGCTGGCCATACACTGGTAATTTTCCCTTTTTCATAAAACTTTTTAATCTTTTCACAGATTTTTAATTATAAATACCATTGATATGTATCAGTAAAGACCAGAAAGTTCTAAAAAAAAAATGCAGTGGGATCCTTTTATAATGCTGATATATGCTTAGTGCATGGGGCAGGACTCATCAGTCGTTTGATTATTGTAACAAGTTTGTATTACTACACATACATGGAATTGGAGTGATGTTATTTGACTTTTAGCATATTTCAGACCATGTAATAAAAGACATCTTATGTTCTACTGTATGTTTTGAAATGGCTTTTAGTTTGTAAAATGCAGATCATCACTACTAATGAATTTTATGCAATCCATTCAGTAGTATTCTCTTCAGAGAACCAACCTTGGACACTGAGGTTAAAATATGACCCTTGTCCTAAGGAAGTTTACAATCAATAAAAAGTTGTGACAAATAGAAAAATTATCTAAGTTATAAGTACATAAAAATCACAAGATACTAAATGATGGCTAATAAGAAAAGGACATTATCAGCTGGCTGGGGAGAGCCACATGTGATAGAAGAGGTAGCATTCGAGTAGCTCCATACACATTTGTACAAAGAAAGGCCTTCTACTTAAGGCAAAAGAGAATGGAAGTCAGAGGGTAGGAATAAATATACAAAAAAAAAAATTAATGCAGAGAACAAAATAAAAAAGTACACAAGAGGACACAAATAGCCAAGTTTTGTTACTTCCATACATGTCTTTAAAAATCAACTGTATATATAGTTCACAATTTCTTATATAGTACAAACCTCATGTTCTTTTCATATTGAAGAGAAATTCACTACAAAAAAGAAAATTTGATTTTTTTTTTAAATGATACATTTTAAGAAAGCCGGGCATATATTTTTAAAGTGGGTATAATCAATGACAGAATAGATGATGACACATGCTTTCCTCTTCTTGGTAGAGTGACGGGAGACCAACAGGTGAGGAATGTTGCATATGCTGTCAGACTCATTGAATCAGTTGGCTTTACTTAACTTTTTCATATTGACAAAGGTGGGATTAATATAACAGGTTAAATGGGGAAGTCGTCATTACATGGGGATGTTAAAAAAACAAGAGTTAGCAATTCAACTTTTTTAAAGTTTTAATTTAATGAATCTTAAAAATTCAATTTTTAAAAAAAGCTAGGTAGAAGAATTTTTTTTAAAAGGCTAAAGGGAGGACATGTTGAACATATGGAATTGTTTGAACAAAAGTCTAGAATCAAGACAGTATTAAAGTGATGTGTGAGCTCAGTTTGGCTGGAAAATTTTATAATGGTTCCCTTTCAATTCCAGAAAGCATTTTCTCCCATGTTGGTAATTATTTTGAGCCAAAGAAATGGAAATGAAGTTTTTTTTTTCCTCATCAGTGCATTAACAAATGATCTTCTGGTCTATTCCCACCTATCATCCTCGGGCCTCTCCTATTATTGATTAATCATTGTTTTCTTTGGTCCAGAGCTGTGCTTTCCTAAGTGGGAATAATTCCTGGAGTGGAAATTTCCTTTGCCAATGTAGATTAATAACATTCATGACATATTTCAGAGACACATGTCAGAGAAATATTCAGACATATTTCAGTGCTGGGGGCACTGAGAAATTAAAAGACTTCCCCCAAAAGGACCTATATGTAAATGTGTATATAATATATACACATATATACATATATTATAATATATACACACATAAATATATATTCATATATATTTAAAACAGCTCTTTTTGTGGTAACAAAGAATTAGACATTGAGGGGATGCCCATTAACTGGAGAATGGTTGAACAAGTTGTAGTATATGATTATAGTTGAATACTATTGCTCTTTAAGAAATGATGAGCAGGACAATTTCAGAAAAAACTGAGAGGACCTTTATGAACTAAGACAGAATGAAGTGAATAGACCTACGAGAACATTGTATGCAGTAGCAGCAATATTGTAAGGATTATCTACTATGAATGCCTTAGCTGCTCTGATTAACACTATGAACCAAGTTAATTCCAAAGGACCCAAGATAAAAAATGTTACCTACCTCCAAAGAGATAACTGATGACCTCTGAATGCAGACTGAAGCATACTTTTAAATCATTTTTATCCTTATTGTTTTGTTTGTGTTTTTTTTTTTTTTTTTTTTTGCAAAACAGCTAATATGGAAATGTTTTATAGAAGCAGAACCTAAATCCAGATCTTCCTGATGATACATGGCTTTCTGTCCACTACTCCTTCCCTTTCTTCACTTATTAATGAATATTATTAATTATTGTTATTATTAATATTATTATTGACATTAACACTTATGCACATGCTTCTCTCCTCCCAGTGTAAGCTCCTTGAGGGTGGGAATTGTATTTTATGCATGCATCTTCAACATTAATCTATATTTATTGAACTGAAACATGAAGGTCAATGAAAATAACCTCATCCTTTTATTTTTCCCATTTCTCCTCTCCAGTTTGGATTGCCCCCGTGCACCTGGCCCTTCTGTCTGTCAGCACTCACCTTCCTATTACTGACGACCAACAACTCCGCCATCTACAAGCTACCACTCAACAAAGTTACTTACCCAGAAGCCAACCGGCTCCACTACTTGTCTCAGGAAAGGAACCGGAGAGCTTCCATCATGACCAAATACCAGGCCTATGTAGTTTCCTAACCTACCACCACACAACCACAACAAACCTTTTGTTCTCCAGAGCCAGATCTTTCTCGTATAGAAAGTCCATTCCACCAACCCCTCCTGGGCATTCTATATTCCTTTGCAGCAAGCAATCCATGATAATTAATTTTAATTGCTAATCATCGTCCAAGAAACAAGTAATTTTAAACTATGTGATATATAATCCTTATAGTATTATTAGTTAGACCTTCTGTTTGTCACAAGCTAGATTTTGAAGAATTCAGTTTGGGAAATTCACTCATCACTCCACCCACCCCCCTGCCCGCAAATAATTCAGTTTTAAAATTCAAGGCAGACTCTTCAGTTTAAGGACACCAAGGAGGAAATAAGCCAGTTTCAAAAATCTAAAAATGAAAATCCACAGTAGTAATTAGTCATCAGGAGATTACTAAGCACCTACCTGTTCTCTCGGATTTAGGGAAGTGGTGAGGCATTAGACTGGTATTCAGGAGAAGCAGATTATAATCCCAATTCTACCCAACCTTCTTAGGTTTTCCTCAGGTTCCTTATCTCATGCAATAAGAGTTGAGCTCCTTCCCAACTCTAAACTGTTCTGATTCTAAGCTTTTTTATCACCCCAAACCAACACTTAGTCTTGTCCAAAGCATGAGGGTTTTGAATCATGTTGGAGATAAAGAAGGTCTATAATACCTAGGCAATAAAAATAACACCTTTTAAATGGTAGGAGCTCCTTTCAGCCACGGTTATGCTGGTAACTCAAGGCTGAAACACTGATTGAATCCATTGTGAAAGCAGGTTTGTCTGCATCTCAACTGGGATCCTGGAACCCATATCACAGGATTGCATTTTCTCCAAGGTGAACCATATTGCAAATTTCTGAAGGAACCTATTCTTTAAAGCAAAGGACTTTGGGAATATAGGAAGAGTCATCCACCAATTTATTTGTCCTATAAACTGAGTCAACAAGAGGATGGGTTTTCTAAAAGACCAGTCCTTTCTCCTCCTCTCACACCTTTCCTTCCTTCTCATTTAAGCATCATCTGCTTCAGATTATATCCACATTTTCAGAGAGAAATAGAGGCTAGATTGAGGGCATGTAACAATGGGCTTTTTGGTTGGCTGAAATATCTGTCTTGGGCACAAAAGAATTTATTTATGGAAAAGACTGGTTTTTCTTTTCAATTGGAGCTCTTTATTAAAGAACTTATAATCTGCAATGAGGCTGGAATGAGGAAAACCTGAGTTCAAAATCCAGCCTCAGACACTTACTAGATAGGACTGAAAAAAACCACAGTAACTTGGCGTTAGAAGAGCCTCACTTCTCTCAAACCCACAAATTACAGACTCACTTCCATGATTCCCTCCCTCCCCTCTTTCCTTTTCATTTCACAAGGTGCTGGGCTCGAGGTTTTATAGAAACAATCCCAGCTCTAGTGCCAGCCTCTGACACATAGATAGCAAACTTCCTGTTAGGCAAATGGCTCATAAATCACCCAAATCCCTTTTTAAAAAAATAATGGCTTCAACTTCCTCCTCACCTCCTCTGCATATCACACAACACACATGGGTAGGAATATAATCTGCACCTGTGCCATCTCTCCAATGTGACCTCTCCAGCTTGCTCTCCTATACACCTCCCACTTCAATCAGTTTAAAGAATGAAGCAAGAAGCAAAGGAGAGAAAGACCATCCCACTAGTGGTCAGAAGCTTGGGTGGGGAAGGGGATGCATCACAATATGCTGAGAGT
This sequence comes from Antechinus flavipes, assembly GCF_016432865.1. Lineage (NCBI taxonomy): Eukaryota > Metazoa > Chordata > Mammalia > Dasyuromorphia > Dasyuridae > Antechinus > Antechinus flavipes. The sequence goes on along the minus strand of NC_067398.1, from coordinate 364,632,055 downwards.
GTACTTGTTTCTGCTGGAATTATCATTCTATGTTATTGCTTTAAAAAAATGTATTCAATGAGCACTTAGAAGGCTTTACAGAATAAATAAAATGAATTGTTTCATTAATGCTGAGGATGTGTTCTTGCTTTTCTAAATGTGATATGGAGTAACTGAATACAAATCTCATTTGGGAAAATAGGCAAACCTCCTCACATCTGCTATTTCCTTTTCTTAGTAAGCTCAATTTTAATCACCCCATCTCCTTGCAAGCCCACATCTCTGATTACTTGCATCTGTCCA